>NC_056036.1:13307363-14047853 GCF_004379255.2 Salvia splendens | reverse complement strand
ATACATTTAAAGTTGAAGCCTATAATCTCTAAAATCTTATCATTTTAAATAAATATAATACTGACAAATATAACCAAACAGAATTGCTTTCTCCAGCTTATCTATCCTTGCATCTATTCGGTCTTCACCTTGCACATTCACCGCCTCTAAGCTCCCCCTCTTAAGGATGGTGCGAGGAGAGTCGTAAGCCTTCTTAGCATCGATTAGCCTGCCCAAAATCTCTCGGGCTCACTTACTCGTTTCTTGGTAAAATTTCCCCCGCTAGAAGAGTTTAATAAATCCTTGAACTCCGGATTTGCCCCTTCATAGAAGATGTTGTATACCTCTGCTTCGCACATTCGGTTGTTAGGGCATGAATCGAGCAATCCCTTGAATCGTGACCAATACTGACTCAACGCCTCATCATAATCTTGTCGGCATGCCAGAATCTCCTTCTTGATAGCATTCGTTTTGTTCGATGGAAAGAAATAATACAAGAACAATAGCCTGAAATCCGCCCATGAGTTTATAGAATTTGACGGCAGCCTCAGTAGCCATGTGTTCGCCTCTCCCTTCAGTGCGAAAGGTAGAGCACGTAACCTATAATCTTCCTCGATCCAACCAAGCTGCTCTAGTGGCTTGGGAGTTGATATCAGGGAGCTTTCACTTCCTAGGAGGTCGCAGGTTCGAATCCTAGGAAGTGCAGATTTGGGGATTAATTTCTCCTTGGGCCTATGGGCCCAGAATGACAACGAAGCGCACCTACTGGGTAAGACGCTTCACCTCCAACTGTTAGGTCGGGGGTCCGAGTCACATCGGAGGGTAGATGGGGAACCATCGTCGATCCTCCTAAATGAATGAAAAAAAAAAAAAAAAAAAAAAAAAACCTATAATCTTCCTCGGTCGAGTTAGGTGGCCTCTTCTGAATGCTGCAGAGCTTGCAAAACTCGTGTAGAAACTCGTAGGGACATTCTATCTTATGGCCATAGAAGTGTGGCATGACCGCCAGTACATTGGTCTTGATGTCTATCAATCTCTGAGCTTGGGTGATCACTATTGCTTGTGTCGGCTCGCCGTTCAAATGAGCATTCAGCGAGCCGATCTCTGGATCGTTGTCTGGTTCAGCCGCCATTCTGACGGTTCCTTCGTCTGAGTCTGGAGTTGACTCAACTTCCTCCTTAATGGATGAGACTAGATCGTCGTCACTTTTCGAACTCAACTGGACTGGATCTCCTGTTGTCAACCCAGATCGGGTAGCAACAGGGGAGACTGTCTTCTTAATCTACCAACTAGCTTGAGCGTCTCTCCAACCAAATGAGTTATTCCAGTGTCCAGACCTTGAGCCTCTGCTCATAAACTGAAAAGAAAAACGAAAAGCAATAAATGAAAACTATGTACTCCAAAAATCTCTAGATGCAAACATAAACAACGCCATCCATCCCAAGCAACGGCGCATTTGAAGCGCGCGGTTACTGTGTCGTTCTAAATGATTTGTGTTAATTCTTAGGTCCAGAGGATTCGCTAGAGCATAGGGTCTAGGAGATCGTGAACTTTCAGAATGTAGTCGTTGTCATAACAACCTCGCCTCAAAACCTCAACCCTCTACACTATTGGTTAGTATAGGGAAGTCGGGATCGAATCCACGAGGATGGAAGGGTCGGAATGCATCGAGAGAACTTTTGGAGGGGTTTGGCTGCTGCCACGCAACATGAGGGTCGAGTTTTTAACTACTAGGCATGGGAAACGAAATTTAGTCTATTTTAACTACCAGATTTGGAGAATTGAAAGTACGTAAAACATAAATGCATGCATGATTCGTATCCGAAAGTAACTTGAGAGCATTCACAAACTCCCTGGGTCAAGTAAAAGAGTTTCCTAAATTAACCAAACACAAGGTAGACAAAAGTAAACAGCAAAACAGATTACTCTAATAGCTACTGACAAAAGCTGCAATTAACAAACTAAAGTAACACGACTACAACTACCTAACGATTTCATCTTCTCCAACAAGCAAGCACGAAATGAACAAAACATGGCATGAAAAACAGAGCATACTTCAGATTGAACGATGAACACTTCAATTAAACTAACAGCTATCAGATCTAAACTACTGGGCTAAGTAAACAAGCAGTAACAGGGTTTTCCATGCAGATCCGAACACACGTATTCCAGATTCAAACGATTAACAGAAATCTAAGCTAGATCTACCAGAATCATCACTAAACAAACTAGATCCACCGTTTCCAACATCATTTCAACTCCGATTCAATATCAATTCAGAAAACCAACTCCGATCAACACCGATCTCAACTCCGATCAACAAATCAATTGCGGAAAGCATCCAACTCAGTAAACAGAGCAGTAAACATTAAGATCAAACGAAAACAGAAATCGGAACTAGATTAAGCAAAAGTTGAAACGAATCACAAAGAAATCGGCGAGACAAAAGTACGTGCGAAAAAAGTAAAATTATTTCTTCACTCCTTCTCGGAGTGGTGTTACACTTCCAGCTGAACAAAACAAAACCACCAACTAACTACCCCAGATCTTCATTGAACCAAGTGCGTGAGTGAGTGAGTGAAAAGCGAGCCAAAAATACCAAGGAAATTCTCTAACTAAAAGCTCCCAAAAAAAAGTCTCATCCCCTTTCGTAAGCTTCCTGGTATTTATAGGCGAGGCTCAAATCCCTAGGGCAACTGTATTCCTGATTTGACGATTGTGCCCTTGCGGGTCTCACTCTTTTTTTTCTCACTTTTCTCATTTATTCCCTCTGCCCTGGTAATTGTCTTTCATTCCTGGGTCTGGCAGATTTTTCACGCACCTGGACTAATAAATGGATGTTAGCACCGTAAAATCATAGAATTTATATATAAAATAGATGCATAAAACGAGCCTTATCACATTCTGTAATGAATTAATATAACTTGCTACATAACCGTGAGAGGAGGTTGGCGAGTTAGGTCCACTTAATAGACACTACAGTTAGCTTCCTTTAAAACTGCACTGTTAATTGAGAGTGGACACTTTTCAAGGGTCTTAGGAGCTTTTAGGAGTTACGTATTTAGGATTGACAACCCTAATGTTTGTAACCAACGTTTGCATCGCATGAGCATAAACTAGATGACTTGTTCTATCAAAGTAAGAACTGTGCTAGGGTATTGTAGTTGGAATTTGTATAACCATAACTGTGAACGCACATCCCTGGAATTCCTTCATCTCTATACTTTTATCTCCGTGATTTATTTGCAATTAGTTGTTTATTGCTTTCAAATTGTTCTTTGTTTTCAAAAATTCAAAAATCTTTCGGTTTTCCAAATAGTAATTGAGTTTTAGTAGAGGGTAGCCAGTTTGTGATTGTTTTCCCCGTGATCGATATCCGGTACTAACCTTTAGCTATACTATTCATACTCTGTATACTTGCAGGTATTTATAGTGCTAATAAAAAGTGCATCACCAAGTCAATTAAATATTTTAGGATTTATATGATACTTGTTACATTTTTTCTCAGTTCAATTACTTTTAAATGATGTAATTTTTTTTATTGATATATACTAATGTGGTATGTAATTAAATCCATGACCAATAAATTATGTAACCGATGTAAATATATATTTTAATGTGATGGCAGTTTTAAAACATCACCCACGATCACTCAAAAAATTTAATGTGATTTATACTAATGATAAGTTTCAGATATAAATTGAAATGCACCCTTTCAATAGAAAGAAGCATTTCAGCGTTTAATATAATCGCATAGTATAAATATATTTTTAAATGTGGGTTGCAGTTACAAAACGTACCCCCAATTACTCAACAAATTTAGTGTGATTTACACTAATGATAAGTTTTGGAATACAAATTTCAATGAACCCTTTCAATGAAAAGAGAAATTTCGGCGTTTATATATTGGCTTTCCATACTGAATCTGAGCTAGAAACAAACATGGCAAAAAGAAGGAAAGTTATCGTCTCCACGCTGCAATTCTCTTGCACCGATGATGTTCTTACAAACGTCAAAACAGGTGAATCCTCTTCTATTTATTATTTTTCTGCATTTTGTTATTGTTTTTGCTCCTCTGTGTTCCATGCTCTAGGGAATAGTTGAGATTTTAGAGGAATCTTAATATGTGCATAGATGAATTAGTAAGATTTGTTTAGTGTTGTACTTGGCTGGTTTATGATTGGGGGAGGGGGTTTCAGATGCTTTTCTGAATTATTTTTATGATGAAGAGCGAACAGTACACTACAATAGATTACAAGCTAATGAGATAAAATAAAATTTGAAAGGTTTTATTATTCATTTTAATTGTTATTGATTATTTAGACAAATGTATTTTAGTGTCTATGCTGTGAGGTAAAACTTGAATGTTTTTAGAAATGTTGTTGAATTTTAGTATATGTCTATAAATACATGCTTTTTTATTACTGCATCCTCAAATGATTTAACTCCAGCAGCCGATTACGAGAATATCTTTGAACGGTGTATGGAGACGGTGGAGCTATAGTCCTAGGAGAGAGAGTGAAAGGCGAAGAGTCGGATATTATGGACAGAGAGTCGTGTGAGAAATAATTATTCCTCTTTCAATTGTAGAAACAACATTCATGACCAAATAAATTTATAAATCTGGCTGTTATGCTTGACTATGAAAACAACATTATCCTTAATGGTAGAAGGGATAAATTCCAAATGTATTTCGGGGATAGTCAGAAAGCACTTTTTCACTGGCAACCTTGTCTTCAAGGAATTGAGAAGATGAAACCACACATTATTTGGGCCATATGTATATTCTGGGAAAGAGTCATTACATCTAATGCCTTAAATAGGAGAAGGAAAAAACAATTACACCCGTGCAATGCACGGATATTTAATTTAATCCACAGTAAATTTATATTTTGAATTAATTACTTAAACTTAGATTATACTATCTAAGGATTAAAACTATAAATGTGTAAACAATCTAAATATACAATCCAAAACATAAGATTAAACAACTTTATAAACCAGCCAAGCGCATACACATATTTAAGATGATTGTATGTGATCGGCATTCTTTTTAAAATTGTTTAAAGCTTGGCAATAATTACTTTCTTATCTTACCATAAAACAACAATCATAGTTTTATACTGTATTAATGGACAACATAAACACCGCAATATCATTCACGTCAAATAATTAATACACGATAATAATCATCAATATTAAAGAGTCATTTAAATATAGAGATATAGTAGCTAAGTATGTAGGACATAAAAATATTTATACGATGACAACTAAGTATAATTTCATAAATTTTGGAAAACTTTTTTTATTTACATCTTCTTCTTCACTCATTTGTTCATTTTTTATGCAATCTACCCGACACAGCCTACACCTCAACACATATTTCTTCCTTATTCTCGATCAACTGACATCAACTTCAAATGGTCGTTATCTCAGAAGGCATATTATTTTAGCATATTTACAATTGAAATAAAGAAAATATTGACAGTTAATATCAATTCTTAAAATAAGTTAATAAACTACACATTGCATACTTACATGATAAATGGTTTTAGTTTTATGCATAAACAATTGTCTCCAACACCACAATTCATGTAGTGTATATAATCCTTACAATTACTTAAACAATGAGAATCAATCAAATAAATCCAATCATGCCTATGGAAGACCGTAGACTAAAGGTTCTTCGAAAGATGAAAGCATAGAATAAAGTTTGTCTGCAATTCAGTGATGAACGTAATAGAAAATAATGTGATTCATAGTAAAAATATGTGTGATAAAAGAGTTGGCATTCATAAAATTCTTGAATATATTATTCAAGCAATAGTTAGGAAATTTGAATATTTTGTAAAGTCAAAACTTACTTTAAACATGTGTGTATAGAAATGAGAATTGAGTTACTACTAAGATATTAATAAATTTCAAAATAAAATCTAATGCACATATATTTATTTGTAACTGATTTGTCTATTATACGAAAAATCGTAATTAATTTATCTATTCAATTATTTCAATATAGCTTTGCAACTGATTTATCTATTATACGAAAAATCGTAATTAAATTTTCTATTCAATATAGCGCAAGATCGTTGCTAATTAGTGTGGAGAATGGAAAATCAGAAACTAATTAATTTCCTCAATTATAGGATACGTTATACTATTATCTCAATCAAATATTTTAAAGAGTAGTAGTTTGTTTGTAAATTCATAATGAACACAAATTTGAAGGCCATTATTATAGGGATAGATTGTAGTAAGTGATTTATCAATTACAAAGATAGATTGAAAGTTGAAACTGATTTAAATATAATTAACGTGGAAAATGAAATAATTAATGTACTCATATGTTATACTTGTGTACAATTTTTTCACAAGCAAAATACTCATAGACCTTCTACGTAGAACTCATTCTCGATATATCTTCTCTTTCCCCCACCACTTCACCACCAATCCACCATGCCGCCGCCCGCCACCACCGTCGGTACTTTCTTCAGAATGGTGACAGAGGTGAACATCAAGTGGTTTGTTACTTTGTTTCACCTCACCACTAATGGATTTATATTCTGGGTGAAACTGGCCTTTTGGTTTTATATTTAGAGTGAACTACATAAAAGACCCCTAACTTTTCGCCTTATAACAGCAGACACCCCTAATATTTAAAAATCACTACACAGGTATCTAACAAAATATATAATCACGAATGGGATTTTTTCGGACCATAGTGCCCTCAAGGCTTAAAAGGGCAAATGCGACATTTGACTCATTTCTTCTGCTGCATGTACACGCCGCCTGTGTTGATGTGACATTGAACATCATTTCACATGTCATCTCACTTCTCTTCCCTAGAATGTAGAGGGACGCCCTCATTTGAAATTTTAGTTTTTGCTGTGAAAAGGCATGGGCCTGCATTGAAATTTAATGTTTTGTTTTTAAAATCGTGCACGATTTTGGTTAATTAAACTCAGAATTGATATTATAGCTCTTTCTTTCTCTTCTATTTTCCTCCATTTCACTTTCATTCATTTCATCATTTTCCCTCCCCTCTCTCATCTTACGCACCATTTCTCATCAATGCCTCCAAAACGGAACCGAGGTACCGCTGGAGCTTCCTCCATAAGTGGTACGCGCTGGCTTCATCATGGAGGGCTACATGGAACGGACAGTGTTCGTACCAAGTATCAGGGCCGGCTGGCCAATATGTTGTCAACATGCGCGATTTTACATGTTCATGCAGATTGTGGCAGATAACCGGAATCCCGTGCACTCATGCTATCGCCACAATCAACAAGAATGGTGATGATGTCGCGCGGCACGTCTCCCGCTATTATTTGAAGACAACAATGGTCATGATGTACGAGAATGTCCTTTACCCAATCAATGGGGTAGACAATTGGCCCAAGCATATTTCTGATGGTGTGTTGGAGCTGGCGCCCCCAAGGTCAAAGAGACAGCGTGGTAGGCCGAAGAAATTGAGGTGTGAGGAGCCACAGGTTCGTCTTCATGCTGACGGAAGTGAGTCATTGCGCCGAACATTCGTGATGAAATGTCGCCGTGCGGTCAAGAAGGTCATAATAGGAGGACATGCAGCAATGATCCTCGGACAGATGCTCGTTCTCAGGTTGGGGAGAATTCGCAGCACAACGGGGCACGTGAGACTGAAGAGAATACTTTGCCTGAATCATCAAACAATCGCCGACGCCATGAGGTACTATTCAATGAGCATCTGTACCTATATTTTCATATATACTTAATATACTATTAATTGTTGCAGCCTAATGTTTCGGACCGGGGACCTAGCACGCGAACCAGGACTCAGCCTCAGAGATGTGGCCGGCGCGGTGATCAAGATTGACTGGCCTTGTGTTTGTTTGGTCAATATTTTGGTTTATATTTTGTGGAAAACATGATATGATATGTACGTTATCGGAGTTTTGTTACAGACTGATTTGTAACAAACTACTCTAGTGTATTTGGGTGGAAAATGATACAGTAAATCGTCGGTTTGGTTTTCATGTGATGTGTACACAGTTTGTGATTTCAGTCATAGTTGCTTAACTTCATTCGTGATTGCAGGCATAAATGGGAACATATTTTGTGATTTCAGTCATAGTTGAGTAACTTCATTCGTGATTACAGGCATAGAGAAGTAAACTTCATTCGTGATTTATGGCATATTTGAATGTCTTAACACATTCATTTGTGATAACAAATGAATGCAAACACAACGTATTCAAATTCAAATAACATCAAAAGAGACGTTATCGAAGTCAACAGGACATAGCTTTGTTATACCAAAAGTAGAAAAATTACAATGCATAACAAGAAGAGTGTGATTTTTAACTTTCGGACAGTTGTTGCCGTTTTAGCAATGGTTTGCGTCAATGCTTCACACTCTTCCGTTTTCATGCCAAGTTGTAACTTCAAGGCTTCAAACTCCACAGTTTTCAGGCGCAATTTCTCTTGAAGAACACTCTCAAGTAGCGATTTGGCTCGAAGGTCAGATTTGAATTGGTCACGCTCAAGTTTCACTCTCTGAAAGTAACTGTCATGGCTTGGGGATAGACTCGCATCAAACCATCGAAAAAACTTGCAATCATCTTCCTGCATAAAACTTTTTCCTAAAACTTTCTGCGTACAAAATTATTCAACGACCAAAAACACATGATTTTAACCTTCCATATTGGGTAGCGATAGTACCGTCTACCCGGGTTAGCAGCCGTCCTCGAAGTCACAAGCTCAGCCTCAAGCTCGTGATTACAATTCACAATTTCGGGTCGAGGCCAATTCCAGTTGAAGCTTGAACCGAAAGATTGAGAAGAAGAAGAAGAAGACATTGCAACACGACCTGCATTGAATTCAACAATATAAAATTCAAATCAGCAATGCAATTTCGCCTAAACTTCATCCAAGAATTGCAAAATTCGACCAAGTATTGCAAAATCAAAATCCAGATGAAATCGCCTAAACCCTAAACCCTTGTGGTATACGCTAAATTTCCTAAATTCCAGATGAATTCCACTAAATTCCATATACCGAACAAATGGAATCCCCTAAAATGTGGATACCACTGTAACCCTACAGCCACAAACCTTTGCCGAACAAACCACTTGTGCAAATTACCCTTTAGAACTTACATAAAACAAACACAAGTTCGGACCCACGGTTATGTTTACAGAGGCAACTTCACAAAAACCAAAGGAATGAAACGAGGGAACGATGAATTGTAAGGAAGAGGAACGAGGGAAAATGAATTGTAACGAAGTGGGACGAGGGAAAGATGAAATGTAAGGAAGTGGAATGAGGGAAATAATGAAATCATTTAGAGAAGGAAAGGTCAAAGAACATGGAAAATAGAGAATTGATGTTTGACGAGACAGCTCTGAGAAATCAGTCAAGATGTGCAGATAGAGTCAGAAGCTATGCAGCCAAATGGACTATAATACCCTTCAGCCCATTTGGGCATTTTCATCCGAAAAATGGCAAAATATGCACTGTTTGTGATTATATATTTTGTTAGATACCTGTGTAGTGATTTTTAAATGTTAGGGGTGTCTGCTGTTACAAGGCGAAAAGTTAGGGGTCTTTTATGTAGTTCACTCTTATATTTATAGATGCACAATAAAACCAATAATCATTATGAATTCATAACCTCAATTACCGTTATATTCGGCATGAAAAAGGTCATAGTCGACCGCCATCTGCATCGATGTGTCCTCCGTGTCGATATGGTTCGGGAGGCTCATGTCGATATTCTTCCTGTAATTCCTCCGACCCCAACAATGTCCACAAAAAATGCAAATATGAATAACAATAAAAGAACATGTATTTATAGACAAAAACTAAAAGTTAACCTTTCAAGTTCCACAATTCATAAAAGACCTTTTAGTTTCCATCATCTTCAACATAATTTTAAAATTTACGCATGAAACGTTTACCAAAATTTACGTAAAATTTAATATTTGTAGGTGAAATGCTTAGAGAACAAATGATAATTAAAGGTCACGGTAATTTTTAGAATGTGGAAGGCAAAACGCTTAGAGCAAAAATACTCCACCAATTTAAATCATGGACTATTAATAAAAAATATTTTAATCAATAAATAATTTTTTTATTAAAATGGCATTCAATATCAAGTTTAATCTATCCTAATCTAAAGTGCAAGTTTGGTAAAAAGATCTTAATGCCCTTTTTAGAGGGAAAATGGAAAGATGAGGTGTCTTCTATCCAAAAATAATTTTATGAGGCAAAAACAATTGGACAAATAATAGCCCAATAAAATACTAACTTCTTGAAAAAGTTTTAAAACGCATTTAAATAGTGCACTACCATTATTTTTTTTATAATTAAGTTATTAAATTTATATATTAATTAACCTTATATTTGAGTAATTGGAATTGTGCTAGAGAGTTTAGTTTACCTTCCATTTATTTAGGTTAAAATTGAGATTTAATCATTTATGGAAATACTTTTTGTCTGAATTAATTCACAAGCTAAAAGACAACACATATGTAATGCTTACAATTTTTGTCCTATATTTACTCAATTAAAGTTTTTAATTCTTATATTTTATTTCACCTCTAATTAAATAATACTACTAAGTTTAAAGATTAAACTAAGGAATAAGATGAAATTATATATATTTAAAATTAAACCTAACTTATAAAGTTTGTATAACTTCTTAATATAAAGAGTAGTGTAAATTGTCACATTATTCAAAACAAACAAGATGCATAAAATATTATCGTTATTTTAAGTGATAGTAGTAATTTACTTTTATACGTATATGCCGCAGGAAGTAAGAAATTTATTCTTTCCAATATAAAAAATTCATTTAGTCTTTGACAATGTATATCAAGTTATGCTATGGTCTGAAATTAAAAAAAATATTAATAGTCAACTAAAATGTGATTATTGGATAATACAAATTTTCTAACTTAACTTCTCAAAGAAGTTTTAAATTTTTATGATTTAAATTATTCATGTGGATATGTTTAATATTCCATATATTTTTTTCAAATTAATTTTTTATAAATTAAGCTATTAAATTTATATATTAATTTACCTTTTATTTAGATTAATGATTTGCATAGCACTTTCAATAAACATCTTTACTCACACATATTTTCTTTATTTGTATATCTTATTCTAATTAATTCATACTCTTTGATCATTAGTCACACATCTTATTTTTGTCATTAATTTTATTGTTTTTACTCTACTTAGATTATAAATTAAAATTGCATAAATATTTCATTCACTGGGGAGTAGTAAATTTTTCATTTTGAGTGAGACAAGATAAGTACATTTCTGTTTTTTTTAATCTTTAGATTGCTTTCAATTCTTATTTTCTATATATTTATTATATTTTATATTCATTATTTGAAACTCTTATGTCCCTTGCATACGAGTGTTAATACTAGAGTTAACAATACACAAGATAAGAAATCGATCAGAATCACGTTGGTTATTTTAAATATTGTAAGTCTTAACCTTTTCTAGTTACGAATTTAAAGATTATTTATTGCTTATTATTATATCTAGTTTAATTAAATGCAATTGATAGTATTTAAGTAATAGTATTGTGTTGTATTCTCTATATTTTCTCAATTTAAGGATTATTTATTGCTTATTATTATATGTAGTTTAATTAAATGCAATTGATAGTATTTAAGTAATAGTATTGTGTTGTATTCTCTATATTTTCTCAATTTGTTAAATTATTTTTAATAAACAAAATCACAATCATGAATTAATGAAATATATTGAAGTTATCATTGTAATAGTTAACATTATTATCATCAGAAAGGTGATTATATGTATCTTTCATTTTTTTATATATAATAAATTAATACTATTATAGGAGTACAAGTGGCAATATCACCCTCTGACCAAATCTTATTCCCAAAATCAGCCAATCTAAACGCAATTAGATTTTCTATTGAGTACACGAAAAAGTCCAAACTTATAGATGAGGTCTTTTATCTCATTATAAATACCAGAATTTTTCCAATCATAAATTATCAAACAGAAAAGCCGTTTCTTTGTCACATTGTAATTTTTCCAGTCATATACATAATATATCTCCTTGTGTTTTAATCTTGATATTGAATTATTTTTGTTGCCAAGATAACCAACCTCGTTGACCAGCTCCTACAGGGTAAATAATTTTATTTTCCTCCCAAAATGCCATAATGTTTCATAATATTCACGATCTATAATTTCAAATTGTGTGTCAGATGAAGAGATTAAAGTTGGCCAGCAATCTCAAGGCGCCTTCGAAGCTCCTGAAATAAATGCTTTTGGCCAAAACTTTAGGTATTGAATTAATCATGTTACAATGTGATTTAATTTCTAAGCCAAGTTTTTAAAAATATTAGTATTTGATATGGAATTTATAGGGACTATACTAATGCCGAGACCGAGAGGCAGAAAGGGGTTGAGGAATTCTACCGGTTGCAACACATCAACCAGACATATGATTATGTGGGTGCAATATATTTCGTTTTTAATCAATCACTTCTATATCTTTTTTTTTCTATATATAATTTTAAAATTGAATTGCAAATGCAGGTTAAGCAGATGAGGGAAAAGTTTTCAAAACTTGACAAAATGGAAATGAGCATATGGGAATGCTGTGAGCTTCTTAATGAAGTAGTGGATGAAAGTGATCCTGATTTAGACGAGCCACAGATTCAACACTTGTTGCAATCTGCCGAGGCTATCCGCAAGGACTACCCCGATCAAGATTGGTTGCACCTCACTGCTCTAATTCACGGTACGCAACCAAACAACCGCCTCCCATTAAAAATATTAGGTATTCATCCCATATTGTGAACAAGTAGATTGAAAACAATACATAAGTATTTCCTCAACTTCATTAGTATGAAGCCTTTTGGGGAATAATCCAAAGACAAAATCGTGGAACCTTGATTCAAAGCGTATAATACTATTCTAATATTGAGTTTGAGTGTGCATCGTTTAGCCCTAACACGCTATTTTATCAGATCTAGGAAAAGTGCTCCTTCTCCCAAAATTCGAAGGGTTGCCTCAATGGGCCGTTGTTGGTGAGTACATTAACATGCACTACTATATATTTTTCTCCATTTAGACGATGATCATTAATATACATTTCCCAAATCAGGTGACACATTCCCTCTAGGATGTGCTTTTGACTCCTTCAATATTCATCACAAGGTGACAAATTAATACTACCTCAAAATTCATTTGATTTTATGTGACTTGTATAATCTAATATTAGTGCAAAATACAGTATTTCGAGGAGAATCCCGACAGCAAAAACCCTGCCTATCTCACTAAGAATGGAGTTTACGAGCAAGGATGTGGGCTGGAAAATGTGGTTATGTCATGGGGGCACGACGACTACATGTATTTGGTAACTCTATAAGTCTATAACTATTAATATAAATTACATATATATACACAATTTTCATATCATTATACCAAATCTTAAACTAGTTATATTAGTTGAAATCTCATGTTTCTTAATTTGTCTCTATTTTTAGGTGGCTAAGGAAAATGGTACAACTCTACCTACAGCCGCATTGTTCATCGTCCGTTACCATTCATTTTATCGTAAGTATTCGAATATTGACATAGTAAATGAATGATGAATTATTACTAAATATTCCACAGGCAATATGTGAAATTAGAATTCATGCATTGAATTTGTTGGAAAGAGAGACAACATTAATATGCCGCCCAACATTCATTATGGAGAGTTTCTAAGTGATGCATAGTTCCTAAGCTTTGTAGAGTACCAATTTACATTTATTGATGTACTAGAATATTCTCATTCACCCTATAAATACTAGGGTGATGAACATTTGGAATATATAAGAAAATACAAACATTTTTCTCTCTACTCTCTACCTAAACTATGTCTTACCAATCCTGTTATACCTCTCTCAATTATCATCTTTAAGAGAATTAAGACAAGTTGATAGTATTTTATTATTGTGAGATTGTGAGAATATAAAAGATAATGTCAATCACAAAACTCGATAAAACGAATTATTTTTCTATTTATTGGAAATGACATTGAATAGATTTATTAACATTTGTATCTGGTTAATTGCAGCGTTACATAAGGCTGGAGCTTATACACACACACTTGATGAACGACGAAGACAGGGAGAATCTCAAATGGCTCCACGTATTCAAGTAAATAAACTGATTAATTTTAATTAAAAATTAAGTCCTTAATATTTAACTAGACGAGGAGTATATATTAACACTATTTTTTGAATTGTTAAAATTGTACAGCAAATACGATCTTTACAGTAAGAGCAAAGTTCATGTTGATGTAGAAGAAGTGAAACCCTACTATATGTCACTCATAAACAAGGTGTGTTTTGATTACTAGCTATTTATTCCTTTTCTGTTTTGTTGTTTTTTTTTATTTATTTATTAGTTTTAATTGGCTGATGAGAAGTAAATATTTTATATTTTATTATTGCAGTACTTCCCAGAAAAGCTGAGATGGTAAATTTGTGTGCAAGACTGCAAGTGTTTCTTGAAGAGTAATGTTGGGCATAGGATGAAAGTTGTACTATTTGTTTTATTTTGTTAATTTGTGTGCAAGTGTTTCAATTGACTACAGTTTCAGTATCTAAACTTTCGTAACACCCCAATAATTATGTCATGGACTTACAAGCCATATTTTGTAAGCGAATGGATGGAAGTATTGATTTGATGCACGTTGGGGCCTGGAATATGGTAAATAACATGTTTTTTTTATAGAAAACTACAAGATCAGAAATCATCCACAAGACAAAATGAAACTCTACTTATAATAAAGAAGTGCATAAATCTGTGAAAAAAATTGTCAGCACACAACACTTGAAGGCCAATTCTTGTCGCACAATTTTCTACATTCAACTATTCTAAAAATAAGAATAATACAAAATAAATAAATCTGCATTCAACAACAAAACTCAGCAATTCTACATGTCTGCAAAGAAATTGGTTGAATTGTCAAGTTTGCTTCCCTTGCTTACATTTTTCCTCTTGGTCCCTGCAAACATTGCCAGGAGCACACTAGTTCATAAGATATTTGTAGTAATTATTTAGAACAAGATTAAGAAAGTTTTAATCTAACTAAACCCAAGCCACATTTAACCTCATTGTATAACTCAATCATAAAAAAATTGATGCATCAACAAACACACGAGTTACATGACTCAAAGAATGCTATTGAAACCTAAAATGATTTCTGCCAGAAAATTAAATTCAAGTTTTACCGTGCAGTTTATAAAGTGAAAAACAGAATGCGACTAAAGATATTGGCATACCTTTAGAGGGTTTTGGGATACTAGCATCGACATCCATCCCATCGCTATCACTATCTGAAGCCGCAGAATGGTTTGGCATGCTATTTTCAGATCCTTGCAGTAATTCATCCAAATCCCACAGCTATATATATTCACAGGCCTCGATAAGTTGAAAGCATAGATTATGTAAAACAAGCTATATGCAGATAACAATAGATAGACAGACCAAATGTAGATTTACATTATTGAATATAATGGTTGAGTTGTAGAGAGACGCTGACCTTTAGTGTTTGATCATGTGAAATGCTGCCAAGGAACTTTTTATCATGAGAAAAAGCTGCAGGGCAAGAAAACTAATTGCACTGAGAAAAGAGAATAATGCAAAAGATTATTGAATTGCTTTGCTTCTGACTACAAGAGCAAAAACTTCAAATTATCAGTTTGCAAAAATGAATGGTGTCATACCAAGACCTTCCACAGGGTATTCAGAATGCTCAGCAATTGGCTGAATTATTCTATTTGGCAGAATACCTACCAGGCTATAAAGACAAAAAGAGAGATATTACTTAAACTAAACTTAAGTGTGGAATGTGAGTTTTTATACAAAAACCTCACCTGATTATTCCATTCTCTGAACCAGTTATTAATCTATCTTCGTCAAGCTTAAAATTTAGAATAATCTCATCAGACAAACAACTTGAGAAGCAAGAAAAAAGTTATAAGAAAAGGAAAACCTCATCATGAATGTACTGACCTTTAGCATGGCATCAACAGAGTTTGGGGAGAGATCAACAAAACGATCACTAATCATTAAAAAACTACTATCAATATCAACCAAAAATAAGTAATGCAAACCAAATTCCAAAGTAGAAAAGGATATTGCAGGGTCCTCTATTCCATCCCAATATGGTTAGGACAACATGCAAATAAAGAAAATAGACATCTAAGAAAGGCATATACCTGCAATCCTTGAAAAATCCCCAAGAGTACAACAGCAATGTTCCACTTTGTGTTCCACAAACAACCTTTCTACCGTTCTAGTCCAAAGGGGAGAAACGAAACAGTTAGGCTTATAAAAAAGAGTACTAGGTAACCTGGAATGATATAGTAAAAAGGCTTCATCACTCACTGATGAGTAATGAATAGCAACAACAGCAAACTCAGCAGGTCTCTTCTATGCTACAGGCATTTATTTTCAAAGCAAATCTAGAAACAACTTTCACTTTTCAAGAAGAAAAAAAACAACCTTCATAATCACAACAGAAAGCAGCTCATCCTCAGAGAACTCGGATCGAGTTTGAACCTGATGTACATTAATAACATATATTCTTTCATTGAGTAAACGTAGTTGATAAAGGCACTGACAACCAGATGCGATCAAAATGACAAAGTGCTGGAAGAAAGTAAAAGAGCACACCTTGTTGCTTCTTAAGTTGCAAACAGATAAAGTGCCATCCCCACTGTGTTAAATTTCATAAAAATTTAAAGCATGTATGAGAGAAGTGGAAAATCATAAAATGGATGGCATCATAAGCACTGGATGTATTCAAGAAAATGTTATCACGTGATGAATTTGCATGAAAGCACAAAACTTACAAAAGATAAAACTGGGAAGCTAATAGAAGCTAGACACTACATTCTCAACATGAAAATAGGGCTGTCTACACCCAGCATATGAAATTTGAGTTTCAGAAATGAACATTGAATTATAGGATTAGGAACATGGTAACAAATTTTCAGAAAATTAAATTTATAGGTACCCCTGCCTCCCAAGCAGGCAAAAAAAAGGAAAAATGAGGGGGACCAATTTCCACATCCCAGAGTTCAACTATAACAGACTTGATGAACTTGAGAGCCCACATCTCAGAACAAACCACATTTGGAAGGATTTCACCAGAAAGGTTTGTAATAACAGACATGCACGCATACCTTGTTCCAATCAATTTCATCGAGTCTGATGCAAATGTCATATCTGAAATATATTCTTCATGAACATGTAAAGTGTTGCAGCAAGTACGTTGCCTGGTATCCCATACCTGTGATACCAATACGAAAATTGAAAATATGTTCATTACACAGTTAAAAGAAAATGGTTCACCATTAGCTGCTTGGGAAAAAAACACTCTTCCTACTAAACAATACAGACTCATCACTTATCACTGAAACAGAAGGTGACATAGGCTGAACTCTCTTTACTCAACTAAAAACAAATCCAGAGCAGAATTCTTGATAATAATGCAAAAGATGGTGCCAAGGGATACATGCTGCATTTTAGATAATAATGCACAGTTCTACTAATCAGTAATTATTCTACATACAAGATGAGATCACACTAATTAAAAAAGTGATTTTACCAGTAATAAGATAAGAGTACAAATTTCACTGGATGCAGACAAGAATAAATTGGATAACAAAAATGCATTAAGTATGTCCACTATGAGGGAGCTACCCAGTAGCATTTATGTTTGAAAATACTTGATCAACTCTGATAACTTAACCACCAAAATACATCCCTTAATTGCTGTTCCTCGAGTTTTACAGAGCTTACAAGTATAAGTTACAACAAGCACAGTAGATTCATTTAGCACACCCTCCAAAATAGCACAAAGCTATAGTGCACTTTGAGTCACGAGACTGAATTTTCAATAGTTAGGTGAGTGAAACTTCACCTTAATACAACCTTCATCATCACCGGAGGCAATGGTAGATTCTGTCAAGTTAACTATGCGATTTACAGCAGCCCTACATATTTGGCAAGTAATATTACAAAAAGTCTCGACATCTATGATAGTGTTACTAGACTCATAACCGGAAACTAAAATTTTGTTGTAAAACATACCCATGGGAGTTATCAAGGCGTGCAATAGCCGCACCAGTTTCAACATCTGTTGCAAGAATGGAACAATCTGGAGAGCCGGTGACTATAGCTGAGCACGAAATCCGATTTCAGTGGACGAAATAAACCCAAAAAAACAATGAGTACTATAGAAAGCACACAAATTACCACGTCCTTCGTTGACGAAACGGAGAGCCCTACATGATTCGGTATGAGCATTCACTTCCAGCAGCCTGATAATCAGCATAACCATTAAAGTTTAACTAAACAAAACACATGAATTCACAATTTTGTATTGCCCAGGAGAAAAATTGTACCGTTGTGGCGTAGCTTCTGCATCATAGCGGTACCTAATGGAAAGGAACAGAGAATGCATCAACAACATCGTAATTCATATGATAAGAGTTGGAAAGTGAGACTGAACTCACAGTAGGAGGTTGCCGGTGATGAGACCAGCCGCGACGATATTAGTTGATGGATGAAAGTCAAGATCAAACGGAAGCTTTTCCAAATCAATCTCCATTGGTAATTAAAATACGCTACAGCTGAAAATTTTGATTTACACAGAAAATACTAGTCAATTTAGGCGGGCTGTGGCCGGATGGCGGTTGGAGAAGTGCGGCTGTGGCGATTCAGGCGCGAAGGAGGAGGAGAATACGTAAATGTGATGCAGAAATAAGGATTGTTAATTTTCTAGGGCTTCTTCTTTAGGCCTCCTATTAGGCCCAATAATAACAATGAATGTATATAATAGCCCATAACTTATTTTTCAAAATTTCCCATTTAATGATAAGTTAGTACTAGGGCTAGGGAAAAATATCGAAAAAATGATATATCGCTCGTATCGTATTGAAAAATATCGAAAAATTATCGGATTTTTGATATATCGTAATTTTCGATACGAAACGATACCGTATCGTAAGTTTTCGATACGATAACCATATGAATTTCCTTATATCGCGATATATCGTTTTATATCGAATATACGATATATATCGATATTTTCGATATATCGTTTTATATCGAATATACGATATATATCGATATTTTCGATATATCGAATTTCGGTACGATATATCGAATTTCGGTACGATATATCGTTTATATCGAATATACGATATATATCGATATTTTCGATATATCGAATTTCGGTACGATATATCGAAATATCGATATGATAACGATATAGATATCCTCCATATCGAAAGTTCGATATATCGAAACTTTCGATACGATATCGATATGAAATTCTTTCATATCGATATTTTCGATACGATATACGATATACGATATACGATACAACGTTTTCGATACGATATATCGTATCGACCCACCCCTAGTTAGTACATAAAAAAATAAGCATAGTACTCCTTTTGTTACTTTATAGCCGACCTGGATTTCTTTATTTGGTTGTCTCGCTACAGAGATATTTCTATTTTTGGCATCTTTATTTTCTCTTTATATTTCTATTTTATTCTTTTTCCTATTTTATTAATCCAGCAAATTCTAGTTTTACAACTCTTTCCCAACACCAAGTTTAGCACTACACATTGTCATCCTAAACCAAATCGTTTGAAGTCAATTTATTAATTCATTTTTAAAGCATGGGTTAATTAATTCATTAATTATATTACATTTATTAATTTATTTTAAATTATAGAGAAAACAAGCAAAATCGAGCTTTAATTTTTATAAATTTTGTTAAATTAAAATTTTCAATAACATTTTTTAATGTATTAGAATCAAACTAAATATATAAATCACAACGAACAACGTTAAACTTGCGTCACTCTTTCAAACAAGAGTGATGCACACATAGAAAGTTCACAAAAGGTATATAGCATATCATTTTTCATACATATTCCTATGACAAAATAGCAACAGAAATATGTTTGAAATAATCTTTTCAGTTTTCACGCATCTATGTCACTAGTTTGAGAATTATGGCATTGTGTTGTTTTTTTCTTTTATTTTATAAATATGCTAAAAAAATATATGATTATAACTTGAGGAATGATATGCTACATACCTTATGTGAGCTCCTTATGTGATCACCACTCTTGTTTGACGCATGTTTAATGTTACTCGTTTCGATTTATATATTTAGTTTGATTCGAATACATTAACAAATGTTATAGAAATTTTTAACTTCACAAAATTAATGAAAAATTAAAATATTATTTGTTATTTTATTAATTTATTTGAAATTATAGTGAAAACTAGTTAATCGAGCCTTTGATTTTTATAAATTTTGTGAAATTAAAAATTTCAATAAAATTTTTTAATGTATTAGAATCAAATTAAATATATAAATTGAAACGAACAACGGGAAATATGTGTCAAATGAGAGTGGTGCTCACATAAGGTATGTAGCACATCATTCCTCGTAACCTTAAAGAGGATATGCTATTTTTTTTATTAGATAGTACTCCCTCTGTCCCCAAAGAATATGCAATTTGGGTTCGACACGGGTTTTGATGTAAAATTGGTAAAGTAAGATAGATGTAGAGAGAAAAGTTAATTAAATTATTGTTAGTGGATAATAGGTCTCACCTCATTAGAGAGAAAAGACTTCCAAAATTAGAAAGTGCATATTCTTGTGTGAAGGACTAAAAAGGAAATAGTGCATATTCTTGTGGGACGGAGGTAGTATATTTTATGCATACGAAAAATACCCAAACAACCATTTCTTATTATATAAAATGCTAAAAATTGGACATAATAAATAATCATAACTTAAATTTGTTAATTTTATTTTTAATATATAATTTTACGTATCTGAAAATACCAAAGCGTACCAAATCTTATTATACACTCCATCCGTCCCACAAGAATATACACTCTTTCATTTTTAGTCCGTCCCACAAGAATATGCACTTTATAATTTTGAAAACTCGTATCTCTTTTGAAGTGAGACTCATTCTCCACTAATAATAGTTTAATTACTTTTTCTCTCTACATCTCTCTTACTTTACCAATTTTGCATTAAACCCGTGCCGAACCTAAAGTGCATATTATTTGGGGACTGATGGAGTAATAAGGAAAGATTAGGGGCGGATCTATTCATACCTTAGGAGGGGCATTTGCCCCACCTCATATTTTTTCCTCAATATAAATATTGCCTATCATATGGAGTAATTTATTTCTTTTAATTTTTCAGTAAATGCCCCTCCTAAAGTTTTTAAATTTTCTTCATAGATGAATTTGCTCCCACCCCTACAAATTCTTGGCTCCGCTCGTAGGAATGATATGCTACATACATTATGTGCTTCTTATATGTGTATCATTCTCGTTTGACACATGTTTAACGCTTTTCGTTTTGATTTATATATTTAGTTTGATTATAATACATTAAAAAATGTTATTGATATTTTTAATTTCACAAAATTCATAAAAATCAAAGCTCGGTTTACTTGTTATCTTTATAATTTCAAATAAACTAGTAAAATAATAAATCAAACTTTGATTTTTATAAATTTTTAAAATGAAAAATTTCAATAACATTTTTTAATGTATTAGAATCAAACTAAATATATGGATTTAATCAAAACGAACAACTTTAAACGTGCGTCAAACGAGAGTGTTGCTCATACTATAAGGTATGTAGCATATCATTCATCTGTAATTATAATATTTACATATAGTTTGTTTAAAAATTAGTAAATACATACTAATTTAACATATTTTATACCCTTTTGTTTAAAGGTAGTTCGAGCTTTTCTTGGGAGTATGGCGTAGGTTACTTCAGTGCCTGGTGCTCGAACATCGGATCGAGGCATTTTCTCTACTATAAAGGGAAAACAAAAATAATTAGTGACAATTGAACTATAATATCATTGGATATTTATTATAACTTTAAAATTAATTTTACATATTACAAAATTTAAATAAAAATACGAAAATAATAACTAAAAGTAAAACAAAATACAAAATCAACATAAAAGAATTAAAAAGGGGTTACAGTTACTTCCTCGATCCAAAAAAATAATCTAATTTGTAGATTACACGGATTTTAATGAGAAATAGGTAAGTAAGAGAGAAGGAGGAAAAAATAGATAAAGTAAAAGAGATATGAAGAAAAAGTAAGTAGAGTATGAGATAAGAAAATTTTCATTTTTAAAATATGATTTTGTGGATATCCCAAAAAAAAAATGAGAATATTTTTCGTGAACGGAGGAAATGATTATTTACGAGAGTGTTAATGTTCAAGGATAACATGATTGAAACGGTTGGTGTTCAGGGCGCTTAGGTGTCGTTCAAGTAAGGATACATCCTACTGGTCAGGATAGAGATCCTAATTAAACCTAGGCCCTGGTTTCAAAAATTCCTCAACCCACTCCTACTGATCAGTATAGTGGTGGTAAGGGTCGAATCCCACAGAGATGGTGAGTTAAAACTATTGTGGTGATATTCTGGATGGTTTGGTTAGCTACCACGCTCGGGTTGAGTCTCTACCTAGGCAAGAACTTAAAGGTAATTTCCTACTGACTAGAATGGGGAAAGTAGTGTAGAGGTGCAGCTGTGTACGTGGAAATGGGGAGACATTTTTGTAACAGAAAATATTTGGAAGGTACGGGATTCTATTTTGGGCTAGACAGAATATTCAGAGGGTAGTGGTAGTCGTGGTGACTAGGCTGACAGATCTGCAGGTTATAACTAAAAAGTAAAGGACAAAAAGCAAAAAGCATCTAAAAAGCAAAGTGGTCCCCAACATTAGACTAGGACATCATCTTCTTCAACAACACAAACTAAAATCAGAAAATAATTCCAGATTCAACACAGAAACACAGTTTATCAATTCGCGAACACAGATCCACAAATAAGAACACCAAATCTGAATTCAAAACACAGAAACTGCAACTCCGCGTACTGGTCAGCAGGAAACGAAACGCACTCAAACTAAACTTCACATGCAGCGATTCACTCACGATCGAACAGTTCCACGTTTAACTAAAGAAATTGCTACGGAAACAAGGAAAGAAAAGATTCAGCACTTAAAACACCAAGGAACCTTAGATCTAAGCTAACTAGGCGGAATAGGAAGGAAAATGAATCAACACCATAACTGAACGGAAATCAACTTCTTAGCATTAACACGTTCGGATCTTCAACAAGTACTTCAAAAGCAGAAAATATCCAAAAGCAAGCAAAGATCCAACGTAAGGAAAGCAAGTAAATTAAACTACGAAAGCGAATAAAAGTGTTTCGCCACTCCGGGCGATGAAATCTCTAAGCTACGGTCTTGCTGGCTGGAACGGACGATGTGGAACTCCGGGATCATCTAGATCTTCAAGTGACCATGGCAGTGGCGAGGAACGAGATTCTGGACTGGGCTGAAAGACTAAACTCCGAGAGAACTCTCCTAAAAGTGATGATGATGAACGATCCCCTCTTTCTCTCCAAGTGGCTTCCTTTTATAGAGAGGCTTACCCTTGATTTTTAGGGTAAGACCTTGCGGTGAAATGACTTCTTTGCCCTTAATTGTGATTGAGCAGTCCCAGCTATCCTCCTTCTCCATCTCGAGCCATTTTTGCATGTATACTGGTCAGTACGTAATCGTCCTGACGCCCTTTTCACTTGAAGTGTCTGAAACTCTGCCTACTGGCTAGAACGCTTACCCTGCACGCTTAAGCAACTAGTTTTGCAGATATAATTCAATTATGCACATCATACTGACCCGTAACCTAGGCGGCCTAGAATACGACTTATCAAACTGCTCACACTTACCACATGCTTGTCCTCAAGCGTGAAGAACAAACAAAAAGGAATAAGTCGAATTCTAGCCTGGTTACTCCCCTGACCGACTCTACCTAAACTAGACTCTATACTACAACGACGCAAAGAAAAACACTTGGTCAAACACAGAAAAAAAACACAAACACACAAACACAAATAAAACTAAAACACAAAGATTGGGCTATATTTTCAACCATCCCTTACCCCGGGATCTGGTGCAATCCGGCCTTAGACAGCCTTGAACTTCTGCCACCCCCATTCCTTCCTGGTCAGTATATCCGCTTGTCAAGATCGCCCAAACTCTCGGCCAAACACTAGATTCACTCGGTCTCTCATACCTCACCAGGAATGTTAGGACCGCATTCTCTCAATATGCTCAACCACACTTGCTTCGGACTTAGATCTCACGTGCAGCTACTGAAGGCTTAAAGGCTTGTAATGGGGCTATTGGGTTGCAGTGTTTTGGGGTAGATGTTCCTAAGGCTCTAAGTCTTCAAAAATTTCTATTTTATTGATGTGGGGGGAACTGTGTGCATTAGGCTTCTGATCAGTTGCTTCTTAGCTGGCGCTTCTGGCTTGGGTTTCCAACTGGTTAGTATCATCTTGTGGCTTTGCCACCCTTATTCCTTCTCTCTTTTTTTTCTTTTTTTTTATTTTCCCTTTGTGGCTTCGCCACCCTTATACTTTCTTCTCCCCTTTTTTTCTTTTTGTGTGGAACTGGGATAACTCCCTGATCGATTTTCTTCCAAACATTCTTACCCAGCTGGAGTCTGCTCTCTTTCACATCTTTCTGGCCAGTAAGCTTTATTCGCCTCATGCCTCGCACACACACAGCCCCAGTGGCTAGGGGTATTTATCTGGGTAAAAGAGTTAGAAAAAAGGTTTTAAAGGTGGTTTTTTTTTTTAAACGGAGGGGGTTTCCTACTGCCTTCAGTGTTTGCTACCCGTGGTCACTTCATCCTAGGCGAATTGTGGCAGCCTCTCCTTCTTTTCAATATTTGTGGAAAGTGGTTCCACTTTAAGCTTATAACTCACATTTGAAGAGGGCTTTCGCGTTTGGCTCTAAGTATGGGCTTTTCTCTCATACTCACATCATCTATCCTGACTAGGAGGTACTAGGGAGGGTGGTTTCGGTTTTCCAGCATGTCTTATTTCCCTCAGTTCCCTTCACCGTCAGCTCAAGACGGTTGAGTTTTAAGCCCAATCAACACACAAATTAAAAAAAACTAAACTTAACAGGACACTAACACAAGCACGAACACAAAAACTACAGATATACACATACTCATCATACTGGTCATTGCGTCCCCCCTCCCACTTCACAAGTGTCTGCCCTCAGATAAGGCTGTGAAGTGGAAAAGGTAATGACCAGTATGATGGACACATAGACAAACATACAGAAACAACAAATTAAAACTAAAACTTCTCACACTTAGACTATGGAATAGGCTAAGTGGGAGAGTTTGAAAACCTAAACAGACCAACAAAACACACATATATATAAAACTCCTCACACTTAGGCCGTGCAACGGACTAAGTGTGAGTCAACATGCGTACGAAACAAGAAAAAGAAAAAGAAAAAAAAAACATGCTACACAGAAACAAACACAGAAGTTTACCTATCACAACAAAAACTAACACCAACAATTATGAAAAAAAAAACTTAAAAACAAACAGAAAGCTAAAAATAAAACTAACTTGTCAGGGTGGGGGGTGGTCTAGCGAAGTCTCCTGCTCCTCCGTGGGGCAGGTGGTGTAGGCTGCTTTTCCAGGGGTTCCTCTTCCGTTCCAGTGTGATCTTCATTTACCTTCGCCGGTTCCTCGGCCTCTGCCGGCACCTCGGCGTTCTCTTCCTCGGGCTCTTCTATCATTGTCTCTGGTGGGTGGGTCTCATCGTCCTGGCCTCCATGGCCGCTTGTTCCTGTAGCTGGTTCCTTCTTCCGACTGGTCACTTCCTTCAACAACTCATCTATCACGGATGCCATTCGGCCCATCTCCGTGATCAATCGATGGTTCTCCTCTCCTAAAGTAGTCACTAACGTCTCCATAGCATCTTGCCTCTGAGCCAATGTCCTCTGCTCTGCAGACCCTTCCAACATCCGTTCCACTACTCCCGCTAGCTTGACCATCTCTGCCTTCAACTGCTTATTCTCCTCTCTAACTTCGTCCATTGCCTTCTCCATTCTGGCTTGACGCTGTTCCTGGTCTGATGCCAATCCGATCATTTCTGCCCTTATCTGTCTGCTTTCCTCCGCTATTTCCTCCACAGCTTTTTCCATCCCCTCTTGCCTCTGGTCGTGTGCCGGTGCTTCATGAGCTACTGCTAACCGAGCAGTGGGTATAGCTTCCTCTCCCATCGCATAGAAGTGTGGCACGCCTTGCCTCATGTACACCGCATTCGTCCGGTCGAACAGAAGGGTATCAAACAATCCTGGGGCGTCCACCATCGTCAAGGGGGTTAAGTCTTCGTCCTCCGAAACGGTGATGTTGTTTCTCACAAAGATTCCCAATATATGGCAGAGGGAAATATTCCGTGCTGGGTGGGTAGCGATGAGGTGACATGTGTATGCAGTCCAGAACCCTAAGTGCAACTTCCTGCCTTTCTTGGCACACCACATAAGATACAGCTCCGTCATCGATGTCCGGACTATCGAATTGGACTGTCCTAAAATGTTGTAATCCAAGAAGAGTTGAACCAGGCGTAGATTAGGATCGTTGAGATGGATAGATCTGGAGATAGTGGACTGAAACTGTCCTGCCCCGGGGTGAGTAAGTTCTTCCCAAGCTACCTGGGGCTCGAATTCCACATGCCTGCGGGGAATCCCCCGCTCCCTATCTCTCCACTCGGGCCCTATGGCCTCCTCCAAACTGCATATTCCTAGCCGAACAGTCCATTCAATCAAATTCATCCTAATCTCACCTCCAAATACTCTGAAACTGATACACTCTACATCCAAATCCATTGTGACCTTGAATCAAAAGGTCGCGAAAAATTCTTTGGCCAAATCGACCAGAACATTCAAATTCTCATTTCTTAACAGCCATTCAAAACCCAACTCTTGCACAAGGGCGAGAAACGATTCCCGAACCTTCAATTCATCTAATGAGGGGAGATGAATTACCTTTCCACACTTAACCTTCTTGCCTTTTGCGTTCTTGGTGCGATAGATGGATTGGAGCTCCTTGGAGTAAAAAAATTTCATCCCCTCCACCACGTCATCTGTGAGCTCCACCGTCCAACGCTTATATCGGAGTGGTTCTGCAGGTGGATGCAATAATTCCCCGATGATCGTTAGGGAGTTGCTGCTCCTTGTACTCCTCATCTTCCATGGCCGTATCGCTATCGGATTCAGATTCTTCACTGATCTCATATTCACTGTCACTCTGTGTTTGCCAATTTGATGGGGTCCTCGGGTCAGCCTCCGTGATCACTATGCATGTGTTCACGGTGCGCGGTTTTTTCGTACTCAGCTTGTTCTTCACAACGGCTTTTCCTTTCCTTTTTCTTTCTATCTGGTACCTGGCTTCCTCCTCAGCTTGGAGTAAGGCCTCGTCCTTCTCAGATCCAGCAGACCTTCCTGACTCTGATGTGAGGTTCGGTCCCCCAGCCATTCCTTCCGTTGTCGTGCCCGGTTCGTTCTGTACTGGAGACACCCCTGTGTCTTCCTGATCAGTAGCTTGAACAGGTTCACCTTCAGCCTCTTTCGGAGTGGCTCGCTTTTCCTCGCTTGCGATCTCTATGGGGTCCTCCGCCGTGTTCGGTTTTGCCCTGCTGGAGGCCCACTTACCTAAACAACGTTGCGATACCCTCTGCGGCTTGGGCGAGTCTGCCTTGGGGTCTGCTTTCACCACCAGTTTTCGCCTGACCGGAATCGGCTTTACAACCTGAGGTGCTTCTACTTCTGGCTCCGCTGTCTCTGTTCCTGTGTCCTTGACTTCCGTAGACGCAGTACCTTCCTCTCTTGCTTGTATTCTATCATCCCCGGCTTTCACTTGGGGGTCTACTGGTTCTTTTTCTTTACTCGGTACTTCTCCTTCCCCTCCTACCAACTGGAAAGGTCGGCCTTCCGGTATGTTTCCTGATGTGGCTTTCTCCCTGTTTCCTACTGCCCCCAATGCGAGGTCTAGACCCTCAGCCATTGGTGTAGTGTCCTCTTCTCTCCGGTTGACCCTGTTCAGAATCGAGTCAAATTCTTCGTCTGTCATGAGGCCTTGTTTTCTGGCCGATTCATTCAAATCTATTTCCGGCCTTCTCACTTCTTGAAATACCGGTTCCGCTTCGGGCGTTTTCTCTGTTCCTTCGCTCCCCTCCGGAGTTGTCTTTCCTGGACTCGACTTTTTCTTACGCTCCTCAGAGTCGGAGTCGTAATGTGCGGCGATAGCGTCGAGTTCTGCCGAATCCGGTACGGAAACTGTTGCATGACTGACCGGCGCAGGCGGAGCTTCGCTGGATATGGTTCCGACGCCCCCCGTTTGGCCGAAACTGGTCAGAGCCGTCGTCCAGTCCCTAGTTGGGTCCTGTTGGCGAAGAAATGTCATCATGGCATCCAAGGAAACCATGGGCGATGGCTGAGCGACGGGTGCTGGTGGGGTTGGCTGTGGTCGTGCCTCCGGGGTTTCTCGGCAGCTGGGTTTGGTTTTCTTGGCGAATGCCTTCTTACCCATGAGCGGAAATTACGATCTGGAAATTAGGGTTGGGAGTCGGCGGAGATGAAAGAGGAATTTTTCGAGAGAGAGTGTAATTGCAAAAAGAGGGTTTGTGAGGGGAAAAGGTAAAGCGGTATGGTTATGTGGGAGAGAGAATGCAGTTCCAGGTGGTTGTAACCGGTTATCAGGGGTAGCCGGTCGCGACGTTTCAGACGGGAAGGGCGGTTGAGGTTTCTGGCCTCTGATTGGTCCGCGCGTCTTTTCCCTCTGCTCACGCGCCATTTTTCCTGCTGTCACCCTGCAAAAGCTGCACAAGCATTAATTCAAATTTTCGTCCTCTCCATAATTTCTCCTATACTTACCTAAAAAAGAAACTAATTTAAATGGGCACTTAAATAAAATTTTGAAATAGCACCAGATAAGTAATCCCTTGGTCAATGTGCACTTCAAATTAAAATTAAGGCCCGAAAATATTTTTGGATTTTTAGGAATTATCTAGCGTGCAAAGATTAATTACGTATTTACAATATTTACAACTTCCTTAGGCAATTTGGAATTCAACTTGGCCAGTATATGCAAACTATTTTCAAAGGGAAACTGGCCACGCGGAACTCCAAATTCCTATCTTACTGATCAGTATGAAACCGATGTAAGTGGTTGTAGTGGAATTTCATCCACCACACCCACCTCGCTATTATCCCTGAATATTTTCAACCTATGCCCATTTACTATGAAAGGTTCAGAGTTAGAGAAACTCCTTGAAATTTCTACTGCCCCATTAGATCGGAGTGCAGTTATGATGTAAGGTCCTGTCCACTTGGACTTGAGTTTCCCTGGCATAAGCTTCAATCTTGACTGGAAGAGTAGTACTTTCTGGCCAACATGGAGCTCCTTAGTTCTCAGATTTCGATCATGCCATAATTTAGTTCGTTCTTTGTACCACATGGCGGAGTCGAATGACTCCAATCTCAGTTCCTCAAGCTTCTGCAGTTGCAGCTTCCTTTCCTCTTCACAGGCTGTAGCATCCATATTCACTTTCTGTACTGCCCAGTATGCTCGATGCTCGATTCCAACTGGTAAATGACACATCTTTCCAAAAACAATCCGGTAAGGGGACATGCCTATGGGGGTCTTGTAGGCTGTTCGATACGCCCAGAGAGCATCCTCTAACCTTACACTCCAATCCTTCCTAGAAGTGTTCACCGTCTTCTCCAAAATTTTCTTTATCTCGCGGTTAGAGATTTCTGCTTGACCATTTGCTTGCGGATGGTAAGGGCTGGATAGTCTATGGTGCACACCGTATTTCTTCATCAAGGCTTCAATTGTGCGATTACAGAAGTGTGTACCTTGATCGGATATGATCGCCCTGGGTACACCGAATCGGCTGAAGATATGACTCTTTAAGAACTTGGCCACTTCCTTGGCTTCACACGTGCCTGTGGCCTTGGCTTCTACCCATTTGGAGACGTAGTCTACAGCAACTAGGATATACAGATTTCCATAGGATGAAGGAAAAGGCCCCATGAAATCCATTCCCCATATGTCGAATAGCTCGCAAACTATTACGGGTACCTGCGGCATTTCATCCCGGGCAGATATTCCACCGGTCCGTTGGCAACGCTCACAACTTCTGCAAAACTCGTACGCATCTTTGTTGAGGGTTGGCCAATAAAAGCCGCTATCCAAAATCTTCCTTGCCGTCTTCTTGGACCCGAAATGTCCTCCGCATGCTAATGAATGGCAGTGGGTTAAAACATCCCGCTGCTCCCAGTCAGGAATGCACCTCCTTATCACTTGATCGGACCCTACCCTCCACAAATAGGGGTCGTCCCAAAAGTAGTATTTCGCTTCACTCTTGATCTTCATTCTTTGGGCCTTGGTAACACTCGGCACTTCTGGAAGCTCTCCAGTCACTAGGTAGTTGGCCAGGTCCGCATACCATGGTTCCTGCCCTATCTTCTCTTTTCCTTTTGCTGTATCATTCTGACCAGTAAGCTTGAACACTTCTTCCCAATCAATTCTTCTGGGCGCAAAAATCACCTTACACAAATGTTCCTCTGGAAATTTATCGTGCACTTCGTCACCGTTTCCATCTTGCACTATTCTGCTCAAATGGTCTGCCACCTTGTTCTCGACTCCTCGCTTATCTTCTACCTCCCAGTCGAATTCTTGTAACAAGAGTACCCATCGGATCAAGCGTGGTTTAGATTCCTTCTTGGCAATCAGATATTTAATCGCCGCATGGTCAGTATACACTATGACTTTGGATCCCAACAAATATGGCCTGAACTTCTCGAAAGAATACACCACTGCCAGCATCTCCTTTTCAGTGGTATCGTAATTCCGCTGGGCTTGATTTAAAGTCTTGGACGCATAAAAAATTACGTACCTCTTCCCGTCGATCTTCTGACCCACCACGGCTCCTACCGCAAAATCGCTGGCGTCGCACATTACTTCGAAAGGATGGTTCCAGTCAGGAGCCCTTATGATAGGTGCGGATGTCAACTTTTCCTTGAGAAGGTTGAAAGCAGCCTTGCATTGCTCATCAAAGATGAATTCCATGTCATTCTGAAGTAATCTAGTAAGGGGCTGGGCGATCTTGGAGAAATCCTTGATAAATCTTCGATAAAATCCGGCGTGCCCCAGAAAACCCCTTATTCCCTTCTGATCAGTAGGGTATGGTAATTTGGATATAATATCTACCTTGGCTCGATCCACTTGGATACCTCTTTCTGAGACCACGTGTCCTAAAACTATCCATTCGGTGACCATAAAATGGCACTTTTCAAAGTTCAAAACCAAACTTTTTGCTTGACATCTTTCCAAAACTATATCCAAATGGTGAAGGCAAGAGTCGAACGAGTCTCCGTAAACCGTGAAATCGTCCATGAATATCTCTATGCAATCCTCAATCAAATCGGAAAATATGCTCATCATACATCGTTGAAACGTACCTGGAGCGTTGCACAGACCGAAAGGCATGCGACGGTATGCATAGGTTCCAAACGGGCAAGTGAAAGTGGTCTTGTCCTGGTCCTCAGGATCTACGTAAATTTAGAAATACCCGTTGTACCCATCTAGAAAGCAGAAAAACTTCTTCCCAGCTAATCTCTCCAACATTTGGTCAATGAACGGCAGGGGAAAATGGTCCTTCCTGGTCGCATTGTTCAGCTTACGGTAATCGATGCACATTCTCCAACCCGTGACTAGCCTCGTTGGGATCAGTTCATTCCTCTCATTCTGAACTACTTGGATGCCCGACTTCTTTGGGACCATGTGGATCGGGCTGACCCACTCACTATCCGGTACTGAATAGATAATCCCTAGCGACAACAACTTCAAGATCTCCTTCAATATCTCTTCTTGCATGTTAGGGTTTACCTTCCTTTGAGCATCTCGATGTGCCTTCGCTCCTTCCTCCAACCTAATGTGGTGCATGCAGACATCGGGGCTAATTCCCACTAAATCTGTAAGACTCCAACCAATCGCCTTCTTGTTCTTGCTCAGCACGGTCAGTAGCCTAGCCTCTTGTTCCTTTGTAAGGCTGCTACTGATGATCACTGGATATGAGTTCTCCTCTCCGAGGAAGGCATACTTCAAATTTGGTGGTAACTTCTTCAGCTCAACTTGAGGTGAAAGTGTGTCTTCGGGTAGAGGGTTTTTCCCAATCTCTCCTTCTTTTTCTAAATCTCTCTCCGATGGTTCTTCTATACTGGCTGGTCGCTGAACCCCTGCGGCTCCAATGAACTTCGATTTCTGACAGAATTCCTTGATTGCTGCTTCTATTTCCTCATCAGTTAACCATTGGCTACTGATCAGATCGCACCATGCAGCAGCTTCGATGTCAGCCTGCTCATAAACATCTAACGCTTGGAGTTTCTCCTGCAATAGTTCGGTCTCAAGAAAATCTTGGACAAGGGGGTCAATCACATCAACATAACACAAATTTTCAGAATCAATCGGTTTCTTCATGGCTTCATTGATATCAAAAGTGAATTTCTCTCCATGAAAATCAATGCAAATTGTCCCCTCGGCCATGTCCACTATTGTCTTAGCCGTTCTCAAAAATGGCCTTCCTAACAACACTCCACTAGATTCCCTAGCTTCATGCTCACTCATTTTGATCACATAAAAATCTGTAGGATAGGTAAAATCATGCACTCTTACTAACACGTTTTCTAAAACTCCTTCAGGACTTATGCACGACCTATCAGCAAGTTGGATCAACACCCTAGTATTTGACAATCTAACTCCCTTCAATCGGTTATAGATAGACAATGGCATGACATTTATGGATGCCCCCAAATCACACATTGCATGTCTGACCTTCACATCTCCTATAGCTATAGGCAGAGTGAACATACCTGGATCGGCTCTCTTGGGTGGCAACTTCTCTTGCACTATTGCTGACGCTATCCCTTCCACCATAATCTTGCCATCCTTCTGGGCTCTCCCGGCTATGAAGTCCTTTATGAATTTCCCAAGAGGGGGTAGCTTCACGGCTTGGAGGAATGGTATGGTGACATCCAACTTCCCAAAAATCGACAAGTAGTCAACCGGGTTCTCTTTCTTCCTCTTTGTAACAAATCGGAATGGGAATGGTTTCTCCCCTTTTTTCTCCTCTACTGGTTCCTCAGCAACCTTCTTGGAGTTTTTCTTGGGTAGTTCCCGGGTCTGAGCCTCCATTCTGGGCTCTACCTCTTGAGGAGGTTCCTTCCTGGTCAGTAGGGTGTCGGGTTCACCTCGTACACTTGGTGTATCATCCAAGAAGAATGGATCTTTCATCCGAGGCATAGTTCTTCCTAATTCTTCCGCTGAAATGGTATCACCTCCTATCTTCGTTCCATTGGATCCTCCACCAGGTTGTTTCGGTTGAGGCGCGTCATAAGTGGTTCCTGACCTCAACGTAACCTTACTCACATTTGCCTTTTCGGGCATTTGGACTGTAGATGGGAGTTTCCCTGCATTTCCCTTCAAATCACCCACCGAACTGGCCAGTTGAGCTAACTGCCTATTAATCATATCCATGTTCGCCTTATGTTCCTTCTGGGCGTTTTGCATCCCCTGCACGACCTCATTATGGGATTGCAATTCTCCTTTGATGCTCTGTTGTGACGCTAGCATTTCACCCATCATGTCCTCAACGGATCTCCTTGACCTGTTCGAGTTTTGGAAATGACTTGGCCCTTGGTGTTGATAGTTCTGTGAGTTTTGCTGGCCAAGATTAGGCGGATATTGGTTATACTGGGCAGGAGGGGTGTACTGATCTTGAGGATATTGATTCTGGTGCTGGCCTTGGAATTGATTTTGGTTCTGATGGTTTTGGGGTCCTGGGTTTGGCTGATTTTGGAAGTTTTGGAAGTTTCTCTGGTGGGGTGGCACATAGACAGGGTTCGGGTTCTGGTTTTGTGGGATTTGGTTTTGGGAATGTTGGTTTCTTCCTGACCAGTTGGGCTGGTAGTCTGGGTTTGCTGGTCCACGGTTAGGGTTTTGGTTCGGATGAGGGTTATACTGGTTCTGACCTTGGTTCGGATTTTGGCTCCCGTCACCCCATCGGAAGTTTGGATGATCCCTCCATGGTGCATCCCGTTGCCTACCTTGAATCCAATGCCCACTAGAATTGAAGTACCCCGCAGAATTAACTTGCTCTATATTCCCGAAATCATTAGGCTGATCATAGTTCGGTCCTTGATTTCCCTGCTCTGCACCCTTGTAATTCCCAGTTGGGGGTGGTGGTGGAGTGCTCTTCTCGATCGCCCTCAGAAGTGACTTCTTCAGCTCATCCATTTTCAAATCCATTTTCTGCTCCAGTGTATTTTCCTGATCAGTAACCGAGGCAACGGCAGCCCGCTCTCGGTTGTATCCTTCCCTTGAATGGTCATACTCTTTCTTTGCATTCAATAGCTTCCTTAGGACTCTCTTTGCTTCGCTAACCCGTAATTGCGTGAAGCTTTCTCCTGACGATGAATTTGCCAGGTCCTTGGTTACCGCGTTCATGCCTTCGTAGAAAGTGTGATGTACTTCAATGTCCGCCATGCGATGGTTGGGACATGATTCCAAAAGACCCATGTATCTTGCCCAATAATCACTCAAGGGCTCATCATAATCTTGCTTCACATTAGTTATTTCCCTCTTCAGCGCGCTTGTCTTGGATGACGGAAAAAACTCACCCAGAAATGCTGACTAGAAATCGGCCCAAGTCTCAATAGAGTTGGGGGGCAGGCGCATGAACCAGGTGTTAGCTTCCCCCTTGAGCACAAATGGCAACGCCTTCAGCCTATAATCATCCTCAGTTGCTCCTGCTGGTCTCCTCTGCGCCCTACAAATTTTGCAAAACTCATGAAGAAACTCATACAGCCCTTCGTAGCTCTTCCCGCAGTACGTAGGCAGGATCGCGATCACATGAGGCTTCACATCGCAGGCGGTTTGCCCTTGAGTAACGACTATGGCTTGCGGGGGTTCTCCTTCAGTATGCGCGTTCAGCGTCCCGATCTCCGGGTCCTCATCTCCCTGGTTGGCCATTTCCCTTGGGTTGCCTTCCAACCGTGGTATCTCTTCTGGTATCGGTCCCTCTATGGTGCCCTTCTCTTCGTCACTACTCGTGCCTAGGTCAGACAAGGTGGTCGACAGGCCAAAACGAGTGGTTACGAGTATAGATCCTCGCTGAAGTATCTTCGGTCTCCCCTGGTCAGGAGCCGAGCTGCTTCTCATAAACTGAAATGAAAAGAAAAGAAAAAGAAGATTATGCACAATATATACGCCAAAGTATCACACACAAAAGTAACTAGTAACGCCATCCATCCCCGGCAACGGCGCCATTTGAAACGGTTGGTGTTCAGGGCGCTTAGGTGTCGTTCAAGTAAGGATACATCCTACTGGTCAGGATAGAGATCCTAATTAAACCTAGGCCCTGGTTTCAAAAATTCCTCAACCCACTCCTACTGATCAGTATAGTGGTGGTAAGGGTCGAATCCCACAGAGATGGTGCGTTAAAACTATTGTGGTGATATTCTGGATGGTTTGGTTAGCTACCACGCTCGGGTTGAGTCTCTACCTAGGCAAGAACTTAAAGGTAATTTCCTACTGACTAGAATGGGGAAAGTAGTGTAGAGGTGCAGCTGTGTACGTGGAAATGGGGAGACATTTTTGTAACAGAAAATATTTGGAAGGTACGGGATTCTATTTTGGGCTAGACAGAATATTCAGAGGGTAGTGGTAGTCGTGGTGACTAGGCTGACAGATCTGCAGGTTATAACTAAAAAGTAAAGGACAAAAAGCAAAAAGCATCTAAAAAGCAAAGTGGTCCCCAACATTAGACTAGGACATCATCTTCTTCAACAACACAAACTAAAATCAGAAAATAATTCCAGATTCCACACAGAAACACAGTTTATCAATTCGCGATCCACAAATAAGAACACCAAATCTGAATTCAAAACACAGAAACTGCAACTCCGCGTACTGGTCAACAGGAAACGAAACGCACTCAAACTAAACTTCACATGCAGCGATTCACTCACGATCGAACAGTTCCACGTTTAACTAAAGAAATTGCTAAGGAAACAAGGAAAGAAAAGATTCAGCACTTAAAACACCAAGGAACCTTAGATCTAAGCTAACTAGGCGGAATAGGAAGGAAAAGGAATCAACACCATAACTGAACGGAAATCAACTTCTTAGCATTAACACGTTCGGATCTTCAACAAGTACTTCAAAAGCAGAAAATATCCAAAAGCAAGCAAAGATCCAACGTAAGGAAAGCAAGTAAATTAAACTACGAAAGCGAATAAAAGTGTTTTGCCACTCCGGGTGATGAAATCTCTAAGCTACGGTCTTGCTGGCTGGAACGGACGATGTGGAACTCGGGGATCATCTAGATCTTCAAGTGACCATGGCAGTGGCGAGGAACGAGATTCTGGACTGGGCTGAAAGACTAAACTCCGAGAGAACTCTCCTAAAAGTGATGATGATGAACGATCCCCTCTTTCTCTCCAAGTGGCTTCCTTTTATAGGGAGGCTTACCCTTGATTTTTAAGGTAAGACCTTGCGGTGAAATGACTTCTTTGCCCTTAATTGTGATTGAGCAGTCCCAGCTATCCTCCTTCTCCATCTCGAGCCATTTTTGCATGTATACTGGTCAGTACGTAATCGTCCTGACGCCCTTTTCACTTGAAGTGTCTGAAACTCTGCCTACTGGCTAGAACGCTTACCCTGCACGCTTAAGCAACTAGTTTTGCAGATATAATTCAATTATGCACATCATACTGACCCGTAACCTAGGCCTAGAATACGACTTATCAATGATCCACAGAAAATTGATATTTTCTAAATGAAATACATTAAATTAAAGTGAAGCAACAATGAATATACAAATTTTTATTAATATTTTTTATGACTGATCATAAATAATACGATCATTTAACGCTACCCTTTGAATAATATATAAATAATTAACTGAAATTATCATACATGCAATTAATAGTAATAATAATTTAAATTAAATTCCCATATATAATATTAATAATAAATGCAATTAATAGTAATAACAATTGAAATTAAAAACATATATAAATGCACAAATTAAGAAAGAGGCGTCTTCTTTGCCTCCCCACTTTTCTTTCTCTTCCTCTTTCTTTATCCATGTCACCCCACCGAAAACCACCCCCATCCCCCTTCCCGTCGTCACCGTCACTGGCCCCGTCCCCTGTCCGTCTCCGAGCATCCACAACGAAGAAAGACGCCCTCCGTTCCCGCTAAGGCCTCTTCCTTCCACATCCGGTTGTGGATGTTCTCATATAATTAAACAAATATTACTCCTAATAAACTCAAACTAGGAAATACGGCCTTAAAATAAGTATAAAACAATTAGTGGAATTCTGTATATAGCCACTTTTCCAAAGTGGCCTTATATTGATTTAATAGCTCTATATAGTACAAATAAATTATCGCCTCCACCAACAAACTCGTTGTGTCAGACACGATCTCCCTCTCTCTCTATATATTCTCAGCTGAGATAAAGAAGAGTCAGAGTCAGAGTCAGAGTCAGAGTCAGAGTCAGACTGCGAAAAACTGAAGTAGATTAATGGCAGAAGGCTTACAAGATTCACTGATCAGCACTGATGGAATCAGCAGAAGTGGGAAGCGGTGCTCCAAAGCTCTGTTGCTCATCATCTCTCTATCCACAGCCATAGCATGTCAGCCTTTCCTCTTTTTTTTCAATTCTCTCTTTATTAGATCCTCAATTTATCTTTCGTCATTTCAGTTTTCAAAATTTGTTCTGAATTCAAATATAGTTGTGGTCCTCTACTTAAGACAAACATTTCACAGATTATAACCAAGTCCGATGATCTCTCAAAGATAAATTATTTTAATTTAGAGGGATGGTTATAACTAGGTTTTAAGAATGACATAATCTGATTATGCATTTGTTAGAAAATATACTCAAATCACAAAGAGAGATGAATAGAATTATTCACCTTATGATATATCCATAGATATTCTAATAGGATTAGAATTAGAATTAGAATTAGAATTAGATTAGGTTTTAGAATTATATTTTGCCTATATAAAGAACCCATGATACATTTTGTAGGAAAGAGAACCAAGCATATTACAATGTAGTCTTTAAAGTTCTAATGTCTTTTATATTCCGTATTAGTCTTTTATTTACGCATTATACAACATTTAATTTAATAAAGATAGTTCCAATTGATTTTTCAGGCCTTGTTCTCACAGAAAACTTTGTATGGGAGGATAAACATGATCATTCCTATTTAAATGGAAATTTACAAACTACAAATAGCTACATTGTTGAGTCTCAGCAAGTAGTGGTTGCTGCTGACGACGGTCGATACTCTGAAATTGGTGTGATGATGCTTGAGAAAGGTGGCCATGCTGTTGATGCTGCTGTTGCAACTGCACTCTGCCTTGGCGTAGTTAGCCCAATGTCTAGTGGTATAGGAGGTGGAGCTTTCATGGTTGTTAAGTCTTCGTCTTTGCCCGTTGCCCTGGCAATCGACATGAGGGAAACTGCACCAGCAGCTGCTTCACAGGTCTCTACACTTTCCTATAAGTCAAACTTCTTCTCTATTATGAATTTATCGGGATTGGAGATTAGACTACTTGTTTAGTTTGCACATCTCTATGTGTTTTTTTGTGCAGAACATGTATGATGAAAATGCAGGAGCCAAATCTGAGGGGGCGTTGTCTATTGGTGTTCCTGGTGAAATAGCTGGCCTTCATGCCAGGGGCGTAGCCACATCGGCCTTTGGTGGGGCATTTGCCCCTCCTCAAAAATTTGTATATATACTAATATTTCTTTAAATTTGAATATTTGTTTGAATTCCTTCTTAAATGCCCCTGCTCAATTATTTAATTATTTGCTTATACATAATTTTGCACCTCTTGATTTTAATTCTTGCCTTCGCCCCTGCTTCATGCTGCTTGGTTGAGATTTGGTAAGTTGCCTTGGAGGACTTTGTTTGAGCCTGCCATTAGGCTTGCCAAAGATGGCTTTATAGTCGGTCCATATGTCGGAGTGTGTATTGCCACACAAGCAGAGAAGATCATGAATGACCCTGGCTTGCGAAAGGTCTACGCACCAAATGGCATGCTGCTAAAATCTGGTGATACTTGCTACAATGAGGAGCTCGGGAACAGCTTACATGCAGTGGTGGAGCAAGGAGCCGAAGCCTTTTACAATGGGACAGTTGGTGAGCGACTAATTAGGGATGTGAGAGAAGCAGGTGGAATTTTAACAATGGATGATCTGAGAAACTACAAAGTGAGGGTCACGAATGGTTTTTCTATAAACATTATGGGGTATGACATACTAGGGATGCCTCCTCCATCAAGTGGAACAGTCGGAATTTCTTTGGTGGGTGGTAATAGATAAAAAAAAATCGCTCGTGTTGCACATCATTTCCCATTTTGGTTGTCTGATAGAATAGGGGTTCATCTCATCATACGTTGATTGGCATTTTGCTGATTTATGATTCACAGGTTCTAAATATTTTAGCTAGTTACGGAGGTTTAGATGCTGTAAAAGGTCCTTTAGGCTTGCATCGTCTAGTTGAAGCGCTGAAGCACATGTTGGCCATCAGAATGGACCTTGGGGATCCCAATTTTGAAAATATTAGTAAAACGGTATCTGACATGCTTTCCCGTTCTTTCGCAAAGAGTGTCAAAGAGAGGATATTCGACAACACCACATTCCCTCCTGAGTATTACATGCACTGGTCTAATTTTTGCAGTGTTCCTACAAAATTTGATCATCTCCTTTTACAAATTAAACTGATTCTAAATGTATACTCCGTGGCAGGTGGAGCCAACTTATGGACCATGGAACAAGTCATTTTTGTACTGTAGATTCAGCTCGAAATGCTGTATCAATGACAAGCACAGTGAATTCACAGTTTGGAAGCGACGTGCTCTCCACGTCTACTGGTATTGTCCTTAACAACGAAATGGATGATTTCTCAGTTCCAACTGACCTGTCACATGATAAGCTCCCTCCTTCTCCGATTAACTTTATCAAACCGAACAAAAGGCCCTTATCTTCTATGAGCCCTATCATAGTCCTCAAGGTATGGCTGCTTCCCTAACTTTTGATATCATAACTTTGACTAAACTCATCAGAAAAAAGTATACAACTACGGAGTCGAAAGAACTTTTTGTATCGTGTATAGGACAAACAGCTAGCTGGGGTCATTGGTGGCAGTGGCGGTCTAGACATTATTCCTGCAGTGATCCAGGTGTTCATCAACCATTTTCTCCTCGGTATAGATCCGCTAGCAGCGGTTGAGAATGCAAGAGTATATCACAGGGTATTCTGAATTTGCCAAAGCATAACTTCATACACACAATTTGTCAGCAACAAGAAAATGATTTGATCTGTTTCCAATTCGTGTAGCTGATTCCAAATGTTGTCTTGTACGAGAACTGGACAGTCGTAGACAGAGAGCACATTGAACTTTCTGAAAAGCTCAAGGATTTCTTGAGGGAAAGGGGCCACCAAGTGCAGGCTAAAGCAGGGGGAGCAATTTGCCAGCTTGTGGTTCAGAATCTGACCGCCGCAGCGGGTTTGGGGCGAAAAGGGAGAGGCGACGACGTGCTCCGTGGTGTGCTGACGGCCATCAGCGATCCCTCGGAAAGGCGGGCAGCCTGCAGCAATGTGATTGTGTTTCTTGAAAAAATGATAGAATGTCGTGTTGCTGCGTTTCTTGTGAATAATTTCATGGCCTCATGCGTAAAGCATGTAATCAAATTAGCTGACTTTTATAAGTCCAGAAGCAAGTATGTGCGAATGCACTTAACTTAACAACAACAAATTTAATACATAACGTTTTATACGTGCATAATACTATAAAAAAAGTTGATGGTAAAGAAAGAATAGTTCATGTAAACATAAAATATATTTTTATGTATGTTAAAATCTGATCGCTAAAGCTGTATTTTAATTGATCACCTGTATTTTATGATAATTGAACTTTAACTAATTCACTTCTATTTGTACTACTAGAATAAATATATTTTATGAGAGTTGAACTTTTACTAAATCACTTCTGAATGCCTTTTGTTTTTCACGGATCTAAAATATAATCGTATCAAACTTTCGCATAATTTGCTATTTTTAATTTTTTTTTTCTTCCAATGATGATTGATTTTCCCAATTCTTTACGTGACTTTTTTATTTTGAAAAAATATGATTTATACTAAATCTCTATAGACTAATTGTGTCATTTTTCTTTATTTTATTCTATTTTAATTCATAATACTACATCTTATATAGTATGCACTATGCACTAAATTAAATTCTTATAATTATGAGAATTGAACTTACTATATTACTCTATCTATTCTTTAACTTTAAGCATTTCATATATATTAGCTAAATAAAATCTTATAGAACTTATTGAATTTCTTACCTTCAGTATAATTCATGAACATGCAAACGTCTTGAGCCCAATTGCCCGTGCCTGCCAAATGTTCAACCCAATACGGCCCGGCCCGGTACCGTAAACTAACCATCGTTTGTGGTTGGGCCGCCGTCGTCTTTCACTCTCTCTACTTGCATCTCTCTCTGGCATTCTCCTCTTGCAATCGCAAACCCTTCCTCACAGACCAAAGCTTCCATCGCCAAATCTCGCTATGTACAGAACAGCCGCCTCAAGAGCTAGGTCTCTCAAGGTCAGCCTTAATGCCCAGCCTATTTCTTCACTATCTATTTCTGTTTTCTCGCTGGCTCCATTGCTTGTTCCTATTTTTAGATCTAATGATTCCTCACACACTGAGATTGATGATGTTTGTGGTGGATTTGTTCTGACTTTTTTTCGTCTTTGGCTTCATTTTCTACTCATGTAACGGCTGGTTATGAGCATCTTTATTTTCATAAGACTTGATTCTGAGCATTCGCTAGCTGGTGCCTATTGATATACCGTATATGCACAATCAAATGTATGTCACTGTTGGTGAAAAATGCTTCGTAGGATAGATCATCATTTAATTGTCGAATAAAAAATCAAATCTCTAGTTGCCAATGGTTAGTCTAAGCTTCTTCGTGCTAATGGAAGTTGGGGAACTTCGTGAAGGAAAATTGTTTTCAATGAACCTAGCTTTGCACCATGATTTCAGTGTGCAGCATTGACGTTGTTTTCCAATATGGCTGCCGCTGTTCCTCTGTTATTAGGTGCTTAAGATGAGTTTATGATGGTCAGATAGCTCTGCACCATTTTTTCAGCTTAGTGCATTGATATCGCTTTTGAGAATGTTAATCTTTGTTACTTTACTATCTTGTACTCCCTCCGGCCCAAGCTACTCGAGACATTTTTTTGGGCACGAGATTTAAGAAATTGAAGATTAAATGTAGAGAGAATAAAGTAGGAAATAGAATAGAGTAAGAGAGAGAAAGAAAAAATAAAGGAAGAGAGAGGATATAGTTTTTGCCAAAAAAGGAAGTGTAGCAAGTAGCTTGGGACAACCAAAATGGAATATGTTGCAAGTAGATTGGGATGGAGGGAGTACTTTGAGTTCTATGTCACAACAACAAGAGGGCGGGGATGAAAGATGTTTTCAATACAACTCAGTACAAACATTTTTTGCCCTTGCAGCATCTGACAGGTTCTAGAGGATGGGTTAGATATGCAACTACTGCTGCTGCAACCCAGTCATCATCTGCAGGTCTCTTCAGTTGGTTGACGGGGGAGAAGTCATCCTCACTTTCATCACTGGACTTCCCCCTTAAGAATGTTACTCTTCCTTCTCCACTACCTGACTACGTTGAGCCTGGAAAAACTAGGATTACCACTCTTCCAAATGGTTTCAGAATTGCCTCCGAAACTTCTGCGGTATGAACTGATTTATGTATTTCACTTTTAATCCAGAAGCAAGTATTATTTTGTGATATATCTGATGTCTGTGTTACTGACTGAGTTTATTGACCAGACTCCTGTTGCTTCAATCGGCTTACATGTTGATTGTGGCTCAATCTATGAATCTCCAGATTCATTTGGTGCAACACATCTGTTGGAGCGAATGGCCTTCAAAAGTACCCTGAATAGGAGCCACTTGCGCATTGTACGAGAAGTGGAGGCACTTGGTGGTAACGTAACTGCATCAGGATTACGGGAACATATCAGTTATACATATGACGCACTAAAGACTTATGTTCCTCAAATGGTAGAGCTCCTTATCGATTGTGTAAGGAACCCTGCATTTTTGGATTGGGAAGTTAGCGAACAGGTAAGCTGTCTCTTTTGCATCTTGGTATTTGATACACCATATTTGTTTGCTTATCTTTTTTCTTTATTAAGATATTATGATACCCTGGACAGCTTCGCAAGGTCTCTGATGATATTAGTGAAAGCTCCAAAGATCCTCACCACTTGCTGATGGAGGCCATTCATTCAACTGGCTATTCCGGTCCTTATGCAAATGCTCTCTTGGCTTCTGAATCTGGAGTTCACCATTTGAACAGCACTGTGCTAGAGAAGTTTGTTAGTGTAAGTCTGAAAAAATTTATATATTTTGCTTTATGCATTTGATTTCTTATCACATTAGTTGTCTTTGAAAAAAGGGAACTCTAGTCTTCATATAGATTCTTATTTGTTTTATTTATTGATGACGTCGTTCAGAATAACTACACAGCTTCTAGAATGGTCCTTGCTGCATCAGGTGTTGACCATGATAAGTTGGTGGAATATGCAGAGCCACTTGTTTCTGATCTACCTAATGTTCCTCATCCTTCTGCTCCAAAGCCAATTTATACAGGAGGCGATTTCCGCCTTAGTGGTCCTTCAGGGGTCTGTATCCCGAAAGCCCAAATTAGATGTATATGTTGTGCTAGTTCTTAGCTTGTTGGCTTGGAAGCATTAACAACACTGTTTTTTTTTTGTTTTGTACTAGGTTACCCACTTTGCTATTGCCTTTGAACTTCCTGGTGGATGGATCAAAGAAAAGGATGCTATAACATTAACTGTTCTTCAGGTTTAATCAGTTACCTATTCATTTTCAGAATATTTTGTTTCTTGATTGGGTTTAATGTTAGTTCGAGTAATGTGAACGTGATTTATGGGTATACTGGAAAATGTTAATCGACTAAAAAGGTTGTTTCCATCATGTGGAGTGGTTCTTGAATGTTTATTTGGTTGTATTTTTCTTAATCTCATATTTTATATGCATGTCAATATACTCCAATCAATCTTGTAGATGCTGATGGGTGGAGGTGGATCTTTCTCAGCTGGTGGTCCTGGGAAAGGGATGTACTCAAGATTATGTAAGTAAAAGTGACTTCGTTCCGTTGTGTTAAACTTCACATATTAATTGTAAAGCAACCCATTATGACCTAATTTCAAATCTGTCAGCATATCCTTTGCAATTAAAGGACTAAATTCTTGCTCCATATCAATTAGTTTATGCTTTTATGTTACAATCATTTGTCAGTTTCAAACTTTATCCTAGATTTCCTAGGTTTAATGAATGCAAGTAGTTTTATAATGGGTTTTTTTGGTAACTCATATGCAGATCTCCGTGTACTGAATGAGCAACCTGCGATTCAGTCCTTTACGGCATTCAACAGCATTTGCAATCATAGTGCATTATTTGGAATTCAAGCATCCGCAGTAAGCTTTTTCTGCTTGGCATATGATTCAGCATTGATGAGTTCCTATATAAGGAAAAGTTGTGTTTAGTGCTGCATAGCTGTTTGGCTTGCTATTGATAATTTTTTCCCTTTATTCTATTTAAGCTTTGGATGGATTGACATCTCTGTATTTCAGCTTGATGCAGTACATTTGTCTTGGATTTTATATGCATAATTTTTCCTCTAGTGTTTTGCACTTTTACTACGTCTGCTAATGCTTGTGAACATTTAATTTGGTATATATGCTTCTGCGGACTGGTAATTCATTCACATAGCTGCAATTTTTCCTATAAAAAGTGTTCTAGAGTGATGCCAGATTGTATTGCAACATGATTTCTAGCTTACAGCTCAGAACCCACTTGTTATGATCAACCAAGCATGGACTATTTATGGAGGTCGTGATTTTTTCATCTCCTAGAAACAGTAACAAAGAAAAATTTCTTCCTGAAGAACAGAAAAGTTAGAATAAGAAGGAAGAATAATGGTCATCCATGACTTCTGGATGCTAAGCCCACATGTGTAAGCTTAGGTTTGATACATATATCTATCTTAACGCTGAAAGGATAAATGTTGGACCATGAGTTTGTTGAGGAGACTGGGGCTAGATGTATTGCAGGCCTGGCCATATGTTAGATAAAGCCTTTGATCTTTGTTTAGTACTGTGATATGTAATCCACTGGGGCTAGATGTATTGCACCACTCTTGAAAATCTGGTGATGCTTGTATTTTCTTCATAAGGTTTATCAGGATGATTTTTTATGTTTGTACATGGTACAGTTCTCTCCATAATATTGTTAAACCCTTGACATGATGTGAATGGAAGAGTTGGAGTTAATGCACTACATGGTAGATGGATCTGGAATGAAAGATGTATTTTAACTTGGAGAGGCCAACAGACATTGATATAATGATTGTATCATAATTTTGAACAAACTAGGAACTCAGCTACTGTTAGTGGTCTGTTTTTAAGCTATTCAGGGTATTGCCATACTGATGTGCAGTTTTGGTTTGAAGTTGCTTCTTGACAGTGATTCTGTAAACCTCTATCTCTGACAATTCTCCAATTTTCCTTCTTGGTTCAGATGCATGTCTTATTTAAATTGACACCATAATCATGATGGATATTATGCACAACATTAAGCTTCTCACTTTAGTATCCCAGTTTGATTGCAACCATTTGAGAATGAACATTAAAATATATCTGAATTTTGGGAAAAATTTTAGGAATATCAGTTTCACTCCCCACTTTATTTGTTTCTTTCTTTGTCAACTATGATCTGAAATGGATTCCACCTCTTGGAATTTAGGAATCTGATTTTGCAGCTCATGCCGTTGAGATAGCTGCTTCAGAGCTCATTACTGTTGCAACTCCTGGACAAGGTTAATTCAAGTCACCCATAACTCTGTTTCTTGTCATCTTGATAATATCTGTGCTTTTCAAGCTTATGGAATATCAATTCTACTTGTTAAAAGACCAATTAAATTTATAAAATATCATTCCACTTTCTGCTGAACTTGCACCTCCTTTTCTGCCCTCTTTGTTTTGCAGTTGATGCCGTGCAATTAAATCGTGCTAAACAGGCTACAAAAGCTGCCATTTTAATGAACCTAGAATCCAGAGTATGATATATGGACTGAAATTAACATATTTCATTTCTTTATTCCTTTGTGCTTGAATGTTCTGTTCACTTTCTGCAGATGGTTGCTTCAGAAGACATAGGCAAACAAATTTTAACATATGGAGAGAGGTCAGTCTACTTATAGTTTTATGCTAAGAATATTTTGTTACTAGGAATGGGGATTGAACTAAGTCCTTCTGCGTAGTTATGTTTTGTGACTTTTATCTCTAGGGCTATCTGTGAAGCCTGTGATTTTGCATAACCTAAACGCCAAATGTCTCACCTTGATTTTGGATCTCTAGGAAACCTATTGGTCATTTTCTGAAGGCAGTTGATGAAGTTACCATTGAAGATGTTACTAAAACTACCGAAAAGCTTTGGTCATCTCCCCTCACCATGGCATCTTATGGCGACGGTTAGTATTGATTTTCCTCGAAGAGTTATTTACTCTAATGATATTTTTAAGTCCCATGTGATTGTTATGGGGATCACAACATAAGCTAGCATGCCCTGTGTGACTTCAAGAAACTATCCCCAACCCCTGGATTGATATATTTATTTTTCATTTTCTGTTTTAATCTACCAGTGCATCTTCTGCCAACCTACGAAGCAGTTAGCAGGGTTTTCCAATAAAAACCCAAGTTGTCCGTGTGTGGCTCTGATGGGACTGTTGATGATGGCCGTATTATCTCTGAAGGCGACTTGAATCTCGGCTGCCTTTGGATGGATATTCAATGGAGATGGGGACGATGGACCCTTCTCTTTGGACAATAAATTATGAGCTACTACTAGGCAGGAAAGCCATTTTCACACACAAATATGTTACTTTGCGAATTAGCATGCTAATTTTTATTATGATTGAGGTTCTTGTTGACAGTGGAGTATCATAACTCAAATGTTGATTTTTTGAGAGCTGTGATTCTTTGATGAATGGTAGCTCTGTCATCAAATATGATGCTTAAAATAAATATTTCACTTGAGAACCCTCAAAGAATACACATGGTTGAATGGATAATTTGATATGGTGGTTTTCAAACATTTATTTTTCGGAAATGTGATAAGAAAAATATTATGTACATAATGCTCGTCAAAAACAGGGTTCTGAGTTTAGTTTTTTTATAAAAAAGAGAAAAAAAAGAGATTGTGATAAAGAGGGAGGCAGATTGTCAAACCTAAAAATATGTTAGATGATGCTTGATTGAGCAAAAGTAACAAGCAAAGGTTTGTATTAGATGAACCTAACTATAGCTTGGGCCTTAAAGTCACCCCAAACCCACCAAAGTCATGCACATTTGGACAAAGTAGAGAGAGAGAGTCCCTTAACTAACCAACGAAATCCGCAGCAGCACACAGTATTTGCACCTTCTGCTGTTTCTAATATTCTAAAGTCATTTTCTTACAATGTAAATAAAAAAATTGTCTTGTCTGATTTGGCATGTAGTACTTATATGAGTAGCACAGAATTTACGCCAAATAGAATTCGAATTTTCTATTCTTTATTTCTTAGAGCATCCCCTCAGTGCGGACCCACTTTTATTACTTTTTTACTCAATACTCTTAGGCAATAGCACACCACACCCATGCTCTTCCGCAAAGACATGCTCAATGGTCCCACCATTTTATTATTCAATTTAAATAAAAACATTTTCATAATATTAAAATGCATTAAAAATATGGAATACTATTACAAATTACAAAAAAATTAAAAATTACATACTTAAAATACTAAAAATTTAAAATTACATAATTAAAATCCTAAAAATAAAAAATACAAAATTAATGGCTAAAAAATACCCTCGTGGAAGACTATTCCTTTGGCCATATCCTCAATGTTCTTCGGAGACCCTGTATCATTGCCAAATGTGAATCAAGTTGTTCGGGGGTCATATTTGACCTATCGGCCAAATTGAGTTGAGCCAAAAGGGTCCACAACGAGTTGGTGGGGGGTTGAGGTGGCACAAGGGGGGGGGGGGGAGCGGGGGCGGGGGCAGATGGAGTCGCGGTGCGACGGCGGTTGGTCGTCGCCTTCTTCCTTCATTGCGGCGGGCGTTGGGAACTGTTCGGACCGGCGTCGGGGCTACCCAAATTAGCTCCGGCGAGCTGGCTAGCCACCTCATCCTCGCCGGCGTCGAATAGGGATACCGACCTCGACCGTTTGCTAGAGGAGCTGAAGGAGGATGATACGCCTCCCCTATACTTCGGATGCACACGCACCTCCTGCCAAGCGCTGAGGTACTTGAACGGTTTGTAATTTATGGATTGGTAGGTCGCCAAGGCGGCACTGATGATGTCGAACTCGCTCCTACCGCTCCCCGCTGACCGCTCTTCCTGGAGGTAATACCCCTGTAACTTTTAGATTTATTCGTTGGCTATGAATATGGCATTGCGCACCATACTCTCATTGCGCTCGATGGTTCCAGCCGGGCGGTTTTCATTGTACCGGCGAGAGACGCGCCACCAAAACCTTTCCCCGCTTTGGTTCGTGCCTATCTTCAGATCTTCGGAGATAATCAAATAGGCTTTGAATAATTGATCCATCTCCGCCGGAGTGTATGTGGTGCGGACACCACGAGGAGTAGGAGTAGGAGTAGGAAGATGAGGAGTTTGAGAGCCGCCGCCGCCGCCGCTCCCTCCCAATCTGGGTTCGGGTGCCCACCCGTATCGCCCATCGAGGGTATCTTGGTCGTCCACCGGGAGGCCGGTAGCTACCCGGAACTTGAGAACCTTGGGTTTGAGGAGGGGCCGAAAATTGCGTTTCCGGACTAGGAAATGGTTGTGAGCCGAACCATTCGTGGTTCCAACCGCGGGAGTCAGAGGGGTGATCGCCGGAGCCGGACATTTTTTTGTAAGTAAGAGTGAAAGATTGAGAATTGATAAGAGAAGATGAGAGAATTTAGATGAGAATTGTGTAGTGTGGTGTGAAATTTTTGATGTGGAAGTGAGAGTATTTATAGATGAAAATGTGAATTTTGGTAAAAAAGATTGAAAAATAAATTAAAAGTGGGGAGAAAACGGATATAATTTATTGGGAAGTGGGAAAATATATTTTTTATTTAATTCAGATTTTTTAAATTAAATCCGATTTTTTTAAAAAAAGAAAAAATGAAATTGCCAACGACATTGCCGTTGGCCAATCACGCGCCGCCACGTCAGCTGCTCAGCGACACGGACGTGCTCGATGCATCGAGCAGCGACATGCCAGCGGCGAGCAGGGGTCAACCGGGCCAGTGGCACGGACGTCGTCCTTGCCAGCTAGCACCGCTGCAGATGCTCTTATTTTCATTGATTATAGCAGGGGAGATGCAGATATAGTTCCCTCATAAAAGTAGTACCACCTTTCCACCAAAAATATGGAACACAATCAACACATATATAGATTACAGTAGATTCTTTCTTCTACGAATTAGGACTCAGTGATTTTAGTTTAGTCAATACAAATTAATTAATGTCACCTCTTTCAACAAACAGGACAAATTGCTGATCAATGAGAGTTACAATCACCGGCTAGTTCTACACTACACATGATGTGAAGATTTTGATCGCGAAGTTGTCAGGATCGATTGATCGATTGAACGAACCGCAACGAGAAAAGGAAACACAGCGATTACGTGGTTTGGCTCTAGGCCTACATCCACGGGCAGAAAACTAGTGTATGTGTTTATTGATCACTGAAAGAAAGGTTTTACAAGAACACTCAATTATCTCGGAGAATTACAAGTAAAGAACGCTCTCAACTCGCTCAAAGTCGACTTGCTTCGAGAGCACAGTTGAAAACTCTCTTCTTTTCTTTGACCTCTCTTGAATTCTGTTGTTGTGGAATGCGAGGAAGCATCGTCGCTACTTAAAGGAAGTTAAACTCAATCAATTCAGCTCAACCGCTAGCTTTTTCGCAAATTCTATTATAACCGCCAATACAACGGTCATCTTCCTTTCTCCTTGATCAAGTTGTTTTCCCTCTTTTTCTCCTTGATCAAGCTGTCTTCCTTTTGTTCCTTGATCAAGCTGCAGCCCCACCGTAGTCTGCAGCTTTACCGTGCGCATAAGCCTTGATCTTGATCAGTTCAATACACTAACAAATCCTCCACCTTGAGCGATCCAAGAATCCAATACATCTAGCTCTACCTTTCTCCTTTTACTTCCAAATTTTGAACCACCCCAACCAAATCTAAGCAATGTCGAAACTTAGACTTTGGCAAGGCCTTTGTAAGAACATCAGCTGCATTGTGTTCGGTGCTTACTTTCTCAATTCTGACCGAACCTTTCTCAACCTCATCTCGAATGAAATGTAACCTCACGTCGATATGTTTGCTCCGCTCATTAAAAGTCTGATGCTTTGCGAGGCAAATTGCGCTATTACTGTCGCATTTGATAGCAACACTTTCTTCCTTCACTCCAAAATCAGCAGCCATTCCTTTGAGCCTGGAACTCTCCTTCACGGCCTCAGTCAATGCTATATACTCGGCCTCCGTTGTTGATAAAGCCACTACAGACTGAAGATTGGATTTCCAGCTTACTGCAGAGCCAAATAAGGTGAATATATACCCGGATTGTGAGCGCCTATTGTCGAGATTAGCTGCGTAGTCTGAGTCGCAAAAACCAGTAAGAGCATCTCCATTATCTTCACTTTCTACTTTGAACATAATTCCTAGATCAGAGTTTCCCTTGAAATATTTGACCCTTCAAGGCTAACCAACGCTCTTTCCCTGGACAGGACATGTATCTACTGACTACACTCACTGCATGAGAAATGTCAGGCCTCGTGCATATCATCATGTACATTACACTGCCCACTATGTTGGAGTAAGGTATTCAGCTCATCTCTTTTTCTTCTTGTTGGTTTCTAGGGCACTGCTCCTTAGACAGTTTTGTTTGCTGGGATATTGGAACTGTTGTTGTCTTGCTCCTTTCAATCTGATACTTTTGTATGACTTTCTTGACATAATCTTCCTGAGACAACCACAAAACTCCCTTGTCTCTTCCTCGCACTTCCCAGATCCTTGATCTCAAAGCCTTCTTTCAACAGACGTTTTACTCTATCCAACTCTTGCCTATCTGGCTCAGCAAGTAATACGTCATCTACATACAACAGTAGATACACTGCTGGCCCCTCGGAATCAGATTTAAAGTAAACACAGCTATCATATTTGGAATTTACAAATCCCATTTTCTGCATATGCTCATCAAATTTGATATGTCATTGCCTGCTTGCTTGTTTTAAACCCTAAAGGCTCTTTTTTAACAGACACACCTTATCCTCACTGCCATGTATCACAAAACCCTCTGGCTGATCCATATATATAGTCTCTTCAATATCTCAATGAACAAAAACTGTCTTCACATCAAGCTGATCCAAATGCCAATTTCTTTGTGTAACTATGGCCAGCAAAACTCTGATTGAGGCATGCTTCACCAGTGGAGAAAACACCTCATTATAGTCTATTCCCCCCTCTTGTGTGAAGCCTCTAGCTACAAGTCTTGCCTTAAATCTGATCTCGTTCCATGCCTCCACCTTTTTCTTTAATATCCATTTACACCTTACTGGCCTTTGTGTGGATGATCTATTCACAAGTATCCAAGTCTTATTATTGAGCAAAGACTGCATTTCCTTTATCATAGCTTCCATCCACTGCTTGCTCTCCTTTGATCTCATAGTCTCCTTGAAGTTTGCAGGCTCTGCATACTCAATATTCTCTGCAATGCAAAGTGCATAGAGCAAGTATTCTGCCTCACTGTATCTGGTTCATGGTTTAGGGACTCTTCTGATCCTGTCTCTAGCTAAGATATAGTCACTTAGATCTTGCTGAGACTCCTCAAGGTCCAGAGTATCAGTGTCTGGCTCTTCTTGTCCATGATGAGCCTCTGATTGCTGCTCAGCCTCAGCATCTCTGTCAGATCCATAAGCCTCCACCTGAGCTGATTCCTCAGGCTCTAAAATCTCCATCTCCATTAGTTTTTCATGCTCTGGTTCCTTCCTTAGATGAGATGGCATTTCACTGTCTTGAGCTTTCTTTAGAAATGACATTCTATTCTCTTCAAATTGCACATCTCTAGATATAATGATCTTCTAATTTCCTGGTTCTATGTACCACAACCTGTAGCCCTTTACTCCCTTCTGGTATCCAATCATCACATATTTCAAAACTCTTGGCTCCAGCTTGCTTTGCCTGATGTGAGCATAAGCCATGCAACCAAAAACTCTCACATTTGAGTAGTCCACAGCCCTTCCATACCACTTTTGATCTGGAGCAAATGCTATTGTTGAAGATGGACTTCTATTAATAAGCACTGCAGCTATACTTACAGCCTCACCCCAGAACCTTTTAGTCATTCCAGAGCCAAACAACATGCACCTAACCCGCTCTAAAATGGTTCTGTTCATGCGCTCAGCAACCCCATTTTGCTGGGGATTGCATGGAGCTGTCCTGTGCCTTCTCATTCCTTTCTCCTTGCGGAAAGAGTCAAACTCATTGCTAAGGAATTCTAATCCATTGTCAGTTCTCAAGCACTTTAGTGAACAGCCCTTCTCAACTTCAACTTATCTACACCATTCTTTAAACCTCAGAAAAGTTTCTGACTTTTGTTTCAAGATAAACACCCACAACTTCCTTAAAAAATCATCAATGATGGATAGGAAATATTTACCTCCACCCAATGTGATTGGTGTAGCTGACCCCCACAAATCACTGTGGGCATAGTCCAGTGGAGCTGCTGAAATGGGATGCCCCTTGCAAAAGGAAATTTCTTGCTTTTCCCAAGCACACATTGCTTACATAACCACAACTTTTCACTGGGATTTTCCAGCTTGATCAGGCCCCTTTTTTGCCAACTCTTTGATTACTGCCTACCCTAGATGTCCAAGTCTCAGATTCATTGTCTGCTCTAGATTCACTGATCCAGAAATCACACTAGCCTTTAGATAGTACAAGCTCCTTCTTCTTTTAGCCATCATGACAACCTTCCCATTTTTTACAATACTCATGACTCCATCAGATAAAATGCAAGAGTAACCTGCAGCATCTAGAACTCCAATGGAGATCAAGTTTCTTTTAATCTCTGGGATGAATCTCACACCAGTGAGTAACCTTACAAATCCATCATGAAGTCTGAGCCTTATACCCTCTATTCCTCTGATTCTGCATATCTGATCATTTCCTAACAAGACTGATCCAGTTGCATCTTTGATTTTATCAAAACAGTCTCTGTTTGGACACATGTGAAAACTGCATTCGGAGTCCATGATCCAAGGAAGATCTTCCACATCTTCAGATACACACAGAGCCTTTGGGACTTCCAACTCTTCTGCAAGATCAGCAGTGTTCTTCCCACCTTCTTCCTCGGCCTGCTTCTTCTTCCTAGACCAGCAATTATTCTTTAAGTGGCCAGGTTTCTTGCAGTAGTGGCATGATCTAGTCTCCTTCCCATCGGCTCCTTTATTCTTCCAAGGCTTCTTTTGTGATTTCTTTCCATTCTTCTTGTAATCAGCAATGTTCAGGCTCTCAAACACTACATCAACATGTTTGGAATTGTATTTTTGGACCTCCTTAAGTTTCAAGGCGGAATAGACTTCCTCATAACTGATCTTGGACCCTCTTCCCAGAAGCATAGCATCCTTAAAGTGTTCATAGCTTGGTGGCAGAGAGTTTAACAGCATCAGAGTCTTATCCTCATCCTTGATCTCTTCATCAATATTCTCAAGATCATCAACACATTTTCCAAACTCTTCAAGCTGCTCCAACACACCTTTCCAATCAGCAATCTTGAATGTCAGCAGTTTCTGCTTCAAATGTAGCCGGTTGACCAATGACTTAGCTATGTACAATGACTCCAATTTGGACCAAACTCCAACCGCTGTGTCTTCCTTTGAAACTTCTCTCAGAACTCTATCAGTGAGGTTAAGGATCAAGGTGCTATATGCCTTGTATTCCATATCTTGAGCCTTTACCTTTTCCTTCTCATCTAGCTCAGGCTTCTTCTCCTCACTGCTGCCTCCACCATTCAAGATTTCCCATAAGCCCTGCTGCATTAGGATTGCCTTCATTTTGAGTCTCCACAAGCCGAAATCATTTCGACCAGTGAACTTCTCTACATCAAATCTTGTTGTAGACATTTCCCCAAACAGGTGATGCCCTCCTTGAAGAACAGATAACCAAGACCAAGAAAGAACTCCTGGGAAAAAAAAACATTTATGCCTTCACGATTACAGAAATGTTCCCACAGACGGCGCGACGTTGTGAAGATTTTGATCGCGAAGTTGTGAGGATCGATTGATCGATTGAACGAACCGCAACGAGAAAAGAAAACGCAGCGATTACATGGTTCGGCTCTAGGCCTACATCCACGGGAAGAAAACTAGTGTATGTGTTTATTGATCACTCAAAGAAAGGTTTTACAAGAATACTCGATTATCTCGGAGAATAACAAGTAAAGAACGCTCTCAACTCGCTCAAAGTCGACTTGCTTCGAGAGCACAAATGCACAATTGAAAACTCTCTTCTTTTCTTCGATCTCTCTTGAATTCTGTTGTTGTGGAATGAGAGGAAGCATCGTCGCTACTTAAAGGAAGTTAAACTCAATCAATTCAGCTCAACCGCTAGCTTTTTCGCAAATTCTGTTACAATCGTCAATCTAACGGTCATCTTCCTTTCTCCTTGATCAAGTTGTTTTCTTCTTTTTCTCCTTGATCAAGCTGCCTTCCTTTTGTTCCTTGATCAAGCTGCAGCCCCACCGTAGTCTGCAGCTTTACCGTGCGCATAAGCCTTGATCTTGATCAGCTCAATACACTAACACATGACTTCTTAAATTCTTAAATTAAAACATCACAACATTGAATACTCTATCTTACAATATCTATACAACTAGGGGGTGTTTGGTTTGCAATATTGTATCCCGGATTAAATTTGTAGTGTGTTTGGTTCATGGGATTCAATCACACAATTCAATTCTAGATGGATAATCACGGGATAATTAATAATAGCTAACCCCCTATGACTAAAATAATCTCACAATTCAATCCTAGATTGTATCTTAGTATTATTTTATCTAGGAAACCGAACACCATCCTAAAAATTATGTTTGCATGGTATTATTTTATCTAAGAAACCGAATACCATCCTAGGAAATCGAATAACCAGCTTACTAATGCTACTTTATTTTTTACGCCACCACTAATAAGAATGCATATTTTGATTCAATTTAGTAATTATTTCTATTTAGTGTTGTTGTCTCATGCACAACAACCACTCAACTTTGACTATTCAGAAAAAATAATTCTAAATAATGTAAAGGTTTAAACAATCAAACCTATATATGCTGGTTATAATGACAAATATGAGTTGCCCATTACCCTGCACAAATTTGAACTTGCTTTATATGCGACAAGTTTTGATTAAAGCCCAATAATAGTTTTATATTATAAAATATTTATCTTGTTTTAAATCTCATAGAACATTTTGTAACTAGATCAAGATATTTATTGTTCTTTGTCATCCCTAAAGTAAAAGTTAGGTAATGCAAAATGCAATTTGAAGCCATTCCTTCTATGTTTGAGTAATATATCCTTCTTTAGCGAAACATTGTATGAAGGGGTTGAACAAATATGTTGCCAGAAATCTCTTGAGATGAAACAGAAAGTGTGTCACAAAAGCAATCAAGAAGTATATAGCTAGAGAGATAAATTAATATAAAAAAGTAAAGAATGAGGAGTAATAAATTAAAAGAGAAAATGCATCATAGAATAAAACATTTTGGGCACAAATAAGCAAGGCAAAGATGGGGATGGTTCCATGTGACTTTTAGGAGTAATAATGAGGTGGTCAGCATGCCTAATCATCACCAAATTAAGCATTACCATCACACACGACATCTCCCACCAAATGTGCTAAACATTTCTCTTTTTTCCATACTTTGGTGGCCTCTTTTGTCCCTCTTATTTTGCAACTATTTCATTATGTTCCTCTCTATAAAATTACACATCTTCATTAATTGATCAAATTAATTAAGTCTTCAATGAATTGCATGATATAAACTACTATATGGAGTATGTAGGGGGAAAGCTAAGATTCTAAATTTTTGAAGTTTATATAATTCGTCATTTGTTGAGTAGTTTGCACTTATATATATGCTGTGTAGAGAAAGACAAACTCAAATAGAAGAGGAGAAATAAAGAGAAGACCATTCTTTTCCAAAACTGCGTTTTCACATGCAAAAAATGTGAGACTTGGTATACTTTTCCTCTTTTTGATCAAAGGAGATTTGGCATCATTATACATATATAATCATCTCCAATATTATCCCTTATTTCAATTTCCTTCATTTTCTCTGGAAAATATATCTCTTTTTGTTGTGAAAAAAGGAACTAATAATGTGAAAGTTGTACATTTGCTAACATGATCAGTTAATTAAGGCTGCTAGCAAATAGAATTATGTAGTTTTTTGTCCATTATTGAAGCAAAACCCTATATTCGAAGAAAACATATGTAACTTCTTTCTCGCTCGTTTTAGTCTAAAATGGAAAGGTTCAAACAACCCAATTACTTAAATTTAATTTTATTGAATAAAATATCACTAAAAGCAATTGATAATAATACTACTAGCGACATTGAATTCTGCCCCTGAAAAGTTACTTCACATGATCATGGGTTTTGCGTACTCATAAATAATAATTTACTAGACTGTCAAATGTAACTAATTTAACTATATACTACCATTCTGTTGCCTATTTGGAATTGGGGAAAACTATACTCCTCCCGTTTCATGTTAATAGAGTCACATTCATTTTTAAGACGTTCTAAAATAATAGTCATTTCTATATTTGGCAAAAAGCAATACACTCCCTCTCTCATACTTTATCATATCTCTAACTATATTCTTTCTTTATCTCTCTTACTTTACTCTCGCTGCTTCACATATTAAATATTTATTTTTTAATTTTCATGTCGAAAAAATATTGTCGGCGTCACCAGTATTATATACACCTTCCAACTTCCCTCAGACTCCAGATGTGGGATGAGTTTGTACTTAAAAAACCTCCCCCTCAAACCAGATCACACCGGAAACAGACAGATCAGACGCAGTCGACAGGTCGAGACATTATGGGCCCGACTCGAATAATTGGGGTTGGACAAGAATTATATACACCTTCCAACTTCCCTCAGATGTGGGATAGGTTTGTACTCAACAAACCTCCCCCTCAAACCGAGACCACATCGAGACACATTACGGGCCAAACTCAGACTTGTCAGGATCGTCGGCCCCACTCGAACATAGGTCTCTCAGACAAGACCCAACGCCAACCTGGCTCTGATACCACCACTTGTCAGGATTATCGGCGTCGGCGTATTAGTTTGATATTGTCCGCTTTGGGTCAAACCCGCACGGATTTGTTTTTGGGTCACTCACCTAATGGCCTCGAACTGATTAAGGGTTGGACAGAATTATATAGACCTTCCAACTTTCCTCAGATTTCCGATGTGGGATAGGTTTGTACTCAGCACCTCTATTAATATGGAACGGAGGAAGTACTACTTTCACAATACACACGTTTTCATTCTTTTAAGAATTAATTCGATCTTCGTTATGACACGAGTATCACTCTCGCTGAGGTGTTACAAGTTGCCAAGTGATGGGGTACGTACTAAACAAGCCCAATAGCAGTGACGGCCCATCAGCCCAAAGCCCAAGGAAGAGTATCAGTTCGGCATTACCAAAGAGTTCGGCCCCAGCCTACAGCTCGGTAAAAGCCAACCAATCAGTTCGGCATTACCAAAGAGTTCGGCCCCAGCCTACAGCTCGGTAAAAGCCGACCAATCAAGCTCTACTCTCAGATCGGCAAAAGCTGCTCGGCAATAGTTCAGAAGTTCGGTCTCAGTATTCGACCGAACTGGGAGATAGTGGACTCATGCAGAACCTCCACGACCTCCACTACACGATCTATTTAGTGGTGTCAACTCATGCAGGATAGCGGACCAAACAAAGAGATAGTGGACCCATGCAGGATCTCATGACCTCCACGACATCCACTACCTAGTTAGTGGTGATGCAAGCCACGACCTAGTTAGTGGTGATGCAAGCCACGATCTTAGTTCAATGTATAAATAGAACTTAGATCAGATAGAAGAAGGCTCTAGACATCAAATAACAAATAGCAAGTCTGTATTTGTAAGCTGGAAAACCAGATCAAGCAATACAATCTTGCCCCCCTTTCTTCCCGTGGACGTAGATTTACCTCAGTAAATCGAACCACGTAATTCCTTGTGTCGTGATCTATATTCATTACCTGCATTTACTACCATCAAAAATTCGCCCAACCATCACTGGCGCCGTCTGTGGGAAACAGAGAACCAAATTTGTGATAAAGCGAATTTTTGACCCTTTTTCCACCCCAAAAAAATGCATACCAGATCACATACTACCCGTAATACCGTTCGTGAAAACCATGAGGAAGCTAGTCCAGCCCGCAGGTCCGGAAAACAGCCTCGGGAGACATCTACTTCCAGTTTTCACGATGAAGGAACAAGCCGCTCAAAAGGTCCACACACCGAGTCTTCCCAGCAGCCTGATTTGAATGAGGCTGTCAAGCTATTCTTGGCTGAGAAGCAGGATGAGTTCTTAGCCTTCCTGCAAAAGAGCCAAGAGCCGAAGACGAAAACGGTGGATTCTCCTTCCTCATCCAGACATGAAAGTCACTACCGCAGTAGTGCCGTGTCTTCCAGGAAGAAGAATCCTCAACCCCGACATGTTCCTGTTCCTCCTCGGTACCGGAATCACAGGAGATCTCCATCTCCTCCATACCGAAGAGATGTCGGGTTCGCCATGTACGGAGCATTGAAGACTCCGTTCTCGGACGATATCACCCGAACTCCCCTTCCACAGAACTACCGAACTCCGTCGATGACTTATGACGGGTTGGTGAATCCTCATGACTTCCTGGGACGCTATCAGTATAACATGGCGAACCAGGGTCTCAATGAGGTCCACATGTGCAAGCTGTTTCCCGAGCTGCTTATCGGGAACGCAAGAAGGTGGTTCGATAGCCTCCCCCAAGGCAGCATTAGATCTTACCGAGATCTAATGGATGCTTTCCACAGGAGGTTCTTTCAGAAAGCGGAAGCCCGAATCACTTCGGCTCAGCTGCTTTCTATACGTCAAGGTCGCGACGAAAAGATCAGCGACTTTATGACGAGATTCCACAAGGAATGCCTACAAGTAGATGATCTCAATGATCTACTTGTCATTTCAGCATTCCAAAATGGAATCCTGCCCGGAGCTCTCTACAGAAAGCTCGTGGAATGCAGTCCGCAAACAGCTCAACAGATGTGGGACATTGCGGACCAGTTCTCCCGTGCCGATGAGGCAGACCGTCGCAAACGGTCTTTAGACAGCTCATCCCGAGGAGACAGGAGGAAGCCCGATCATAGCGATCAGGGACAAACTCGCCGAACTCCTTTTGGCGATCAGGGACATCCTCGCCGAACTCCTTTTGAAAGGATTCAAAGGACTCCGGTGCAAGACCGATTGGGGCCACGTCTCAATCCTGAGAAGCCGCCCGCTCAGTTCGTACCATTGAACAAGTCAAGAGCGGAAATTTTCGAACTGCATTCCGATATGTTCGAAAAACCAAAGCGGATGACGAAATCGGCCGCGCGTCGACCTCAGGATCAATATTGCTCCTTCCATCAAGACCACGGTCACGATACCGAGGAGTGCCGACATTTGGCTGCAGGTATTGATGCTCTTGTGAAAGCAGGGACATTAAAAAAATACCAAAGCAAGCAGCCGAAAAAGAACAAAAAGCAGAGAGGTGCGAACTGCGCTCCTCAGGATCCGAAAAGGCAACAGGATCCCGAAGACGATGACGAGCAGCAATATGATGGAGTAATCCTGACTATTGATGCTCTCCCTGCCGGGAAGACTAAATCGTCCCTGAAGTCAGAGCGCAGAGGCTTCAATCGAGAGGAGCCAACGCATAAAAGGCTGAAGCAGGACGAAGTGATTACATTTTCAGATGCAGATCCCGTCCCGGCCATCTCTCCTCATCAAGACGCTATTGTCATCCAAGCCGGAGTGGTAAACAAACTGATCCACAGAGTGTTTGTGGATACAGGAGCGTCAGTCAGCATTCTTTTTAAAGAATGTTTCGATAAACTAGAAGTGGATCCAGCTCGGCTTAGTCCGGCACCACTTCCTCTGAAAAGTTTCGCCCAGGAGGACACCCGCCCTGAAGGTATTATCAGCCTTCCGATCACGGTGGGAAAAGCGCCTACAAGCTCCAGTACGATGATCGAGTTCTTTGTGGTAAAAGCTCGGTCTCCGTACAACATCATCCTGGGAAGAGACTGGCTCAACGCAGTTCGGGCCGTTTGCTCTACTTATCATCTCACCATCAAGCTCCCCACTAAAGGGGGGATAGCGGTCATCCGAGGGGATCAAAAGAGAGCAAAAGAGTGTCTGCAGATTGCGCTTAAAAGTGCCGAGCAATCAGATCGGCATCATCAGGCATAGCAATCACAGCAGCCGGAGTCAGAGGCAAGCGAAATGACCGAAGTCACACCAGAGCCGAACTCAATGACCGTTCAGTTATACGAAGATGATCCATCCAGAACGGTCAAGATCGGTTTCGCGGGAACGCCTCTACTCCGGGAAAAGACCATCCAGCTCCTCAAGGAGTACAAAGATGTCTTTGCATGGTCTCCGTTGGACATGACCGGAGTGCCCTCTGAGGTAATCACTCATCGGTTAAATATTGATCCATCAGTCCGGCCTATAAAACAGAAGCAAAGACTCTTTGCGGCAGAAAGAAATCAAGTCATCCATGACGAAGTCCGCCAATTACTGAAAGCGGATGTATTATTCGAGGTGAAATATCCCTCTTGGGTGGCCAATCCTGTGATGATCAAGAAAAAAGAAGGAGGATGGCGGATGTGCATAGATTTTACCGATCTAAACAAGCACTGTCCTAAAGATTGCTATCCCCTTCCGAACATAGACAAAAAAGTAGAAGCTTTGATCGGCTTCGAAATTTTCTGTTTTCTTGATTTATACAAAGGCTACCACCAAGTCTTAATGGATGAGAATGATGCTCCAAAAACGGCTTTCATTACTGACTTCGGCATCTTTGCTTATAAAAAGATGCCGTTCGGTTTAAAGAATGCCGGAGCCACATATCAAAGGATGGTAGATAAGCTTTTTCGGCATTTGATCGGAAAGGAGGTTGAAGTGTATGTTGACGACATAGTCGTTAAAAGCAGAAGCACTTCGGAGTACGAAGACAATCTCAAGTCCACTCTCGACGTGCTCCGAAAAGCCAACCTCAAACTCAATCCCCAAAAATGTACCTTTTTGGTAGATTCGGGAAAGTTTCTAGGTTGTTGGGTTTCAAAGGAAGGACTCAAGGCAAATCCGCTAAAAGTTCAAGTTGTTCAGAACATGGCAATGCCGAAGTCCATACATGATGTGCAAAGGCTAACTGGATGTCTAGCCGCACTGAATAGATTCCTTTCCCAAGCAGCCGAAAAGCAAATGCCATTCTTCAAAGTGTTAAAGAAGGCACCAAAGTTTGAGTGGGGAGTCGAGCAGAAAAAGGCTTTTGACGAGCTCAAAAGTTATTTAGCCGAGCTTCCTATTCTCTCTGCTCCAACAGATGCTGAAGTGATATTCTTATACTTAGCGGCATCGGATCAGACCATTAGCGCGGTGCTTGTACGAGAAGAAGGCCTAAAGCAGCTTCCCATCTACTTTACAAGCCGAGCATTAAGAGGTCCAGAAACAAGGTATCAACCTCTGGAAAAAATTGCTCTGGCATTAGTAAATGCAGCAAGGAGACTGCGGCCATATTTCTATGCTCACAAGGTATGCGTCTTAACCGATCTTCCACTTCGGCAAGTTTTGACCAAGCCAGAAGCATCAGGCAGAATCGCCAAATGGGCCATAGAGTTGGGAGAACACTCAATCGAATACCTACCTCGGAAAGCCATCAAGGGACAAGCCTTGGCAGATTTTCTTGCAGAAGCAAAGTTCGATCAAGCAATCCCTGTCATTGCCGAACAGAAAAATTCTACCAATGCCGAACTAGCACAGCCCCTGGAATCCGAAGTAGAGCCACCGGACTGCTGGAGCGGATTCGTAGATGGAGCTTCGAATAAAACGGGAAGTGGAGCTGGTATTTTACTTATCGCTCCCGACGGACACGAGGTAACTTACTCACTTCGGTTCTTATTCCCAACTACTAATAATGAAGCCGAATACGAAGCTCTCCTTGCCGGACTCAAGCTAGCGCAAAGTCTATTTATCAAGTCTCTCAAAATCCATTGTGATTCACAAGTCGTAGTGAATCACATGTTGGGTACAAGTGAAGCCCGTGATGAGAGGATGAGGAAATATTGGGACAAAGCGCAAAGCATTAGCCGAAGTTTCTCTTATTTTCGGATAATCCGCATTCCCAGAGCGGAAAACAGCCGAGCAGATATTTTAAGTAAGTTAGCCTCATATCCAAGTTCAAAGGTGGAGGAATTGATGCACAGAAGCATTGATGAAGCTGAGGTACTTTCAGTAGCCAGCTCGCCGAACTGGATGACGCCGATCTTACAGTATCTAGATCAAGGACAACTGCCCGAGGATAAGAGAGAAGCTCGGAAAATCACATGCCGAGCCCTTCGGTACGAACTTCATGGAGGAGTCCTATACAGAAAGTCCTACCTTCAGCCGTTATTGCGATGTGTAGGGCCAGAAGAGACGGACTACATCCTTAGAGAAGTTCATGAAGGATCTTGCGGTAGCCACATCGGAGCTAGAGCTTTAGCTAAAAAAGTTCTGAGATGGGGGTATTATTGGCCAACTTTGGTACAAGACGCAGTGCAGCTCGTCAAGACATGCACGAAGTGCCAAATCCATGCAAATATCCCAAAGATGCCGCAGACCGATCTATATGCTATGCAAAGCCCTTGGCCTTTTATGCAATGGGGCATAGACATAGTGGGACCACTACCACAAGCTCCTCGGCAAATGAAATTCCTTATCGTTGCTGTGGATTACTTTACAAAGTGGGTAGAAGCTGAACCATTAGCTACGATAACGAGCTCGAAGGCATTGGATTTCTTCTGGAAGAACATAGTGTGCCGATTTGGCTTACCCCACATCCTCATTTCGGATAACGGGACTCAGTTCACCGACAAGACATTCAAGAATTGGTGCCAAGAGCTGAATATTCAACAGCGGTTCACTTCGGTCTCCCACCCACAAGCAAACGGACAAACGGAGGTAACAAACCGTATCTTGGTGAAAGGGTTGAAAGCTCGGTTAGAACAAGCCAAAGGACAATGGGTAGAAAATCTCCCTCAAGTCCTATGGTCCTACCGAACTACACCCAAAGCTTCCAACGGTGAAACTCCGTACAGTCTGGTGTACGGCGCTGAAGCCGTGATTCCGGTTGAGATCGGCGTACCCAGTCCCCGAACTCTAAATTTCTCCTCAGAAATGAATGATGACGGACTGAGAGCCGAACTAGATCTGGCCGAAGAAAGAAGAGAATTGGCCTGCATAAAAACAGCCAAGTACAAGGAGCAAGTAGCCCGGTATTATAACCAAAGGGTGAAAAAGCTGCAATTTCAAGTGGGAGATCTTGTCTTGAGAAACAACGAAGTAAGCCGAGCAGAAAAGCTGGGCAAGCTCGAACCCACATGGGAAGGTCCATATCGGGTGTCAGAAGTCCTCGGCAAATGGTCTTACAAATTGACTCACATGTCAGGAGAACAAGTACCCCGAACATGGCACATTTCCAACCTCAAGAAGTTCCATTTGTAAGAGACAGTCCGGTCAGTCCGTCTTGTGTCTAGTTCGGTCCTAGAGGTATGTGTTTTCTTTGTTTTTTTTACTTTGTCTATGTGCTTTTTGTTTGTCTATGTGCGTCTCGTTCGTTTATGTGCGTCTTGCTTGTCTAGGTGTGTTTTGTCTGTCTATGTGCGTGTCGTCTCTTACAAATGTTACTGAGGTATCTTGTTCTTCAAAGGCTGATCCCCTTTTTAGAACATATATAAGCCAACGATTGTGAGTCCAAGCTTCTAAGGAGGATACAAGACCACAATTCAGCTTAAAAAACAAACAGTTCGTCTGAAACGAACTGCAACAATAAGCCAACGATTGTGAGTCCAAGCTTCTAAGGAGGATACAAGACCACAATTCGGCTTAAGAAACAAGCAGTTCGTCTGAAACGAACTGCAACAAAGGGAAAGTCCGATCCACGCGATAAAACTCGCCGAATTAGGACAAGGGAAAGTCCGATCCAAGCGATAAAACTCGCCAAATTAGGACACAAGCTTAGTCCGGTCAAAGAAATTTACTTCATAAGACCAAAGACGAGTCCGGTCAAAGAAGTTTATTTCATAAGACCGAGGACCATATCCGGTCAAAGAAGTTTACTTCATAAGACCGAGGACAAGTACGATGAAATTATTTCGCTGAGCTGTTAATACGCAGTGTTAGAAGCGAAATGAAAATTTCATTTATTAAATCTTGTTCGGCATACAACTCCGTTACCCTACAAAATGGCGTTACGCTATTACAAAGGACTATTCTACTGTCCAGGGTTGCTAAAGTTGAGCCACCTATTCACAAAATCCCCATGAAGCCGAGTTCGGGCGTTCCGGGCAGCTGAAGAATAAGCAGGTTGACGAGATGCTCTGATCGACCTGCCGCCTCTTCCCTGAGCCCGAGAAGCTCTAGCACCTCGGCGGCGAATAGTCTCTTCACGAATCATTTGCCGATCTTGCTCACTCATAGTCACCGCTCCTCTGCGAACTTCAGTCCGTCCTCGACTTGACGTCTCCGGTTGTTCCTGAGTTCGTTGCTGACTTGGAGTAGGATTTTGAGCAAGTGAATCAGAAGTTTGAGCTGGAGTGCGAGCATCTGTTGGCGAGAAATGCCTAAGGAATCTCTCGATTGAAGGACGCCGGGAAAGAATGATGTCGTACCGAGAAGCATAGCGCCGCAATGAATTCACGACTTGTTGGCAAACCGAGCTCTCCAGCGCATTGTTCCTCCGGAGTACATGATATTCCTCCCACAGTTCGTCAACTCGTTCCTGAACTTCAGAGATGGTCATTCCCCCGCGCCTGCAGATGAAATCCTCATACGCAGTCCTCTCAGCGACGGCGGTATTCAGCTCGGCCTCCAGATCTTTCTTTTCGGACTCTAAGTCCTTATTGTCGGCCTCCAGCTTCACTGAACGAGCCAAGAGTTCGTCATTCTTCACCTGGTCAGCTATGGCTCTTTTCTCAGCTTCGTCTAAAGCCGAAGAGTACAGCCGCTTCCAGTGAAGTACCTCCAGCTCCTTAAGAGTTCAGAATATAGAGCAGCTATGTCAGTTCGGCATTTCAGATTACTGAGCAGGTAGTAAACCACAACAGGAGTAAAAGAGAGTACGAAAGGCTATACGAAGACACAAGAGCAGAAAGAAGAATTTTTTCATTCATAAGAAAAAATTTTTTCTACACAAGGGCTTCAAGGCCGTTTTACAAGAAGGAAGAAACTAAACTAAGAGAAGGGAGACGAAATCATACTCCGCCAGCTTCGTCTCCGCCTTCTCGGTGAGGTTCAGCTTCCTTCTCCTTGTCTGCTTCAGCTTCAGCCTCGGCCTCCCTGCTCTCCCCAGCCTGCTCGGCGCCACCGTAGCCGATCTGCTGCGCCTCCTGCTCGGCCTGCTCATCGCCGGTCCGCCGCTCATGCTGCTCGGTCTCACCCTCTCCATGGAAAATTGGAGCGGGTGAAACTGACCCTATGGAGGCAAAGATAGCCTCCATGTTCTCATCGCGGTCAGCTCGGCAACTACGAACTTGGTCTGCAGAAAGCAGGACCGAGGACGAAGCAAGCTCCTCAAGCACCGGCAGACTCTGAAGCCGAGCTGCTATCTCTCGGCCGTACAGCGGCAGGATGACTTCGGGACCCTGCTCGGCTTTATCGGTCATCAGTTTCAGCAGATCACCGACAAAGGCCGAAAATTGGTTGCTCAGAAAGAGTTTCTCCGCGAAAGCACGGAGAGCCTCTCCTTGGGCAACCACGGCGGCAGCATCCCTCCGTTTCGTCTGCTCTCGCTGGATGACGAGCTGGTTTTTGGCAAACTGAGCTTCATCCTGGGCCGAAATCCTAGCAGCTCTGGCCTTCTCAAAGTCGGCCTTAGCCTGTTCGGCCTGGTGACGAGCTGCAGCCAAATTCCTCTGCATCTCAGCATAATCGTTGGACGCTTTGGAGAGTTCAACGGCGACGAGCTTGGAGAGCATATCGTTCCTCTGAAAATGGAAAAAGGAAAAAGTCAACCGAGGGGCCACAAAAAACACAGGAAAAAAGCAAGGCCAGAAAATCAAGAAGACAATTCACCTCGGCGAAGTCCGTGGGCCATAAAAATGGCTCACAGATATGCTCCGAAGGAGGCGCCAAGACCACGTCTTTCTCTGGCGCTCTTGGGGGCTTCTGGGTCTTCCCCTTCCTACTTGTCGAAGTCGACTCCGGCTTCTTTGGATCCGAAGAGGTCTTTTGCCTCTTCGGATTCTTCTCGGCATCAGGCGCCGAGCTGGTAGCCTTCTCTTTCTCCGGCTCCTTAAGCTCGGAGGATTTGCGGCTAATCTTATTCAGCATGTACACTGCCAAAAAGCAAGAAAGCAAAGTTAGTTTTCGCCACAAAAGCAGTAAGGCACAAAAAAGAATTCCTCACCCTCGGTCTCTTCATCCGAAGACGAGGAGTCGAACACGAAGTCGCCCTTGACGAGCTCAGACTCCAGGTACTGCTTCCTAATCATAGGAATCTTATTGAGCTCGCCCTCGAGCTCGTCCAACGGTTCTAACCGAGGATGAGGAATCACGGACTTCGGCCCTCTCCAGGGAAAGCCCGGAGCCGCTGTCCTATTATAAAAAAAAAAGCGATGTTGCCACTTTGGCCACTTGGTTTTGCAGAAGGCCCTAAAAGGCTGTAAAGGGATCAAGTAAAACCAAGATCCTTTTCTCTTAAACTGGAAAAAATTAAGGATTGCCCTCAGAGACAGATCCTTGTCTAGCCTACGCAGTTCGGCAGCAAAGGCCGATAAGTGCCTCCAAGAGTTCGGAGTCACCTGACCTAAAGGGAGTTGAAAAAAATCTAGCAGCTCTACAAAGGCAGGGGGAAGAGGGAAACGAAGCCCGCATTCCAAGCCGGCTTCGTAAACGGTGGCGTAACCCTCCGGCGGCGAGTCCGCCCTATGAAGGTCGTCGGGAATCGCAACCTTCCCCCCAGGAAAAAAATATTTTTCGTGTAAGGATATCACAGTATCCTTACTCAAGATGCTGTGAAAATACTCTACGGTCTTCTCCCCGGATTCTTTCCGACTAGAAGACCCCTTTATCCCCTTTCCTACCGCTACCTGACTCAGAAGAAGAAGAAGAAGACATAGTTCTTACTCTTTGAAAGTCTGAAGAAATTCTGAAGAAATTCTCGAAAGCGGAAGGAAATTTTTTTCGCAAAAGAGAGAGATTGCAGAAGAAGCAATAGCAAAAGTGTTCAACTGATGAAGAAAGGACGTATTTATCAGATTCGGAGAAGATTTCAAAATCATCGCACCGTTTCGAATCCCACCTTTTCAGGATTCAACGGCCGGATTTTACTGTCGCATTTAATGCAGTCACGCGCAAGGCACGTCCCCTGACGTCAGCCTCCCCCGTACCCTTATCCAGAATGCCGAAGTGACTCGCTTCGCCGAAGTGATTCACTTCGCTTTTCGGGGGGGGGTAGTGATGGGGTACGTACTAAACAAGCCCAATAGCAGTGACGGCCCATCAGCCCAAAGCCCAAGGAAGAGTATCAGTTCGGCATTACCAAAGAGTTCGGCCCCAGCCTACAGCTCGGTAAAAGCCAACCAATCAGTTCGGCATTACCAAAGAGTTCGGCCCCAGCCTACAGCTCGGTAAAAGCCGACCAATCAAGCTCTACTCTCAGATCGGCAAAAGCTGCTCGGCAATAGTTCAGAAGTTCGGTCTCAGTATTCGACCGAACTGAGAGATAGTGGACTCATGCAGAACCTCCACGACCTCCACTACACGATCTATTTAGTGGTGTCAACTCATGCAGGATAGCGGACCAAACAAAGAGATAGTCGACCCATGCAGGATCTCATGACCTCCACGACATCCACTACCTAGTTAGTGGTGATGCAAGCCACGACCTAGTTAGTGGTGATGCAAGCCACGATCTTAGTTCAATGTATAAATAGAACTTAGATCAGATAGAAGAAGGCTCTAGACATCAAATAACAAATAGCAAGTCTGTATTTGTAAGCTGGAAAACCAGATCAAGCAATACAATCTTGCCCCCCTTTCTTCCCGTGGACGTAGATTTACCTCAGTAAATCGAACCACGTAATTCCTTGTGTCGTGATCTATATTCATTACCTGCATTTACTACCATCAAAAATTCGCCCAACCATCACCAAATTTATGGTCCCATCAGTTAGATGAATTCAATCTTATTTTAGTTAATATTCTAGTTATCGGAACACCTAACATAAGTCCCATCAATCTTCTTGTTCCGTTGTTAGGTTATACTCAAGTCTAGTCTAGCACTTATCCGAGTGTAGGTTGTCCTACACAAGTGTTGGAGAAAGACCCAAGTAAATTAAAGTCACGTACTAAGGTATGTCTATTTAGGAATACCCCAAAGGAACTATTTAGGAATACCCCAAAGGAACGAAAAAAACAAAAGAGTATGAATTCTATAGTTTTATAACTAGGAGATATTTGTGAGTAAGAATGCTAAATTCTTGGAAGAAGACTATAAAAAAAAGAAATCAGCTATAAGCCTAGCAATGTGATAAAGTATGTAATACTTGAGCTCAAAGTCCCAATTCTGATCCATCATGACATAATTTTCTAGTTAATATTTTCATAACCAAATAAATAGATTTAAAATTAATTATAAACAAGGATAGTAAAATTATTGTTGTCCGGAACTATTCCCATTCGAGTGAAATAAATTATGATGCATCTAAGGAAAAAGATCCGAATAATTTTGGAAACTTGAAGAGATGCAATCTGGAAGAAAGATAGTACTAATATTTGTCTATAACTCTATATATCTTTTGCTGGTGCACCATAGTTTCTCTCTCTCTAAATTCTTACTAGTAATATTTTATTATGAAAAATTGGCATGCACGGAATACCAAGATGATTATTGGGGCATGTCTATAGTGTTATGGGGCCCCGCAATTATAATAAGTAACGGCAAACATTCAATTCCAGTCTCTCTTCTTGTTGCTGAAAAATAAAAATCATATGTACAGCCCGCTGGGCGTAGCACAGTTGACAATGGAGGGACAGATCTTGCTGCAATGAGTCTGAGTTTAAATCTTACTGTTGTCGTGTAGTTGCTTTTATCTCTCAGGCACAAGTGTGAGGGGCTTCTGACAGTCAATGGGTTAAGGCTCCCCCTTAACGGATTACTGCGTACCCTGATTTAACCCCCTCACATGATGTCGAGCTAGAGTGTGGGGGCCGCCAAGGCGACGGAAATCACTGAATATCCAATTTCTTTTGTCCCATTCTACTTCTATTATTATATAATAGATATATAAATATTTATCATAGGGTTAACTATGAATTCTTGTGATTTTTAGTGTGTGTGAATTCTATATCAAAATTTTAAATCGATTAGTTCTATATAAAATCTCTGGCGACTATTGATATTACTGTTTTGATGACGAAACATTGTGTTTTTCATGCTCGAACTGACAATATGTTTTCTCTTGGGGTTAGACACTTATTTTTCTATAGTCGTCACTTTGAGATGTAGTTATATTCAAGGCTTGGAGTCGAATTGAGAGTTTGAGAAGAAAATACTTTTATGATGTCTACGATCGTGGCCGGTGACCGAATTTCTCCCTGAGTATTAAATAATACTATTAGATGATGAGTTACGTTGCATGCTAAAAACTCTGTTCAATCCCTTCTTCTATTTTTCTGGAGCTACTACTTATTGGCAGTTGAATCCTTAATAGCATTAAAAAGTGTCTTAACGGATTTTTTTTTGATGTAGTGAATCTAGCTGGTTGTGATTTTGCAATACTCACCACTGATTGGTTTGAGTTTTTTATCTTATATTAAAACTTTTCATTTGTGACATTAAAATTCAGAAAAGAACGAATATTACCATGATAATGATTTAAAAGATCTCATGTAGAGTCGCGAAGTAAAACAGAGATATAGTCTGTCTCTTTTTTTTGGCAAAGAAATAAATTATGAAAACAGGTCAGCTCTAAAAGACTCAAAAATTGAAAATTAAATATACTACTGTATAGTATACTCATAGGCTCCTTAGAGCAGTGGGGCGCCCTAAGGGATGCCCTAAAGCCCGCCCTCTACACCGCCACATCAGCATTTTATCCTCCTACCCTTCCACCTGCAGTGGGGCGCCCTATAAGCCGCCCTATAGGTTTCACTATTATTTTATTAATTAATTTAAATGTTTTCAAATATGTCAATGCAAAATAATTAAAAAAATACCACGATTAATTAAAAACGGCAAATCCTACATTGATTAAAAAAAAGTTTTACACGAGTTAGAAATGAAAAAAAAAGTTGACTACTCTACAAAAGTCCCAACTTGCGACGCAGCTCATCGATCATCCCCTGGAGGTATTCGGCTTTGGCCGAGTCCTGACATTGTATGAGGGCGTTGTGCTTGTCCAACAACGTCCTCCGGTTGGTGGTCGCTGCCAACTCCGCGTAGGCAAGTGCCGCCGGGGTCGGGGTCGGGATCGGCGATGGGGGGCGGCCGCGGCTTGCGAGGAGGATGTCGCCTTCGCCTTCCCCTTGTTCTTCGCAGCCTTTACGCCAATGGGACGTCGGGAAGACACCGGTGTGCCGGAACTCTCCTCCTCCTCGTACATCGTCCGGTTGAGGTCCACCGGATATGCGCCGCTTTCGCTGCTTGTGTAAGCACCGGCTTCGGTGGTCCTCGTCCTCTTTGGAGGGCGTACTCTTCATTCGTTTACGGAGGTGGCACCTTGTTCGTCCGGTGCCGGCTCCGTTTCTTTCTGGCGGGGCGGCGGTAGCGGAGGGGGCGAGTTGGAGACGGCTCCATGTCAGACAGACCGTACGAATCCGTATTGAATTCGGGATTGTACTGCGTATTGGAGTCGAACGACCGATATTTGTCAGGGTCTGTACCCGGCCAACGTGCACCACCCCAAACATCGGACTATTCGGACTTGGGTATTCACCAGAATCCATTTTATAGTGTAATTTGAGTGTGGAAAAGTGAACGGAAATGTTACATACGAAGGTAGGGTATGGGGTATTTATATAAATAAATTTTTCGGAATTAAAAAAAAAAATAAAAATGCGTTGCATCGTCTGCGCCATCGTCCGCATCGCCCACAGTGGGTGGACGATGGCGCGGAAGATGCCTTATCGTCCGCGTATCGTGCGCGGACGATGCATCGGGTATCATCCCTGCATCCACAGTGGGCGGATGATGACGCATCCAAGGCATCGGACAGCCTATCGTCCGCCCCATTGCGGATGCTCTTACATCAGAAAATTAATCAAACTCAGTGAAAGTGGAAAAAAAGCGTACAAAGACAGTCTTTTTGTAGAATTTACGCATTCCAGATATTCCAATATGTATAATTGGTAAATGGTGTATAGTGTGTATAGTGTACTTATATCTTTTAATGTATTTCGTTATTTGACAAATTAAAGACAGATAAGAGTAAATTCAATCATTACAATATGCTCTCTGCAAACAATGCTGTGAAGCCTTCATCATTTATTTCTTTGACTACATGAAAATGCATGAATACCTAAATTACATTAATACCCTTTGGCATATCGCAATATATCCGTGTATGTTTGGGGTTCAATTGGCCACACAAGAAAATCTCTCAAGTGGGCCCATCATGGGGTATAGATATTTCTAGTCCCAGCAACATAAATCAGAATTTTGACTAAATTTCATAATTTTATAAGTAATTAAATTATTTTTTAATATAATCTCATAAACTTACTTTTTTAGCATTATCGGTACTAAGAGCAAATTGTCTATGTACAATACCTTTGAGCACGACATTACATACCTGTAAGTATGACACGCTTGATTCACACGCTTGTATGTGCATAGTATGCTGACACAATCAATAATCGCGGTCAATTAAACTGTACGTGTCATGTGTTGTGAATAATAGTATTTTTTTATAATTGAAAAATTAGATTATTTTATTTATAAATACCTTTGTTTTTCACACCATTCTTCATATCTTCTGACTCTCTTTTTTTTCTCCCATACTTTTAAATTTTAATTTCTTCTATTTTTAGAAAATTCACCTACCGTGTTAGCTGAATTTTCTCGACCTATTAGAGGCGAAATCGCTAAAGCCAATGCACAATCATTGTTGTATTTAAGCCCGTGGCTGCATATATATCTAGTGGCCGAGCAATACCACCGAATTTAAGTTGATGCTCTATTGGAATTCGTTATTTTTAATTATGTAATTGTACTATTATCTATTTATTTATAACTCAATTGAATTAGAAGTTGTAATCAGAAATATCAGGTGAATAATATAGTGATTAAGGAACTTATGCTAATGATTGTGAGTCATATTTAAAAAATTGAAATTTATTAATTTTACCATGAAGGGGGCCGGCTTAAGCCCATACGAAGTGAAATTTATTAATTTTACATTACTGAAATTTTAGTATTTTGTGTGATATCAATAAAAGAATTATATGCAAATTATTCTTCAAATTTTCAAATTCAAAATTAAAAATATTTGAGACTTGTACACATGGGTTGTGGATGGCCTACAACCGTTTCATACGATTTTTGTAAGTAAAACACACTGCTAAAACAAACCTACTTTAATTAATACGCAACACTTGTAATGTAGTTTGTTTGGAATTTAGCTTTTCAGAAGTAGTAAATTATGGGGGGTGCTTACACTCAAAGTCTTGTTAGTTAAATAGAGTAATATTTGTATACCATAAGTAGTATTAGTGGGGAAAATAAAATAGTAATGAAGGATTAAATTAGTAGGAGGGGATGGAGATAGTGGTGGTCCATCAAGTATGCTATCTGCTCACTTGCCTTGCATATCAAGTATCCTTCTATTCCTCACTCTCTCTCTCTCTCAACATTCATGGCAAAAGAATCATGATCAGCACTCCAGCTCCAAACCCATGTGACTTCCTATCATTTTTGCCATTCTTTTACTGTTTTTATATCTTTATTTTATATTAACCTTTTTTTTCTTTTTTTCTTCAAGGGGCAAAGGTGTCCCTCCCTTTCGTATATCTATTTAGTCCAATTTTAAATATAATGGATGTATCATAGTATATATGTGTATAATTGTATATAGAGGAAATTCAAGACCTTATACTATGATTCTTGGAAACACACTAAACAGTTAGGCCATGTTTGGTTGATGGAAAAGTAAAGTTGACAAGGAAAATGATTTCTGGGAAAATGAATCCTGGAAATATGATTCTTAATAACTTTACTTTCCTATGTTTGGAAAATGTCAAGATTTTAAATTTTATACTGTTGTTTTAAACACCACAGTAAAAATATACTCCTACTTATTACTATTTTTATTTATAAAAATGAATAATAATATAAATTTTTTAATAAATTATTAATTACAAATTATAATAATTATATTTATTATTAGTTTAAATATGGATTATCCATCATAATATATAATAATATAGTTGTAATTATAGTTATATGGAGTATTATAATCATAAATGATTATAATAATAAATATGATTATTATAATTATAATTATAATATTTACGGATAATATAATTAAATAAATTTTATAATTTGAAATTTCACTACGACTTCATTGATTAATTATTAATTTATAAAATAATAATTATTAATTATTAATTTATAAAATAATAATTATTAATTATTTTTACATAATTTATATTATATAGTTATATTTTAATTATTTAATAAATTATTAATTATTATGATAATTACAAATATGTATAAATATTATAATAATATAGTTATAATTGGGATAATTTTAAATATAGTTATTTATTATACCGAAATTAAGTATGTTTATAATTTTATATCATTTTAATACATTGTAATTAATAATAATAATAATAATAATAAAACTATACTTATATTGCACTAAATATGTAAGAATCCTAAAACGGGAAAAAGAGTACCTAAGAAAAGATAGAATTCAGAATCCTGGAAAGTTGTACTAACTTTCCTTGTTCTTGGAATTCTGATTACTTTCCCAGTTTAATTAAAAACCGAAACAAACACAGGAATTTAAAATTTAAGGAATGAGATTACTTTCCCAGACAAAATCCTGACAACCAAACATAGCCTTATAGACATACACCGTTTGATTGAGATCCATGAAATTTTCTGTTAATAGTACAAAATTCTTTTATTAACTAATTCAAATACCTACAAACAAAAAAAATTCCCCATCGTCTTCACATATAAAAGACAAAATTTCCAGACATAGAAAGAACATATTAGTCCCCCTACAATGACCTATCTCTATATAAGTTGAGACTATTGGACATGAATGAGAAAGCTACTCCTAATTAATTTATTTATTTGTAACTGCGGTATTTTCTTTTTCTTTTTCTATTTCCTATTCCCCATTTGGCGTTGCGTATATCACACAATGTTGCGAAATCGTCGCTAATTTGGCTTTCAATCAATGTTTATTTAATTTATTTCAAACCATGTCAAATCAAGTCAGACTACACTACCGTATTCTATTACCGTAGTAAATAAAATACTAGTACTACTAAATGTATACGTATAATAATAGAAAAATAGGTATAGTTAGTTTAATTTGAGTTTGGGTTGGCTAAATGCTTTTGAGTGTGTGGTTTAACAACTTTTGCTTTACCAGTCAAGAAGACTCGCTACATACAAAGCTATACACACCCTTAGACAGGGATGACCTTTATTTACTATCAGAATCCAAACCCCAAACTCTATCTCTCTCTCTCTCTCTCCCACACAAATACACACAGAAACAGAAACTGGGTACAAGCAGGTGAGCTTAAATTAGCAAAAGAGGGAGAGAGAGTTAAAGGCAGTATATAGGGCGCGCCTTTTCCTTTATCCCTTCAGTTAAAGTTGACGGGAATTCTGGTGTTATTTCCATGGTTAAAGCAGGTTTTATACCCAAATCCACCTCCCCAATTTTTATTATTATTTTTTTATTTTCGATCTCTTTCCTCTCATCTCTTTCAGTTTTCTATAAGAATAGATTCCGGGTTCAAAGATTGGTTTTTCTCTCATTTTTTTTTTGGTTTGAAGAATGAATTTCTTTCCTGATCATGCACATGGATCATTCTTGAATCCTCTTTTTTGTTAAAACAATTACTATTTGATGGCGTTAAGGTTGGTGTCATCGGCAGAATAGTGGGAAAATATACTCAAAAAAGGATAAGGATTTGTTTGGTTGAGCGATGAATAAGAATAGTCAGCTGGGATCCGTGAGCAGCTCTGATCTCATCGATGCAAAGCTGGAGGAGCATCAATTGTGCGGATCTAAACAGTGCCCCGGCTGCGGTCACAAGCTCGAAGCCAAGCCGGTACGGATAATATTCTTCGCTTCATCTTCAAGATAGGAATTACTATTATTTTTTAATTTATTTCATTCATTCATTCCGAAATACAATTATTCTTTTTTTTTTGGGATGATAAATTGAGCTAAGTGCAAGTATTGATATGTTGATTGTTGCAGGATTGGGTGGGCCTACCCGCCGGAGTGAAGTTCGACCCGACTGACCAGGAGCTTATCGAGCATCTCGAAGCCCAAGTCGAAGGCAAGGACTCCAAATCCCACCCCTTGATCGATGAGTTCATCCCCACCATCGAAGGCGAAGATGGGATTTGCTACACTCACCCTGAGAAACTTCCTGGTCACAACTACCTTCATCTTTCTCTATGTGTGTTTGTGTGTGTGGATTCATTCAACAAGTTTGGTTTTACTAAAACCAGAACTGCCTCAGCGAGATGAATTTTTAGGGTTTTTGTTTTCTTGTAGAGGAATATATTGTGATTTGTTGCACCTAAATAAACCTAACTTTGATTTTAATATTTTGTACTTAATTAAATTTGGCAGGAGTGACAAGAGACGGATTGAGTAGGCACTTTTTCCACCGGCCGTCGAAGGCGTACACCACCGGCACGAGGAAGCGTCGGAAGATCCAGATGGAATGCGACTTGCAAGGCGGCGAGACGCGGTGGCACAAGACAGGCAAGACGCGCCCGGTCATGGCTAACGGCAAGCAGAAAGGCTGCAAGAAGATCTTGGTCTTGTACACTAATTTCGGCAAAAACCGGAAGCCGGAGAAGACGAATTGGGTGATGCATCAGTATCATTTAGGGCAGCACGAGGAGGAGAAGGAAGGAGAGCTCGTCGTCTCCAAGATTTTCTATCAGACTCAGCCGCGCCAGTGCAACTGGACGGAGAGAGGAGGCGCCGCCGCCGGAGATGTCTTGAGAGAGAGTGGGAGTGGGAGCTGCTCCTCTTCTAAAGAAATGATCCCTCAAAGAGATGATTTCTCAGCCACCGCCGCCGCCGCCGCCGCTTCAGTCCTGACTTATACCGGCATTGATATTCATCAGCTCAAAGCCGATAACTTCGGATATCTCCCTTACAGAAAATCATTTGATGAGGTATCTATCAAATTTCGTTTTTATTTAATTTGTGACATAAAATTTATGTGTGGGGCAGCATTGTTGTCTGTATAGTAAAAATTGATGATACAAAGAAAAGAACATATTAATTCCCATTGCTTGTGCGAAAAGCATGAAAATCATATGGAAACTTTCCTGATAACAACAGGCCGATGATAAAAACTTAAGCAGTAATTCACCCAAAATTAAGAATCTATAGATTAATTAGGTAATAAAAAAATGGGACGTTTGCATCAGCAGGCTGGGAGCATAGGAGGAGAGGCTTCAATTGCAAGGGAAGGAGCAGGCACGTGCGAAGAGCGTGACATGGGACAGCATCACGTGACCCATGAGCCGCACCATCACGTGACTACCCATCACCAGATTGCCGCCGCTGCCGCCACCGCGTTTCACATAAGCCGGCCGTCGCACTCCATCGCCACCATCATCTCCCCTCCGCCGCTACACCACACCTCCATTATTCTCGATCAAGATCACCCCTTTCATGTCCCCAGAATCATGCTCCCCAATGAAAATTACCAGGTACTTACCTTTTATCTATAAATATTTTCTTGTATTAAAATGATAATAGTACTCCATAAAATCAAGAGTGAAAGCTACTACATAGTTTCTTGAAATAATAAAAGAAGTTACTGAAATCAAAACATGCATAATGAACCATGCAATTCTGTGTCTGACAATGATGGCTCCAGTCAGATAAAAAGGTAAAAAAAAAAAAGGCACAATTCCTAGTTAGTCTCTTCCATGCTTATTTATAAAATTAGAGTTGAGAGTCTCCCATCTTTTAGCAGACAATGCATGATCATATACATGATTGTGTTTGAATGGACAAAGAAAATAAATAACAATATTATCTTGGTGAATAGCAACAACAACATCAGCAGCAGCAACAACATCATAAAATTGGGGGAAGGTCTGCATCTGGATTGGAGGAACTCATCATGGGATGCACCTCAACTGACATGAAAGAAGTAAGTGTTACAATTTTCACCTTTTTTGACTCTCAAATTGCATGCTTCCTATGTGTCAATTTGGGAACTCCTTAAAAGAAAAAGGTGGACTTAGATATCAAAATCTGCTCCATAATTATATTTGTAGGGCTACATATTTTATTCCATTGGAAAAAAATTTAATATTATTCAAATGTGATGATTATAAAACTAGAAAAGAGATACTAGAAGCCTTTTCTTTTTTCTTTTTCCCACTTTATCTTCTTTTTCTTTCCAATCTAGATTTTTAAGATGATCTTCACATCATCTACCTCTTCAATAAAGAGGTAATTTGGTGAAATTAATCTCGTATTGGGTTTAGTCCTTTTCCTAATTTTCTTGATTTTCTCTCTTTTTTCTTTTTGCCAAAACTTTCTCTTGCTTGAGTCATATCATGTGCATGTATGGCTAAAACCTGATAATTAACAAAGTGTGAAACCAAAAGCCATGAAGGGCGGAAGCCGAGGCAAGAATACTTTTTTACATCATAAATAAAAAGTAATTAAATGGTGTTCACTTAAACCCTTTAATTTGTTTATAACCTTTTTGTAACACTAGTAGAATTAGTAGGAACGAATATAATAAAGACAAAGAAAAGCTATATATTAGATGTACTTTAGAATATAATTAGAAGAGTTATACTCCTATATAACACATATATTAATTCATATATCTATAAGTTAGAATTTAAAAAAAAAAAAGAGAAGAGGGGTTCGTCACCCCAAAACTTTCCTTTGTGGTCTTGGTATCCTAGGAAAGAAAGAGAGTTTTTTCAGTTATTACTAATGCCTAACTTACTACTTGGAATGAATTTTGGTCAAATTCCACATTCATAAAAAGGGTTTTTAGTTTTTACGGTTTGGTATCCAGTCTTATCAAGTCAAGATCCTGACGCGCCCTTTAAATTTCTATTCATTTATAAATAAAATGAGATGATATATAGTTTCAGGTCATGCCGGATTGTGTTTGTATACTCCTATAATTATATTTTGATTATGAATTTATGTGTTGATTACACACATAGAGAGATTAGTGTAATACAAATAGATACACAATGGTGTGGCATTGCAGGAGTCATCAATGGCGAACCAACAAGAAGCAGAATGGTTGAAGTACTCGACATTCTGGCCCGAACCGGACAACCCGGATCATCATGGATAGAAACAAACACCCATAAATCATTACCATAATCATTACTTGTAAGTGCTGCCAAGACCAATATACACCATTGTTTTTCTTCCTTTTCCTCTCCCTCTTTTTTACTCTAAATTTCAGGGCTGAACTAACTGTTCAACAAAAAACACATGTTGCAAAAGCAAGAAAAAGAAACAAAAATAAAGGAACCAAGAAAAAGCCGCCTCTCTTCTGACAAACACAACACAACACAACACAACACAAAGAGAAGATAGAAAGAGAGAGTGATAGAAGCAAGGAAAGAAAACCCCCATATCCAAAGCGATAAATTCTTGCTGCATCAAAATCATCACCATCATCATCATTACATTACTATACCGTCTTTATATATGTTTATTCCTTGTTATTATTATTTTTTCATTTTTAAGTTAAATTTTTTTGGTACTACAATTTTTGTCAATTGTGTTACACCAAAGAATTATAGATACTAAAGAACACAATATTGCAAATGGAAACTGTGTTTATAGTTTTTTTAGTAACTAATTTGATGTTTCATTGTAGTCATGACATTAGATGTCATGCAACCTTATTACAGTTCCTTAGGACATTTAACGTATGTTAGGTGAATTAAATATTTTATATTCCCTAATATTATAAGGTGACATTCAATTCGTACAACATAATTGTAATGAGATACAGTACAAGAGAAGTAAAGATGGCGGATAAATGATCATGAAATATAGTGTAATCTTGACAGTATGGCGATGGGCCATAATATATTATCACATGCAGATTTAATCTGAGTTTGCTATAATATAGTAGTACTTGATTTTATTATAATTTAAATAGGTGAAATGAATTATGATGTGGTAAATCCTTATAACTATTCCCTCCTGCCATAAATAAGAGTCCTATTTTTTTAATATGTATCTTAAAAAATATGAATGGAAAATAATAGTGGAACGTGAGACATTCTACTTTTATAATGAAATAAGAGCTGAATGAGTTAGTAATATGTAGCCTATTTCAGTTTATATTGTCGGATGATGAAGTACTATTTATTAACTACACTTATAACTAAGAATATTTTAAAAAATAATCATAAGTATAAACCCAATAAACATTTATAAAAAAACAAATTAATAATAATAATAATACAATATATACTAGTATTTGGAATAAGTTGAGAACACAACAAAAAAAAGCCCAAACGGAGAACTGAAAAGTAAGAAACAAAAACATACTACATCCATCCAAAAAAATAGACAAAGTTATAAATAGCACGAGTTAGAATGCATAATTGGTAAAGCAACAGAGAATGGGGGAAAATGTGGTGAAAGTAGTGTTAGTGTGGATTGTGAGGTTCACATTTAGAATGATGTATAAGGTTAGTATTTGTTTAACACTTTCCATATTTAGAATTTGTCTAATTTTAGTGGACACTCCAAAATAGTAAAATTAGTCTATTTTTTTGGCCCGAGGTAGTAATATATATATTTTTAATAAAACTTAGTTCGATCACACCAATTGAGTTGGAACTGAAAAAAAATATGATGAGTGGTGTAGCTAAATTAATACTGGCATATAGTATGTGGATAGATGAGTAGAATTAGGTAGTGGCCCTTTATTACAAGATGCCATAGATTTTTGGTACCTAGCACATGAGATGCGACCAAAGCAAGATAACTAGTGACAAATTATTATGGATCTCATTTATTCAAGTAAATAATATAGTGTTCTTTAATTGCAGTTATTTCCATTTTTGTGTGCTCTTTAAATCTACTTTAATTATTCTATTCCAGATTCGAGCTTTTGCTGCAAATTGCTTCTTCTAAATATGCTTTACTTAACGAGAGAGGGAGAGAGATATGTATACGCGTATGTGTATATATATATAGTCGTCTTTATGCTTGCATGTAGGAAAAAGCATGGAGACATGCAGTTTCTAAATGAATAAAGATGTCTGATTTGGTGAACATATAATATATTTTTACCTATTTATTTATTATCGTTACGAATTTAATGACAAGATTTTGTTGGCCTTTATACATTTTTAAAATAACACCCATCCAGAATCTCCACACTCACTGGAATATCTCAATTCTCATTTCATTTATTCTCTCAAATTGTAATTCCTTAATCGCTCTTCGTTTTATATTTTACTCACTATGTTTTAACGAGGATCTCTCTCCTTTCATTTCTTTTGAAAATAAATGGAGCACCACGATAGTGATTCCCTCATCACGAGCGAGTCACAAACACTGACTTTTCCCGCTAGAGTTGGGGGAAATGCCGGCGGAAGTGCACCGATGTCCGGGATGATGCCCGGAATGGCGCCGATGATGCCCCAACCCCAAATGGCGGGGATGATGCCCGAATACTACAATATGTACCCCTTGGTGTGCAGGGATTGGGTGGGATGATGCCCCCAAATGCCCCAAATGCTGGGGATGAGTGCCGCAATGACGGGGATGATGCCCCAAATGCTTGGGATGATACAGGGCATGCTTGCCGCTGCAGGGGGAGCAGGCAGGGGGGGTCCCCCAATCACCTGGGGACAATGTCTATCGCCCCTACATGGATTTATTGTCTAGTGATTCCCCCCAGAGTACTCCTCTGGAGACTCAGTTCACCGGCATTAAGACTTTCTCTTTTGAGAAGTTGGGGCTATCTCCGGTCAGGGAGTCTTCCACTGAGATGCCACCGGCGGCAGGGAGGACGCGGAAGCAAGGGAGAGAGAAGAGCAAGGGCACTACCTCGTCCTCGCGTGCGGGGAACAAGGGTGGGCCGAGGGAGAGGGGGAGGAAGCCGGCGGGAGAAAGAGGACCATCTGGAGCATAGGGGAGTGCGTCGCGCTGGCGAAGGCCTGGATCAGTGTAGTCGAGGATCCCTACGTCAGGGTTAACCAGCATATCGACAGAATGTGGTGGCGCATTAGCCAAAGCTACATCGAATTCAAACCGCCAGGTGGGAAGCCTCACGATGGAGAGCAATGCCGGAAACAGTGGGATCGGCTGAGGAGGCAGCTTAGCCGATTTGCCGGCATCTACCAAAACAACCTCCGCACAGCAACCAGCGGCATGTCCGCCGATGATGTGAAGCTTCTGTCTCACCAGTAGTTCCCCGACAGTGAATTGGGTTTCGGGGAATTCAAATATTGAGAGGTCTATCTTGTGGTGCAGACTTCCGCCAAGTTTAGTGCGGGTGTTGAAGCTGGCTGGCCGAAGCAGACTTCCGGCGAGTACAGCAGCAGTGCTGGTTCCCACGAACTCCCCGACGTCGAGGCAGAGTTCCCGACCCCTCAATCGTCTTCCCGCCGTCGTCGCCCGGTTGGGCAAAAGACCGCGATGCGGACGGCTAGGGGAAGCGCCAGCGGGTCCCACGAGGTCCAATCGAAAGCTCCTTCCCTGGTCACTCCCGAGCTCAACCATCTCGCCCGCATGCAGCTAACGCAAAGCATGCTCGACACCATGGACAAGTGGCATCCAACGACTGATCCCTTATACAAGATGATGTTGAAGGATGCTATCGACACTATGAGGCGTGATTTGGGGATGGCGACGGGGGACGACGAGGAGTGAGACGGGGGCCGCATTTGTCGAAGCTTGAGGTTGTTTTTTTAACTATGTATTTAAAAAAAATAATTATGTATGTTTTTTTTAAAATAAAGTGGTTGCATTTTCTCCGTATTCGTGATGAAATTTTAATTCTGTAAATTGTTTAATTCCGTAAATTGTTTAATTTAGTGAATTTGTGAATTTTTATTATTGTGGATGTCCGTCGGGATGTCCTTGGGGATGTTCGCCATTGTGCAGTGGGGTGTCATTATGATGTGGCAGGATGTGTTTTTGGTAAGTCCGTCCGGATGCCCGTCGGGACATCTGTCCCACTGCGGATGCTCTTAGCCTTGGAAAGTTGTTACATTTCAAAGCAGCATCCAATGCAGACTATTTCTTTTTCTTCCCTTTCCTTTATTTTAAATGATTATAACGACAACTATATAATTATTATTTATACTTGATAATTTGTCAGTCTATCGAAATATTCTAAGGAACTTCGCAAGCAGGGGCGGAGGCAGAAATATATAATGATAGGGACTGAGATTTATAAATTTTGTTTTAAAGTATGTTTTTGAGTAATTTAGATAGTTTGTAGGGGCTTTTATATTATAATTTACACTAAATTTGAAGAAGTTTTAAAAATAATTAGTAGAAAAAACTGTAAAAAAAATTAATTGAGGGCTTAAGCCCCACCCCAATACACATGGGCGCCCATGTTCGCAAGAGAATATAGTTTTAGTGATTGCACAAATATATATGGAGAGTGAGTGGTTACAATGTGTTTATAGGTATACACTATACATCATATATATTAAATGGAAAATATTTTTAGTCTTTAAATCGTGATGAGTTATTTCATCACTTGGATAAATATATAAATCCGTGGTCCAATTTTCGAATCTCTAATGAGGTGATTCCATATTTGAAGCCTTGAGCCGAATTCGTATGATTTGGGTGCGTGAAGTGAAATTAAACAACGCGTGTTAATAGTAGTAGTAATTTGATTTGGTGGTAGTTGGCATAATTCACGTATATTAAAATTAATTTAATTCAACTAAATAGTTAAACCAACAATCAAGTTTGTGTAAAATATACATATTGTCGTAAACGGAACAAGTGATATATGAGCCGCAAGTTCATATCGAATATAGGTATGAAGGATATATCGAATTTGAAAGATTCTTGCTAAAAGAAAAGAGATAAATAATAATTTGATGGCGCTGTGAGACGAGTGCTGTGTGACTTTCCACGTGCAATCGAAAAACATTAAATTAGGTGTATGTTCATTCTAAAAGTTTATATTCATTTCTTTCGCTTTTTTTTTTTTGAAGATTTTGATGCTTTTAAATGAAATAATGCTCTTTCTGTCCCACAAAGTTTATACCAGTTTGACCCAATACGAGTTTTAAGAAATTATTTGACTTTGTGTATGTAGTGGAATAAAGTCCCCACGTTGGGAGAAATAGAGGAGGTGTATTTAATAGGAGTATCTTTCTATAGGCTTTAATTTGAGTATTTATTCACTAATTGGTAATCTACGTGTGATATCTAAAGTAATTTACATGTAATATAATCAAATCGACTTGAATTGAACCTAAGTAGTTGTAAACTCGATCAATTTACAACAAGCTCAAAACTACTTCCTATTTACAATATATTACCCAAATCCAGATGAAGTATATACTGAATTCGCAATGGGATTCAGCTCAAACTAGAGAAAAACAAGGGGAGGAAACTGCGTACAGTCGAGCTACAGCTAGAGCGTAGCAATGTATCGGCATGACTCAACTCAACTCCATCTGATATACATATATATACACAAGCAGACTTGTGTCGTGGCCCTTTTTTTTTATTTGATCTTCCCATGTGAAACGCGGGATTAACTTACACTTGTCTATACAGGCGAGCATCTCAAGTAGAAGCAAAATTCAGCACGCACGCGCTTCAGTCAGCTGCCTCATTACAGGTCCACAATTTCCTGAAACCCTCAGAGATGCAAAGAGGCAAGACAGCTTAGCCATCATAGGACTCGTGTTCAACCTTCTAGAAACGACAGCAAGCTCCTTGCCAGAGTTGTTGTTGCAAGGATTGTCATACCCTTCCAGATCAGCTTTTGTGATTAACACAGCATCTCCAGATGTGCATACTGTTCTTGAAGCCATGCATTGCTGCTGATATTCTTGCACTGCCTGAGATCCCACATAATGACATTTTTGGTTCAGAAATCTTGGAAGCACCTGATCTAATCTCATCTAATAGACAAGCAACATGAAATGAAAAGCGCAGGGACACAAATTACAATTCCATCTTGCAATTGGGTACAGTATTCTGTATACCTTCCATTGGATTGGAGCTAATAGCACCCTGGGTCTTCTAGAACGAACGTACTCAAGTGCAGCAGCAGGTGTCATATGCTTATAATGAACCTGATATAATAGATACTTATAGTCTATTAAGTAACTTCTATAGACATTTTTCTGTATAAAAAATAAAATGGAACGAACCAGATAACAGAGAACAATGGTTGTGCTCCTTCCTCGCCCAGCTTTGCAATGCACATATGTTGTTTGACCACTTAAAGCATTTCCTGCATACAGAAGTTGTTAAAAACTCATGTTATCCAGATGCTACTGCTGACAAACCTCACACAAAATTATATACTTGACCAACATAGCATGGAAAAGAATTAAAGGAATTACGCACTGTGAATGAAATCCACTGCACGGTTAATATCCCCAAAAGAAGGAGCAAAGAGATAATCCCTAGTAGGGATGACAAGATGGTCTATCCCATTAGCCTGAAAAGCGATGACACAAAAGTAAAATAATTAAGAGAAGTACGGGCAAGAAATTGAAGTTTTATCTCTAAGGTCATTTACATTACTATTACAACGGTGGTCATGCCTCAATTGTTAACATCCTCACCGAAGAACAATTTGAAGTTCTTTCTTCAAAACCAAGTATCTAAAAACCAGATAAGGGTGCTAAAGAAACATTCATTGCTCCCTAAGCAGCAGAAATGTTGTAGAAAATTTATGAAGTTCGAGGTGATACTCTTCTTCCAACTACAGGCCAAAAAGAAACTAACACTAACACAGGAAAATAGATACATATAGCATGACATGCAAATTTAGGCCAACCAGATTAGAGTCATCATACTAATCCAACAGTTTCCAAAAATGAATTGAGATATAAAAATTAAGATAAACCAGCCTTGGCTTCCTCACTGCCCAACCATTTCGAATAAAAACTCACGCAACGTGCAGAAGACCCTTATTACGATCAGAACCAAGGAACAGTGAGCATAAGAACTGAAATTGCAACCCCAAATTCATATATCCTGGAAACTGACGGATACAACCTGAGTTTTCCACTTACATAGTACAATGATGTTGGGACCAGAGTCTCATAGGGCTCATTCAGAGTAATTACACCGCCAACTCCAAGATGCTTCAAACGAGGTACATCCTTTGGAAATGGAACAGCGCCTAGCAGTAGATACTAATTTTCAACACAAAAAAATATGTACTCATTATGTGTATGACATGGATCAAGTGGATATACCAAATCGAATAATGAAAAACCCAATCCTAAAGAAATGAATCACATTCAAGATCAGTTTAACAAGCATCATCACCAAGAATTGATGAAATAGGAAAACATAACCTCAATAAATCACTGCATATAGCCAGCCATATACTACGCAGGTCTACAAAAATAGTCATGTTTCTCTATATCTATTTATAGTAAGTTTTTCTCATGAGGTGGGTCTGTTTTCCACTGACACCACTTCACCCACTTTTCCAATACCAAGACTCTATTTTTTGTGGAAGGGAGATAGTAGTAGTTTTTTTTTTTTGGCTATTATCATGCCATTCCAGTCTCACAAGGTAAATCCCAATTCATAAAAGTCTTGACTAATAAGCATGGAAAAAGTCATAAAATTGAAAATGCAAAACTAGATCAAAGGGAATAATTATACAGAGTCATACAAGCAAAGTAGAGATACTGTTCAGGAAATAAATAAATAAAAAGTTCGTAAATTTGATCAAGAAAAGCCACACCTGGTCGATTTGATCCCACCACCGGAACTCCGCTTGAATTTTGTTGCGGAAGACGTTGTACAGAAGGGTTGGATAGAAGAGGATCCGAGCCCCGGCTCCGACTAATGCCCTTTTTGCGTCAGCCGTAACTGTGATCAGCCTTGTTTCGCTATTTCTGCTGCGCTTGCTCTCTATAATACTCTCCGCGCCATCATCGAGCTCCTCGATCTTCATCGCGATCAATAGAACATAAAAATTTGGGGGAATTGAGGGCAAACACGGAGGCCAGAATCCGAAATGGAAGAAGCTACAATCAGAGAAAGGGGGTGAAATTGCAGGAGTGACTGATAATTTAGAAATTTGAGTGAAAAAGTAGCATGATCCAAGGCGAGAGGAGTGAGAATTTGAATGATCGGGAGCGAAGATTGTGGAATCAAGGAAGAGAAGAGGCGGAATATTAAGGATGAGAATGCAAGTCAAAAGAGGAATATGATTGGGCGATATGAACTGCTTTTCTTTGGTTCTTCTATTATACTCAATCTTATTATTTAATCCATTAATTAAGTTTATTAATGCTCCACTACCTCTTTGTACCCGTATCATTATCAAAGTGTGTAACGCACGGATCAACAATACCAACCTTACGTATTACTATTACTACTACTATTAATGGTTGAGATTAATTGAATAAACCAAAAACAAGAAAAAAAAATCAAAACTTGTGATTATATATACTGCGTATTTATTCAAAGGGGTTAGTGTTGAACTTAAAAAAGGTTAATGACAGAGATATTCTGAAATAGTAGGCATAATAAGTTTATAATGATGTCCAGTATTAAAAGGAAAGGGGTTTTCATTTGTCCCTTTTGGTAAGTAGGCAAAAGTGAATGCTCTCCATGTAATAATGGTTTTATCTTGATATGAAAGAGAGGTGTAACTAACTGCTATCTAATTGAAACCTGAAATGAAGGTAGAGATATCTATGCTAAAAACAAAACACAAACATAAACAAACACTACTATTATTAACTTGAAATAAGGGTAAGCGTGGGGCACCAACATTCATGTCTTGTGATGGCTCGTGCATGCCATGAGTGCACAAAATAAAGCTATAGATAAAAGTAATTGAGAGGGGTCTATTTTATTTCTTTTTATTATTATTATTGATGCATGATGATCGGAAGAGATTTGTTTGTTTGCATCTGGTTCTGGCCTACTGTTACCATTAAAGTTCACACAGCACTCCATGGGCACATATATTTTAAAAGACACACCTAATCCTGTCCTAGTATATACCTGGCCCAACTTGACTCTAAATTAAATCCCACGCTCTAAACAACGAATTATTCATTAAACACATCAACGACTATAATTTTTGTTATCATAGCATTCACAATGGGACGGATGTCCCGGCGGATATCCCGACGGACTTCCCAAAAATACCTCATGTCACGTCATAAGGACATCCCACTATACTGACACGTCATAAGAACATCCCACTACACAATGGCGGACATCCCAAATGACATCCCGACAGACATCCACAAAATACAATAAAAAATCGAGACGTCCGTCGTGTCAACGCAATGGCGGACGTCCCGAAAAGCCGCGGAACTCCGGTGTCCGCAGCGGACCTCCGTATCCGTATGCATGCTGTCTAATGGCGGACAGTGGCGTATCCAGTGTAGTACTTTAGTGGCACAGTGGTAGAACACGCCTTTCGCCTTTCGTGAGACGCGAGTTCGATCCCCAGCGGCCTCATTTTTATTCTTCTATTATTAGATTCTCCTTTATATTTTGGAGTTATATTGTACTCCTACATGAAACTTGAGAGTATTTTTGCTACAATTTATTCTTTTCTTCTTCCATTTTATAGTGATTACGATTATATTTTTATTTATATGGAGACTTTCAAGTGTTTTTATCTATAGATTACTATGTTTATGTATTATTTTCAATACTATATCAATAGTTTACTTTCAAGTGTTTTTATCCACAGTTTACTATGTTTATGTATTATTTTCAATACAATATCAAAAGTTTACTTAGTGTATTTTCAATACAATATCAAAAGTTTATCTACAGACTTTGAAGGTATTTTATTTATTATATAATTATTATATTTATATTTTTATATTCACAACTAACAAAATGAAAGAAAAATAAGCGAATAATTTTCTTTATATCAAAGTAAATATCGCACCCCCGAATTAAAAATCCTGCATACGCCACTGATGGCGGACGTCCGCGGGACATCCGCCATCGGGGATGCTCTCATTTCCTATGATTCAACTTTTTTCATTCTTGAATCTTATAACACTCTTCTTAAGATAAGCAATAATATCTCTAATACACAAGTTATCGAGAATTACATTGAACACCTTAGAATTTACTGGTTTCGTCAAAATATCTGTTTGCCTGCGCTGAATTAATCTGCCATACATTGATTATTGATATTAATACTTTATAACATATGAGAAAGAGAAAGAGAAAGAAATCCATATCCACATATTAAAAGCTGGTAAATTGTTAGCAGACATACTATTTAATTGTGGAGTAGTAGTAAGTAGTTATAGAGACAATAACATCAATTTCCAGTCGAATGGCCATCAATGAAGCAACCTACTTTCCTCAAACATACAACACCAAATTCCTCTCACTACACTTACACATGAAGAATAGTAGCTGCCTCCTCCCACTCCTCCTCCTCCTCCTCCTCCCCATTATCGTCGTTAGAGCCGCAGTTATTGTCGGCGGAGGGATTACCGTGGGCGGCGGAGGCGTCTGGATTGGAGGCGGAGTCAACCCTCCCACCTCCGCCTCAAAGCTGACCGTCGCCTACGCCGCCCTCCAGGCCTGGAAAGCCGCCATTACAGACGACCCCCTCAAGATCACAACCTCCTGGAACGGCCCCAATGTCTGCTCCTACAGAGGCGTCTTCTGCTCCGATTCCGTCGGTTTCATGGGAAATTCCGCTGGGTTAGTGGTAGCAGCGATAGATCTCAACCACGCCAATTTGCAGGGCACTTTGGTTAAAGAGCTCTCTCTCCTCTCCGATCTCTCCCTTCTCCACCTCAACAGCAACCGCTTCAGCGGCGGCGTGCCACCCTCGTTCAGAAACCTGGCGTCGCTCACCGAATTAGACCTCAGCAACAACCGCTTCTCCGGCGGATTCCCCACCTCGGTTCTCTACATTCCAGATCTCGTCTATTTAGACCTCCGATTCAACAGCTTCTACGGTCCGATTCCGGAGGAGCTATTCGATAAGAAGCTCGACGCCATCTTCCTCAACAACAACCTCTTCTCCGGCGAGCTGCCGCAAAATCTAGGGAATTCTCCAGCATCTGTGATAAACCTGGCGTACAACAAGCTGAGCGGCGCGATCCCGTTCAGTTTGGGGTACATGGGGATCAAGGAGATCCTGTTCCTCAACAACCAGCTCACCGGCTGCATTCCCCAAGGCGTGGGGATGTGGTCGGATCTTCAGGTTTTGGATGTGAGCTCCAATTCACTCATAGGGCATTTGCCGGATTCTCTGTCTTGCCTCCGTAACATCGAGGTTCTCAATTTGGCGCGCAACCAGCTCTCCGGTGAGCTGCCGGATTTGCTCTGCTCGCTGCGGACTTTGATTAATTTGACGGTTGCGGCGAATTTCTTCTCCGGCTTCAGCCAGGATTGTGACAGGAATGCCGGATTCGGGTTCGATTTCACGTTCAACTGCATTCCGGGGAGGGAGCTGCAGCGGCCGCAGCCGGATTGCACGGCGATTCCCGGCGGCGGTCTCAGCTGTCTTAGAATTCCTGCGGCGAGGCCTCTTGTATGCGGGGTTTTGGCGGCGGCTGAGTTCACTGCGAATCCGCCCCCGTGAAGGAGCTGTAGTGGCTCCGCTCTCTCATGATTTTTCCTATTTAATTTTATATATTTTCCCTCAAATGTGGGATTTGGATAAAGTTTTTTAATTTGTTTTTACATTTTGTGTCAGCTGAGGATATTCTCGTTGATATAAATGTGCTTATGTTGTGGTCCGTCAACAAGTAGGCTTGGTTGTTAGTAATTTAATTGTGTGGATTAAGAATCCTAATCTGATTATGGAGTGTCGTTATGATGGTTGATCACGCATTAGTTTAATGCTCATAATCCAACTAATCAAGTGAAGCCTGCTTGCAGCAGAGTAGATTAGTCGATATATTTATTTCAAAAAATACTTAAATAATTATGATAATAGTTGAGCTTTACAAACTGAGTGTTTAGATTTATTTTTAAAAATATTTTATTAAATAACTAGTAGTAATTGGGAATGATAATATTTTAATTTTTTTTATAATTCTATAAAATATTCCTCCATTCATCTCATCATTTCATACCCCTCATATTTTTCAACTTCTCTCCAAATATTATCAAACTTTGTTAAAACATTATGGAAATTGATTCTCAAAATGTGAGCAATTCATTACCACCAACCTTCTCAATAATGTTTGTTGGATACTGCAAAATTAGGTCTCAAAAAATTTCTTAATACTTGTAAATATCACTAAATATATACTTTATTAAATATGCCCTACTTGAAGTTTTCAATGAGTAAGTTATTTATAATTTAAAACATACTTGAAGTTTTCAATAAGTTATTTATAATTTAAAACATTGATAACTTGAACAGTAGTAATTAATATATAGAGGTGCTAATAATATTAACAAAAGCCAAGGTGGTCATGCCCACAAGAAGTTATTTTTAAGAAACTTTTTATTGTATGTGGATGTGAATAGTTGGATTTATTCTACTTTTAATAAATACTCCATGTTGAATTAATTAATTAGTAAAGGAAATTTTAAAAAAAAACAATTAATTATAAATTATTCATAGGAGAAGGTTGGAGAGGCGTTCGAAATAAAATTACCAAAAAAGGTTAAACTTCGTTGAAGTCGCAAATATTTACAGCGGTCTAAAATGCAGTTATATAAAACAAAGCAAGGAGGCTTCCTTCATCTGACCTCAAACTGCCAATGCATCCTTATTTTTTGAATCAAGAAAATATTTGCAAGACCAGTAGCTGATGCTTGGAGCAGACAAAAAATGACTTCCCTCCATACTAGGCAATGTAGTATAAGGGGTTCGGTAATTTGAAGGATCGTCTTGCCACAGCGAATCCTATCAAGTCGCTCCACTGATCTCCGGAGCTCCCATGGATTATGTAACCTGCATCCTCTATCTCCTTCCTCTTCTCGGATTTATACACTGTTGCCGGCGTACCTTCATCAGCCTTTCCCCTTTTTCATCCATAAATGTATGTTACTGCCAAATTCAGCAAAGACAAACACCAATCTTGCGTACAGCTAAATATACGGTGCATCCATACGAATTGGGATAGTGGTTTTAATCCCAATTTGGATTTAAGTAGTGGGGATGCGCTGTGCATCCACATAGAGTGTGGTTCTTCTGCAAACTATCGAGCTTAAAAGCATCGTATTAGAAGCAGGTATACATTTATTTACCTGAGGATAAGCTTTTCCCAGTTGTTGAATCCAGCATACATTAGATTACGCTCGGTAGCGTGCCTCTGATATTCATCCCGACCAGTCAACAGAAATACTGTGAATCCTAGCTCCTGTAGCTCCTTGTACAATCTCAAGCCAGGGGCTATTGCAGGAGCCTCAGCTAACTCCACCCATTCGTTGAAAGCATGTGCATCAAAGGTCTCCGATCTGCCCCGATGGAAACAAGCATGTTGAATGTCAAATGATGGTAAACATAGGTTCAAAATCAAGACCAAAGATTACAGCTTAAAGTAGTCTGTGTTATTAATGCAAGATAGGTTACGACAAGCCACAGGCTTAATTATCCATGTTTTTGTGATTTTGGTAAACACCATTAGAGCAGCACTTGCAGAATGGTCCAAACAGAATTTTAATGGCAACGAATTAGAGACTGATTTTTCTCTCACTGGTTCCAATTATATTGTACAGATGGATTGGATTGTTCTCTCCAAAAAAGTATACCTTCTACACTTTGTGCATATCTATCCTTATTGAAGTAACAGCAGAGCTTACATCTCAAACTAAATTCTCCTAAAGTTTCTGTTGACAGATTTATCACTGGCATTACCAAGAGTCACATAGAATTTGAGGCATGTAAATGCTTGGATACAGATGGATAGGATTCTTCTCTCTTATGATGTATACCTTCCATTTAGTCATGTTAAAAGCGCATCAGTTCTCTATGTTATGCTAACATTTTCAAGCATAACCTTTACCACTTTACTTACACTTACACATGTCATTAATTGCAAGGATACAAGTAGAGAATTAGTACTATATTTTAGCTTTAACACACTATATTTAACGTTTCTTTACCACATTGGTTAGTGGGTACCAAATGACAGATTTTCTGTGAATTTTTCCTCCACATCAAATCCTCCTATCACAACCTCACCTTGAAGAAATCATACCTCAAACTTTTTTTATTGATAAATGAACAGAAATTTAAAGGCTGCATCATGGTGGACTCGAACCCGAGACCTTTGGCCTCGGGTATAAACCACACTACAGGCCAACACATGCACAAAACCTCAAACTTTCTATAACTAGGGCTATAGCAAGTTGTTATATTCAGTCATTCAGTGACACGTGTGAAGAAGATAGTGCACAACTCGTGGAGAAGCAGGAACAAAACCACTCGTGGAGAAGTAGGAACAAAACCACTCATGGAGAAGTAGGAACAAAATGGTTCTGTTCCTACAAATGATGCGGCTCCACTCAACAAGAAACATTCTGAATATGAAAAATAAATACACATACGAAGATTCTAATATAATTTATAAAAGCAGGACGTTGAATGAAATTGGACAGAGACATTAACTGTCCAACAAAAAGCATGTTTGAGTTACTATGTGCTTTCAGTTTATTTGGTATATATGAAAACAGTTTGATTCTGATAGGCATGGGACATGGCAACCACTTTGTCCAGTGGTGTGGGAACAAAATTTTGGGAAATATGCCCAGATTGCATTAAAAATGTATAATTCCTATCAAAATTTGGGGAAATATTCCCAGTATGTAGCTCCCATTATCCTTACTTTGATAGGTAAAAGGAGAATGATAAACTTTCCAGCTTAAATAACTAGCACCAATGATATGCCTAATAGCAATACACATACTCCCAGTCTTGAATCCATTTCCATGATAAGGTGAAGTTTCACGACTTTATAATAGCTGGCCTCACACTCTTTCTCATTTTCTCTAGTATTACAAGCATTATTGACTCCCAGATAAACGTTGAAATAATCAGAAAACCTGAAGATAAATTATAAAATTGGAAACACATACTTGTGAAAGAATATTAGGCGGATTTAAAAACTTTTGTGTCCTTATTATGTGTTTGTACTGATTATGAAGTAGTAGTAGGAATCTTATCATTCATTAGTTGATTACTGTAATTAGTGGAGAGGAGATAACATGGACAGAAAGAGTAAGTCAAAAATATAGTGAGAAAGAAGGCAGGAGTGAGCTTTGAGGTATGGATGACAGATACTGGTGCTCAGAAATTATAAATAGTCTATCCTTATAAGCAGATGGATGTTTCATGTCAAGACCATCATATATGTTGCTGAAACCAGATAGTCCTACACTTGTCATACAATAATTCCAATACTTTACAACCTACACTTGAATCTGTTACCAAGTTTTCATATTAAAAATGCCACACACTTAGAAGCTAATGATCTCTCAAGAAGGAAGTGCCATAAAAGAACATCAACATATGCCCTTTGTTCATGCCATTTCAAATTACACAGATAACCGCTAAGTCAAGCGTGGCAGCATATTACTTTGGAGTATCATAATTTAGTAGTCTGTTCATGATTGAGTATTTGTTATCTTCACTTATCACAACAATTTCTCCAATTCAACCCAACATAGTTCAGTCAGTTATCTCAAATTATTACGAATAATCAACTGCTTCAGTGAATCATTTGATCTTAATATGTTTCTCTCACTGTATCGATCCATATTGTTCTTCCAACCACAACAAGTGAGATGAGATTGGATGAATGAGGAGAAGAGGTGGTTACCCGAATCCATTGACGGCGTAGTAGGGCACATTGGAGAGCAAGGTCTCGTCAATATCGAAAACCCAGGCATCCCTCCCGTCGCCGGAGATCCCAATCGCCCTAGCGTATTCCGCCGCATTGGCGGCCACGGCCTCCAGCTCGGAGGCGTAAAGGTCGCCGGTGATGTAATCCTTGACGAAATCGTCGCACCTGACCGGCACACGTGTCCACGCGCCGGCGTCATTGGTCTCCACCGTAAACCGCCAGCTGCTGCAGTACAGCTCGTCAGCGGCCAAAAGGATCTTCTTCTCCGACCTCATCTGAATGATCGAAGGGGCCGACCAAGTGGGCCCAGCGGCCAGGATAACCATGAGAGTAATCAGGATCAACGCCATGCTGGACACACCGATTATTGAAAAGCTCTTTTCCTCCTTAAGAAAAGTGCTTTTCGGGTTTTCCGGTTGGGTTGATTCAATGTTTTAAAATCTCAAATAAACTGGTTCACGGTTCAACTGGTCCGGCCGATCCAACCACAGATCGGTCCATTTGACTGTAGCATATATAATAAATATATATTACTAGAGGAGTAATCAATTGCCAACTAATTAACGATCACAAATTAATATCAAATCTTAGCCATTAGATTAGGAGATCTAATGGCTGAAGATTATATTTTAAATTAAAAAAATTATTAAATAAACTTAAAATGTATTAATGTCAATTTTCTCTCATTAAAATTATCTTAAAACTTTAAATTTACGTAACTCTCTAGATTTAAATTATTTTTTCGCAAGAAATATATCAAATTAAAGATAATTTTATAAGGATTCCAACAAGATCACAATTGAATATGTTACGACGATGTTCGGGTGACGAAATTTGATAAATTATATTTCAATTTTCATACATGTTGATAAGCAGATTTTATCAACTAATGCAAAAAAATATCAATATAGTGATACAAAATTTTAATATAATGTAGGTAAAATATCAATAAAACTGTGTTGATATTTTCTTGTATTTGTGTTGATATTTTCATGTCATATTGTTGATATTTGTTATACACTATGTTGATATGAAAAACACCAACGAAAATGATCATATGATAACATAATAACGACATTACCCTTATGTTGATATTTTGACATTACCCTTATTTTGATATTCTGTATACTATTTATTGAAATTTTTTAGCTTTAATCTCATCAACTCATTTCAAAATCTAAGGGTGTAGATTTAGTCTTAGTTTTGAATTATGGTATAATAAGCATTAGAAGATGACCCTATATTGCTATTTAATTAAATATACATATGACAATATTGAAATTTAGTGTGTTAAATTACTATTAAAGTTTATTAGATAACAAATATAAATAATATATTTTATTTACAATTAATTATAATTAATTAATCAATTTATAAAAATAATAATTAATCATAGAATGAACGAAAATTTATTCATTGATTATAAGAATAATTAAAGTTATTATTATATCACAACAATTGAAGTGGTGGAGTGGTAATGGAGTTGGACTTGCATACTTGAGGTCTATGGTTTGAATCCATGGAACTCAAAATTTTGAAAAAACTGCTGAAACTTTAGATAACCGGTTCAACGGGTTGGCGGTTCCCGGTCGAACTGGTCGGTTCATCCGGTTCAAAACGGCTCAACCCCCGGCGGTTTTATGTGGTGAAGTTGATTAGTAGATTTTCATTTGGATTCAAGAATTTATAATGTCTTTTCCCTTTTTGTTTTTTTATAATAAATGGCACTATATTTCAATATTACTACTCGTACTATCAACTCTAAATAACAAATTTTTTTTATATCCTACTTAAATTGACATATTTCTTAATAAAAAACACTAATACCTCTACTTTTCTTTTACTTTTATATCCTACTTAAATTGACATATTTCTTAAACAAAAAAATACTAATACCTCTACTTTTCTATACAACTTACAAAATAATACTCCGTCCGTCCCTCTATAGTAGAGGCATTTATTTTCGACACGGGATTTAAGAAAAAATATTTTAAATGAGTTAAGTAAAAGAAAAATAAAGTAGAAAGAAAAAAGGTAGAGAGATGAAGAGAGAGTAAAGTACTTTTTGTCAAAAAAGAAATAACTCATCTATAGTGGGACAATCCAAAAAGGAATACGACTCGGCTAAAGAGAGACGGAGGACGGAGGGAGTATATAAAATACGTTGTTCTTCAAATGGGACAAAAGGAGTACTCATATTATTTATTTTCTGACAATAAGATGAGTAACTCTCATCGTACATCTAGCTACGACATCATCATCATCCCCTTCAATTTATATGTCATATCACAACTCTTGCCATTAGTGGCCAAGCTAAGATTTTTGTGATGGTTGCCCAAATGCCAATTGTGGGATATTTCATCATTCGATCTAGGCCTGCTTATTCGGCAGGTTCCGGTTCTAACCGGACCGGTTGACTGATTTTAATTTTTCGTAAATCCTAGAACCGGAACCGGTCAGTTTCGGTTTATCCAAGCCTCCTAGCTCAACTGGTTGAGAAGGGAGACAAGGATATGGCGTCATCCAGGAGGTCCTGAGTTCGAATCCTGGATGACGCAGCTTGGGATTAATTTCCCTCTGGGCCCAAGGCTTGTTGCCTTGGGACTTTGCAAGCATACGGGCCTGGACCAGTCTGAGGGTGGTCAACTTACGAGCCGAGACCCGTCTGAGGGTGGTTAAGCAGCTAGTTCGTGGGCCACGAGGGAAAGGGAGAGGTCGGTGCTTGGCCTGGACCCGTCTGAGGGTGGTTAAGCGGCTAGTTCGTGGGCCACGAGGGGCAGGAGGAGGCTGGTTCGGACGTGACCACGAGGGGCTGGAAGAGGCTGGTTCACTTGCCAATGTATCTCGAACTCCGATGTGAGTGTGTGTGTGTGTGTGTTAAAAAAAACCGGTCAGTTTCGGTTTGGAACAGGCCGGTTAAGAACCGGTCGATTTCGGTTCCAAACCGGAACCGGTGTGTAATTTTAATCCGAATTTATTTATAATTTTAAATAGTTCAATACTACAAAAATAATAATTCAACATCTAGAAATATAACAAATACTCATACCTAAAAATTCAAATAAATACACAAAAAATACAAACCAACAATACAATAATATTCGTGTATAAGTAAGAGTGGTGCCAAATGTAGTAATTTAGCAATTTAGCAATTAAGGTCGGACAAGTCTATTTTTTAAAAAATATAGGAGTTCTATAATTTAGCAATTTTAAAAAAAATGAGTTTTAAAATTCAATTACATTTTTCCTTTTTTGGCTAAACAAATATTCAATGGAATTTTCAATGCTAATTAATCTTGTTGTGACTTTTTGGTTTATAACGGAACATTTAATAAATTATTCACAAACAAATTACTATTGGAAAAGTACACTATAACGTGAATCCCACAATCGACTAACACTCATTTCCCTACCTTTTTCCTCTATCTCTTTTACTTTTTGTCATCTCTCTCTTACTTTATCAATTACACATTAAAACCCGTGTTATTTACAAGTTTGTCAATTTTTTGGAGACGAAGAGAGTATTTTATATTTATGGCTATCACAATTATCAAGATAATAATTATAAAAAAATTTATTCTTATAAAATACTCCGTCCCACTTTAGGAGTCTTAGTTGATCATATTAATAGGCCTCACATTCCACTATTTTTTTCAACAACTTTCCTTTACATTTCTTAAAACTCGTGCCGAACTCAAATGAGACTCCTAAAGTGGGACAGATGGAGTATAAAACTAACATATAAAAGTATGACTCATATTTCACTATCTTTTTTCATCAACTTTTCTTTATATTTCTTAAAACTTGTACCGAACTTAAACGAGGCACCTAAAATAAAACGGATAAAGTATCATCTATTCACATATAACTCAATATTTTATCCCATACTCCCTCCTAACCTATATGCCGGTGACTCTAGTCCATGCATTATAATTTCAAATTATCCCAATCTAATTAATATTACCCATAACTCCTCCACATGCACATTTCTACATATTTCTATACATTAAAGGTGTTCATTGAGTAAGAGTATCCGCAATAGTAATATTCTAGCCACAGCCAAGCAATAGTCTAGCCTAAATTTTTTCTTCCCACAATCTAGTTATTGCCATAGCCTTCCCACAGCCTACCAACAGCCTAGCCCAGCCTAGCCCTCCCATTACATTCATTTTATCAAATTAAAACAACAAATATGAAATTAAATTGGACAAAAAATTAGAAAGATCCAACACAATTTAATAATAATAAAAATTCTACAATAATTAAAAAAAAATTCTACTACAATTCAAAAAACAAGCGGTGTGAAGAAAATGAAGTGTAACGAGCCGTATATATAGAGTTGAAATAATAAATTAATTAAAAAGAAAAAAAAATTCGCTAGCCGATCGCTCGGCCCCTAGGGCATTCTCTCTCATCCTCTCGGCTAGCCTGTCGCAATACCGCTCTAGTCGAGCGCCTAGCTGCATGCCGGTGGCTAGGACGTGAACTGCGGATGCTCTAAGGGACATCTCATTAGCCCTTGAAATAAATGAGGGCTCGCATTGTTGAGTGTTGTAACAGGCAACATTCATTTTTTCCACTAAAGAAGGTTTATGAAACAACATTGAGAAATTGATCAAGAAATGTAATGAAGTTTATGGAACTACCCCTACCATTTTTTACTCCCCACAAATTCTGAGCCCCCCCACCCTCCCCATTTTCCAAACTGGACGAGGTCATTTATGGAACTACCCCTCTATCATTTTACACTCTCTCTATTGTCCCAACCAAGATGATTCATTACTAAAAATGCATTTATGTCTACTTTATTCTCTCTCTTACTTTATTTTCTCCACTTAACACACAAAATAAAGCTATATATTATCTTATGCCACCTAAGAAAGAGATCATCTTCCTTGGGGATGGGGACGGAGGAAGTAAATCTTATCATTGTGACATTAATTTTCCAAATAAAGATTGTGACCAGATATAATTAGGGGTGAGCATTCAGGTTTCGGTTCGGTTTTTTGCCTAAACCGAACCAAAACCGAATAACTGAATTTAGTTCAAAACCCAAACCGAACCGAACCCAAAAAATTGAAAAACCAAAATCGAAAAACTGAAAACCGAACTAAACCGAAAAAACCAAATTAATTTCAAAAAATCAAAAAATAATACTTATAGGAAGATGATCAAAGTATAACTAATATTAAGTGTATAACTAGAGAACAAATCTCAGCATTTAGATCAAAACGATCTAGTTCACTATATGAGCGTTTTAGTTCACAATATGAATTTGAAAACAAGGAGTGAACTAAAACACCATTATAGTGAAGTATTTACTCAGTGAAAGATTTAGTTCACTGTAATGGCGTTTTGGTTCACTCCTTCTTATAGTGAACTAAATCACCATTATAGTGAACTAAATCACTCTTATAGTGTACTAAATTAGAGTTCTTTAGTTATGCATTTAAGTATTGGTTTCCCTATATCACTATTCTCTATTAAGTATATAATATATTTTATTTTATATATACCACTAATATATATATATATATATATATAATATAAAATTAATAGAATATATATAATATATACTATTATATAAAATATATTAAAAGAATATATATTATATTCATATATAAATATATATAATATATTAAATTAATAGAATATATATATAATTCGGTTTTTCAGTTTTTTTCGCCCGAACTGAAAAACTGAATTTTTTATATTTTGAAAACCGAACCGAACCAAAAAACTGAACCGAATTTCAAAATTTCGGTTTGGTTCGGTTCGGATATTCGATTTTCGATTTTTTTGCTCACCCCTAGATATAATGATACTCCCATAATTCTATATAGACAAAAATACCACCGAATAATGAATAGCAAGCCCAATAATTCAACAAAACTTTTTCACCATGTCCACCACCATGCTCGAAACCACCGACATCCTGCCTCCTCCTGGTTCCGCCGCCGAGCTGACGGTGCCGCTCTGCTTCTTCGACATCGGGTGGTTGCATTTTCACCCCATCCGTCGCCTCATCTTCTACAACCATCCTTGCACAAAGGCCGAATTCTCCACTACCATCGTTCCAAACCTCAAACACTCCCTCAAACACTATCAACCAGTCGCCGGAAACCTCCTCTACCCTCACCGAAAAATCCCGCCCCTTCATCAACTACCTCTCCAGCGACACCGCCCCGCTCACGATCGTCGTCTCCCACCGCGACTTCGACGAACTCACCGGAAGCCACGCTCGAGACTCCGATCAGTTCTACGAATTCCTCCCCCCAATGCCTCGATAACCGAGGAGAAAAATTACAAAATTGCCCCTCTCATCGCCCTCCAGGCCACCCTCTTCCCCGACTGCGGCCTCTGCATCGGGGTGAGCAATCATCACTGCCTCGGCGACGCCAGGTCCGTGTTCTGATTCGTCTCGATTGGGCAGAGATGAATCAATGTGGCCGCTTTTTGATAGATCAGTATTTGGAGATATCAAGGGCATAAGCGACAATTGGTGGAGCACTATGAGCAATATTCCGCTGGCTCAATCAAGTTCGTCTGTGCCTGACTCGACTTATTTTAACACAAGTGATACCCGCAAGTGTACGGGGCTAGTGTAGCAATTAGTAAGCAAGAGTATCGAATCTCACAGAGACAATTTTGCATCAACTTAACTACCACGAACAAAAATCAACTACTATCTAGACAATCAAGAAAAGTTTGGTTTGTTCTAACAACTAATAAAAGCATATAGTAAGCAAGTAACAATTAAGAACAAGGAAACACAGTGTGAAAAGGATGTGAGATGATAATATGGAGAAAAATGCAGAACTCAAGGATCCGATGCACAATTTCAAGCTCTTATCCAATCGATTCGCCTTACCTTTTGGTGTCTCTAGAGTTACTAAGCCGACCACAATTATAGATTAAACCCCCTCCCGAAGTGAAAAACCTGTAGATTAGGTGCTAGGATCGAAGTCCCCTTCTAATCCTAAACTCCTAACTCCCAAAAGCTCGATTAGGTCAATGGCCTCACTCAAAACCTCAACTCTCCTGAGTTCTATTGTATTAAGGTGTGATTTATTCTTATTTCCAGATTAATTATTTCATCTCTCGATTAATCTAATTAATCCTACACAATCAAGTGGTGATCAAGCAATTGAAATGAATAAACCCAAGAATAATCAAATAACTACAAGAGCAAGGCAAGAACAAAATTAATTGGATAAAAGCTATGAAATCAGTGCATCATCACCAAGAATTCTACAAGAAATGTTTAGCTACTCATGTTCATGGACAAAACCAAGTCAAACTCAAAGAATCCAAACAAAAACATGAAAGATAGATACTAAGAACTCCTGTGGAACGAATCTATGGAATGAAGTGTTCAATCTTCCGATCTAGAGTCTCCAATCTTCAATTCTCTCCCAATGGTGTTCTTGGGGTGTGTGTGAGTGTTGGAGGCGGTAGGTGTAGAATGAATGTTGTTGACTGCAACCCTAGCCCTTTTCTCTGATTTAATTTCCTTCAAAAAATCACGTTTTCAGCTTTCAGACGCGTCAGGCCACAGTACCCGGCCGGGTGTAATTATTACACTATAAATACACCCGGCCGGGTTCCCCTTTTAGACCCGTAACTGGCCTCTGGCTCTGCCCGGTCGGGTCAAACTATTGGACCGTAAATTCACCCGGTCGGGTCTCCATTTTCGTGGCTCCTCTGCCTCTGAGCACTATATGCCTCATTTTCTCCTCTTTTCAGCTGTTTTTCCTAGAACACTCAACAAACACATAAAACTCCGAAAGGTAGGATAATTGGCTGGATAAAGACAATTTCGAGTGATAAAGTCGACATTTAGCACTTCAACCTACCAATTACACCTATGAAAATATGAGTTTGTCAGTGCCTACTAACAGAGTCGGGCCGCGTTCACACTCCATCAGTCCGATATTAAAAAACTCAAGGATATTGTTATGTTGAAAAAGCCCGGCCTAGTTTACATCTCTACTTTCGCCGTCATAGTGGCGTACACGTGGAGTGCCGTGCTGAAATCCGCGGCCGCCGCCGGGGAGGCGATGGACGAGGATGGGACCGAGGTGCTAGTTCTGCCGGCGGACGGAAGGGGGCGTGACAGTGGATCATAAGAAATTGGTGGTGGCAGTGGTGATTGCGGATATGATAAAGAACCGAGTGAATAATAAAGAGAATCTTTTGAAGGATTTGGAAAATTGGTTGGCTGAGATGTTGAAATTGGCGGGGCTGAGTAAATTTGGAGTTTCCGGTGCGCCGAAGTTTGATTTGTCGAATGCGGATTTTAGATGGGGAAAGGCGAGGAGATTGGAGCTTTTGTCGATAGATGAGGAGAAGTATTCGATGTCGTTGTGTAATTCATCGGATTCCGAAGGCTGTTTGGTGGTCGGAACTTCGCTACCGTGAAAGAGAATGGAAGCTTTTGCAACCATTTTTGAAGATGGCATTAAATTTTGAGTACTAATAATATTGGTGTAATGGTGCTAAATATTTGATTAAAAGTTTTAATTTTTGAAATTTATTTTATTAAAAAATATAAACGAGAAAATTAAAAATTTTTAAAATATAAAAAATACTACTTCCTCTGTCCCGACTAAGTTGAGTCGTATTCCTTTTTGGGACGTTCCAACAAAGTTGAGTTATTTCTTTTTTTTGACAAAAAACAAAACATTCAATCACTATTACTTTATTTCATGACCTACTTTACTATAACACCCCGATTTTTTTCCCTCGTAGTGACATCGTTTGAGCATCTAGAAAAGTTTTCAGCTTTGTTTTGTTTGTCGAGAGAAGAAATATCATTTTGGGCCTATAACAATTATTCTTTTTCTACCCCCAATTTATTAAATTTTCAAGCCCAATTCATTTGTGGAGAATCCAATATATGCTCAAATCTGCTCAAATCTTCCATTCAAATCTTTTTCCATGGAGATATATATTCCATCGATCCCATACTTTAAATCATTCAAAATCCCAAAGAAAATTAACCGAGAGTAGAGTTAGGGAGAGGAGATGACGTGAGATGATGACGGAGAATTTCACCAAGGCAGCAAAGGCAGAGGCGGCGCTGCACCGCCGTGAAAAGTACAGCAGCGACGGACAGCAGCCGTGTGCGACCGTTCAACGACGAGCTAGGAGTCAGCGGTGTCGTGGCGAGGGGCTGGCGGATCAAAGAGAGAGAGCGAACAACGACGAACAGCGGCAGCTCCTGCTGCGTCGCGGGCATTGGCGGCGGTGGGGCTGTGTTTTGCCGGCGACAACCAGCGAAAGAGAGAGAGAGGAAGAGGGAGAAGATGAGCGACAGTGCTGCCGCCGACGGATGCGGCGCTGCAAAATCCGGCTGCCGGCAAGAGACAGAGAGGTGGCAGCAGCGCCTTCCCAAAGAAGATGGCCGAATCAGCAGCGGCGGGACCCTGACCGGCGGCAGCTGCTGCTCAAACGGGTCGATTGGTGCAGCCGACGACGAGCAATACCGAAGAGCGAGGCAGCGACGGTAGCAGCGGCTGAACAGCGAAAACTCCTCCCCGCGTCGATGATTAAATTGCCGAGGAACGACAGTTGTAGGATGAAGAAAGTGAGGTCTCACTTCTATTATGGGATTCAACTTTTATAGGTTTTGAGCCGAGGAAGTATTGGGGATTTGGGGTGCTTATTTAATTAGTTGGAGTAAATTTTAGTATGGGGCTGAAGTATGATTCTTTTGAATTGTTGGTGTACGGGAGTTTCAATATTATTCGGTTTTGGGCATGACATGGGTTTTTTTTAAATGCTTGGTGGGCCAAGATAAATAATTGGAGTTTTGGGTTGATGGAGAGAGCAAGCTCAGGCTGCTCCAATTAAATTTTAGGGATGCGGACGGCGAGAAATTTTAGAATTTTCCAAGTAAGATTGAAGGAGAGATTCTTTTGCACGCTTTTCGAGAGCAGGGGGGAATTCAAGTTCAGAAAATTTAACTAACCAGATGGGCTTTCTTTTTAAATAAGAGCTATGTCCTAAGTATTGTCAAACTGTATCAAATGGGATATTCCCACAAAGAGAGAAGATTTCACAAAATCAGTGATAGACTAGGATTGATTACATTGTATTAATTCCTAGAATAGATTGATTACACAATTATCGTAATTACCATAGAGAGGGAGACGACGTCCCTATAAAGTGTGGGGCTGTAAATCCTTAATCAATTAAGCAATACAAGACAATCTTCTACTCCAAATTCCTTTCGCCAATATGCAAATCATCTCCTCTCTCGATTACCATCTCTAAGATGGTATCAGAGCAGGATTGATTCGGGATCAAGACTAAGAGCAATATCATCATCATCCCGAATACCTCTCCCGACCTTTTAAGCCCTGCACAATAGCCAAACAAACAAAATGTCAGAATCCGACAACCCCTCAAACACAAACCAACCCATAACACTTTCTGTCGAACAGTATGCAGAATTCTTGAGACTAAGCATGTCTCAAAACTCTTCAAAACAACCCCAATCTGAACCCCAACCAGAATCATTGGGGGATATAAATCTGAAAACCAAGCTCGACGGGGAGAACTATCCCCTATGGGCGAAGCTGATGGAACGGGCCATCGGGGGGGAAGGGTTTGACATCTCACATCTCTGGAGTTTCAAAACCCCTCTCACCGACCGACCCGAACTACTCCCGATGGTTGCAACGAGATCATTGTTGCTTCAATTGGATGATCAACAACATCGACGCCAGCCTTGTGAACGAGGTTTCCCAATACGAGACGGCTCAAGATTTATGGGAAAATCTGGCCATCACATACGGAAGTGGCGCCGACCCATTCCAAATCTCAGACCTGCACAGACAAGCTTACGGGATGAGACAGGGAAATATGTCATTGGAAAGTAGAAATTTCAAGACTTATGGATCTCGATCGATAGCCGAGATCCTAACCCAATGGACACACCATCCTCCATTGAGAAGTACAACCAAAACGTCCAACGACACCGGCTGTACCAATTCATATGGGCCTTCGATGATCAATACGACACAATCAATCGTGAGATTCTGAATAAGGAACCAATTCCGACTGCACGGAAAGCTTACGGACTGGTCAGACGGGAATCCGTGAATGGAAAATAGAAGAATCCAGATACAAAGGAGACAGGAGTCGGCGTAGGTCTCGCCACCTTCGACCGAAATCGCGTCCACCCCACCCAAAGCGCCGGAAGTCAGCCGCCACTAGCCAAACCCTACCGGAGAGAAGAACATAAAAACAAGCTTGTGTGCACTCATTATGGGGGAAAGAAGCACACGAAGGAAACGTGCTTTCACCTCCATAGATTCCCGGAATGGTGGGAAGAAATGAAGAATGCTCGTCAACAGCGGAGTGGACACCGAAATCACGGCGGAGGCGGCGGTAGAGCAGCGGCGGCCGTCACAATCGGAGACCGGGTCACCTACACCGACACATCGGAGGGCGGCGGCAGTCTAATTGTGGTGAGCGGAGGCGGCGACAGAAGCAAACCAACGGCAGAAGAAAAAACCGTTGCATCGGCATCGGTCGCGAGAATTTGGTCAGAAGGTAAAGTGACGTGGGGAACCCTCACCGGCGACGGGCAGACGGCGGCGGCTAGGGTCCCCACTGGAGAGAGCTCGGCGGCGGGTAGGGTTTCAGCAAAAGGGGAGACGGCTAGGGTTCGTGATGGAAATGGAAGCCTTGCCTTAAAATCCTTCAAGTTCCAACATCCTCAAATCAACCCCACATCAGTCATAAATTCCCAATCCGACCCCCGACCCGAAAATATCTCCCAAAATGCACCCCCGCCCTCTCACAAATCTCCCTCTGACCCCCGAGCCAAAACTATCTCTCAGATTTTACCCCATAAGTCTTATAAAATACAAAACCACCCCAGAAGTTCAAATTCGCCTGATCTTTACCCCTACAAAAACCCCAAATTCCATTCTGACCCCCATACAGTAAAAACGTTGCAGATTGCGTCCCAAAATTCCGAAAACCTGGAAAACCGACCCTCTGTACCCTGTAAAAATTCTTTTGATGCCTTAGCCTGCTCCTCTATGTCCCAAACAGGCCCGAAAGATGCTCATTGGATCTTTGATTGCGGTGCCACTGACACGATGTCGTTTGATGCTTCTGATTTTCAGAATATCTCCAAATCCACTAAATCCTATGTCTAAACCGCCAGTGGGGACCTAGCCCGAGTCCAAGGGGCTGGCACAATTAATATCTCGCCCACTTTATGCTTATCAAATTATCTTTTTGTGACATCATTATCGCATAAGCTCCTCTCTATTAGTCATGTGACTAATGAACTGAATTGCAAATTACTAATGCAGCCTCAATTTTGCATGCTACAGGATATCAAGACGGGGACGATAGTTGGATGTGGCACTGAGCGCAACGGACTGTACTATGTGAATGAGATAGTCCAATAGAGTGTTGCAATGCTGACTCACGGACCGACGGACAGGCAGGCATGGCTTTGGCATCGTCAGTTAGGACATCCATCCATAGGATATTTTTGCATGCTTTTTCCTAAGTTAGTAACTTCTATGAATTCCTTTCATTGTGAGACTTGTTTGTTAGCCAAAAGCCACAGACATACTTTTAAGTTGAACAATACGAGAATGAAAACTCCTTTTGCTTTAATACATTCCGATGTTTGGGGCCCTGCTCCTATTGTTGGGGGACAAGGTTTTCGCTATTTTGTGCTATTTATTGAAGACTATTCTTGCATGACTTGGATCTATTTTTTGAAACATAAGTCCGAAGTGTTTCACAAATTCACTGAATTCTTTACCTTGATCCAAACCCAATATCACCAAAAGATTCAAATCCTTAGGTCAGATAACGGGGGGGGGGGGGGGGAAATTTGTCAACACGAGAATGAAAAATTTTTTCAAGGAAAAGGGATTAGTTCACCAAACATCATGTGCCTACACTCCCGAACAAAATGGGGTTGCCGAAAGAAAAAACTGATATATCCTATAAATCACCCGAGCCCTTCTACTTGACTCCAAAATACCCAAGTCTTTTTGGCTCGATGCTGTAGCTACAACAGTTTATCTTATGAACCGCTTACCCACTGGGATCCTAAACTTCAAAACTCCATTCGACATTTTTTCCCAACACTTTGAGCTTCCATCGTCCTTGTCTTTAGAACTTAGGGTGTTTGGATGTACTGTCTTCGTTCATATCCCTAAACACGAACTAACCAAATTTTCCACATGTGCCCTAAAATGTGTGTTTTTAGGTTATGGAAAAAATCAGAAAGGATATAGGTGCTATGACCCAACCACCTGCCAGATACACACCACCTTGAATTGCGATTTTGTGGAAGGAGAATTCTTTTACAGCCAATCTAGTAGTCAGGGGGAGACACCAACTTCAGATGAACATCCTAATAGTGACCTACTAAATTGGCTGCCTACACCCATACCCAACACTATTCCAAGGGAAAACCCCTCTGGGGGAGAGTCATCGCCAAGTCCTGTTACAGATGTTGGTCCAACAGACGAGGTTAACAGCTCCGCCGGGCCGTCAAATCCAGTAGTACAGAACGAAGTGCAAAGTGACATTGACCAGATATCAACCCCGGCTTTGAATCCTGAGGTACATAACTCAAATATTGGTGATAGTATTTCTCCAAAAATTACTAATGTGGATAGGAACAATAAAGCCAAATGCGGAACGAGCAGAGATAATGGAGAAACAGAACAGTCATATGAGCTACCTCGAAGAAGTACAAGAGGAGTCCCACCTCGGAGGTAATCACCAGAATGGAAAGGAAGAAAAGGCAGATATTCTATGGCAAATACCGCACAAGGACAATTATCAGAAATGGCTCGAGCATTCGAAGCCGCCCTCTACGAAGAAGAGGAAATTCCTCAATCATTTGAGGAGGCATCGAGACACAAGCACTGGAGAGAAGCTATGAAGAAAGAAATAGATGCACTTATCAAAAACGAAACGTGGGAGAAGTGCACATTACCTAATGGGAAGAAACCTGTTGGATGTAGATGGATTTTCACCATCAAAAGAAGAGCAGATGGTTCAATCGAGAGATACAAGGCGAGGCTTGTGGCGAAAGGATACACACAAGTGTATGGGATAGACTATGAAGAAACCTTCTACCCGGTTGCCAAGCTTAACACGGTCTGAGCTTTATTGTCTGTAGCGGCATGTAAAGATTGGCCCCTATACCAGTTCGACGTCACCAATGCCTTTCTTCATGGGGAATTAGAACAAAATAAGGAACTATATACGGAAGTGCCAGCGGGCTGTACGGCAGATTTCGGAACAGGACAAGTGTGTCGTTTAAGAAAAACATTGTATGGACTAAAGCAGTCCCCAAGAGTCTGGTTTGGAAGATTTTGCCAGGATATGACCAAACAAGGGTTCAAACAGAGTCAGTCGGACCACACACTCTTCACGAAGAAGAGGGGAGACAAGATTACCTGCCTAATTATCTACGTAGACGACATGATCATCACAGGGGATGATAGTGAGGAAATCCAAAGCCTGCGAGATAATCTATTCAAGGAATTTGAAATGAAAGATCTTGGAGCATTGAAGTACTTTCTTGGAATTGAAGTGTTGAGATCGAGACACGGAATATTCCTAAGGCAAAAGAAGTACGTCCTTGATTTATTGGCAGAGACAGGCCTATTGGAGTGCAAACCGGCAGAAACTCCCATGATCCCAAACCACGGCTTGAAGATAGAAGAAGGAGTGGTACTTGCAGATTGCAAACGGTATCAGCGATTAGTAGGGAAGCTTATCTATTTATCCCACACTCAGCCAGATATTACTTATGCAGTTGGCATAGTTAATCAGTTCATGCACCGACCACAAGCTGACCACATGGAAGCCGCCTTGAGGATTGTTCGATACCTGAAAGAAACGGTAGGATATGGAGTGTTCTTAGCTAAGAGAGAAACTCTAGAAATCGACGAATACACCGATACAGATTGGGCAAGTAACCCCGTCGATAAAAAGTCTACAGGAGGCTTCTTCACCTTTGTTGGAGGCAATCTTGTCACTTGGAGAAGCAAGAAACAAAAGGTGGTGGACTTATCTAGTGCAGAAGCTGAGTTCAGAGGAATCAAAAGTGGACTTATGGAAATCATGTGGTTAAGGAGGTTGTTAACAGAAATTGGCTACCCACCTACGAGGAAAAGCCAACTATTTTGTGACAACAAAGCAGCAATCAGTATCTCAGAAAATCCGGTGCAACATGACAGAACTAAACATGTGGAAGTTGATCGCTTCATTAAAGAAAATCTCAAGGAAGGTATCATTGAATTCTCGTTTGTACGATCAGAAGAACAGTTGGCAGACATCTTGACCAAGGCAGTTCATCCGAAAGCTTTCAAGGAGATTTTGGGCAAGTTGAGTATCGGAAATACCGTTTCTCAACTTGAGGGGGAGTGTCAAACTATATCAAATGGGATATTCCCACAAAGAGAGAAGATTTCACAAAATCAGTGATTGACTAGGATTGATTACATTGTATTAATTCCTAGAATAGATTGATTACCCAATTATCGTAATTACCATAGAGAGGGAGACGACGTCCCTATAAAGTGTGGGGCTGTAAATCCTTAATCAATTAAGCAATACAAGACAATCTTCTACTCCCAATTCCTTTCGCCAGTATGCAAATCATCTCCTCTCTCGATTACCATCTCTAAGAAGTATATTTTTATGTGAAAATGATATGAATATTTATCATGCCGTGTTTTATTTTATCTATGGGGGCTTTTGTCATATATGGATAATCGAATTCGGGTCTGACTAGGGAGTGAGTCCCTACTCAGGCTAGTGTACACCAATGGGGATCGTGGGCCGTCTTTTGGGTCGGCTGGTCTAGTGACTTGGAATGTGGCCACATTCCTTGTCATCAATGGATCAGATATGGTAGACAGCTATGGGAAAATGGTTGATCAACCGAATTTTACAATAGAAATTATTTTAGTGTCTTGGGCAATTTCTAAAGTTAAAACCCCAAGGTCACTCAATGGTGCCATGACAAATACTTTCTATAAAATGTTTTCGATATGAGTCCACTGAGTGCATCAAGTACTCAGCCCTGCATTTCTTTTTAAAAATGTGCAGGTTGAGTGTGACGGGTGCGGTGGGTGTTGAGCAAGACCGTTGAAGAAATTTAAGTGTTTAGAATGTGTCATGTCTTCACACGTGGCATATTCCTTCTCTCAAATGCTTCCGCTGAGTAGTTGTCCTTCTTTTGAGTTCTTGTATCGTTGAGATAATATTCATTTTTGAGTTGTTGATTGTTGAGATACTCTGATTTAATTCGAGATATTCCCATTTGTTTCGAGCTATGGTCGAGTTGTATTGTTTTCCCCTTTCTTCCCCGCTTCTTTAATCATTCCCTAGTCGCGATCAACCGTGTTTTCTATTCTTAGAAAATGCGGGCGTGACATTTACTCTTTCTTATTTTTCATATTTTTGTTTCCTTCTCCTATTATTTTTCACTTTCATTTAATCTATTCAACGCAATTTCTTAATTTCTGTGCCAAAAAAGTATTGTACCAAGTACCAACTTGATTGGGATAGAGGGAATACATATTTTAATGAAACAATATCGTTTTGAATTGCATAAAAAAAGAATGAAATAATTGCAAAAAAATACTAATATTGATTTCTATGTTCATTAAATTTGTGTTTACAATTATATAACTCAAATATCTAAATTTAAATTCAGATTTCAATAGTAAGTTCAAGTTTTCATTAACAATGAATTATGGTTTGTGCACATAGCCGGATAGAGAGAATATATTGATGTTGTAGAAAAATATTTTTTAACAAAAAAAAAAAAGTACTGTCAAAGAAAAGATAGAAACAAAAGAAATAAAAAAAATTAACAAAAAACCTATATATATAGATGAGTATTAAGGTGCCACCATACCCTTAATATAATTTGTCAGATCTATTAGCTCCATCACCACTTCTAACTACATTAAATTCGGAATTTGATTCAAATATTAACTCATCCTCAACTGAAACCATTTCATACAAAGCTCCCTCAATTATGAAATTTTATGTGACTGAGTTTTAATTATGCGACTAATTTGTATAACAATGAAATAATCTCACACGCACACAATGTGTGTGCCAAATATCTTTGAATAAAATAGTGCATCTTTCTTACTCCCTCCGTCCCCCAATTTGAGTCACTCTTTTCCATTTTGAGCCGTCCCCCAATAAGAGTCACTCTTCCCACTTACCATTTTTGGACATCAAAATTACCCTTCATTACACCAAAAGTCAAAGGGGCCCCACATTTCACTACCTAACTCCATTTATTACACCACACATTCAAACTTTTCCTTAAAACTCGTGCCGAGTCAAAGAGTGACTCAAATTGGGGGACGGAGGGAGTATCTTCTAGAATGATGGAGGTGGCCGGTATAATTCAATTTTGACCAATTGACGATGACTCCATTTGACTTGCTCTTAAAAACTGCATGCCCAAATAAAGTAGAAAAGTAAATAATTTTTTTAAAAAAGGAATTTAATTATTATTGTAAATAAATATGACTCACTATAAAGAAATTTTTTGAAATAAAAAAATAATTCAATTATGAATGAACGAAGAGAAGACCTTCCGGATATGGAGTAATACTGCATTATAATGATTACATAAATCCAAAAATCGCTAATGTCCAAAATTTATTGCATCTCATACTCCAACTATAGATTCTACTACACCAAAACTTTACAAATGTGAACAAGAAACGTTACCGAAATCTCTCCTCATGTAATCTCTTCATCACCATTAATTGACACCAATTTCTTTTATTATCCGTCTTCAATCAATTAACACTTTTACTTAAAATTAATTTTGATAATGAATTCTGCATTCAAACTCATTCCATTCACATCATTTTATAATAAAATTTATATATAAAAGTAAGATTTATATTCAACTAACTTTGTCCACTTATTTTTCATTACATTTGTTAAAATCCATGTCAATTTAAGTAGTGGTATTTATATATTAAAGTTAATCTGAACACAAAATGTAACTATCTATATATAGACATAGATACCACCCGAAAAATGAATACCAAGCCCAATAATTGACCAAAACTTTTTCGCCATGTCCACCCACCACCGTGCTCCGCCGCAGGGCTAACCCTTCCCCTCTGCTTCTTCGACATCTTGTGGCTGCCTTTCCACCCCATCCGCCGCCTCATCTTCTACAACCACCCTTGCATCGAGGCCGAATTCTCCTCCACCATCGTTCCAAATCTCAAACACTCCCTCTCTCTCACCCTCCAACACTTCCCCCGTCGCCGGCAACTTCCTATTCCCTCTTGACATCAAAAAATCCCGCCCCTTCATCCGCTACGTCTCCGGCGACACCGCCCCCCTCACGATCACCGTTTCCCTCAGCGACCTCGATGAAGTCACCGGAAGCCACGCTCGAGACTCCGATCAGTTTTACGATTTCACCCCGCGAATGCCGCCGCTTGCCTGAGGATGAAAATTACAAAATTGATCCTCTCATCGCCCTCGAGGCCACGCTCTTCCCCGGCCGCGGCATCCGCATCGGGGTGAGCAATCACCACTACCTCGGCGACGCGAGGTCCATGTTCCGATTCGTCTCGGCGAATCAAAGCGGCGGAGACGAGCAGTTTTTAAACTGCTCATTGCCGCCGCTCTTTGATAGATCTGTATTTGGAGATATCAAGGGCATAAACGACAATTTATGGAGCACTATGAGGAATATAGCTCTGACTCTGTCAAGTTGGCTTGTGCCTACTAACAGAGTCAGGGCGGCGTTCACACTCCATCAGTCCGATATTAAAAAACTCAAGGATATTGTTATGTCGAAAAAGCCAGGCCTAGTTTATATCTCTACTTCGCCGTCACGGCAGCACGTGGAGTGTCGTGGTGAAATCCGCTGCTGCTGCCGGGGAGGTGGCGGACGAGGATGCGACCGAGGTGCTCCTCTTGCCGGGGGACGGAAGGGGGCTGCCGAACGCGCTAGTCGACCCACCGGTGCCGGTGAATTACTTCAGGAATTGCTTGGGCGGCGGGGCGGCGACGGTGGAGCATAAGAAGTTGGCGGCGGAGGAAGGATTTGTGGCGGCGGCGGAGGCGATTGCAGATTCGATCAAGAACCGAGTGAATAATAAAGAGATTTTTTTGGGAGATTTGGATAGTTGGTTATCAGAGATGTCGAAATTGGCGCGATTGAGTACGTTTGGAGTTTTCGGTTCGCGAAATTCGATTTGTCGAATGATGATTTTGGATGGGAAAGGCGAGGAGCTTGGAGGTTTTGTCGATGGATGAGGAGAAGTATACGATGTCGTTGTGTAATTCGCTGGATTCTGAATGCGGTTTGGTGGTCGGAACTTCGCTATCGAGGAATAGAATGGAAGCTTTTGCAACCATTTTTTAAGATGGCCTTAAATTTTGAGAATGTTGGTGTAATAGCGTGAAAATTTTGATTAAAAGTTAAAAGTTTCAATTTTATTATGTGTTTAAATGATTTATTTTTGTTGATATTTAAAATAATTTAGTTTTATTAAAAAAAAGAAAAAATAAATAAATAAAAGAGAAAAATTAAAAAAATATTTGAAAAATACTTATTATGAATAACACAAAAATATTTTGGTTTACAAGAATGATATAGTTGCAAAAAATTACTTTTTATTCATTTCTGTTTTTGGTTATTACATAAAGGGTATTCATCAGTGGACCAAGTTAGAGCATCTCCAATGGCGGACGTCCGGTCGGACGTCCGCGACGGGCGATCGGGACGTCCGCCATTGGAGCGTCGAAGGTCGGATACGGACGTCCCGTGAGGACGTCGGGTGTCCTTGGACGTGCGGGCGTCGGGCGGGCGGACGTCCGCCATTGTGGAGTGGGTCGGACGTCCGGTAAATATTTTTTTTAAAAAAACTATATATATACGGCTCGTTGAACTTCATTTCATTCGCACCACTTGTGTTAACAAGTTTCTCTCTCTACATCTCTAATTTCAAGTCTATCTAGAATGTCTAGTGACGGTGATAGTGAGAATGAATTGGAGGTCGCTGTGGAAGGTGCGATAGATAGGCTGCTACAGCAGAGGGCGCAGCGGCGGCAGCAGGCTGCGGTACCTCGGCCGATCCATCGTCGAACTACAGTACCCCGTGACCACATTGCTGCACATATTCGGTTGTATGCAGACTACTTCGCTCCTCAACCGCGTTTTGGGGAAGCCTTATTCCGGCGACGCTTTAGGATGCATCGTCCGCTGTTTCTGCACATCGTGGGTGCTTTAGAGAGAAGATACCTGTATTTTAGGATCAGGGAGGATGCAGCTGGCAAACCCGGACTCACGCCCTTGCAGAAGTGCATTGTCGCAATCAGACAACTGGCGTACGGAGGCGTGGCAGACATGTTCGACGAGTACCTCCACATTGGCGAGTCGACAGCCGTCGAGTGTCTGCAGAATTTTTGCGCGGGCGTGAGAGCGATATTCGGTGAGCGGTATCTTCGGAGTCCGAGCCCCGAAGACTGCCAGAGTCTGATAGATATGCATGGGTCGGTGCACGGGTTCCCTGGGATGTTGGGCAGCATAGATTGTATGCATTGGGAGTGGAAGAACTGCCCCGCCGCCTGGAAGGGGATATACACTACCGGCTTCAAAGCCAAGCATCCCACGATGATCCTTGAAGCTGTAGCTGACTACCGGCTGTGGATATGGCATGCTTATTTCGGAGTCGCCGGGTCGAACAACGACATCAACGTTCTCCAGTCGTCGCCCCTGTTCAATGCTCAGTGCAATGGCGTTGGTCCCGCCATCAGTTTCGTCGCCAACGGAAACCAGCACAATATGGGATACTATTTGGCGGATGGGATATACCCAAACTGGCCCGTCTTTGTTAAGACAATCAAGCATCCGCTCGGGCAAAAGAAGTCATACTTTGCGAGCCGCCAGGAAGCAGCGCGCAAGGATGTGGAGCGGGCATTTGGTGTGCTCCAGAGTCGATGGGCTGTAGTCAAGGGTCCTGCACGGCAGTGGTATATTCCCAACATCGGCGATGTCATGTACGCATGTATCATAATGCACAACATGATTGTTGAAAATGAAGGTGCGGAACTGACTCAGTGGACCAATGAAGATGATACGGGTGCAGGTCCAAGTCACGGCGTGGCCACCGCGAATGTGAATATGGGGGTACCTCATGGAGATGTCGAGCGGATGCGTGCATTTGCCGACATGCGGCAAGCAGATGCCCATGTTCGACTTCAGAACGATATTATCGAAGAGGTTTGGACGCGGAGGGGTTGACGTTGATGTTATTACTTTTTTTTTTGTTTTATTACTATGTAATTTTTTTTTTCAAATCATGTATGTTTTTTTAATGAAGTTGATAATTTTTCCCGTTCGTATTCGTGTTGAAATTTTATTTCCGTAAACGTAAATTGTTTTATTTGTGAATTTGTGATTTTTTTTATTGCGGGAAGTCCTAGTGGGAAGGGCGGATTGTGCAGGGGATGTCCCAGTGACGTGGCAGTGGGATGGGAAGTCCTAGTGACGTGGCAGGAGGTGTTTTCGGGATGTCCTAGTGGATGTCCGAGTGGGACATCCGCCCAGTGGAGATGCTCTTACTACTATTTTTCATGCTGATTAGCATTTGGAGAGCGGAAAAGCTAACCCAAAAATTTAATGCTACTTTATATAACTCAAATATCTAAATTTAAATACTTATTTCAATGGTAAGTATCTCATTTTACAAAAGTACTATGTAGTATCATTGTTAATAGTGACGTGAAAATTTTATACTTATATATCCAATTTTATATATCCGTTTTTTATTCTTACTTCTGCGTACAGCCTTCAATTGACTTGTGAAACTAGATTCAAGGGCTTTTCAAATATGGATATCTTTGCATTCCTTCACGCCGATAAACAAAACCCCACAGTACTCTCCGGGAGAGAAGATAGAATAAATGTCATGGCATCGAAATCAATGTTTGAAATTTGGAGTATTTTATGCGATGATTAATTAATTTGTTTAATGTGTGTTGTGATCAGTGTTGTTAGGGTCGCGGGGCGCACCGGGTCGATGAGGTGAAAATTTGGGTCGCGGGTCGACGAGTCGACGGGGTCGAGAGACCCACAAATCTAGGCTAATTTTTTTGCCTTTTAAAATTAAATAAAATAAATATATTGCTCTAATGTTTATAATATATCAAATAATATAAATGTAGAAGCAATTCATGTGAATAGAGATAAAGTGGAAAATAGAAATGATCAAAATATCAAAACAATTCATAAGTCATAACACAATAAATAATTGAAACCATTGTCTGAAAATATCAAAACAAAGGAATATATGAAGGGTGACAGCAAAAGATCTTTGAATTGTTTATTTGTTTAGGAGTGAAGAGGCCGAATTCTAAAGTGTAGAAAGTAGGTTTGAAAAGTTTGATGTGGTGCATGCATATATATAGAGAATCATGATTGAGATAGTCAGAAAACATGTCAGAGATTTGAGAAAATCAGAGATAGCATGTGTTTAGGGCGACCCGGGCGACCCACTCGACCCAGGCGACCCACTCGACCCAGGCGACCCAACGGCGACCCTGTATCTCGATCAACCCACCCATGTTGGGGCGGTGATGGTCTCGACCCAGGCGACCCGGGCGACCCGAGCGACCCGAACGACATTTTGACAACACTGGTTGTGATAAGATTGCGTAGATGATATAATCTCACCTGCCTAGATCAATTAGTTGGGACTTTAATTCAATAATTGTATAAAGTATGATAAGCCTGAGGAGTGGGTGGATGGGTATAAGCTAATTTGACATGGATCTGAATTAGTAACTTTCTGATGCATGTACTGCAAATTTATTATGCATGTTAACAAAGGATCAGATAATTGATAGTAATTAGACATGGACATGGATATGGATATGCTATTGTACACTTCAAATATGTTTGTACCTCCAAAATATTTCCATAGCAGGAGAGGCAGAGCAGATGTTCCTCACAGTTGTTGATGGTCGTGGCTGAATTCCTTCCTCAATTTGGTGGAAAACAATCTGCAAGCATCCATGCTGAGGTCCACAGCAGCAGCTAGCGCAACGAAGAGGGCGGCGCGCGCCACGTGGTGCACGCTAACTTGCACCAGCGGCTTGCTCGTCTTCCCCTCTCCTTGGACGCTCGACCCCATCACGAACCCTCGAATATTGGCCCCTTTTCTCAAGCTTTCAATGCAGAAACTCCCCCCTTTTCTAACGCTCAAGCTTCCTTGGGCGATGGGGATTCCGGTGGATAGCCCGGAGCTGGTCATCAGCTCGAACTTGTAGCCCAGGCCGTCTGCCGGGCCGCTCTCCCGCCACGCCTCGAGCCGCCCCCACGGCTTCCAGCTGCTGATGGAGACGCCGTTGGGGCAGAGGATTAGCCACGCGCCCGGGTTTGAACGGCACACGCGGTCCGACCCCGGTGACGGCACGAATGGGGTCACCATTGATGCTGCGGCAACCGCCGAGCCGGAGAGATCGTACACTGTTATCATCCACCCTTTTCTCTCTCTTCTTCCTCCCCTCTCTCTCCCGCCGCTAAACGTTTGCGCCCATCCTCTGTAAAAATATACTCCAAGTTTGTAGTAAAAGAGTTTCAATGATACACTACTTCTACTCTTTTAGTAACTAACTACAGAAATTTCCGGACACAAATCAAAAAGGTTGAAGGTGAAACTGAAAGCCGATTGGTCATCCATAATAATGATAAAAATTAGGTGTTACATTTCATTCAACAACAGGAAAGAGAAAAACACCACACATTAAAAAAATGCTGAAATTTAGAAATGATGTATGCCCTATAAGAGAGACTTACCGTGACCTGTGACTCCGGTCGGCGGTGAACTTGCAGCTGAAAACCGGCTGTCTTATATTCTCCTGAATCTGGAAAACAACCGGGCTGCACTCGGGTTCGCCTCCGAACTGAAACACGAAGCGTGGATCGGGTTCGGACCGGACAGCGAGGTGCAACCTGGCTGCCGGCTCGCCCTCGTCGGCGCCGCCAAGGTTCATCCAGCCGGTGTGATAAATGCAGGTCCTCGAGCGGACGTTAGTGAGATTAAGGCATAATTTGAGGGTGCCGATTGGGTTACCGGTGACGACGCTGCAGGAGCAGGCCGCGGGGCCGGAAAAGACGGAGATTTTGAGGGTAGTGAGGGGCTTTTTGGAGAAGAGGAGGAGAGCGTCGGTGTCGAGGTGGAATGTGGAGTAGGAGGAGGATGAAGGAGGTGGATCGGAGCGGGGTAGGGGAAGGGAGAGGATTTGTGAAGGGAAGTTGTGGAGTTTGAGCTTGGCGTAGCATGTTCCGGCCTTAGAGGAGGGGAGTTTGAGGGCTAGTGATTCCACGATCAGTCGAACGAATGGGCAGGGATCCATTTTTGGATTCGACGTCGGAAATGATGATTCCCAAAATTCTATGAGTAGTGATGCAATTAAGTCTCTGTCCCCTTTTTCTCTCTGTCCCATATGGAGTAAAAATACGGAGTATTAATTTAATTAATTAAATCTTTTATTGATAAAAATTAACAGAAATTAAAAGTAGTGTGTTTTAAATTTTTAATACAAAATTCTTTGCAGCACTCGCAACGCATCTCGCGGGTGTCTCTTATCTCGTCCCTCCGAGATGAGACGGACGCAGGACGTGTTGCAGCATCCCGTCTCGTCACCATCCCGCCGAGACGCCCACTCGCTGGCCCGCGAGTGGGCTTCGTCACGTTGATGCAATAAATTATTATTTTTTTAAAAAAATCGAATTTAATAAAAAAAATAAAAAAAATAGATTAAAATAATAAATAACGGTCATATGACCGTTCAATGGTCATTTTTAAAAAAAAATTATTTTATTTTCTTTTTTTATTCTATAAATACTCCTCTTTCACACACACAAACACACATCTATTCTTCTCAAATCATCTCTCTTTCCTCTCCAATTTTCATCTCAAATCATCACTTTTATTCTTCTCCCAAATTTAATGCGTTCATGGATCTATTTGGACAAATGCGTCGAATAATGGAAGAATTGCTTGAAGAAGATCGACGTAGGGAGGCGGAGGAAGCCGCGTCGCCCCAAAGACGATCCCGGACTTACATCCATCGTAACCGGGAGGAAGCCGCTGCAAGGTTAGTACGCGACTACTTCTATGATAACCCGGTATGGGGAGATACCTACTTCCGTCGCCGTTTCCGCATGCGGAAACCGCTATTTCTCCACATCGCAAATACATTGGCAGCCCGGGAAGAGTTCTTCCAAGAAGGGTTCGACGCCATTGGCCGTCCCAGCCACACGACTCTGCAGAAATGTACTGCAGCAATCCGTTAGCTTGCTACTAGACAAACGGCGGATTTGTTCGCCGAATACCTCCACATTGGAGAAAGCACTAGGAGAATGTGCCTGATGAACTTCTGCAAAGGCGTCCGGGCAGCCTTCACCGACGAATTTCTCCGGAAGCCAAGCACGGCAGATTGTCAGTTTCTGCTCACCTTCACAAAGGAGTGCACGGATTCCCCGGGATGCTTGGCAGCGTCGATTGCATGCATTGGCAATGGAAGAATTGCCATGTGGCGTCATGGGCGAATCTAGCCTATTAGGTGGTGGGGCAAATGCCCCTCCTCAATTCTTGTTGACTTTATAAATTTGTTATAAATTTTTAAATATATGTTAAAAATTGTACTTATTGCCCCTACTCAAATATTAAATTTTTTCATATATATATCATTTTGCCCCTCTTACACTAAAATCCCGGATACGCCCATGTGTGGCGTGGAGGGGGTCATACACGAGCGGCCACAAAGGCAACCACCCCACCGTTATACTCGAGGCCGTTGCCGACTACCGGCTATGGATTTGGCATGCGTACTTCGGGGTCCCCAGATCGAACAACGACGTCAACGTGCTCAACCAATCCGACCTCTTCGCCGAAGTTTTGGATGGTAAAGCACCGGCCATCAACTTCATCGCTAACAACCGGCGGTATAAAATGGGGTACTATCTTACCGACGGCATTTACCCGAAGTGGCCAACCTTCTTGAAGACGTTCAACAGGCCGGTGAGCGAAAAACAGGCTCTTTTTGCGCAGAAGCAGGAGGCTTCTCGAAAGGATGTGGAGAGGGCGTTCGGGGTTCTCCAAGCACGCTTCAACATTATCAAAGCCCCGGCTCGTACGTGTTTTATGGAGAGTATGGTCGACATCATGTATACGTGCATAATCTTGCACAACATGATTGTCACTGACGAAGGACCTGAGGCGGGAAATTGGTTCTACCCAGAAACCCCGGGAAGCTCTACCGCAAGTAGTCCGCCTCGCAGTGGAGTGCATTCGTCTATACAAGATCGGTTGTCTATTCGGGCAAGGACACGTGATTCTACCTCCCACGCCCAACTCCAAGATGATCTAATGGAGCACATTTGGACAAAATTTGGTAACCGGTAGATGCACATGATCTTTCTTCTGCTTCTTTGAGCTTTGAGATTTTGAATTTGGAGAGTGAGCGGAAGAAATTAAATTATGTATTTTTTATTTTTTTAGGATTTTTAATTATGTTTTTTTAATTTTTTAAGAATTTTAAGTTGTAATTTTATTTTATTTAATGAAGTGTGTTTTTATTAATTGAATTTGTTGGAAATAAAAATAAAAAATGAAATTGAATGAATAGTTAAGGGATGAGATGGTTAAGAGACGGATAAGAGATGGAGGGTTGCAGGTTCTGTCTCTTAGTTAAGAGATGGAGTGAAAAGTACAATGTGGCACATGAATAGTTAAGAGATGAGACGGATAAGAGACAGCGTTCCGGATAGCCTAAGAGTATCTTCACTAGTTAGACAATATAAAATGGTTTATTTTCTAATTCTACTAAAAGAGAAACACAAAAATGAATTTAAAGCAAATAAAAGATGAACCAAGAATGAAAGAAGTAGAATCACATAAATTCAATAACACATATTCTTCAATTAATCAATTTCAAACTATGTCAACTAGTCATAAGAATTATTAAGCTATCATAAGTGTAAAATAGTGACCAACACATAATTTATAAATTGTAAATTAAAATTGAAGTATCATTCTAGAATTAAATCAACTTAATAGTTGTTATGATTTAATTCTTCACTATAAAGCTCAAGTCTCTCTATTATTATTGGCTAGTGTGTTAATTATGGAATACTTCTCTATTATATTAAACTACTCATTTTTTTATTATTATTGTATCAAATCATTCATAAGATAACCAATCAAATGATTGTAAAAACAAAGAGTAATTTGAATAAGACATGAGCCAAGACATATGATAAGGATTCATATGATTGAACCCTTGCATAATCCCAAGATGTGCCTCAAATAGTGTTTGATCCTTAATTTTTGATATAGATAAAAATGATAGGGTGAGTCTAGCCACAAAAACTAGACTCAAAATGGATTTGGATGGAGAGAAAGACATGGAAAGAAAAGTGTAAAGAAGGAGGAATCATCTTTGGGACCTAAGACCTCCCTCAAGAAAATGAGGGCAACCCTAGGCTACTTTAACCAAAACAAAAACTCCATTGGCTCCACATTTATGACTACACCATCATAAATGCATACATTTACTTTACTTAATCTAATAGACAAAATCAAACAACCTACAAGTAGGAATTGGATAAAATCTCACAAAGGAGATGCTCCATAGGAGCCTTTTAACATTCAACATTCATCAATCAACTCGATTTTAAATTCTCACATATAAGTATATATAGTCGGGGTTGAAAACATAAGAAAAAGCCTAAAAAATCGATAAAATCGGGCAAAACAGTAAAAATGCCCGACCGAGCGTTTTAGAATATGGAAAATCACCCGGCCCGGCGAACTTTCTGCCTCAATTGTTCAAAATCGTGCAAAACGCCCGGTCGGGCGTTTTGCACCTCAAAATCGCCCACCCACGCGTTTTCTCTGGACTCGCTCTCTCTTTTGCGCATCTTTAGTAAATCGGCCATAACTCTCTCCACCGGACTCCGATTGAGGCGTGCAAGATACTCACGTGATCCTCTTTAGAAGACGAAGACATTGGTGGTCTTTGATGAGCATTTGGACGTCATTTCAATAGGATGATTACTCTTGGACTCCAGCTGCGGCTGAAACGTTTGACGCACGACTCCCATGATCATATCAACATAGAAAATAGAAATCAATTAAAATAAAAATCAATATATCTCCATCGCATATTCTATGGAGGATTTAGTCAATTATGTTTATAACAAGAGTCGAACAAGTAGTAAATAAAAACATTAAAAGGCTAAGCTAACTACACCCTTGATAGAAGAAATTTCAATTAGGAGATGTGTCTCTACTCCTTGGATTGATTGGGGAAGTCCGATCTTGAATCTGTCACTCTCTGAATTTGTATTCAATCATCTAGAACGTGAGTAATGCATAGAATGCTCCCCTTTTTCATGCTCTAGGTTTCATCATTTATGTTGAGATTATGGTTAGCCACAGCAGAACTGCGTGTGCATGGGAGCAGAAGGATGGAGCCGTGTGCATGCGGATGCATGGGAACTTAATGTGGAGAATGCTACATCAAAGCAAAGAGTTCAAATGGTTGTTGAACTACTAGCCGTTGGATTAGTTAGTTATAACCGATTGTAGAAGTGAAGTCTTCTTCACTTGATTTCTTCTTTGCTTGTATAAATAGTTTTGTTAGTTGGTTCATTGAGGGAGAGATTCATTCAAAAGAGTGTAAACACTTGATTCATCTATTGAATAAGTTTTCTCAGATTCACTCTCCAAAACTTCTTCATCTCGATTTTTTCATTTCTTGTTCATTTTTATTCTATTTCTTATTATCCAACAATTGGCGCCGTCCGGTGGGAAGCGATCAAGAAGTTTATAAAGATGGCCGCACGCTTGGAGGAAGAAAAATTTACCGGCAAGAATGACTGCGGCTTATGGAAAATGAAGATACGAGCGGTTCTGATACAGCAGGGCCTCGCGGCTGTGATTGCTCCAGTAGACACTGCGAATAAAGGGAAGGAGCCTGCCATTGATGAGAAGTCTCAGGAGAAGCTTGATGAGATGCAATTAAAGGCTCATAGCGCCGTCATCTTATGCCTCAGAGACAAGGTTTTGAGGGAGGTTCAGAGTGAGACTACGGCTGCTGGGATCTTGGCTAAACTGGATAAAGTTTATATGGATAAGTCTCTTGCTAATCGCCTCTACATGAAGAGGAGGCTTTATTCATATAGCTTCTCTGAAGATAGGTCCATAATTGAGCAGCTAGAGGACTTCTCCAAAGCAGTTGATGATCTTGAAGCCATCGATGTCAAGATTAGTGATGAGGACAAGGCAATCCTTGTTCTCAATGCTCTGCCTAACTCATATGATCAAATGCGTGACGCAATCTTGTATGGGAGAGATAAGGTGATCTCCTTGGCTGAGGTGCATGCTGCACTAATGGCAAAAGAGTTACAGAAAGGTGCACCTCGAAGGCAAGACTCACAACCAGAATCTCTGAATATCAAGAGATTCAGTAAGAAGAAGTTTAAGAAGAAAAGTGAGGAACCAAGGGCTGAGAATTCATGAATCAAAGAGACTCGGAGTTGCCATTGGTGTAAGAAACTAGAGAATTTGAAACGTGATTGTTTTGCATGGAAGAAGAAGCAGGGAGCAGAGGGTGTGTCTCACTCCAATGTGGTCAGTGGTGATGCTGATGAGACACATGAGGTGATGAATGTGATGGAGAATGATGAGAAGGGCTCATAGATCATGAATTCAGGCTGCTCATTTCACATGTGTCCTCACAAAGATTGGTTTCAAGACTTAAGTGAAACCTCTGGTACTGTGCTGCTAGGCAACAATCAAACATGTTCTACTAAGGGAGTTGGAAGCATTTTCTTGAGAATTCATGATGGATCTGTAAAGAAGCTGTCTGATGTGAGATTCATTCCACAAGTGAAAAGGAATTTGATATCTCTGGGAACTCTTGAGAAGAAGGATTTCTCATTCACTTCAGAAAATGGTGAAATGATGATTTGCAAGAACTCAAGAACAATGATGATTGCTCAACGAATGGGGAGTCTCTACTATCTGCAAGCTACTGTGGTGAATGATGAAGCTAACTCCATTATCAGAACTGATCTGAGGAGTTGGTACCTTAGGCTTGACCATTCAGCAGAGGGAAGTCTCAAGGCATTGATCCAGAAAGGCTTAATAGATGGTGATGGATCAGAAAAGCTTGGTGTGTGTGAAGACTGTCTGCTTGGAAAGGCTAAAAAGCTCTCATTCCCTACAGGTAAACATACCTCCGTCTCACCTCTTGATTACATTCACTCAGACTTGTGGGGACCTGCTCCAGTTAAGAGTCAATGTGGAGGCAGGTACTACATGTCCATAATTGATGATTGGTCTAGGAAAGTCTGGGTCTATGTGCTTAAGGAGAAGTCAGATGCCTTTAAATTTTTCAAGTTCTGGTGTAAAGAAGTTGAAGTAGAGAAAGGCTCCTTACCAAAAGTGTTGAGAACAGATAATGGCCTTGAATATCTCTCAAAGAAGTTTGATGATTTCTGTTATGAGAAGGGGATAAAGAGACACAAAACAATCCCAGCAAACCCCCAATAAAATGGAGTAGCTGAAAGGATGAATAGGACTCTTGTTGAGAGAGTGAGATGCATGCTATCTTCATCAGGAGTTAGCAAGAATTTCTGGGCAGAAGTTGTTTCAACTGCTGCATACCTGATTAATAAGTGTCCAACTTCTGGGATCCAAGGTGAGATTCCAGATGAGAGGTGGTATGATGGAAAAACTGACTACTCAAGGCTGAGACCTTTTGGCTGTAAAGCCTTTGCACACCAGAAACAAAGGAAGCTGAATCCCAGAGCTGTCCAGTGCATTATGCTGGGATATCAGAAGGGTGTGAAGGGGTATAGGTTGTGGTGCATTGAACCTGGGAATCAAAAGGTGATTGTGAGCAGAGATGTAGTCTTTATAGAGGACATGATGCCATATTTGGAGCACAAAGCTGATAAAGAACCTGAGAATAGCAGAATTCAAAGTAATGATCATTTTGAGGTGGAGCCAGATGGGCTGATGAGAGCACATATGCATACTGAGTCTGAGAATGAGGTCAACGATGTTCCAGAAGAGGATTTTAAAGCTCAGGAAATTCAAGTGAATCAGCCTCAACAAGATCAATCTGATCTAGCAAGTTATCAGTTAGCTAGAGACAGACAAAGGAGAAAAAATATAAGGCCTCCAGCTAGATTTAGAGATTCAGAGATGCTATTCTTTGCATTACATATTGCTGAGCAATTGGAGTTAAATGAGCCTGCATCTTACACAGAGGCAGTCAGAGGACCAGAAAGTAAACAATGGATACAAGCAATGAAAGAAGAGATTGATTCTCTGATCAGCAACAAAAACTTGGATTCTTGTTGATAAAGCAGAATTCAGAAAGGTCATTGGATGCAAATGGGTGTTCAAGAAGAAATTTGAATCAGCTGGCTCAGATAAAGTAAGGTTTAAAGCTAGGCTCTTGGCTAAAGGGTTCAATCAAGAAGAGGGGATATACTTCAATGAGGTTTTCTCTCCAGTGGTTAAGCACAATTCTATAAGAGTGTTGCTGTCAGTAGTTGCTAAAATGGATTGGGAGCTTGAGCAGTTGGATGTAAAGACTGCATTCTTGAATGGGGATCTGGAAGAAACAATTTACATGTCACAGTCTCAAGGCTTTGAGGTTCCAGGCTCAGAAGGGAAAGTGTGCTTGCTGAGAAAGAGCTTATATGGGCTAAAGCAAAGCAGCAGGCAGTGGTATTTGAAGTTTGGAGAAAGCCTATCAAATCTGGGATTCACAAGATCACTATATGATAGCTGTGTATTTATGAAGAGACAGCAAGGAAAGGATCATGTGTATCTCCTACTCTATGTAGATGATATGTTGATTTCTGGAGCAGACATCAGTGAGATCAATAAGGTGAAGGCTCTGCTCAAAAAGGACTTTGAAATGAAGGATCTAGGAATTGCTAAAAGGATTCTAGGAATGGATATAATCAGAGACAGAGGGAATAAGAAGATGTGGTTGTTTCAAACTGATTATATTCAGAAAACATTGAGCAAATTCAAGGCAGACAACATGAGGGATGTTGCTACTCCACTGACAGTTCACTTCAAACTCTCAAAGGAGCAGAGGCCTAAAAATGATGAAGAGAAGAGGGAAATAGAGTTGATCCCTTACTCTAACATAGTAGGGAGCCTGATGTACATGATGATCTGCACAAGGCCAGACATAGTCCATGCCATAAGTACCACTAGCAGATACATGACAGAATATGGAAAGCAGCACTGGAGTGCTTTGAAATGGACCATGAGGTATTTGAAGGCTGCTGATAAGCTGGGAATATTGTTCACAGGAGGCAACAGAGATGAGAAAGAGGCATTGTTGGGATTTTGTAACTCAAGGAGATCCCAAACTGGATACATTTTCACTTTGTATGGTTCAGCAGTTTATTGGAAGTCAAGCTTACAAAATGTGGTAGCTTTGTCAACCACAGAAGCTGAGTATATGGCCCTCACTTCAGCTGTGAATGAGAGCAAGTGGCTAATGGGACTGATATCTGAATTTGGAGTGAAGCAAGACAGAGTTTCAATCCATTGTGATAACAATGGAGTCATTTGTTTAGCTAGACATCAGATGTTTCATTAACGTAGTAAACACATTGATGTGAGGCTACACTTTATCAGAGATGAAGTGGAAAGTGGAAAGTGGAAGGGTAAGAGTGGTGAAGATAGATACAGCTCATAATCCAGCAGACATGCTAACCAAGGCATTGAGTAGGGAGAAGTTTGACTGTTGTTGCAGACTTGTTAACTTGCTCAAATCTGATTTCTAGTTCTCCAGCTATTGTGGTAACCAAAGGTGGAGATTGTTGAGATTATGGTTAGCCACAGTAGAGCCGCGTGTGCATAGGAGCAGAAGGATGGAGCCGTGTGCATGCGGATGCATGGGAACTTAAGGTGGAGAATGCTACATCAAAGCAAAGAGTTCAAATGGTTGTTGAACTACTAGCCGTTGGATTAGTTAGTTATAACCGATTGTAGAAGTGAAGTCTTCTTCACTTGATTTCTTCTTTGCTTGTATAAATAGTTTTGTTAGTTGGTTCATTGAGGGGGAGATTCATTCAAAAGAGTGTAAACACTCGATTCATCTATTGAATAAGTTTTCTCAGATTCACTCTCCAAAACTTCTTCATCTCGTTTTTTCATTTCTTGTTCATTTTCATTCTATTGCTTATTATCCAACACTTTAAAAGAAAATAAAATCGTCTAAAAACAGGGCATACTCTAACAATTCTGCCCATCTCGTCCATCCCGTGTGGCTTTCGGTTAGAAATTATTCGACCATCATAGACTCTTTGGACTAACATGCAGTCTTCGTAAAACGAGCATAATTTTCTCTACATAGTTCCGATTGAGGCATGCAAGATAACCACACGAAGCTCTTTTAAAGATTAAGAGATTGGTATCATTTAGAGACTAATTAGGAATCGTCATTTTAGGTCCTTTCCCTTCAAAACTCAACAAACTCATCAAAACACTACAAAAAACAACAATTTTACCAACAGATATTTCCGTTGGAAATTCATATTTTTTCGTCGGTAAACAGTGTCATCGAAGGAAAATTTTCATCATTAATTTTCATGTCGGTAAAAAGTTTTTCAGCTGTAGACTAAGGGCATTCCGTCAGTAATACTGTTTTTCATCGGTAATTACCGAGGGATTGCCCACCGTCGGTAATCCAACTTTTTTTTTAAGTGAAATAACCAATTGGTGATTGACGCAAAAATAAAATTCAAGATATGAGACTCGACAATAAACATGTCAATCTACTAATAAAATATTTCTCCCTCCACAAAAGTATGCATTATTTGTTGGACACAAATTTTAATGAACAATTGATAAATTAAGAGGAAGATAGAAAGAAAAAAAATAATTAAAGTATTGTTAGTGGAGAATGAGTCTCACCTCAATAGAAAGAAAATAGTTTGCAAAAATAGAAAGTTTACATTCTTGTAGGACGGACTGAAAAAGAAAGAGTGCATACTTTTGAGTGACGGAGGTAGTACAAAACAATAAGTTTATCAGTTTCCCTTATGTTCCTTAAATATTTTTATAATTATTTGTTTCTTGTATTTTTCTATGTATTTTTATTATGTTTCAATTGATCTTACCCCATCTATTATTAAATTAAACTATGTTGATTGTTTCTTAGTTCTTAGGTTTTACTTTTTTTATAAGTAACTATTAATAATGGATTAATTTTTAAAATTTTATAATAAGTGGATTCAGTGATAATAAATTAGTCGCGGGACGTTAATATGACAAATCAATATGCTTCAATTGAATTTTATTATCCAATCTTATCCGAGAAAGATTATAGGAGTATAATAAAAATCATTGAAGCATATTGATTATCACGTAAAGTTGGCGATTTAGCATTATGATTATGGTCTGGTACATGTATTTGCAGCTGGATTTTTTTTTATCAAATCCTATTATTTTCTATAATATTATAATTATGTTTTCAAAGACTCCTCCACGTCCAGGATCATTGGATATGACGGCGCATCAAATTTGCTTAGGAGTAGTAGTATTTTTTTTCTTGAAATAGAAATATTTTTTAATGTTTATATAGTTAGGCGGTGTATAATTTATTGAACTTGCGCAAAGATAAGGTAAATGTTCGGTAGTTAGTATTGAAAGACAGATCATGGCTTCATTTGTTGCTGCTTTGTTGGTATATAATAATCAAGTTGAAGTAGATATATTTTTTTAATAAAGAACTCCATCCTCGATTATGAACCTAAAAAAGATAGAAATTGGCTAATTTTTTTATCCTATGCGTTTAATACTATCAGTATTTGCAGCTTCTAAAATGAACATTAATACTTTACTCTGGCACGCATGATCGCATTCATCTTTATATATATCATATATCTCTGTGGCCTTCTCTTAGATATAACATAATAGTGTGATTGAGTAAGTGATTACTCATGAATCTTAAGATGATCATTACTTAGGACTAAATTAATATTGGATTGCATAAATTATGTTTGAAATAAATTTAATAATGTAATTGGAGTAGTATAAATTTAACCTTATTTATTTGTATAATATATTATGAATCAATTTTTAATTAATTACATAATATTAATTCATCATTTAATCAAATCAAATTTTAATAAAATTATATTAAAATGTTGAAATTATTTGCGTACACTGTACATAAATCAAATAATCATTTAATCTATTTATAGTAAACTTTGTTGAATTGATTTCCCATCCCACCTTGCTCTTGATTTGATTCACTTTCCAACTTGAAAGAAATTAGGATGCGGAAAGTTTAATGATACAAATGCTATAATTAATTAACGACCACATTATATTAGCTTGGTTATCTTCTTCTAATTGTTGGACATCTTACTATAAGCGCACCAAAATTATACAAAGAGACGTTATCTATTATTGTACAAACATTTATTGGACCTATTTCAAGTACACTTTGATCGATTCTTCTCCAATGTTGCACTTGATTTGATTAACTTTCCGACACTCACCATTAAGTTGAGCACTAGGAATTTTTATAGAAGTATTTAATTTGTAATAATTTTTTATTTTATATATAGTTTATACTTGTATTCAGGAGTTCTTCGTATTTATTGAAGTATATTAAGAAGTTTTCATTTCATCATTGACAGTTTTGACTCATGTCAACAAGCTAAATCAAATTGTTTTGATTTGTGTTGATGAGCTAATTCAGACAATTTTAACTCGTGTCGAGGAGCCAATCTAAATACTAGTTTTTGCTCATATTCAGAAGCCACTATAATCTTCTATCGCCACTTATTTGCCTATGTGAAGGAACCACTTCTAGATTTTGATTGTTTTTTCTTGTATTAATAGTTTTTTTTTGGAAATTGAACTAGATCAACTTTAGGTGTTATAATGACGAACTGACAATTAATTATAGATTGTTAGTTGATCTGATACCGTAATAAAAATTTATAGATCCTAAAATCAATTGGTGATAGAAGTAGTAAATCATAAACTTAGATAGTGATTTCGATTATTTGTTTACACTAATTTTGTTTCATTTACCAACAACAAAAAGGTACCAATAATTGTGTATCCATCAATAAATGTTTAATTTGTGCTGATCATCTATGTTCTTCTTTCTTCTCTCAATTTGATTCCTTCCAACCTATCATGCTACCAAAAATAAATATTCAGCAACAAGCTACTACAGATGGAAACTCCAAGGCACTATTTGGTGTACGTTATTGATATTAATTATTGGACCGCTCTGAGTAGGTAACAACTTGGAAAAAAGAAGAATTGGAATATTAAATGTAAGGATTGAAAAGGAGGAAAAAAGGAAGAAAATTCTAGTATGAAAGTGGGCCTGGAAAGGTGAAGTGAGACCTTTATGAGCAATGACACATCTACATGCCCTGATCGATAAGGTAATCGGCCAGCCTCTCCACAACCATGTTGCATTGACCTGGCGTGACCGGTTCCTCGTACACCCCGAACACCATTGCTTGCCCCGACTTCTTAATAGTTATGCCTCCAGACCCCTTCTTCCCACGGATCACCGCGCCCGGCTCTCCTTGAATCACCATATACTTCGCTCCCCCAAAGAACAAACCGGTCGGGGCCAGAGTCCCTGGCTCCTCAAAATCGTCCAATATCCCTTTGATCTCTTCTGGCTTCATCTGCATTGCATTTTATCAAACAATTCAGTAACAATAAAATCATCTCATCTACCACTGGCGGATCTATTAAGGAGTAACCCACAAAATTCTAGGGCAAGAAACGTGGGTTCGATTCCCTTCTGCCACGAATGGCTTTGTTTCCTTAAATTTGTGTTTTTTCTTGATATAGATTTCAAATCATAGTTTATAAATACATAAAAAAAAATATATTTTTGATATAAATATGAGAAATAAATTCTATAAAAAAATGTTAGGATGCATGTCTTTTTTTTGTTTATAATAGTCATTGAAATTTTTTCTCGAATAAATTAAAAGATGAGTTTTAATAAAAATAACACATTCTTTAAAAATTAAAATAAAATTTTCAATAATCATTTTTTATGCTATACGATAAAGTTTCTTAAGCAAAAATTAAAAACAAAGATTTTATTTTTAAAATGGAATAAAGAGAAGAGAAGAGAAGAGAATCGATCACGCGGATTTTGAAGTTACGTATTGTTGTTACACTTTATCGTACCTCAAATCAAAAATCATAGATCTGTCACTGTGTCATCTACCCATACACATAATTACCTCAAATCAAAAATCATGGATCTGTCACTGTGTCATCTACCCATACACATAATTACCTGAGGAAAGGTGGCGCTCTGGGCCCACACAGCGCCGTCGTGGCCAAGGATGGCCGCGGCAGTCAGTTTCAGCCCAGCTTGCCCTTCGATATCGCACATCAAGTGCTCATCCACGTAAGTTTGCCACGACATATTCAATGCTCTAATATCAATGTCTATGTATCTTGTTTTCTCTGCTCCTTATATATAATATGACATGTTTTTCAACTCAAACCACTGAATGGACACTCGCGCGTCTCGCCTCCTATTTCTTTATTATCCTCCGTCTTTATCTCAAGGAATTAACCACCCACTATCAATATCATTTCTATATTTAGGGTTAGAGTTAGACCAAGCTCTATTACTTAATTTTTATGGGATATCATATAGATATAATCTATCAATAACCATAACTAATTTTGGGCTAATCAACTTGTGTTTCTCACATTTTACAATTGATTCAATGTCCTCCATTTCCTTCCTACTTATTACTCTCTTTGTTTCAACATAGTTGATGCATTTTTTTAGGAGAATTAAGAAATTGACATGTTTAAGATTAAAGAGAAGAGAGTACAATAAGAGAGGATAGTGATAAAATGCAAACTCTAAATATTGTATAAACTTTAAAATATGATTTGGACCGTTAGAAAATGTCATCAAATGACAAAATAACAACAAAAAATGTCAACAAAGTATCAACCGTTAACACTGTGTTGACATTGTCTGTTAATGATATTTTGTCATTTGTTGACATTTTCTAACGGTCCAAATCATAATTGGGGGTTTTGCATTTGATTACATCTAGTCGCTGGCTCGTCCCACCGGGACGAGTCCGGGCTTGGATTGGGCTCAAATCAGAATCAAAATATGTACAACTACTAAAATAGAGGTCACAATTCACATTACCAAAAAAGAATTGAGCGGCAAAACGGTCATTACGGATGAGAGCATCCACAACGCGTTCCGTCACCGGCCCGCGTTTCGTTCCGGAGGGACGAAACCGCCGCGGAATGCGTTGCAGCGATGCTTTCCATCCCCAGCCCGTCGCCGTGCCATCCCGTAACCCGTCGTCGCGGCTGTCACGCAACGCGCTTCGGCGACGTGGCGCGCCCTGCGTCGTGCGTGACGCCCACTCGCCGGCCCGCGAGTGGGCGTCGTCACGTGCTGACGCAATAATTTTTTTTTAAAAAAAATCGATTTTTAAAAATAAAAATAAAAAAATTTTAAAACGGTAATATTACCGTTTATTTGTATCCGTTTTTTTCTTTTTTTTAATTTTTTTTATTTTTTTACTCTATAAATACTCTTAATTCATCATCATTTCACACACAACTACACATCCATTCTTCCTAAATCAACTTCATTTCCTCTCCAATTTTCATCTAACATCTCATCAAAAAATGTCTGGCGACGGCAACTTCGGCGGTGGCGGCTCCAGCGGGTGGGATCTCAACACGTTTAACGATTGGGAGATCATGTACAACACACTAGGTGGTTTCGGTTCGTCGACGCCGGGCACGGCGGGTTCGGCGACGCCGGGTGGGTACCAACCACCCACTTTTGACGTGGATGCATACGCTCGTCCCTCCGCCCCGCGGTATTCGCAGGGATTATCCCAGATTCGGGAGGATTTCCCCGTTGAACACACTCTGGGAGTAGGCCGAGGCGGGCGAAGCTCCAAGGCGGAGTCGGAGGCGGGCGATGAGGAGGAGGAGGAAGATGAGGATCTAGGTCGGCATCCGTACAGCAACAACGAAACGATGGCGGTGTACAACGCCTGGATCACTGTCTCGTACGATCCCATCGTCGGGAATCAACAACCCAACAAGTGCTTCTGGGAAAAGGTCACCGAGATCTACCACCAGATTAAGGCGAAAGGGTCCCGGAAGCGCACATATAAGATGCTCCGCTCTCACTTTGGCCGATCGACAAACAGGTCAAAAAATTCTGCGGCATCTACTCGACCGAAGCAGCGCACTACCAAAGCGGAGCTTCGGGAGCCGACATTCTGAGGGCGGCTTTGCGCGTCTACAACTAGGAGACCGGTAAACAATTCAAATATGTTGATATTTGGCAGATAGTCAAGGAAGAGGAAAGGTGGGCCGGCGGTGTCCGCTGCAGCTCGGGCTCAACCTCAAAGTGCACGAAGCACACGGTGAGTGGCCAATACTCGTCTGGTGACACCGGTGAGGGCAGCGGCGGACAAGAGGGCGCACCGCAGGAGTTTGCGGGTACGGCCGGCGATGACGGGGGATCCAGCCGTGGGCGCCGTCGGCCGCAAGGGACGAAGGCGGGTAGAGCGAGGAAGGGCTGAGGTGAATCAAGCCAGGCGGGCTCGGGGGAGGCTCGAACACCCTTATGGCGGTGTACATGACCGCCACAATGGCGGACACTTCCCGCTTCTCGCCCTCCCAATACGCGGCCTAGTGGAACGGAATTGTGCATATGGCAGCACAACTTGGCCTTCCGACTCCCCCTCCATCTCGATCGCATTCGGGGGATGATTCGCCGGCGAAGTAGTTTTTTTTATTTTCTTTAAATTTGTATTTTAAATTATGCAACGTTTAATTTTTTAGGATTTTAATTGTGTGTTTTTTATTTTCTAGATTTTTAAGTTGTAATTTTTAATAAAAATAAAAAATGAAATTGAATGAATAGTAATTTAAGGAACGGTTAAGAAACGGATAAAGAACGGATGGTTGCAGGTTCCGTTCCTTAGTTAAGGAATGGAGTAAAAACGTACAGTGAGGCCCGTAAATAATAATTTAAGGAACGGTATAGCAAAAGCGTTATGATGGCATGGATGGCATGACGAGATTTTGCGCAGACCTCAAGCATAAAATGTGATGATTGGAGGGGAGGAAAGTCCACCGCACCATTCCCCATTTCCGTTGGTTTCACGCTATCATTCTCTTTCTACACACACCACATTACTCTGTTTCTATCTTCGCTTCTCCATCGCAACCATGTCGTGGCAATCATACATAGACGACCACTTGATGGCCGATGTTGACGGCTGCCACCTCACTTCCTCCGCCATCGTCGGTCACGACGGCAGCGTCTGGGCCCAGAGCTCCAACTTCCCTCAGGTCTGCCGTCCTTTTCTCACTCCGGCTAACTATTTTCTACTCCTTTTATTGCTTCAATTTTAAGATCTGAAGTATCGATTCGTATTTTCTCTTGATTTTGAACTGTTTAGCTGCTTGTGACGGTGGAGATCCGTTACTTTAATGCTGATTGTGTCGATTTGGTTATGCTTTGATTTAGTATTAGGGTAAATTTGCAGTTCTTTTTAATCATTTGATTTAGTTGAATTTGCGGATCTGCTGGAAAATCGCTTTGTTTAATTTGATTTGACATTTTACTTCTTGATCTGATTAGCGGCGATGCGTTCAGTTGTTGATGATTGTATTGATGGTAATTAGAGTAGTTGTCGGAGACTGTTTGACAATTTTGCTCTCTGCTCAGTTGTCTGTTTATGTTAAAGTGCTTGGGTTTATATTCCTTGTTTAATCACCGTTTCATTGAAAAAGTGATGTTGATCGTGAATCTGTTGATCGTTTTCCATTGAGAGAATTTGATTATAGTTTTTACTCATATAGTATATCATAAATTCTGTTAAAGAATACTCGATGAAACAGTTTGAAGGAGAACATATTAACGTTCTATCCGAACATTTTGGATGCATTAAAATTGTTTCCTGCATTTTTGCTGCCTGTTATCTGCATGATAAATTAGTGAGTGACTAATACTGATTTCCTTTTGCTTAATTTGAAAAATTGAATGCTCGTGTAGTTCAAGCCTGAGGAGGTAACAGCTATCATGAATGACTTTGATAATCCTGGTTCACTGGCTCCTACTGGATTGTACATTGGGGGAACTAAATACATGGTGATTCAAGGCGAGCCTAATGCGGTTATCCGAGGGAAGAAGGTATTGTGATTTACTCACTTATTCTAATCTTCAACTCTGTTAATCAATAATGTATCTATGATCTATCAGTCTTCAAGTTGTGGGTAGCATGTCTAAGGGCATCAGTAACCCCGTCCCCATTTCCGGCCCCAAGTCCCCTCCACGTCATCATTCCTCTACAGTTGCGGCCCAGGCCCCAACTGCTGTAACCCTGCAGGTTGCTGCCCGGACCGCAACTAATAAATGACACTATTCACAACTCCAACCTATTTTGAAAGTAAAATAAAAAACGCTGTAAATTTATAACACGGAAAATTTAATTTCATCGAATACTGCAAAATTACAACATATAAATTTTCAAACTGAAAATAAAATACATGAAAACATAACGTCAATGCTGGAAAACGTTGTTGCGAGTCCAAATTTCTTCGATTAGATCGGCTTGGAGGCGAGTGTGTTGTTCCTCTTGGCGCATCGCAGCTGAACGAGCCATGACATTGCGGATGTCGTGAGGAAGGCCCTGCACGGGCGGCTCGGTGACAACGTAGTTACTCCCGGTGCTGGCGAGCGGATCGTCGCTCCACAAAGTGACGTTATCTTGTTCGTTGTTCATTTCTTCTTGGAAGCGTTCAACTTCGTTGTTCATTTCTTCTTGGATTGCCGGTACCGCCTCTCCTAACACTCGGGTCAATTGATCTTCGAATATTCTTTGACGAGGAGGCATTTTTTCGAATTCTAGGAAGAGATTTGAAGTTGAATGTGAAGTTGAATGTGTATGAAAATGGTGTAGTATTTATAGAAAAAAATTTCGAATTTAAAATATAAAAAAAAATTTGGTTGCGGCCCTGCCCGTCACCGTGCAACGCTGGGCCGGGACGCGGGACTTGCGGCCCGTCTCCGTGCAACCCCGTCCCGGGCCGGGACTCGGGACGCTCCCCAGGCCGGTCACGCGTCACCGGGACGGGCCTGAGCCGTGCCGCCCTTCCGTGTAATGCATGGGACGGGCCGGGACTCGCAATTTGCGGCCCGGCCCCAAGGGTTACAGATGCTCTAATGGCCTTTACACTGGCCTGATGATGAGATTCTTTTACTTTGCCAGCTAATTAGGGTTCATATTTTTCTTTCCTTCTTGGGAAGGGTGGTGTCCCATTTTGAAAGTAGATCTCCCACGATTGAAATGTTATGTTGTGACAGCCTGTAGTGATATGTTGCATTCATTCTTTGAATGGATATTGCTTGTGTTTGTTTAGGGATCTGGTGGTGCTACCATCAAAAAGACCAATTTGGCCTTGATCATTGGTATATATGACGAGCCGATGGCTCCGGGGCAGTGCAACATGGTTGTTGAGAAGATAGGTGACTATCTTATTGAACAGGGTCTCTAATTGTCACGGTAAGTAGTTTTCCTCGGGCATTCTTATCTTTTCACTTGACTGTTAACTTTGATGAACTTCCATTAACCTTGAAACTTGTTTACTGCTTTTGAAATGCTTTTCAGCGCAGCGTTGTCGTCATCTTGTACACGGTATTCTGAAGTTGTGGGTGTTGTTGGGTGTGACAGAAATGATTTTGGTGTTTCTGAATTGGAGATGGCATCTCTACCTAAATTTAAAAAGGGGTTTGTATTTCAATTTTCTGGTTATGAAAACTGCTATGTTTCCATGTGAGTAAATTATTTATTTTTGGTTGGTTAGTTCTTCCAATGGATGTTCAATTTTTATAATCGTCTTTGCAAATACAGAGTTGGCTATCATAGTATTCTTTCTTGATTTCACATGTATTTCATATTATTGCAAGCGCTGAAGCGATTCGTCTAATTGTCAATATTGTAGGACTATTATAATACAATCGTTTGAAAATGATATTGTACGAGATTGTATTTATTAAAAAACGGGAAAAATGTTTATTTTTACAATTTGCAATACCCCTTTATAATTGTTAATTTAGCATATATTTGTAAGTACTCGTTTGAAATATTTAGTTATAACTAATTATTATATTTATTATTCCTTTGATAAAAATCTTTTTACGTTTATTATTTGTATTCGAATCAATTTTAGCACTCACTTTCTTTTAAGGAAGATGATTTAGTTATTGGGCGACTTATGGACATGTTAATTTTATGCGGTGTTATTTTATGCATAAATATAGTAAAAAGAAATAGATACTAGTATTATATTTTTTTGATTTTGAAAATTGGTCATTTTTGTTCGGACATGCATAAGATCGAAAGTGAGTTATTTTTATTGAGATGGACAAGTGTAGAAAGTAGGGGTTAGTATAAGTTCATCGAAACATTAATTTCATTGTTTTTCATCATATATATTTTTTTAATTTCTATTGCAGCATTGATATTTTATAGTTCTTTCATCCTATAAAAGTAGACATTTGGAACGGTATGAGAATTAGTGTATAATTGTTGTGATTTCTAGGGTGCAATTTAAGTACACAAAACTAATAATAAATTCCTAAAAATACTACATTTGCAAGTATACAGACGTGCAATGCAGTATAAAAGGTGACGAACCCACATGGAGGAGATTAAATGCTAAAACTAGTAAACCTAACTAAAAAGCAATAAAATAGTTTAATTTTGGGTTTTTGATCAAGAGGCGAGTTAAGGACGAAACGAGAAGGAAAAATACAAGGGAATCACGATAAAGAGGGAAGACTACTCCTAGCTTGTTTTGGGTTGCTTGTTCACATGAATTCTAAAGTCTAATTACTTTCCAATATTTATTAGGATCGTGTTGATTTTACGCACTCACGCAGCTGTTCACTAATCATGGAATTTTACACCTAGGATATGTTGATCACGTCTCTTAGTCTCTACTCACCAACCCCTCACTCCTACAGTCACGTAGTAAGCTCGGGATTGGCTTCTACGAACGTTCAACACATAAGGTCCACCCCAAACTATCCCCTCATCAGTTTTAGCCTAGGGTTTCTTACCTATGTTAGCTCCCTACTCCAAGTTAAAGAGACATTGAAGTTAAGACCTTTACCGGATTAAATTTACTAGCAAAACCCAACACGGGTAGAAATAAACACATAGACAAGAACCAAAATACAGAAATCAATCAAAACACAATCATAGATTCATATTTACAAGCTTCCCTAACTAACTAGGAGTAATTCCTAAAATCTAGCCACTCATAGTGGGCAACAATACAAGAAAACAAGTAAATGCAACCATATGGGTAAGATTAGACATGCCCACCGGTTCCGGTTCCGGCGGTTAACCGCCGAACCGGAACCGGCGGTTCCGGAACCGGAACCGGAACCGGCGCAATATTCCCGAACCGGAACCGTCGCAATTCGGTTCGCGGTCCGGTTCAGGTTCAAGATATTTCGAACCGGAACCGTCACCGAACCGGCGGTTCGGGACGGTTCGGAACCGGCGGTTAACCGTGGAACCGCCGGTTCCGGCGCTTAAATCGAGGCAGGGGGATGGGGGCCGGTGGTGATCTTCAAAACCGGTCGAAACCGCCGGTTTTTCGGCGGTTAACCGGCGGTTAACCGGAAAAACCGGCGGTTAACCGCCGGTTTAGTGGCTTTCGAGGCGGCGCGGAGCACGAGGCGACAATGGAGCAGCTTTTGCAGACGGTTCGTTGACCGAACCGGCGGTTTTATTTCGGAAACCGGCGGTTTTGGCCCGGAAACCGGCGGTTCCGCCGGTTCCGGCGGTTTTCCGCCAAAACCGCCGATTTTGTGAAAATTCAAATTTTTTTTTTTTTAAATTTCAAATTCGAATTCTTCCATTTTCCCCCTCATTTTTTTCTATAAATACCCCCCTCTATCCTCATTTACATTCACCCCACTCTTGTGTTAATAAGAGTTTCTCTCTTCAATCTCTCAATTCTCTCTCTTTGTCTCCAATTTCTCATTTGTGCTATTGTGCTTCCATTTAATTACGCAATTGCTACTCTTATTACGCATTGTTATACACTTATACAGTTATACTTGTTCCCGTAGTTCTATAAGTTGTCTTTCTTTCTCAATTACTAAAACAAAAAAAATATATTATTCCATATTTCTACATTTCTACATACCATTCCAATATGTCTTCATCCCAAGAAGGTCGTGTTGATAAGGGAAAGTGAAAGGCCAAGAGGCCATCTCGGAGATCCGTTATTGATGAAATTTCTCAAATGAACATGGATGAGTGGCAGGTTAATATTTATTATCTACTAATTTCATTAATTTTGAATTACATTTCATTATTGTTCATAATTTTATTTTGTATTTACAATACAAATATTATTTTGTAGGCTCGAGAAGAGCAAGATGTGGCACATGCTATTGCTCTCTCTCGCTCTCAATACCAAGGCGATGCTTATGTTGGTACCGGTAGTGGTGCTCCCGGTCGCGGTGCCTATTCCCAACAAAGTCCAACCCCCGTGAATGTTGATGAAGACGATGATGATGATGACGACGAGGAGGAGGGGGAGGAGGTAGAAGAGGTTCAAGAAATGCCACCCCCACCACCACCAAGGAGTCGGCGTGGATTTTCCGATACTCTGGTTGTTTGCACGCTTTGGATTTTTCTCAACTCCGCGAAATGGGCTTGACAAGAGGAGAATGCTTCGAACTAAGTATTCCGGATGTTGATGAAATCAAACATAGGTTAGATAGTGCACTTCGTTCTCTCTACGCGGAATATGAAATGCGGTATAACACCGCTCACCAGGTACGTGCTCCTCCTAGTCCTTCTACATTTGATTTTGGTGGAGGGGATTTTTCCAATGTCATGATCGATCCCGACGTAGTATCACAATTGCAAGATCTATACGGTACTACAACCAATAGGACTAGAGCGACTAGTGAATTAGATATATATTTGGAATCGCGCTCTATTTTTCAAGATGCAGGTCCTCCTACTCAACAAATTGACGTCCTTAATTGGTGGGGAACACATGACAAAGAGTTTCCGATACTCTCCATCATGGCTAAGGAGATATTCGTCGTTCCCGCTTCCACCGTCGCCGTTGAACAAGCTTTTAGTGTCGGCGGTTGTGTCCTAGACGACAAAAGGAGCAATCTCTCCGCCAAGAACATGGAAGCCACTATGTTACTTGACGATTGGGCAAAGGCGGACATGAGAGCACAAGAGCCGGATTTCGACTTCCGTGTAGAGAGTGATGGTGAAGAATTTTCTTCCGATGGCGATGACGAGGTCAGAAGCGATAGCACTCAACATTAGCAATGAGTCGACGGGGGCGGTGAACGGCGAGCACTGCCGACCAAAAAGGTAAGCAAGGTAAGAGAACTACGTGGGCTTTGATTCCTCAATAAAATTGTGGATACGTAGGCACCTCAACTTAAATTTGAAAAGTTTAACTTCGAAAGTTTAAGTTGAGCTCAAGCCCTTTTCAATTTTTTTTTCCCCCCTATTTCATAGATCATTCAGGATGCGGCTATGTTGTACTTGAAGATCATTAAAATATATTCCCCATTTGATAAATATCAAATGCGGAATATATTTTAATGATCTTCAAGTACAACTTAGCCGCATCCTGAATGATCTATGAAATCTTACCTTGGAATCAACCTTTTTTTCTTGCAAAATGTTGCCCATTTTCTAAGCAAACACATATCAGCACGCTATATACACATTGCTGCATTTCTAATAGGGGCAATTTGATCTTCCAAAGCAATCAATGCATCTCGAACACACATAGTCAGAACATTATTCAAGCATCTAGCATGGAAAAAATCAGAACAAACTATCTATTAGTACTAATTTTTTCCATGCTAGATGCTTGAATAATATTCTGACTATGTGTGTTCGAGATGCATTGATTGCTTTGGAAGATCAAATTGCCCCTATTAGAAATGCAGCAATGTGTATACAGCGTGTTGATATGTGTTTGCTTAGAAAATGGGCAACATTTTGCAAGAAAAAAGGGTTGATCCCAAGGTAAGAGAACTACGTGGGCTTTGATTCCTCAATAAAATTGTGGATACGTAGGCAACTCAACTTAAATTTGAAAAGTTTAACTTTGAAAGTTTAAGTTGATCTCAAGCCCTTTTCAATTTTTCCTTTTTCCCCCCCATTTCATTTTTTTTTAAATTTACCTTCCGAGTCCGACGAGGCGACGAGCCGACGCCCGACGACACTTGTAAATTATATTACATTGTTGTATGTTGTTGTATTGTATACTTATGTATTGTAAATTGTAATGTATCGTTGTCCGTTACAACTCAAAATCAATAAAATTTATTTCATTTTCTCCTTATTCGTCTTATTTGTGCTTGAATTATGCATTGTCTTGTTCCGATTTGTTGTATAAAGCCAAATTTCAAATTTAAAAAAAATAATAATAATAATAATTGAACCGGCGAAACCGCCGGTTCAAAAACCGGAACCGCCAAAACCACCGGAAAACCGGCGGTTCCGAACCGGAACCGGAACCGCCCGGTTTTCGAACCGGAACCGGAACCGTGAAATAGCCTCACGGTCCGGTTCCGGTTCCGCTTCCGCCAAAACCGGAACCGGCGGTTCCGAACCGGAACCGCCGGTTTTCGAACCGTGGGCATCTCTAGGTAAGATTAGGGAAGAATTGGCCTCAAGCTTCTTCTTCCTCCCAAAAATGGACTTGAATCCTCTTTCTCTTTCTAAAAATCACCTCCAGCCGCCAAAAGATGCTTTGGAATTCGTGCCCTATCTATTTAATTAGTTAGGGCTCGAAAACAGAGGCCTTGTAACATTTGCCCCGTCGGACGATCTGCAACTTAGGTCGGGCGTTTTCTCTGACCCTCGACACAGGTCAAGCGTTTAAACGCCCGGTCGCGCATTTTTCACTACATTGCGCAGTCTTCGTAAAACATTCGTAACTTCTTCTATCGGGCTCTGATTGAGGCGTGCGAGGTATCCATGCGAAACTCTTTCAAAGGTGAATGCAACGGTGGACTTGTAGAAGCATTTTAAATTAATCTTGAAGAGCTGATTACTGATAAGATTTGGACCTTTTTCCTTTCTCCTCTCTCTCTTAGAGCTTGATTTTTTGTCCTACAATATATCAAAATGAGCCCTTTTTCACCTTAAAAAGTATGTTATGATAATGAAATAAATGTCTATAATTTTATTCATATCAATAATTGATAAAGTAAGAGAGGGAAGAAGATTGATAATTAAAATAGGGTTAGTGGATAGTGAGACCCACATTATTATTTGTGGTGATGAGAGCATCCACAATGGCTTTCGCCCAGCCATCGCCCAGCCACAAACTCCTTCTGCCACATCATCAGCACTAAAAATCCTCCTGCCACATCATCAGGACAAGCAAATAGCCCAGCAATAGCCTAGCCACATTACTCCTAATTATATAAAACAAATAATTGACAATCACACAAAATACAAAATTAAATTTACGACACAGATACGGAAAAATTCAATAATATTATTAAAATTTAAAAAGTACATTAAAAAAATACATTAATTTAAAAAAAAATAAAAAATTAAAAAAAATCGCTCGCCGATCGCTCGTCGGTTCGGAGCCTGCATTGGCGGCGAGCGAACCGGTGAGCGCCGGAGATCGGCTAGCCGGACCGCTCGCCGCCATTATGGATGCTCTGATGGGCCATAGTGGTATAAGTTGTAGTACTCCCTCCGTCCCACAATAATTAGTCAATAAACTAATGTATATAGATAATGTGTTAGGGATAATTTTTCATAAATGAAAATAGACAATTTTTATGGATGAAAAATGAAAGTGTCTTTATTTTTATAGGACAAAGGAAGTATGAAATGATATGTTGCTCTAAAAGTTACTACAAATTTTCACTTATATGATTGAGATAATGTCTCAATCAGATATCAGTAGATGCTTGAATACTGCTCTTTTCGTGATGTCTCAAATAGTGAAATTAAGCAAGAGTGAACCATATAATGGATGCTTGAATACTGCTCTTTTCGTGATGTCTCAAATAGTGAAATTAAGCAAGAGTGAACCATATAATGGGTACATAAAAAATAGGGTTCACACTTTTGTGATACCCAACGTAATAAAAATCACATGACACTTGGACGGCAGATAATTACATTTAGGTGCCACTTTTACCATTTTGCCCTTAGAGCCATTAAGGACGTATCAGTCTTTTATCTAAACAATTAAGACACCTAATGTGTATTTTCCTATTACGATATCTAAAATATATGTTTTCCTATTTCAGGTACCAAAAAGTTGCAAACATCATTTTACATTTACTAATTTTGTAATTTAAATAATAGTTTTTTACAATAATTTAATCATTTGCATAGTTAAATGGGTCAAATTTTGGATTTATACCTTCCAATCTTTGGGCCTATTAAAACATGGATTATTAAAAACTATTTTTGGATAAAATATTGACGCAATAAGATTTTAAAATTGATAGACGTTCATGCCTTACTAATACTACAATGTTACACGTTATTTTATTATGAGATTTTTTTCCAGCTTTAAAAGCTAATTAATCAATTATCAATGCGTAAAGCGATGACATTTTGTTATGCACGTCGAATTGATTTCGTCAAACCAACAAAAGTTATTTAGTATTTTTCATGTATATAGTACAATTTAATTATTTCGTAAAACTAATTGCGAAATTAATTGGTTTAGATTTTGTTTATGTCTTTTTTGAATGTGGAAGTTTGTTAATGCGTTTGAAATAACCGAAAAAGTGGGTTATAATAATTGTTTAAGTAAAATCCAATATTTGTTAATGCAATATTCCCTCCATCCCATAAGAATATGCACTCTTTCATTTTTAGTACATTCCACAAGAATATACACAACATAAATTTAGAAACTATTTTCTCTCTAATGAGGTGGAACATATTCTTCAATAGCAATACTTTAATTACTTTTTCTCTACTTCTCTCTTATTTTACCAATTGTGCATTAAAATCTATGTCCAACCAAAATGTATATTCTTGTGGGACGGAAAAAGTAGTTGTGTGTATTCATTGGAGAGAGAAAATTTCCAAAAAATGAAATATGTTATCTTAGAGCATCCACAGTGGTGCGGATGTCCCGGCGGACATCCCAAAAACACCTCCTGCCACATCATAAGGATTTCCCACTGCACTGTCACGTCATAAGGACTTCCCAATGCACAATGTCGGACATCCCGACCGACTTCCCACAATAATAAAAATTCACAAATTCACCAAATTAAACAATTTACGGAATTAAAATTTCGCCACGATTACGGAATAAAAATTTCATTAAATAAAAAAAAGAAAGGTACATTTCAACAAAAAAAACTTAAAAAAATACACTTCAATAAATACAAATTCCATCAACGACGACCCATCCGCTTCCATACTTCTTCAATTATATCGTTCTGGAGTCGAATATGGGCTTGTTTTTCTGCGCATGTCGGCAAATGCACGGACTCGCTCTACCTCGTCATGGTCACTACCACTACCACTACCACTACCACTACCACTACCAGTCATTCTGGATATATAAAAGAAACGTAGAGAGAGGGAGAGATACTCGTTAATACAAGTGGTGCGAATGAAATGAAGTTCAACGAGCCGTATTTATAGAATTTTTGAAAAAAATATAAAATAATTGGGACGTCCACAAGGACATTCGTGGGGTCAACGCAATGGCGGACGTCCGCAAGGACATCGCGGGGGACGTCTCGGGAATGCCGAGGAACTGCGGTGTCTGCAGCGGACATCCGCGTCACCGCTGCTCAATGGCGGACGTCCTGCACGGAACTCCGGCACGCTGACCAGACGTCCGCCGGGACCGGCGCCATTGTGGATGCTCTTATTTGGGACAAATAATAAGGAAAACGTGTCATCTTAAGTGGGACGAAGGGAGTAGTTTTTTGCGGTCCGTTCGTTAATACTTATCCCATTTACTTTATAATACTTTTGGTAATCGATTCAATATTTTACTAATTCATTCGACTCATATTCTATTAGTATAAAATTAGCAGTATATAAATCTTCGGGATTCAAGACACATATGATTGTCCCGAACTTGCTCTTGCAAATATTTTAACAAACAAACAAACCAAACAAGAAATAAAACATTGAAAATGGTGGAAAAGAAAAAAGATGAAGATGTTTTAAAAAAAATTAACTCCTATATAAGGGAGGAAATTACAAATGAACTCCTATACTATAGATAGGAGGAAATTACAACTGATGTGAGGGCTTGAACTCGACACCTCATACAATAATGTCTAAGCTCCTTGCAGGTAGGACAAAGGCTCTGGACAAGAAGATGAAGATGTTATGATTTAGATAGATGCTTAGAACCTATGGACCTTCTACAAAACAATGAAGACAACCCAATGCAACTTTCACCAAAGTAAGAATCTAATGGCTCCACAAAACTAACAACACAATAACTAGAATTGCATACCTTAACATTTAATCTATGCCCGACAATAGATTAAGTGCGACCACAAGGGATTTTGATAAATCTTTAATGATGAAGAAGGATGCTCAATGTTGAGACTTTGTTTGTTTACAAATGATTTCAAAGCTACCATGGAAAACCCCTAACATGGGTATTTATACTAGAAATCTAAAAAGAGCAAAATAAAACAAGCTTTGGTATAAAAAAGGAGCCCTTTCGGGTAAATCGCCCAACCGGGCGTTTTGTTAGATGCCCGATGGCCGCCCGCACGAACTTTCTGGACAAAAAACACGATTCTCGACAAAAACGCCCGACATGGTGTTTCTGATTGGATAAACGAGTCCAGTTTGTATGTCATCTTTAATAGACATATTACTGTTTGAATCAGACTTTAGTTACACTTGGTTTCTTGTGATGTGTCTACCACTTCTCGAACCCCAATCAACTCATGGCCCTTGATATTGTTGTATTCTATGGTTGTTAACACCGGGATTCACATCATCCTCTCCTTCTTCGTGGAAGGATTTTTCCTCAAATTCGGTTTTTTTATTCTTCTTTAGGACATCTAGATTCACATCAGTATGACTCACATTCTATTAGATTTTTCCACTCATTTTTTTTATATTTTTTAAAACTTGTTTTCTTTACATTTCTTAAAACTTGAGTAGAATAAATTTATGAAAATTAATGTCGGATGGAGGAGTACTTGAAACTTATACCAACTTTTGTTGCAATTTATCAATTGAAAATTAGAAATAAACAAAACGATACAATTTGATTTTCATATTGATATTTATGCGAATCAACTAATTTAAAGTTCATAATATATGCGGTTTAACATATTTTAAATAATAGTTTCAGATTTTAGTTCGCAAGTATGGTAGTTTTGGATTGATGCGAATCAATGGATACCCTTGATTTATCAAAGAGCAATTTGTATATATACAAAATTTATGTAGTTTGCTCAATAATGATCTACGTCTGTGGAGAAAAAGATTCTGGTATTCACTTAATGTCTCGGAGACCTACAACAGCAGTGGTGGTGAGATATTTGACCATAAGAGCATCCGCAGCGCTTGAAGGACGGTGTCCGTTCGTCCGTGCCAACAGCACGGCACTTGCAGTCCGCCGCTGACACACCGCTGCTCGATGCATCGAGCACGTCCGTGCTAGCGAGCAGCTGACGTGTCCTCCTCTGATTGGCCAACGGCAATACCGTTGGCAGTTTTCTTTTTTTTTTAAAAAAAATCGTATTTTAATTGAAAAATTCGATTAAAAATAAAAAAAATATTTTCCCACTTCCCAAAAAATTATATCAGTGTTTCCCCTCTTTTAATTTATTTTTCAATTTTTTTCTCCAAAAATTCACATTTTCATCTATAAATACCCTCACTTCCACACAAAAAATTTCACACCACACTACACAATTCTCATCTAAATTCTCTCATTTCCATTCTTACAATTCTCAATCTTTCTTTCACTCTTACAACAAAAAAATGTCCGAATCCGGCGATCAGCCCTCCGACTCCCGCGGTTGGAACCACGAATGGTTCGGCTCGCAACCATTTCCTAGTCCGGAAACGGAATTTTCGGCCCCTCCTCAAACCCAAAGTTCGCAAGCTCCGGGTGGCTATCGGCCTTACCCGATGGACGACCAAGATGCCACCGAGGGAAAATACGGGTGGGCACACGAACCACCCGTACCTAGAGCGGGAGGGAGCGGCGGCTCTCAAACTCCTCCTGTTCCTACTCGTGGTGTCCGCACCGCGTACACTCCGGGGGAGATGGATCAATTATTCAAAGCGTTTTTGTCTATCTCCGAAGATCCAGAGATTGACACGAACCAATCCGGGGACCATTTTTGGTGGCGCATCTGTCGCCGGTACAATCAAAACCGGCCGGCTGGAACAATCGAGTGCAACGAGAGTATGGTGCGCAATGCCATATACAGAGCCAACGAAGAAATCCAAAAGTTCTAGGGGTATTACTTCCAGGAAGAGCGGTCGGCGGGGAGCGGCAGAAGTGAGGTCGACATCATCAGTGCCGTGTTGGTGACCTACTAATCCCAACACTACAAACCGTTCAAGTACCTCAATGTTTGGCAGGAGGTGGTTGGAGGCTTTTAAAAAATTAAAAATTTGCAAAAAAACACCTATAAACGGCTAGTATATTTTTTGGGATTTTTTTTATTTTTGAATTTTTCCTGAATTTTTAAAAAAAACAAAAAAAAACATTTTTATCGGATAAAAACGACGCCCACTCGCGGGCCGGCGAGTGGGCGTCACGAACGAACCGGACTCGCCATGTCGCCAACGCGCGTGATGAGACGTCTCGCGAGCAATCCCTCCGAGACGGGCGTCTCTCCGAGACGGGATGAAGACGGAAGGCTGCAACGCCGTTTTTTATCCGTCTCGTCTCTCCGGGACGAGATAAGAGACGGCTAAGGGATGCGTTGCGGATAGCCTTAGAGCATCCACAATGGTAATAGGCTAGCCATAGGCTAGCCTCAACTCCTCCTGCCACATCATCAGCACTAAAAACTTCTCCTACCATATCATCAGGACAAGCAACTGGACAAGCAATCGGCTAGCCACAATAAACAAAATTATAAAAAACAATTAATTAACAATCACACAAAATACGGAATTAAATTTACGACACAGATACGGAAAAATTCAATATTAATAGTAAAATTTAAAAAAGTACATTAATTACAAAAAAAATTACATTAATATAAAAAAATACATTAATTAAAAAAAACCCCTCTTCCACACACGAGCCACCGCCTACGCCTCACTCCTCGTGGCCGTCGCCGTCGTCGTCGCCGCCGCTATCCGGGACCCCACCTCTGCGGCATCTGAGCCCCCCAACCGTGCCGCAGTGGCATCCAAATCGACCCGCATACTCTAGAGCTTTGAGTGAAGAAACCTCTTTTCCACGGGGTCAGTTGCCGCCCTCTATTCAGCTAAAATCTTGTGCATCTAAGCCCGCGTTTGTTGACGCGCGAAGAAGGCGAGCTCGGTTGGCGACGAGCCAACAGGGGGATGCCGACTGGACCTCCTGGGACCCCTGGCCGACCCCCCTCGCTACCCGTTGCGCATGCCTTTGCCCAACCGGGCAAGTGCGGCGAGTAAACGATGGAGGGGACGGGAACTCCTGAACATCCTCGGGGAGGTCGTGGGAACCGCCGCTGCTGCCGCTGTAATCACCGACATAGTTCAGTAGCTGCTTCTTCGGCCGGCCAGCATCGACACCTGCCCGAAACTTCTCGTAGTCCATCAGGACCTCATAGCAGTTCTAGTAGGTGAACTCCTTATAAAGCCCGGGCACGGGGAAGGCTTTCTCCGCTATCCTCCTGCAGTCCTCGTCAGTTTGGCCACTGGTCTGCATGCGGAGGGCGTTGGTGTACAAGCCCGAAAATCGGGAGACCGCAGCCCTGATTCGGTCCCACCCCTTCCGGCACTCCTCCCCGCTGTGTGGCCTCCCCTCCGGGCAAAATGCTTTGTAGGCTGCTGATATTTTAGCCCACAAGTTGACGATCCTCTGATTGTTCGAATGGAGGGGATCATCGCAAACACTCACTCAAGCCTTGGACTGCGCGACGTTCTTCGCATCCGTCCACTTCCTCCGTGCCGGGCTGTCGTCATCAGCCGGCTGCGATGACTCGCCGACCACCTTTTGCCCTTCCCCTTGCCCTTCTTCTTCTTTGGTGCGCCCCGACCCCGCCCTACTCCCCCCGTTTGAACGGGAGTGTCCGCATCCTCGAGATCTATCCCCAACTCCTCTAAGGAGAAAGTCTCACACTGGGGTCGATGTGTACGAAGAAGCAGTCAAAAAAATCAAAACTGGGGGCGATAGACATTGCCCCCCCCCTCCCCGGCGTCCCCTGCATCCCGGGCTGCAACCCCGACATCATCTGCATCCCGGCTGCCCACCCCGGCATCATCTGCATCCCTGGTTGCATCCCCGGTACCCCCTGCCCGCCCTGCATCCCCTGCCATCCCTACATACTACCCACAGCTGCCATCTCGGGCATCATCTGCTGCCAAGGGTACATGTTGTAGTACCCGGCCATCGGACCTCATCCACCTCCCACGGGTACCGTGGGAGTTTGAGACCCACTCGTCACTAGAAACCCCTCGTTGTTGTTCTCCATTTTGCTTTATTGCTCTTGTACAAAAATTAAGTAAGAGAGAAAACTCGTTAAAACAAGCAGTGCGAATGAAAATGACGTGCAAATCGCGTATATATAGTGTTTCGAAAAGAAAAAAAAAGTGCTGGCCGATCGCTCGCCGATCGCCCGCCTACAATGGCGACCAGCCGATCGGCTAGCGCATCGGCGAGCGCCTGAGAATCGGCATCCGCTCGCCGATTTTTTCACCGATTTGGCACTAGCCGACCCCAATGGTTCGGCGAGCGAACAGCTAGCGCCGGGAATCGGCTAGCCGGTCCGCTAGCCACCATTGGAGATGCTCTTAGCACACGACCGTCATCTGAGATGGCGAGATGGGTAAAGTCGTAAAGAGACATCTACAACATCAAATAAACCTCCCCGGACAAAATGAACCCGAACTGGACCCTAGCATGTAATTTAATGGGAAAGTGATGGTTTTTTATACGTAAAATTGTACAGATTAGTGAATTTACTTGAAATTAATTTACTCAAAAAGCAAAGTTGATGTGGTAAAATAGAATATGATGTAGCAATAAAATGATATAATTTTGAATAAAACAACATTGTTTCGATTGCTATCTAAAATATAAAAAAAGACCGATTTCAAGTTGGAGAGATAAGAAATAAAAAAAAAATACTCTCTTCATCCCAAGAAAGATGACTCTTTCTTGTCATAACAAGAATTTAGAGCATCTCCAATGGCGGCGGCATCACCGGCACGCCGATTTTTCACGGACGCCGGTGCTGACGCCGAACCATTGCTAGCGGCGTCTGCGAAATCGGCGTCAAAATCGGCGTGCCCACGCCGATTCTTGGGCTGACGCTGATCCTCACAGCGCCATTGTAGGCCCCGGATCGGTGTCAGGCCGGCGTCAGATTTTTATTTTTTTTTAATTTTTCGAAACACTATATATACGCGCTTTGGACATCATTTTCATTCGCACCACTTGTTTTAACGACTACTCTCTCTATCTTAATTTTTGTACAAGATCAACAACGAGAAATGGAGAACAACTACGAAGGTACTCCAGTGACGACCGGGTCTTAGACTCCCCCGACTCCCGGGGGAGGGTCTCAGACTCCCCCGACTCCCGTGGGAGGTGGTTGGCCTCCGATGACCGGGTACTACAACATGTACCCGTGGCAGCAGATGATGCCACCGATGGCCGCCGGGGGAAGTGTGCCGGCTTGGCAGGGGGTACCGCCGATGCAACCCCCTATGCAGATGATGCCGGGGTGGGCACCCGGGATGCAGCCACCGGCGCAGCAGATGATGCCACCGCCGCAGGGGACGCCCGGGGGGGGGGGAACGTCTATCGGCCGACTTTTGATTTTTCCACCGGTTCTTCGCACACATTGACCCCAGCGGATGCACAGTACACGCAGTATGAGACCTTCTCCTTAGAGGAGTTGGGTTTTGATATTAACGAGGTTCCGGAAACTCCCATTCAAAGCCGGGGAGTAGGGCGGGGTTGGAGCGCCCCTAAGAAGAAGGGCAAGGCCAAGAAGGTCGGCGAGTCGTCGCAGCCGGGTGAGGAAGTGGACGGACGCGGGGAATGTTGCGGTGGCCAAGGCGTGGGTGAGTGTCTGCGATGATCCTCTCGTTTTGAACAACCAGAGGATCGTCAACTTGTGGGCCAAGATAGCCGCAGCCTACAGGGCATTTTGCCCTGAAGGGAGACCGCGCACCGGGGAGGAGTGCCGGAAGTGCTGGGACCGAATCAGGTCTGTCGTCTCTCGATTTTCGGGTTTGTACGCCAACGCCCTCTGCATGCGGACCAGTGGCCAAACAGAGGAAGCCTGCAGGAGGATTGCGGAGAGAGCCTACCCGGATCCTGGAAAGTACTATGAGTTCACCTACTAGAACTGCTACCTTGTGCTCAACGAGTCGGAGAAATTCCGGGCAGGTGTCGACGCTGGCTGGCTGAAGAAGCAGAAACTGAACTATACCGGTGATTATAACGGCAGCAGCGGTGGTTCCTACGACCTCCCCAAGACGGCCCAGGAGGTCCCGACCCCTCGTCCGTTCGGTCACCGACCTCGCCCGGTTGGTCAAAGGCGGGCGCAACGGGGATGCGAGGGGGGCACCCCGAGTTCCCAGGAGGTCCAGTCGGCATCCCCTCTCGGCAGGTCCACCGAGGAGCTCAAATTCTTCGCGCGTCAACAAACGTGCGCTCAAATGGTGAAGACGTTAGCCGACTTCCGGACGGCGGTGGACCCCGAGGAGAAGGCTTATCTTCGCGTATTGCTCCGGAGCATGCGTGAAGAATTGGAGGGGTTGCAGAGGGATACTGGCCGGGAGTAGCCGCGGCGTTGGTGGCGACGGAGGCGGCGGCGGCGACGACGAGGGCTGGGCGACGACGGAGGTGAGGACGGCGGCGATGAGTGATTTTTTATGTAATTTTTTTATTGTACTTTTTTAATTTTTGTATTTTTTAAAAATTAATGTAGTTTTTTTTAAATTATTGTACTTTTTTAAATTTTAATAGTATTATTCAATTTTCTTGTATTTGTCTCGTAAATTAAATTTCGTATGTTGCTACGATTGTAAATTAAATTATATAAGTGTTATTAGTGATGTGGATAAGCTATGGGAGGGCTATTGCATGTCCAGTTGCTTGTCCAGTTGCATGTCCAGATGATGTGGCATGAGGATTTTAGTGCTGATGGTGTGGCAGTGGCAAGACTATGAGAGGGCTATTGCATGTCCAGAACCACTGGAGATGCTCTTATGCAACTTTATTTTATGTATAAAATGGAGTGAGTAAAGTAAGAGAGAATAAAGTAGAGAGAACTGTGTTTTCACTTTTAATAATGAGTCATATTAGTTGGGATAAATCAAAAAGTAAAGTGAGTTATCGGGAACCAAAAAGTAAAGTGAGTTATCGGGGACTAAAATAATTTTACAATCAAAATATATGTAAAATAAAGATCAGATGACTAAAAAAGAATTGTGGGGCAAAACGGTCATTACAGATGAAGAGATTTTGCACAGACCTCAAGCATAAAAAGTGATGATTGCAGGAAAGTCCACCGCACCATTCCTCTTTTCGTTGGTTTCACGCTAACATTTTCTCCCTTCTCTCTTTCTACACACACCACATTTACTCTGCTTCCATCTTCGCTTCTTCATCGCAACCATGTCGTGGCAATCATACATAGACGACCACTTGATGGCCGAGGTTGACGGCTGCCACCTCACTTCCTCCGCCATCGTCGGCCACGATGGCAGCGTCTGGGCCCAGAGCTCCAACTTCCCACAGGTCTGCCATCTTTTTCTCACTTATGCTCCTTTTATTGCTTCAATTTTCGGATCTGTAGAATCGATTCGTGTTATATCTTGTTTTTGAACTGTTTAGCTGCTTCTGACGGCGGAGATCCGCAACTTCAATATTGATTGTTTCGAAATTTTCCCTTGGTTATACTTGATTTAATATTAGGGTAACTTTGCAGTTTTTTTAATCATTTGATTTAGTCGAATTTCCGGATCTGATGGACAATTGATTTGTTTACTTTGATGTGTCAATTTTTACTTCTTGATCTGACTTGTGGCGATGCGTTCAGTTGTTTATGATTGTTTTGATTTCTGTTATATAGTTTGATCTGATATTTTGCTGTCTGTTCAATAGTAGCTTTGTTTCCCTTCAATTTAAAGTTCTTGGTAGGGTTGTTCATTATCGTTTGTATCGTGGTTTTTATTTGGATAGTTCTCAGACCTGATTCAATTGGTGTTATTTTCCTTATTGTTTGAGCACCATTTCATTGATAAAGTGATGTTGATCGGGAATATTTAGATCCGTTTTCCATTGAGAGAACTTGATACTAGTTTTTGACTGATATATAAGCAAATTCTGTTAAAGGACACTAACTTGTAGAAACAGTTTGAAGAAGAACATATTAACTGTTCCATCCGAGCAGTTTTGGATGCATTAAACTTGTTTCTTGCATTCTTGCTATCTGTTATCTGCATGATAAATTGGTTAGTGACTGATTCTAATTTCTTTTGCGTAATTTGAATAATTGAATGCTCGTGCAGTTCAAGCCCGAGGAGGTAACAGCTATCATGAACGACTTTGAAAATCCCGGTTCACTGGCTCCTACTGGATTGTACATTGGGGGAACTAAATACATGGTGATTCAAGGCGAACCTAATGCTGTTATCCGAGGGAAGAAGGTATTGTCATCTAATCTCTTATTCTAATCTTCAAATTTGTTAGTCAAGAAATTATCTAACGCATTTCAAGAGTCTAGAAGTTGTGGGTAGCATGTCTAATGGCTTTACACTTCTGCCCTGATGATGAGATCCTATTACATTGCCAGCTAATTAGGGTTACTTATTTTTCTTTCCTGCTTTGGAGGGGTGGGGTGTCCCATTTTGAAAGTAGATCTCCCACGATTGAAATGTTATGTTGTGACAGGCTGTAGTGATATATTGCATTCATTCTTTGAATGGATATTGTTTGTGTTTGTTTAGGGATCTGGTGGTGCCACCATCAAAAAGACCACTTTGGCCTTGATCATTGGGATATATGATGAGCCGATGACTCCGGGGCAGTGCAACATGGTTGTTGAGAAGATTGGTGACTATCTTATTGAACAGGGTCTCTAATTGTTATGGTAAGTAGTTCTCCTCTGGCATTGTTATCTTTTTACTTAACTGTTAACCTTGAAGAACCTGTATTGACCTTGAAACTTGTCTGCTGCTTTCTAAATGTTTTTCAGCGCAGCGTTGTCTTCATCTTGTACACGGTATTTCGAAGTTGTGGGTGTTGTTGGTTGTGACTGAAATGAGTTTGGTGTTTCAGAAATGATAGATGGCATCTCTGCCTAAATTTAAACAGGGCTTGTCTTTGAATTCTCTGGTTATGAAAACTGCTATGATTCCATGCGAGTAAATTATGTATTTTTGGTTGGTTCTTCTTCTTCCAATGGATGTTCAATTTTATAAACGTTTTTGCAAATACAGAGTTGGCTTTCATATATTCATTTTTTGATTGTCACATATGCCATTTTATTGCAAGCGCTGAACCAATTCGTCTAATTGTCAATATCGTAGGACCGTTAGTAATACATTATTAATTTTAAAATGATATTGTACCGGATTGATTGTATTTATAAAAAAAACTGGGAAAAAACTAACTTTTTTTTACAAAATTTGCAATGAATTCTTATTGAAATTTGGGATGTCTATCTTTGGAAAATTTCTTCGAAGTAGTCGTGAATTCTCATTGAAATTTGTAGCTTCGACTGAAAAAAATTGATGATTTTTCTTTTTTAGTTAGTAATTTTAAAATTGCAAATTAAGGGGTTGTGCTGATTGCTGAATATCTTTTGAATTTAATTATTAGTGATTTCTGGGTTGTAAATCTGGTGAGATTGTGAATAGGGTCGTTGAGTCATTTTTAGATTAACTTGATAAAAACCAAATTAATATGGCCTAACCCTTAAATTGTTAGTATTCAATTTGTTAAGCAAACTTTCTCATTCTAAACACGAACCTGATCTGGACTCGCTATCTTCAAACTTAAACACAGATTTTTGTACACGATACGGATTTGTTATTAATGACGCCATATTATTTTGGATTGACATAATAACCATGTGAATTTGATTTACATGATTAACTTAATTTCTTTGAACTTAAAGAATAAAAATAATTAAAATAATACTCTCTCCGTCCCACAATAATTGTCAGTCTTATTGTGGGTACGAGTTTTAAGAAATGTAAAGAAAAGTTATTTGTTGAAAAAGTTAGTGGAATGTAGGATCTATTTTTTATATTGCTTTTATAATAAAATGTGACTGAAGTGAATTAGTAGAATGTGAGACTTACTTACCATTTATGGTAAAAATAAAGTGTGACAATTATTGTGGAACGGACTGAAATGGAAAAGAGTGACAATAATTGTAAGACGGAGGGAGTAGTATTATTCTTATTATTTCAAAAGTTGTTGTTTTTAAAGGCGGATGTAGTATCTGACAAGACTCGTTTTGAACAAAAAGTGAGCCTTTCATACTATTCATTTTTTATATTGATAATTGGTAGTAGTAGTACTACTACAATACACAAGAAAAATTAAATTTATGTAAAAGAAATCTCAAACCCAACTCAGTAACAGGAGCCCAATAAATAAAAACCCAATTCCCACTCAGAAAAAGATTATAGTTGAGTGACACTTTGGAGAAGATTTATTCTTATTCGGAACTGTTATTTGTTAATTTATATTAATGTTACATTTCAGAAACAAGACTAGAGTAGAATAGACTTGAAAAGAACAAATTATACAAGACTTTACATATTTTTTTCACTTAAAGGCTCTAAGGATTTACAGACTTTTGGGCCCAAATACTCTTCTTTTAACAGGAAGGGCATGGTATCATCCACCAGGAGCATAAAATAGTACTCCATCCGTCTCACTTAAGATGTTCACATTATTACGTGACATGAGATTTTATGACGAGTTGTTAGGTTGAGTAAATAAAAAAAAATAGTTGAATATTTTAATGAAGAGAAAAGAGAGAATAATTTATTCTAAATATAGAAAGTGGACCTCTTGAGTTTGACAAACTAAAAAAGAAAGGTGGACATCTTGAGTTGGATAGAGGGAAGACTATTATTAATTTTGTCGACCATAGTTCAACTTTTACTTGTTAATGTTTTTGCTTTTTAATTATTATTATTGTTATTATTATTGTCCTAACACCTAATAACTTTTTTTCAGTATCTAGCACAGAATAGTAAGCGTATTATAGTAGTACATAAAATTTAGATTTAGTTGTATGATGGTAGTAAAGAAATATACTAGTATTTTGTAAATATTGATTCCGTCATTTAAAAAACAACAAAACATATATAACTAATTTTAATTGTATCCATAACAAACTAATACTCCATATAGTTTCCCGTGTCCCATTTTTTCATTTTGGAATATCTCTTAATAATTGTCTTACTTTATTTTTCACTATATTTGGATCTCACATTCTCAAATCTCACTTTACTTACATTTATTATAAAACTAGTAATAGTAATATATATGAAGATAAAGACTCACAATCTACTAATTCTTTTCACTCATTTTTCTCTACAACTATCTTAAAATTTGTGCCGAGTCAAAATGAGATACTACATAAGGGACGGATGGATCGGAGTAGATAAAATTACTTTACAAATTTCATAATTATGACAAATACTCCCTTGTCCATTTAGAGGCATTTCTTTTGGACATGGATTTAATAAAATTGTGTTAGGTAAATGAAGTGGAAATAAAATAAAGTATGAAATAGAAAATAGAAAGATGAATAGACAATAAAGTAACAGACAAAATAAAATAAGTGAGATGAAATATGTTGTTTTTTGCAAAAAAAATAAAATTATTCAGCTACACTGGGACGATAAAAAATACGACTCAAGTAAAGTGAGATAGATGGAGTACCAATTTTAATTGAATTTACTAATAAATTATTAAATTATGATTAATATTTGTTTAAATTAGAGTAAAATAAAAATTGGTAAAAAAAGAGGTTGGCCGGCTGCGGGCTGCCCATGCCAGGTGTGAATTGAAAACTGAAGCTCAAGAAAACTATTAGTCACCTGGCTAAATTTGTATATTGATTTCCACAACAATGTCAACAAATAAGGACAAAATGTAGATCACAAAATTTATAAAGTTGAACATATCTGCATATTTCAATCGAAATTAAATTAGAGGGATCGCATTTATAGTGTTGGGCGATGATGATCTCTTGGCAATGGTAGGGTTTGGGCTAAGGATGTGGCGATTTCCATAGCTCTTGCACACTTTGATTCTTTTACTATGCTGCCTCTCCTTCTTCTTTAGATCTTCTACACTCTCCACACTCCTCAACCACCCAAAACTCTCTGATCTTCCATTATAGAACTTGGACAGACCCCTCCTGAACAAATTATAATGCATCATCATTTTATTATTACTATTGACTTTCTTAATTGCATGATTATAATTAATATATAACCTACTTACTTGATGGGGAGTTGAGCCATGAGGTCAGTGAATTCAAAGAGTGAAGAGGAAGATGAAGAAGAAGAAGAAGAAGAAGATGAAGATGTTGTTGCATCATCCTCTTCTTCTGCTGACTCACTCAAGGAGGAACAAGACTCCATGGATTCACACTTCTCATCTTTCTTCATATCTTCCCACCTAACTTGCCTACACTTTTCCTTTTCCTTTTCCTTTTCCAATTCCATTGAAATCAAAATTGACATGAAAATAAGGTGTGTGTTTGAGTCCTAGCAGCAAGCAATACGCCTTGGGGTTGTCTGATTTAAGAGGATATAATTAAGCTTGCTGCAATTTTTAATGATTATTTTTGGGGAGAGGGATAATATATGATATATGTGGCTGTAGTTGAATACTTGAATGGGTATTTGCTAGGAGAAAGAGATCAGTCATTTTCATAGGGTTTGAATTATTTACCTTTTCCATTGTTCAGGAAAAGGAAAAGAGGATAAGGTTGGTTTTTGAGCAAATCCAAATCCAAATCCAAATCCAAAATCCGAGTCACCACCACCTTTGCATTTTTCAATTTAAAGTCACAATCTTGGCGCTGTCTCCACAAAGTTATGACATGGCTGCATATTTAATGTTTTTCCACTCCAATTTACTGCCTTAATTGACAATGCCCCTATCTAAATCAATAATATATTCGGCGCAATTTAATTGAGAAAAGAACTGCAAATTAATTAAATAGGCAGCCATTAACAGTATTGCAAAAAAAACTGCATCGGAGTAAATAAATCATACTACTGGGGTGTTTGGTAGGCATGTTAAGTTATCATAAGATAATTAATTATGATGGGCTTTAAGATAAGAATTAAGATTAAATCTAAGATAATTTATCAAGTATTCTCGTTTGGAAACAATGACAAAAATTAGGATAAATACATAAAATGACTAATTTAACCTAATTAAATTAATCTTATCCTTAATTTGTCCCCAGCACACATATCATCGTTCATTTCTTCCCCATTTTCTCTTAAACCCAAAAGAGTAGGGCTTCTCCAATCCAGCTTCTCTCCAATCCAGCGCCTCTTTCCAATCCAGCAGCGCCTCTTCTCCACCCATTTCTCTTGTTGCAACATCTCTTCTCCGCTCATTCCTCTGCATCTCTTGAGGTAGCTTCCGTCGATTACTTTTTTGAATTACTTTTGGTTTCGGAAAAATTGGTTGGGAAAAGTCGTAGGAACTGCAATGTTATTAGTCACTGTGTGTTGCCAGAGCTTAGATTTTCTGTTTTTACCAATTTATTAGGTTTGAATTTGACAATTTTGATATTTTCCCATTTTCTGGTTAATTTTGATATTTTCCTCTTTTCTGGTTGGAGCTGCAGCTGCTAATTTTCTAGTCCCATCCAATTAGGCTTTCAAATCAATGCTTATGATTCTGATCTGGTTTCTCCACGTGAAGACTAACACCAACCATTTCGGCTTTTCACTTTTGAGGCTTCATTTTGGTTGATTTAGCTCTAAGTCATGTAATTGTTTTCTTTGACCTTGTATGATTATATGAAAAAAAATTACGGATGATTTATATTTTACTTGGATAGATTGGATCAATTATTATGCAGCTGTGACTTAGATCTAATTAGGATAGATGAATTATGTATACAAGGAAACTTTGTTGAATTCATTGTAATAGGAGAATTTATGTTCCAAATTGATGCCGATCTGGGTTTAAAATCTGAGTTGTGGGTACCACAGCACCTCTAAAGAGGCGGCTTGTACCCGAGTTCATGTTGCGATTAGCCCGCAGAGTCAGCCCATTCTGACTATTAATTTCACCAAATTTATAAGTGTGGAGTTGAACCTATTGTATGTTAGAAGCCTTGTATATAGACTTGTGTCCGTGAACTGTGATGGACTAACATTAGCATATTCTTGTGGCATTTGTTGTTGAAATACAGTGTAACATTATTGATTAAGAGAATCGAGACAATTTGTTGTTTGTTGTTAGTTTGGCATAAAACAGTGTATTTGGGGATGCTGTTAAAAATTAATTGCATTCATAATATACCTAACTCTGTTATTTTTTATTTTTTATTTTCTGTTATAGGGTGAGTGAAAGCCATGGGTGATGCAAGGGGGTCTTCTTCCTTCTCCAACTTAAATTCTGGTATAACATTTATGAAATGAATAACATTTATGAAATCAATACTAATGTCAATATAAAATTATACATTATTGTTTCTGATAATTGCATTCCTTTCTAAATCAATCACAGGTAGTGTTGATCATGCTCTTTTGAAACCTGTTAAAATCGAAAAGGGAAGGCGCGCTTGGTCTGTCCGGGAAGAAGAAATATTTCTATCTTCGCTGAAGGAACTTGTCGCAATTGGATGGAAGACGGACAACGGATTTAAAGGGGGGTATGGAAAGATGCTTGAGATAGCCATGCAGCGTGAGTTCCCAGGTACAGACATCAGGGAAAAACCTCATATTAATTCGAAGTTGACAACGTGGAAGAAAAACTACTCCTCATTGGTAAATATGTTGAGCTTGAGCGGTGCTGGATTTAACGCGAGAGGAGACTTTTTAATAGACCTCAGCAATGACCAGTGGGAACATGTTATGAAGGTAATTTTCATAACATGAAGCATTAGATTCTGATGATTTTTACTGACACCCTAAATCTCATCGAGTCTGCATTTCTGATTGATAAATCACCCTTCCTATCATTGTTACAGACATTAAAACACCATTTTTTCTTGATTTATTGATGCCTCTAACTGTATAGGGAGTAATACACTTGTTGATTTGTTGTTCATAGATGCAAAAAACTGATGGTGTATCATCCTAGTCTTAGAATTAGTTGCTACTGAAAATTTTACTCCTATGCACTTGCAATAACAAAATTACTCGTCTTCATTTTCAGGTTGATACTAATGAAAAGTCTATGAGGAATAAGACATGGCCATACTTCGACGAATGGAATATAATTTTTGGAAAAGACAGGGCCAATGGAGATAGTGCTGAGGGCCTAAAAAAAGCAGTGAATGAGTTAGATGCACAGGAGGCCATGGGAAACACAAATACTTCTGGAGAGCATAGTATCAACGTGGACAAGGATGATATCACGGGGGAGGAGGATGATACTGTTTCAGTTTTCCAGGAGAATGGAACAAATGGTTTAAAGCGGAGTGATCGGAAAAGAAAGGGAGATGATTCGACAAATCCTACCTTTCAGCTGCTTAGTAAGATGCACGCTGACACAACTGAAAGTTTGAAGAGTGTGTCATCAAGGATAGGGTACGAGATTGACCTAAGCAACAAATGAACAAATATTGTCAAGATTTTGGGAGGCATACCAGGTCTAGCCCAAAGAGATAAATTTGAGGCAATTCGCATCCTACTTGAGAAACAGGAGCATCTTGATGTTGTCATTGCCTTGCCTGAATCTGAACGCCTCGACTACATTACCTACATTCTCGATGTTTTTCAGAATAAATGAACTTGATTTGTAATCATTGCTTAATAGGCAGACTTTAGCTTTGACTATTGACTAAATGAGCTTAGGTTGTGTACTGCAGAAAGTGTACCAAAGTGTTTCTCAGGAAATTAATGCCCAAGGTTTATGTTTCTTTTGCTTTTCTTTGTGAATCTATCTTTTTCCTTCACCTGTTGATTGATGTATTTTACAGATGCACTAGCAAATGCTAAGCCTAAAACCTATCTTGGTCTACCCATTCTGTCCAAAGCCTCAATTTTGCTTTCTGAATATGTGATGTACTGAGCAAAATCAAGATTGTCTTTTTTTTTTTCTTTCTACCTTGACAGTGTTGATTTTGGCTATAAAAATTCCTATAAAAAGTTAGAACCCCACCAAGTGACAAGAAACAGACATTGAATTATGTAGGGATTCAAATCCATAACACTTGAACAAAACACTTGATTATACTAAAAAAAATCGATAGTCAACAAGGACAAATGTAGTAGTAATGCATCAAAGTAAGACATAACTAAATTCTCACTTGCCAAATATAAAACACAAAAGAGTCAAGCTATGGTACTAGAAACCTACAACCATGACATTTCAACTATAAAATAGAAACCAAGCTCTGGTACTTTGGCCTTTCTTGTGGTAGTCTTCACATCCCTCCTTCATTATACTGACAAAAAGAGAGGGAGAGAGTAATTGTGTGGATTAATGTAGTTTCCCAGAAAATATCTAATAAAATTATGCGAATATTATATGATGTTTGTCTCACATTTAGCCACATTGCTTGTGCAATTTCATCGCGCTTCTGATTCCAAGTAGTTTGATTAGAAAACATATGAATCAGCCGATATAGTTCGATTATCGCCTCTATAATTAGGTAAGTAGGAGAGTGGGCATCAACGTCACCCGGCATCTATCCTATTTGTGAAAATAAAGCTATATCAAATCCATATAAAAGAAAGTAAGACAAGATAAATAAGTACTCACATCCATGCTACGAGATATCAAAATTATTTTGATGTCAAGTTCAATTATTTGTTCAGCTGAAATTTGAAATTATGCATTTGAACAATACATGCATTCTTCTTTAACTCAGTTTATGCCAATCATGTACAAACATAACTTGAGCACGATTATTACAGATTATTCAGAAGTGGGAGTAGCTAAGCCCTATTTCAAAATCCATTTATCAAAGGGGAAAGTGAACCTGAAGGTCTTTGCAAAATTAAATCTACTGTTTTCAAGTATAAATCAAATTTTTTTTTTCAAAAACACCTTCACGGTGGAATTCATTCAAGTATAAATCATTAACATTTCATCAAACACATTGTGGGCAATTTTATTTAAGCACACAGAAACCACTCCACACAATCGCACACACAGGAAACTTCCCTACAAAAATCAATGATCTAAATTCACGACGCAAAATAATACATGTATCTATCTCCAAAGTTTTAATTTTGGCAATAAACAAAAGCACATGCTCCCTTCAAATTTCCTCATTCCTACCTAATAAAAGCAATTTCCACCTCCTAAACAAGGAATAACAATCGAATATGACTTACTCAAAATTGATTGAACTCTCCCAGATCACATCAACATATCAAGCATTCCGTCACAGTCGAGGAAGGAAATCACAGTCTACTAGGTGGCACGTCGGCCAGCTGACGTTCTAATCCGTCGAAGTGAGTTGATCGGCGGCGCCGTCGGAGAGAGCTTTCCCGGAAATTAGGGCTAGAAGAATTGGGGATTTTATAATTGGGGATTTTTCATAAATTAGGGCTACAGAATCGGATACAAGATATGAAAGAGGAGGGTATTTTAGTAATTTTATATTTTATCTGGGTGATGGATATGGGCGTGATAAATTATCACACCTCTTTGGGCCTGATAACATAGATGAGACAATGAACTAATTTATTTCGGGCCAAGATGGGCCGAAGTCTTATATAGATAATTTATCTTACCTACCAAACACTCATATAAATCAAGATAAATCAAGATAACTCATCTATCAAGGGCTTATCTTAGCTACCAAACACCCCCTACGTGTATAATATATGATAGACAATGTTTCCAGTCATCCAATCCCATCTAACAAAAACGAAAACTATCCAAAAAATAAGCTAAGGATAAACTATCAAAGGCTGCTGAAAATCAGCTGGATTTAAAATTTCATCTAGATCAGTTTGATTCCATTTAGTGCTTACTTGTTTTTTCGTGAGGTAGGCCGAAGCCCATAAGCCGAACTGGTGCATTGGGTTTCAAAATAAATTATCTATGCCTATTATTCAGTTTGCCAGTCTGGCCCAAAATAGGGTCCTATCTACTTCGTTGTCTTCAACCCAAATGTTCAGTTTTTTTAGGGATTTTAGTCTTTAAAAATTACTAAAATAAACTTTAGCCAAGTTTTGGTATTTTCTACAAATTTTGAAACTGGTCTCAATATTATAAACTTTAAGTTTTGTTTGTTATTTCTCATAGCAGGCCAATCACCATATTGGACTAACTTACGTGCATTTTTATTTATCTTATTTGGCACAACTAAATCAACATAGTTTCTCTACTTAGTTTTTTTATCCTACTACTTGCCACGAACTTAAAAAGTGGTCTAAAAATCATAAATATTTCACGGTTGTACACATATAATAAGTTGAGTGAACTACAAAACTAGTATCCAGAAAATAGGGTTTGCACCTTTTTTAGTACCTAATAGGGATGTCAGTTTAGCCCGCAGCCCGTGGGCTGGCCCGAATAGCCCGCCAAATTTATAGGGCTAGGGCTGAAAATTTCCAGCCCGACTAGCCCGTACCCGATTAACCCACAACCCGTTAGGGCCAGACCCGAAAACCCGATGGGCTGGCCCGGAAACCCGATAAAATTTCTATTGTTTTATTTGTTTGACTCTAATTCGACACTTCATTGATTATTTTATAATATAGATTACTGAAAAAATAACTTTCCATTTTATATATTAAATATATAAATTATATATTAAGTTTTTATTAATTAATAATAGATAAATGAATTAGAAACTTCAAATTCACTAAAATATATATTTAAATTTCTAAACATGCTTTAAAATTTATGTTTTATTTTGCATAAATCTCAAATATTAGTATTTGATCATATTTATGTTTGAGTTTAAGCATATATCTCAAATTTATCATAATTAAATATTTTACATTTTATAAATATAACTAATTTTCACCATTATTTATTGGATTGATCGCATGTTAATTTTATCGGTAGCAACCCGATTAACCCGATGAGCTAGCCTGAAACCCGAGCTTTTAGGGTTAGGGTTGAACTTTTATAACCCAGAAAAATCACAACACGATTAGCCTGCACCCGATTGACCCGCAACCCGAATAGGGTTGGCCCGAAACCCGGTGGGCTAGCCCGATTGACATCCATAGTACCTAACATTTACAAAATCACATTTTCAGCTAAAAAAATACCATAAGTCCCAAATTTAGTCCCCATTTTACTATGCTACCCTTCGGCCCTCGAGGGTGTATTTGTCCATTTAGCTTGAGTTAGAGCACCAAATTTGTATTTTTTGAATCTTTATATATTGTCTCAAAATAAATTATTTAAATCTTTGTAGTGTTATCATACAATGATTTAATAACACCGTGAAGATTTTTTATCCTAAAAATTTTATAACTGAAGTACACAAAAATTAAAAAATCACAAGTTTGGTACTCCAACTCACTCCTCAAATCAATTTAAATGGACAAATACTCCCCTCAAGGGCTGAAGGATAGAATATTAAAAATCGGGTCTGAATTTGAAATTTATAAAACTTTTTAACTGAAAATGTGATTTTATAAATATTTAGTAGTCCTACTAAAGAGATGTAAATCCATTTTCTAGAACTAGTTTTTGTAGTTCACTCAATAAGTTTTTCACCGTGATATCTTTTTTGGTTAGGTTAGGAATTACTAACAAATAAAATTTAAAACGTGTAATAACAATTTTAAAGTTATTGAAAATTGCAATAATTTGGCCTAAGTGAAGACTTTAGGGAATACTAATATCCATTTTCAGCTAATAAATAAGGAACGGGGATTGTGATTTTCAGGTGTTCGTGTTTAATTTTAAATTTTAAATTTTAAATTTTAAATTATTGGGACGTGAATAATATACTATGAATATAGAGCTTATCAAAATAATTCCAATCAGAGTTTTTAGTCTATGATTCATGAAATATATAATAAATGTTACAACCATTAATCAAGTCTTGCAAAATACTCCTCCTATTGCCCACTCTGATTTGTGATAAAGAGTGATTTTAAAAGTGAAAATTGGTGGTGTGGTCATAACATTTGAGAAATAGGTATTGATCACAAAGAAAGCCCTCTTTGAATCTTGAACGGAAAACCAGATTTTGCCACAGCTCCAAATCCTACTCCCCCATCACAACCACCATGGCAATTCCTCCATTAATCCACATCCACAACTTCTAAACCCCTACCTACACGCACTCTAATTCTCCCTAAACCAATCAAATTACCAAGTGATACAATCGGGAACCTCGATCAAATTGGATGGGGAACAAGATCGCGCGGACGACGCAGGCCTCGGCCACGGAATACTATCTGCATGATTTGCCGTCTTCGTACAACTTGGTGCTCAAGGAAGTCCTCGGCAGGGACCGCTTTCTCAAGTCCATACTCTGCAAGCACGATGAGGGTTTGGTGCTCGTCAAGGTCTACTTCAAGCGCGGCGACTCAATTGATTTGCGAGACTATGAGCGCCATCTCGTTCGCATTAGAGATATATTCTCCAAGCTCGATCACCCCCATGTCTGGCCCTTCCAGGTTAGTTTCCCCTTTTTCGCGCTCCACTTATCCGATTCTTTCACGCCTAACGTGTTACTTATATTTGATGGCTTCATAGGTATTTCTTGTTCATGTTCAGTTGTTGGTGATTTTGTGAATTCAGTTAGGTGAAATATGTAGGCAGTAAATTATTTCAGAACCAGACCTTAAAATTGTGCTGAATTTCCTATTTAATTGTCAATCTATAGAGATTAGTTCGTAGCCAGTAGTGGGAGATAACACCATGTGACCCAAGATAAACTATAGGTGAATAAGTAAATCATATCTCTCATTCTGGCTTTTAATCGATAAATTTGCCTTCTGCTCGGTGCTGATGGATAAATGAGGGTCTGTAGTCTTAGTTCATTTGAATCTGATTCCTGCAGTCAGTGTCTCATTTTTTAAACTGTTTCATAAATTTCTTTCTTATTGAATTCATTTTTTGCAGTTTTGGCTTGAAACAGATAAAGCTGCTTATTTGTTGAGGCAATACTTCTTTAACAATCTTCATGATCGGTTGAGTACTCGACCATTCCTTAGTCTTGTCGAAAAGAAGTGGTTGGCTTTTCAGGTTCCTGTCTCCCTCTGTCGGTTAAATTATGATGATGCATTAGTGGAACCATACCTTAGAAAGTAGGATATTAATTTTCACTTACTATTGTTGCAGTTGCTTTATGCCGTGAAACAGAGTCACGAGCATGGAGTGTGCCATGGTTAGATAAACACTTAACTTATTTTTATGTACCTGGAATGTATCTGCTTCATCTTTAGCATATCATAATGTATTGCAGGCGATATTAAGTGTGAGAATGTGTTGGTCACTTCCTGGAACTGGCTCTACCTTGCTGATTTTGCATCATTTAAGCCTACATATATCCCTTATGACGATCCCTCTGATTTTTCATTCTTCTTCGATACCGGGGGAAGAAGACGCTGTTATGTTGCACCTGAGGTGTGTGAAATTATGTATTCTCTTATTTTTTTTCTTTCCCATTTCTCATTTCTAATCATTATTTAACTTTGAAGGTGCAATCAAAATTTGTATACACTCTTTAATACCAGGAGCTATTAGTATGTCTAGGTATATGATAACATTTAGATCAGGAAATGTGTAAAATGCAATATGGATTGTTTTGCTAGGCAGGGATATTACGTTCTCCTATGGTCTCTTTAGCACCCATCTTGTTAGTGAGGAGACACCAAGAACTAATGTTAATTGAACGGGCAGGTAATTAGCAAGGACCAAGGATTTGTTCATATGAATTAACCTTTAGATTTACATATAATAAGGATACAGTTGGATACACTCCGACCTTGTTGTATCTATCATATCTCAGCTTGCCATCCTATAGATATAAGATCACATCGTTGTTTAGTTGTGATTCTGGAAACTTTTATAATAGACACTAGTCAGGCTGTGGACATCGTTGTATAACTAAGTAATTACAATCCATGAATTGGACATCTCCTATCAATAATTAATGTGGGTATTTTTCAGAGGTTCTATGAGCATGGTGGGGAGACGCAAGTCTCCCAAGATGCAAATTTGAAGCCATCAATGGATATCTTTTCTGTAGGGTAAGTATTGTGCCCATAAATGCATTATTGCTATGATAAAACTCGTGTAAACCTCTGTTATGTGATAAATCAACCACGTACATGAGCTTATATCTGACAGTGTATTAAGGACGGATAACAACCCCCAACCTTTTCTTTTCCTTTTTCTTCTTAAAAATTGCCCATGGACAGACTGCTAATAATCTTCCTCTGTTTGTCAAATTCAGTTTGAGGACAGTGGTGGTGGCATTTTATAATTCAATTTTGTTTCTTTTGTTAGTAGGACTACCTGTGTCAAACACATGTTGGGAAATGTTCACCAAAATTGGCAAATTGGTTATTGCTATACTAGTTTGCTTATCATCTCATGAATATATATGTAATGTTCTGCCATTTCATAACAGTGTCGTAAGGAATTATACTTAATTTTCAGCAGCTGTTCTTTTGGCAGATGTATATGCGTTATTGTCTTATCAAATAAAGTAGTGCATCTCAACTGCAGAGAAATTGCAATTAGGATATCATAAAATTACAGACCATCATGAACAGAAGTATATTGTAGTGAACAGACACTAACTTATTCATTTAATTTATACCCACTTATTTTCTTTGTCCCATCGAATAACCATATTTTAGTTATAGGATTAATTGGTAAGGTTTAAAACTTACTGATGCTAACATCTTTAGTAATTTTGTGTTACCCTGTCAGTTGTCATGCATAACCCTGATATCTGCATATTCATGGAGCTTTAAGGTGTTTAGCATCCAAGATTTGAAACATACAACTGTGTTTCAGGTGCGTAATTGCTGAGCTTTTTCTCGAAGGCCAACCCTTGTTTGAACTTTCCCAACTCCTTGCGTATCGAAGAGGACAATATGATCCTACCCAGCATCTTGAAAAGGTACCTCCTTATGCTGTGGGTGTATCCTTTTAAAGAACTTTGTTTTTTTTTTCAAATTGGTTTGTTCCTTCTCTATCTGATTGCTATTGAACTTCCTTGTATGCATATAATGTCTCATCTATAATTGAGCTCACTGAATCATTAGAATTTAACTTCTCTTTTGGTTTCCTGTAAATGTACTCTGCTGAGTGATTTCTGTGTTATTGCATGAATGAAGATTCCAGATTCAGGAATCCGTAAGATGATTCTTCATATGATTCAACTAGACCCAGAGTCAAGGTGCTCTGCTGAGAGCTACCTGCAGAACTACGCGGGTGTTGTGTTTCCATGTTTCTTCTCACCGTTTCTCCATAAGTTCTATTCCTTATTAAATCCTCTGAGTTGTGATGCAAGGGTAAGGAAATCATATTGATCTTTTCGTTTTTATACTTGCATAGTCGTTTTGTTTCAGTCAAGGTAATCGGTGCTGCAGGTTCTAGCATGCGAGACCTCTTTCCAAGAAATTCTTAGACAGATGCTTGGCAACAGGGCAGTTGAGGATGTGGTATCTGAAACAGAAACGTCTAATAATGATACAAGCCACTTGCCAGAACATGTAAAACAAGGTTCCACTGGGGCAGATAAATCTTCGAATGAAAGAAAAGAGACCAAGAAGGGCATTACTTGTGATCGATTTGATCTCCTGGATAACATGAGTACCTTGCTAAGAAATGTGAAACTTAACAATGGGAATTTGAGCATGGAGACAATGCAAGATAGTAGTGTGAAGACCATAGACTCTCAAAATCAGAAGCACAGCGGTTTACAATCTCCTGGTGAGGTTATTCAAAGTATCTCCAATAAATTCCAGCGGAGTCACCATCCTTTCCTGAAAAAGATCACAATGACTGATTTGAGCTCGTTGATATCAGATTTTAATAATCAATCAGATTCTTTTGGAATGCCTTTTCTGCCTCTACCTCAGGATATATTAAGCTGTGAGGGTATGGTTTTGATTGCTTCACTTCTATGTTCTTGCATTCGCAATGTCAAGGTCCCTTTTATAAGGAGGGCTGCTGTTTTACTGCTGAAGTCTTGTTCTTTGTATATTGACGATGAAGATCGACTGCAGCGTATCCTTCCTTATGTTATAGCTGTGCTTTCAGATCCAGCTGCCATTGTCCGTTGTGCAGCACTGGAGACTTTGTGTGACATTCTTCCGTTAGTCAGGGATTTTCCTCCAAGTGATGCCAAAATCTTTCCGGAGTATATTCTTCCTATGCTTTCCATGCTTCCTGATGATCCTGAGGAAAGTGTGAGGATTTGCTATGGCAGCAATATATCTAAACTGGCACTGACTGCTTATGGGTTCTTGATTCACTCAATAAGCCTGACCGAGGCAGGGGTTCTTAATGAGAATTCATCACGAAAAACATCACTGCCAGCCTCAGACTTTTATGGAGAGCCTCAGAGGCTTAATAATGACGCCCAGCTTGGACAGTTACGGAAATCTATTGCAGAGGTCATTCAAGAACTTGTGATGGGTCCAAAGCAAACACCAAACATAAGGAGAGCACTCCTGCAGGATATAGGCAATCTTTGTTGGTTTTTTGGCCAGAAGCAGAGTAATGATTTTTTGCTACCTATCCTCCCTGCTTTTCTGAATGATCGCGATGAACAGCTGAGAACTGTATTTTATGGGCAAATAATATATGTCTGTTTCTTTGTGGGCCAACGAAGTGTAGAGGAATACCTTTTACCTTATATTGAGCAAGCGCTTATTGATACTACGGAATCCGTGATCGTCAATGCATTGGATTGCCTGGCCATTCTTTGTAGAAGTGGTTTCTTGAGGAAGAGGATACTGCTTGAGATGATTGAGCGTGCGTTCCCTTTGCTATGTTATCCAAGTAAGTGGGTCAGGAGAGCAGCTGTTACGTTTATTGCGGCTAGTAGTGAGAACCTTGGTGCAGTAGATTCTTATGTATTTCTGGTCCCAGTTATACGCCCTTTCTTGCGCAGACAACCAGCATCTTTAGCCTCGGTAAAAGCTCTTCTTGGGTGTCTGAAGCCGCCTGTCTCAAGAGAGGTATACCATCAGGTTTTAGAAAATGCCAGAAGTTCAGACATGCTGGAGAGACAGAGAAAGATTTGGTACAATGCATCATCACAGTCTAGAAAATCTGAAGCCATAGACTTACTTCAGAGAACTGCCAAGGAGCTGGATCCTATTAAATGTATGTCTGACAGACAAAATGACTTTGGACATCATAGCTTTACTAGTACATCTGCCGAACAGTTTGATTCCTCTAAGTTAGATGATAATGAAGGCAGGTTTAAAGCTATGGGAAATTTAATGCAAAACTCTTTGAGCCAAGAAGAAGCCCATGATCGTGGTGCCTCAGAAAAATCTCAGCTCTCTGGATTTATGTCTCCCCAAATGAGCTGTATGAACAGCTTCATTGAAAAATCAGCAGAAAGCGTACCTCTATACCAGTTTAAGTTTGATCACAGGCGGACATCAACCACTGCTCCAGCTGTTTCTGATACTTCATTACCATATAATTCCTTAGGTTTCAGTACTTCTTCTCTGCCTTGGATGGATCCAGTAAATAAATCGTTTAGTTTAGCAAGTACAATACCTCCTCCTAAGCTTGTTTCAGGATCAGTGTATGTTGGTAATGGTCCTGCACAATTGAGAAGGGTTGTACATGAAGTAGATGACAGGGAAACTGATGAAACAGCTTTTGTGGGTAGCAAATTTCATGAAACAGGAGTTCCTGACAGAATAAAAGGGGGTTCTCTCACCATTGGGGATAACTCGGTTGAGGCAACAGAATCGACATCGTTAGCATGGTCATCAACTATTCCTGATTCAGGATGGAGACCTCGCGGGGTGTTAGTTGCTCACTTGCAAGAGCACAGATCTGCCGTCAATGATATTTCCATTTCAATGGACCAGCAATTTTTTGTGAGTGCTTCTGAAGATTCTACTGTAAAGATATGGGATTGCAAGAAACTGGAGAAGGACATCTCATTTCGGTCTAGACTAACCTATTCTCTAGGTGGAAGTCGTGCAATGTGTGTTGCGGTGCTTCAAGGTACTACTCAAATTGTTGTTGGGGCAAGTGATGGGATGATGCATATGTTTTCTGTTGATCACATCTCCAGAGGGCTTGGAAATGTGGTTGAAAATTATTCTGGCATAACTGATGTCAAGAAAACTGGTTTTGGAGAAGGTGCTATACTTAGCCTTTTGAATTATTCTGCTGATGGTAATACTAGCCAAATGATTCTATACAGCACTCAGAACTGTGGGGTCCATCTATGGGACACAAGAACAAATTCAAACAGTTGGAATACCAAAGTTTCTCCAGAGGAGGGTTATATATCTTCTCTTGTGGCAGACCCTTGCGGTAATTGGTTTGTATCTGGATCATCAAGGGGTGTGCTTACTTTGTGGGATCTTAGATTCTGCATACCTGTTAACTCATGGCAATATTCTCTTCCATGCCCCATTGAAAAGATGTGTCTTTTTGTTCCTCCTTCCGGTACCCCCTTATCTGTTGCGACAAGGCCACTTGTTTATGTTGCAGCTGGGTGTAATGAGGTCTCTCTTTGGAATGCTGAAAATGGAAGCTGTCACCAGGTATACTAGATTCTAATCTTTTCTCCAATGTAGCTTTCCGTTATGTTCAGTATTAAGTACTATATTAAGTTTCGAAATAAGTGAGTCAAGTGACTACTGTATCATCTGATCTTTCTCTCGAGTGATTAGTGGATTTCTTTAGTTTGATGGCCTTGATTTTGAGCAAATGTAAGCCAAATACTAAATCATGGGTTCTAGCTTTAGAAAATGATAAATCTTATTAATAATTTTGAACTGAAACTGTATAATTTAATTGATCCAGTTATTTTAAACAATTAAGAAAAGCATCCAGTGTGAAAGCTTAGTTACTGCTATTTTACAGGATACTGATAGCGAGGATTAAACTATTAATACTGGAAGATGATGTCCTAAAGTTTGTCTTGTGGCTGACAACTATGACTGCCTGGTCTTGATGAAATTATTCTTTTGATGTTGCAGATTTTGAGAGCAGCAAACCTTGAATCTGATGCTGAGAATTCTGAGTCACCTTGGGCCTTGGCCAGACCATCTTCGAAGACTAACTCTAAATCAGAGATAAGGCGAAGTACAAACTCAAAGTACAGGGTTGATGAACTGAATGAGCCCTCAATTCGTGTTCCTGGTATCCGTGCATTGCTCCCGTTACCTGGTGGAGATTTATTGACTGGTGGAACTGATTTGAAAATTCGTCGTTGGGACCATTTCAGGTACTCAATATTGCTTAATTTTGAGAGGTTCAGGTTTTTGTTAAAAAATTTCCATTTATTGATATTCACACTTCTATTTTCAGCCCTGAACGCACGTATTGTGTATGTGGACCATCTATTAAAGGCATTGGAAATGATGATTTCTATGAGACAAAATCTAGTTTTGGAGTGCAAGTTGTGCAGGTATTTCAGATTGATAGACTTGCTCCTTACTTTGCTGCTTGTGATGTGTTAGGATATACTCCCTCAGTCCCGCAATTAGTGGCCTATACAAATTGGGCACATAGGATAAGAAAGTTGTGTTTCGTGCATGAGGTAGTAGGTGCTGACTAACTTTTTGTGTAAAAAGTTTTCTTTTCTGGACTAGGTCACTTATAGTGGGACAACCCAATAAGTATAAAATCCATTTATAGCGGGAGTGAGGGAGTAGTGTTTAGAAGTACTACTTGCCTGGAGTTCTGACTTATGAGAAAAATAAGCAATAAGATTATACAGTCACATAATTATTTTAAAATTTATTTTTCTTAGCATATCTTCCTTTGCGTTCAGAAATCCTGTTTGGAGGAGCACTTAAGTACAATACGATTGTGAATTTGTGATTCCTTTTAGCCTCTATTTCTACTTTGACAAGAACATTTACTCCATACGAATCAAACAGGCCTGTTACAGACCTTTCTCTTGCGTCATTTTCAACTAATAGTCATGCTTAGGTAATGGAATGAGTTAACACGATGCCTTGGTTTACCAAATGAGTTATCCTGATCTCATGTATGTTTCCAATCACGCATGCACACAGGCACAAATGTATGTATCACACCTCCAAGTTTCTCCTGTTGCTTTATTTTTAAGATCAACACTCCCTGGTATAGCTATCTTTGTGCATGTTATCACAGAAACTGGGTAGGATCTGTGTGGAATGACATGCTAGAAACTTTTGTTCATCTATAACCTCTATGATATATTCTGCTCGTTTCTTCTTTAGATCTTTTAGTAATCCTTGGTGCTACATAAAATAGGTCGATGTTACTATGTGATGCAACTTAAAATCTGCTGTTTTTTTGGTAGTGGTGAACACCATGATTTTTTATTCCCTTTTTACGGAGGAAGTTTACAAAGGAAATTATTCAGAGATTTTGTGTCTTGCTTTTGTCCATTTTAAACTCAATAGTATTACAATTTTCACAGCCACAATCTTTCATCATGTACTTACCGAATTCAGAATTTAGAAATTCAAGTTTTCGTTGGTTATTATGATTTTGATGGCTCCCATTTGTTGTACGTAAACATTGACAGAATGATTGTAGGAAGATTATGCATTCTCATACTCATGAGAAATTCATGCCTTTTATGGAGTACTAAAATTTGTCTAACTCTGAAAGTGGTTGCTGATGATAAATGTGTAACTGTGTTATCTGCCTGATATCTGTGTGAAGCTTAATATTTAGTCGTTGTTTTGAGCAGGAAGCAAAAAGACGACCTCTAGCAACGAGGTTGACTGGAAAAGCAATTCTTGCTGCTGCGGCTACTGATTCTGCTGGGTGTCACCATGACTCGGTACTCTCTCTGGCGTCTGTGAGATTGAACCAGAGACTTCTGATATCAAGCAGTAGAGATGGAGCTATAAAGGTGTGGAAGTGAGGAGGAGCCTTTTTCACCTCTAATTTGTTGTACATATTTATATATAATAGACACAAGTGCAGATGATATTTTAGGGCTGATTGTTTGTTATTTATGTTCCATTTCTTGTATAGTTGTAATTATGGTTTAGTGTTAAGAGAAAAATTCTTTTAGATGGCTAAAGTTAGTTGCTGAATTTGGAAGATTTTTTTTCTGAATCTGGCCAGAAGAAGATGAGCTGTTTGCGCTTATCTGGAAAAAAAGCAAACTGTGTTCATAAATATATTGATCATAATTAGATTTAAATGGTGTATGCACAGTGCATACTGCATATGTATGGGCCACAGTGTGCCTCTTCTTGTTTAGGTCTTTTTCCACCAATCAAATATTGCTACTAAGTAAAAATCCCATCGATGGGTAAATTCGGGATGATAAAAATTGTATAATTCCGATGTTAACTGCATCCAAAAACTTAAACGTCAAAGACTCTAAGTGTAAAATTGTTATATTGGATATACAAATATACTTATCTATATTTTGAAATCCAAAATTTTCTGTATAAAATATCCCTTGTACACAGACAGATGCATATTCAGAAAGAGAAATACGTCGCTAGAACTATTATTTTGTTTGTAACAAAAGTCACCGCATATGCAATTATGCTTTCGTTATAACTTCATAAAATTTATTGCCACTTTGATATATGGGTTGTGAAAAATATTTTAAATCAAGAGATTATATAAAATTTAAGTTTTTTAATAATATTTTAGATTATTAAAGATTGCCAATTGTAATTAAAAATGACATGTGATAATAAAGATTTGAAAAATCGACACCATTATAGCAACACATTGAATAAATAGGATTTAGTCTATTAAGAAGAGATATTTTGGTCAACAACATTATAGCATCCAGAGGTGGGTAGGTACGGTATACCTTACCGAAACCACCATACCGTATACCTTATCGTAAAGTCGGTATATGAAAATATCATACCTTACTTTACCAAAATTATCGGCATACCTTGTTTTCGGTATGGCGAAATTCCATACCGATATCATACTTATTTTTGGTATTCCGTACTTTTGTGGTATACCTGACATACAACATCAATGAAAATAGATAATTTGAGTTTTTATATATTATTTATATTTTATAATTCTAAAAATATATTAAATATATTTTTATTCATATTTATATTTCACAATAGATTTTATAATTTTAAAATATATAAAATATATTTTATATATAATTATATTTATATATTACGATATACTCCCTCCGTCCCAGTTTAGGAGTGCAATTTAGTTAGGGCACGGGTTTTAAAAAACTGTTGGAGTGTGTAATAATTAAAGTGAGGTAGTGGTTGTTGGAGTGTGTAATAATTGAAGTGAGGTAGTGGAAAGTGAGACCCTTTTGACTTTTTGTATGTTTAAGAGATTTTGTTTTGTTTTATTTTTATGAAAGTAATGACATTTGAATGTAAATTTCATCAACAATAAGGTTAAATTCTATGTCCAAATATAGTAAATTTTAAATGGGACTCTTAAACTGGGACGGAGGGAGTATACCTTAATTTACGGTGTATACCGAATTTCGGTATGCAACAATATACCGCAGTATATGAAAATTCATACGGTTACCGAAAATCACGGTATACCAAAAATTTGATATTTTCGATATTTTTTCGATAAGATAAGGCTAGTATTTCAGTATTTCGGTATTTTTCTCCAGCCCTAATAGCAACACATTAGAGCCTTATGCTAATTGCAAGAATAACACCCAGCAAGTACATATATAAAGGTGTATTGGCATTTGGCGCCTAATATCACGAAACTTTTTAAAAGTTTATGTTGTCACACAAACTTTTAACTTGACATAAAATATCACGAACTTATATAGTTGGTACATTTTTATCATCGTCGACAAAATCCGATTACATTAAAATGAGATAGGTAATCATATCTGCATTCTAGGGACAGGGGCGGACACATGTATAATAAGGGTGGGGCTAAAGCCCTTAATAAATTAATTTTCTAACCTTTTGTCTTTTGTAAATTTTCCAAATTTATCCAAGTTTAACACAAATTATTATGTAAAAACCCGATAAATATTCTAAAATACCCAAAAATATACCTTAAAACAAAATTTAGAAATATCAGCCCTTATCGTTATTTATTTCTGCGTCCGCCCTTGTCTAGGGACTTTGTAATCACATAACTATATCAGTGATAACCATATCCGACATGTGGTGATGGTAAGTGAAATGTAGTCGGATTTTGTTGCCGGTGATAATAATGCAACAATTATTTAAGTTCATGATATTATATATCAAGTTTAAAGTTCGTGTGGAAAAAACAAACTTTGGAAAGTTTCGTGATATTAGGCGCCAGTACCCCATATATAAATTGAAAGTGAAATATACTCCATTCATCCGTAAATAAAATGTATCATTTTGCCATTTTGGGATGTCCACAATCTAAATTCTCATTTACTTTTTTTTATTTAAACCAATACTCCATTCGATCTCCATTAAATGTCTCATATTTGACCAGTGCAGGGTTTAAAGAAATTATTTGATTTTATGAAGGAAAGTGAGTTAAAAAGTTTGTAGAATATGAAGTACACTTTTATATAGAGTATTAGTTTAAAATAATTGTGAGTCAAATAAGTTAGTTGAATATGAGTCACACTTACTAAAAATAGTAAAAGCGAGATAAGACATTTATTGGATCGTCAAAATAAGAAAATATAAGATATTAAATGGGGTCCGAAGGGAGTATATACGATTGTGGTCAACATTCCACTAACTCATTTTCTCATTTTTATTCACAAAATCAAATAATTTTTTAAAAGTTTTGTTAAATCAAAATTTAACATAAATGAAGGATGAAAGTATAGAATTTAGTCTATTTAAAAGAGAGATTCTAGTGAGCATAAAGTGAACAAAAATCACAACAAAGGGTAATTTATGGATTCAAATGAAGCAAAAAATATTACTCCCTCCGTTCCATATTAATAGAGTCATTTTTCTATTTCGAGAAGTTTCAAGTTAATTGAATCATTTCTATTTTTGGCAGAAAATAATTCTCCCTTTTACTGTATTCTCTATTAATCTCTTTTACTTTATTCTCTTTTACTTTTTTACCATCCATTTAACACACTATTCTTAAACTCTGTGGCAAAAAGAAATGTCTCTATTAATAAGGAAGAGAGGGAGTAACTTTTAAAGTAAAAAGAAAAAAAAAGAAATCAAATTTCAAAACGGCAACCATTTTATTGAGAAGTTGTCGGTTGGATTTGGATCATCTGCTTTGCAAAGCACAGCAAGGTGTGTATGATGTTCCACACATCACATTATTCAAATAAAATAAGAAATTAATATATACTCCCTCTGTCCCATTAGAAATGAAACGTTTTCCTTTTTTGGTTGTTCCATTAAAAATGAAACGTTTCCTAAAATGGAAACAAAACTATCTCTACTTTTTCATCTCTCTTACTTTACTTTTTCTTAATTAACTCACAAAACAATACTGCATAAAATCTCGTGCCAAAAACCAAATGTTTCATATTTATTGAGACGGATGGAATATAATATGGCGTGGAACATCATATTTTGTCATGGTTTTGAGTACAGCAGGGGATCCAAACCCATTGTCCAAAAACAACATACTTTTTCTTTCTACTTTATTTCACTCCTAAAAACATGTGCTCAAAAAAAATGTCTCACGTGTAATGGGATGAAAGGAGTAGTAATATTTACTTTATTATTTTAGTTCATTTCGAAGTTCCTAACACTTGGTTCTAAGGCCATCCACAACGCTGTTCCTATACCGTTCCTATACCATTCCTTAAACCACTATTTGAGGGCCCCACTGTACTTTTTTACTCCATTCCTTAACTAAGGAACGGAACCTGCAACCCTTCGTTCCTTAACCGTTCCTTAACCGTTCCTTAAATTACTATTCATTCAATTTCATTTTTTTTTATTTCCAACCCAATTCAATTTAAATAAACACACTTTAATAAAAACAAACACACTTTATTAAAAAACACACAACATTAAAAAAAATTCAACTTAAACTTAAAAAAAATAAAAAAAGCACACAATTAAAATCCTAAAAAAATAAAAAACACAAAATAAAAAACACACAATTAAACGTGGGAAAATAAAAAAACTACTCCGTCGGCGAATCATCCTCCGGAGGCGGTCGAGGTTGAGGGGGAGTCGGAAGGCCAAGTTGTGCTGCCATATACACAATTCCGTTCCACTAGGCCGTGAATTGGGCGTACGAGGAGCGGGAAGTGTCCGCCATTGTGGCGGTCATGTACGCCACCATAAGTGTGTCCGAGCCTCCCCGCGAGCCCGATCCCGAGGCCGACTGGCTTGATTCGCCTCGGCCCTTCCTCGCTCTAGCCGCCTTCGCCGCCTTCGTCCCTTGCGGCCGACGGCGCCCACGGCTGGATCCCCCGTATTCGTCGGGCGTTGGATCCCCCGTACCCCCAAACACCTGCGGTTCACCCTCGCTGGCCTCACCGGTGTCACCAGACGAGTAGTTGCCGCTCGCCGTGTGCTTCGTGCGCTTTGAGGTTGAGCCCGAGCTCGAGCGGACACCGCCGGCCCACCTTTCCTCGTCCTTGACGAGCTGCCAAATATCAACATATTTGAACTGTAGACCGGTGTCCTGGTAGAAGACGCGCAAAGCCGCCCTCAGAATGTCGGCGCCCGAAGCTCCGCTTTGGTAGTTCGCCGCTTCGGCCGAGTAGATGCCGCAAAATTTTTTGACCTGTGCGTCGACTCGGCCAAAGTGAGCACGGAGCATTGTATATTTGCGCTTCCGGGCCCCTTTCGGCTTAGTCTGGTGGTAGACATCACGGACCTTTTCCCAGAAGCACTTGGCGGCTTGTTGGTTCCCGACGATGGGATCGTACGAGACGGTGAGTCAGGCGGTGTACACCGCCTTAGTTTCTTCGTTGCTGTACGGATGCCGGCCCAGATCCTCCAGTTCCTCCTCCTCCTCCTCGGGTGCCTCAGACGCAGCCCTAGAGCTTCCACCGCCTCGGCTTCCTCCCTGGGTGGGTTCAACGGGGATATCCTCCCGAATCTGGGACAAACCCTGAGAAAGCCGCGAGCCGGGTGGTCGAGCTTAGGCATCCACATCGAAAGTGGGTGGTTGGTACCCACCCGGCGTCGCCGACCCCTGGGTGCCCGACGTCGACGACCCGGAACCACCAAGTGTGTTGTACATGGTCTCCCAATCGCCGAACGCGTTGAGATCCCACCCACCGGAGCCGCCACCACCGTAATTCCCGTCGCCGGACATTTTGTGAAGGAGATTGAAATAGAAAATTGGAGAGGAATTGATGTTGGTTTAGGAAGAGTAGATGTGTAGTTGTGTGTGAAATGTAATAAATTAGGTGTATTTATAGAATACGAAAATAAAAATAAAAATAAAAAAAGTTAAAAAAACGGTAATATGACCGTTAAAAAAAAAATTTTAAAAATATATTTTAAAAAAAAATTAATTATTGCGCCATATCGCTGACGTGTCCCACTCGCGGGCCGGCGAGTGGGAAGCACGCACGAAGCGGGGAGCGCCACGTCGCCCCAGCGCGTGGCAGCACAAGCCGTGCCGCGTTCCGTGCCGTCGGCACGCGGAACGGAATGGGAACGGAATGGGAGCGGAATGGTGCGCCGCAACGCGTTCCGCGGCGAAACCGTTCCGGCGGAACGGCACGCGGAACGCCGGCGGCACGCGTTGCGGGTGCCCTAAATTCGTTTCCAAGTTTAGAATTGCTATACGGACTTGTTGTAGTCAGTTAAATTGTTATTTGTGTTTGATTTGTTTTTCGTTATGAAGACTATTTTAAAAGTGGGATGCAAAAACACCTCAGTCTCATTATAGCAGCAGCATCAACTCTTACTTCACCATAAGTCAATGTTTGCATCCAAAATCAAATACTATAAGTCTGAAAAAGGTTTAGTATCGACTTGAAATAATGTACTACTATATACATAAAAGAATACAAGTATATAGGGATAATGCGCTATCTATATTCTAGAATTATAGGGAGGCTATACAACCAAAAGCAGTAAAGCTTTCTGCATGATATACAGCAACTACTTTTGTATACATAACAAACTCCTCAGTTTTCAGACATTATAAACATCGTAACATTTTCTATTCAATTTTGATCAAGTAGATGAATGTATCTGTAAAAGACATCATCACTTGTAAGAATTAGTATCAAACCTATGGAATCGATCAGAAAATCAAGATCAAGATTCAGTAATCCAAACTGCTTTTGAAGCAAAGCACGATCGTCGACAGTTGTTGTAGAGCTTCGTATCATTTCAAATTGCTGCATCGCCTCAGCAAGAAAAACTATACTTTAAAAGTGCTGGCGTGGCTGAGGGCCGTCAAGTGACAATGTGGCACGACATGAGTCAAGCATCTAGATCGAACAACAAATCTCAAGTTAAACTCGAGAATTATTGATACAATGCGAATTATTGATACAATGCCACCAAATTTTTTTGAATATCTTCTACAGGTACAGCACATTACGCATAATAGCCACCTTGGTAGTATTTCATAAGCTTCACGCGTCCAGCTCTGCAAACAAAAAAAACTAACCTAACCTAACCCAACCCGTATCTCTCTCTTGGAAAAACTCCATTCTATCTCCCCATAACGAACACTACTCATCACTGGCATGGCATGATTTGCCACTCTGGCACCAGGATACAGCCAATCTACTTCATTGAACACAAGAGATGACTAATGATCTCAATGGATAGGCAGAAGAACACTCGAGGGAAATGACACTGTTCCATTATTTGGAGCTCCATAAATGTTCAAAATGCTTGTAACCAAATTGTATATCTGAACATTCTCAAACGAGGGGACCTTCCTCCCCCTACCAAAACGAGGTCCATGACAAATGAAAACACTCCTCATGGAGAAGATTGCATTGTCATATCCATGCGATCCTCCACATTCTTGCCTCTTCAACCTCGTCTGCTCCACCTTAAACCCTTCATCAACCAACCCTATAACTGGAGGGATACGATCACTATCTGCATAATGCAGTCTCCTAGGCAGATCCTCCTTGAGATAAACCCTCAAATACTCACCATTCCCAACACTCCCCGACTTCAAAGCCTCATTCATCTTCGCCACAACTTCCTTAGGCGAATGGTCAGATGGCGGACGGATGGCAAGCAAAGGGCTATACGACTGAATCCAATCCTTGGGTATCCCAAGATCATCTAGATATATCAGCTTCTTATCACATGTCCCAACCATCCCATGATCACCAACCAAAATGATATTCACATCATCAAAAAAACCCCTCTTTTCTAAACCACTAATCAACCTCCCAATCATGCTGTCAACCCTAGAAATCGCCTCTGTGATCTTCGGATCATCGGAGCCGACCTTATGGCCCTGATGGTCGGGATCCTCGAAATACAATGTCATAAACGAAGGAATTTCACTACTGTTCAAATCAAAGTATCTTAAAACAGTATCAACTCTATCTTCATATGGCACAGAGCTATTATAAATCATGCAGTATTCATTAGAACAGTTCCATGAGCCTTTGACTACCTCCGAGCCAGGCCAAAAATAGGTTGATGCTTTCAAGCCGCGATTTGCCAAAGTCTCCCACAGAGGCTCACCAAGCCACCACTTTGGCTCGTGGCTGGACATCGTGAAGAAGTCGCCGGTGGCGGGATCGATGAAGAAATTGTTGACAATTCCGTGATAAGCAGGGTATAATCCTGTGACAATTGAGTAATGGTTTGGGAAAGTAAGGGTTGGGAACACAGGAATCAAACCTAGGTCAGCTTCAGTTCCGTTCTCGATCAATCTACGGATGTGGGGCGTTTCGGTCTTGAATTGGTATCCGAATCTGAATCCATCCATTGAAATCAGTAAAACGACTGGGGTCTTGAGCTTTGCGAGCGGCCTGGCCACCTCCCGGGGCGGATTAGAGGCGGAGTGGAAGAAGAGGAATGCGAAGGCGGCGGCGGCGGCGAGAGCAATCCAGGTGGAGAGGAAGAGGAGGATGATGGTGAGGGTAATGGAGGCCGGTTTAGCGTTTGGAGTTGAGGGGCAAGAGTCTGAGGTGGAGAGTGGTAGAAGAGCTGCGTCGGGATGTTCGTCTTCTTCGTTTGCAGCTGATTCGTTAGGTTTCGGAGTGAGGATCGGCATGGATTCAGATATCATTTCCAATTGATTTTATGGAAATGGAACCCTTGTGGAGATTGAGGGTGGTTTCAATTAGATGAAGTTGGTAGCTTTGGATCAAAATTGGAGATTTGTAGAGTATTTGGGAGAGTGGTGCATGAGAAACGAGGGGAAGTTTGTTGAATGATGAATTATAGAAGAATGAGAGATATGAGTTGTGGTGGAGTGAGAATGGAAGGTGGTTGAGATGAAGGTGTCAAAGAAGGTGGAGTGGCAGTTTGTCTTCCAAATTAAGGAAGGTTTAATTAATACTGGAAGTGGCCCAGTGCTATTTTGCTGGATACTGATAGCCAGGATCAGACTATTAATACTGGAAGATGATGTCTTAAAGTTTGTCTTGTGGCTGACAACTATGACTACCTGGTCTTGATGAAACTATTCTTTTGATTTTGCAGATCTTGAGAGCAGCAAACCTTGACTCTGATGCTGAGAATCTATTCTGTGAGTCGTAGCTTTCGAATACAACATTCTTGACTGTAGGACTTAACATTCATAGTTCTTTGATGAAAAGATATGTCTGCCTAAACATGAATAGAGAGGACACATTCATACAATTGCAGTCAAATGCAAAAAAAAAACCTGGAAGACAAGGGTGCCCATATTTATTAAAGAAATTTCCCCTTTGGACCACCATTGGACTGTATCATGATTCTGTAAGTCTGAAATATTTATCTGAATGATTTTGGGTGATGATGTTTTGAGTTACAGTTTTAATGATTATTTCACCATAAATGGATCAATCAAGCCCATTTACATGGTTTTCAGTTTTAGTTTTATAAGATCATTATATCGGAGATACTTTTTTGCACAAACTCTGAGTTTTATAGATGCAAGCTACCAGTTAAGCGATCGGTGAATGAGCATGCCGATTCTAGGCTGGGTTTGAGCCTAAATAACTAGACACTTTTAGTATGAACCAAAGGGACAGGGGAATTGTACCATTTAAGTATGATTTCATCATGTAGGAACTATATTCAACTAACGATTAAATACTGCCGAGGACCAGAATCCGAAAATATGATGAAATTTAAGCCTCGTCGAAGCGGAAGAAAACCGACCCCCCCAATTTCTTCCAGGTAATTAATCCCGTTCCATCCATTATGGAAGTATTTGGACTGCAAAAGCAACAGCGAGTTGTAGAAAATTCTTGTGCAATTCCAACTATTAGCTTTTCAGCCACCGTGAAATATCTCTAGTTTAGGCAAACGCATTAAGATGTTTTTCTTGATTATTGATTAGTTACCAGTGTGTTATGTGTGTGATATCAGATCATCATGACTCTGTGTAGTCCTGGTCTCCCATTAACCCAAAATGGAGATGCTGAATTGAATACATTGAGGAAATCCATGGTATGTTGTGTTTTGTTCTGGTTATGATTTGTTTGTCACTCACAAAACTTGTGGCAATTGTAGTTTTGGCTATATTTTATAGCAGATGAATGTATCAGGTTCACGAGGCTCAAAATGGCAATGTCCGTCTAAGGATTCAACACGCAAGGAATTATGCAGTTTCCCAGGCGCAGCAAGATGGTTGCACTGGAAACTTTAAAAGTATTATCTTGTTCCTGTGATTCCAACTTGTGCAGAGCTTGATGGATGAGACTTCTGGTTGTATCCTAGTAAAACTCCTCCTAGAGTGGAAGTACGCCCAAATCAAGTTTTTTATCTGTATATTGTAGTATTCTATACAGTATCTTATGTTGTAGAATCTGCTAACTAGATATCTTGAATATTAGCTTGAATACTAGTTGGCCTTATTCAATACTATTCTGCCATAGGAAGTCTGTGCAGAAAATTTTAACATGACAATATATTACACAAATCTGACTTTTGTGTTTCAGTTAATCAGATGATATATAACATACAGGCGTGCAATACTGAAACACTTAATTAATCTATATAGTTCTAATTAATAGGTAACTGTGACAACCAAAATAAAAATAGGTAAGGGTGAAAACTTGCACTCTTGGTACAATGACATCATATCTAGTGTTCTATTCCTATTTCTTTCTTTACTACATCTGAATATCCAGCATACCTCCTGCTAATTCATATGAAGATTACTAGTAAAGATGTATAAATGTAGGTTTCATATAACTCATCATCATACGGAAGTGAAAACACTTTGATCAGATTGAAAGCAGGTATCTAGGTCAGAACTTTGGAGGAGAGGAGCAACATCATATTCGTTACCATTTGTCTTGTCACTGATGGGCTGGCATCGAAGTAAGATTTGCAGAACGTCCTTCATTGCAGGTCTGCTGGAAGGGAATGTGCTGGTACAGATCAATCCAAGCTTCAGTATAGTGTTTATGTCTTCCAAGTAGAGCGGATCCTTTAGATCCTCATCCACAATGTCAAGTATTTCTTTGCCTTGTGAATGTGACGCCATGCCCACTCAGCAAGGGACGAACTCTCGTCTCCGTAATGACCCTCTTTTCCAGTTATCAATTCAAGAAGGATCACACCAAAACTGTACACATCGATCTTCTCACTCACTCTTCTTGTTTGAGCATATTCTGAAATATGTGGTTAATAAGTCCAGGGAATCAAATGATATTCAGAAAATCATACTAATATAATACTTACCTGGAGCCATATATCCAAAGGAGCCAGCTACTACCGACATGGTATTAGGTTCTCCGTGCTTGATCAAGTTTCTTGCTAGACCAAAATCTGCAATCTTTGCATTGAATTTAGAATCTAACAGGATGTTGCTTGATTTCACATCTCGATGGATAATTGGCGGTGAGCAGTGATGATGCATATAGGTGAGCCCGTGAGCAGCTCCAATTGCAATCTGCAGCCTCTTGGGCCAGTCCAGGACAACATGGCCAGAGATGTTGTGTGATCTGTTTCTGCTATGAAGCCATCTATCGAGACTGTGGTTCTCCATATACTCGTAGACGAGAAGCTTTGAGGTCTCGCTTGAAATGCAGCAAAGTAGTTTCACTATGTTAGAGTGCCGAATAGTTCCCAGTATCCGAATTTCAGCTAGGAATTGTTTCTCATCTAACTTGACATTGTCCCAGATCCTCTTAACAGCCACATATTCTCCTGAGCGACTTATGGGGACACGGAATACTTTCCCAGATCCTCCACTTCCAATTTGATTCTCGTCTCTCAAGCTTGACAATATGATTGCTTCTGTGAAATTTAGCCTTTGGAATGAAGTGAGCTTCCAAGTTGAGCTTGAAACCTGCTTTCGCTTTCTGTAACTTCTGCAGACATACATTGTGTAAAGAGAGACTGCTAGGAAGGCCACAGCAGCGGTGCTAGAGACTGCAGCAATGAGTCCAGAAGGGAACTTGTTGGATTTCCTAGTTTCAGCACTGCAAGTGCTGAGACCCAATGATACGATATTGGAAGAGAGTCCTGAGTTGTTCAGAAAGCTGCCTTGAAAAGCTCCATTTTCAAACGATCTTGGGATTCTTCCCGACAGCTTATTTGAGGAGACATTGAGAAAAGATACCCTTGAAGAGACAAATTCAGGGGGAATTTGGCCTGAAAAAGCATTTTCTGACAAGTCCAAGGAGTTGAGATTAGGCAACAGCGCCCATTGTTGCAGGAATTTCTCCAGAGAGTTGATTTCTACTGAGATCCAGCGTTGTGAGAGATTTCCATGAGACTATATTTGGTGGCAGGGCACCAGAAAGTTGATTACCGTCTAGCAAAAGAACTGTGAGAGATGCAAGAGCAGTCAATGCTTGTGGTATCGCACTGCTTAATAAATTGTTACTTGCCCTCATCACGCTCAAATTCTCCCAAGAAGATATGCTTGCTGGAATTGAACCCGAAAAATGGTTGTTCATCAGCTCGAGCAATCCAACTTTAGAGCTAGTTTTTGTGGTAGCTCACCAGAAAACAAGTTGTTGCCTATCATCAGCTCAGTTAGATTCTGTGACGTCCATAAACCATCAGGGATTCTACCAGAGAGCTTGTTGTCATGAACTCGCACTACCTCCAGACTGCTGCAATCACCAAGAGAATCTGGCAACCCGCCTGTCAGTTTGTTATCAAAGAGAACCACCCCTCTAAGGACCTTATTTTCACACAGATATTTAGGCACTTCACCTTCAAATTGGTTTTCAGATACCTCAAATGTTTTCATTTTCGAGTACCTCCCAAACTCCGGTGGTAACACACCTGACAGATTGTTGGTGAACAGCTTGATATCTACAATTTGTGGTAACCTGGCTATGCTTGCTGGTACCTCGCCGGACAATTGGTTGAAATTCAAAGCCAACCCGGTAAGGCTTGTTAACTTCCAAAACTCAAATGGGATTGTCCCATTAAGAGTGTTGTTGGAAACATCAAGAATCTTCAACTTTGGGGCTTCGACACTCTGAGGAAGGGGTCCAGATAACCTGTTGTTGTAAAGGAACATGATAGTTAAATTCTTGAGAAGAAAGAGGCTGCCAGGAATGCCACCGCTCAAGTGGTTTGTATTTAAATCTAAAGACTCCAAGGCGGACATATTCCCAATGCCATCAGGGATTTCTCCGATCAGGTTGGCTTCGGTCATCCACAGATTCCGCAGTGTCTTCAGCTTAGCGAAGCTGTGTGGAATGGATTGCAGTGAAAAAGCGTTATAGCTCAGAGACAGCTCCTCCAGATTTGAGAGGTCGCCTATATCTGGTGGGAAGGAGCCGTTGAACAAGTTTGCTGTCATCTGAAGAGACCTGAGGTTCAGCAGTCTCCCTATGGCTGGAGGGATGTCCCCGGTGAAGTTGTTGGCCGACAAGATCAACACGTGGAGTTGCGGAGAAAGACGATCCAAGTCATCAGGTATTGTTCCAATGAAATAGTTGTTAGAGAGGTCCAAGTATTCAAGCTTGGAGCAGTTGTAGAGGACAGTGGGGAAATGTCCTGGGATGTAGTTGAGTTGGAGATCGATGTGGGTGAGGTTGTTGAGGTCGCATATCGACAGCGGGATTGCCTCTGTGATGCTTCCGTTTTTTATCACGAGTCCCGGGGTTTTTTCTTCTTTTGTTCTTGACCACACTTGTCATTCCTTAAGTGTTCTAGACTTTTTTTGAATTCTAATTTTGGGAGAGACGCATGACCCTCATGCGTCTCCTTTTAATGAAACGCATGACGGAGATGCGTCTTTTATAGAGACGCATGAGGGACATGCGTCTCCCATTTTTTTCGATTTTTTTGGAACGATAGGGAGAGACGCATGAGGGTCATGCGTCTCTAAATACATACGATACAACTGTAAGCCATTATGTAATGATTGAGAAATTGTATGGATACTTTGACACTCAAGGTCTGCATGTCTATGGAAAAAGTGGAAGAGTGAGAAATTGGGAAATAGTAGGCTAGTAGCATTATTATTCATGAATTTATGCTTACGGTCAAATGGAGTAATGCATGCCTCCATCAGCATTGTAGTGTATATTTAGAGACGCATGACCCTCATGCGTCTCTCCCTAAGACGCATGACGGTCATGCGTCGTTCAAAAAAAATCAAAAAAAATGGGAGACGCATGTCCCTCATGCGTCTCTATGAAAGACGCATCTCCGTCATGCGTTTCATTAAAAGGAGACGCATGAGGGTCATGCGTCTCTCCCAAAATCGGAACAAAAAAAAAGTCCAGTACACTTGAGGAATGATAAGTGTGGTCTAGAACAAAAGAAGAAAAAACCCCGAGTCCCGTGACTGAGCCGCTCGTGCATGTGATCTCCAGCCACGTGCAGTGGTCGGACGACGGTGTCCAGTGGGTGAGGGAGGGGGGATTGGACCATTGGTGTTTGAGTCCGAGGAGGATGTTTTTGTCTTGGTTAGGATCGTTGTTTTGTGAGATACCATTGTAAGGTAGGCTGAGAAATAGGATGAGGAGGAGGACTAAGGAGAATCCATGATTGATCATGTTGATGGATGAAGCATGCAGCATGATACAGCTTCAGATTGTCCTCTCTCTATTTTTCTGTATTTTGGTTCAAGGAAAGTGGAAGAGAGTTGTAAATTGTAATGTGAAAGTATGAAGCAGAGAGGAAGCTGCCTGTAAATGAAGACCAGAGCCAGCTGACTTTTGAAAATTCCGTTGCTACCAATTTTAGATTATTTCACTCATTTTTTCGATTGTTTTCATTTTATTTTTTTAATTGCAGATTAGTATTTTTCTCGAACTGGTTGCACAAATTTACTCCATGCAAGTGATTATGTTTACACTAATGAGATTGTAATTAGATCTTCATGAATAAAAAAATATTTTCTAATTGGGGATTAAATAGTGCTTTTGAATATTCACCAAAGAAATTGCACACGTCCACTTTATTCTATTTGACCAGACTCGTTGAGCAAACTCATTAATATATTGGAGAATTAGCTTAAACTATTACTATAAAAATGTAAATTAAAAATAATAATACTATCAAGCTTTACATATTTGCATCGGGGAATGACAGATAACTAACAAATTAATTTAAGCAAAATTAAAGTACTACTCTATATCTCTCTCCTATTTTATTTTCTTTCATACTTTTTTCTTTCTCTATTTAACCTTGAACATCAATTTATCAAATTCCATCTACAAAAGAAATGCATTATATAGCTTGAAACGGAAGGAGTTATATAAAATATTTATAGATAATAATTGTATCCCATTCCTCCATTTTATTTGTAGCTATCAATGATGGAAATTACATCAAATATGAAATCGCAATTTCATTTCTTTTATAGTACTATTTTTTAATTTTTTGTGCTGGCATATGAATCCCCTAAGATTTATCGTTCATTTCTATTTCTGTAGTATTTCGGAAAGTTCCTGTAATGGTGTTCAAATTTCTAAAAAGCCATTTATTTCTATCTCAATGTCATTCTCATGCATCCCATTCCATCATTTTAGGATATGTTCGGTTTCAAGATTGGATCATCATAAATGGGTTGGGCCGTTGGGCTTGAGTCTGGTTAATAATGTTTTGATGAAATAAATCATATCGGAGAACACAAATGTATTTTTCAATCATCAAGGCACCCAACGACATCGTTTCACTCGTTCTTGCAGTTTTGGCAGACCTCTTACATGAAAGAAGGATAAACCCCTTCCACGATTCAGAGATGCTTAAACCCACCGTCAAAATTCTGATTTAAGGTATCTCTATACATTAAATTATATGCTTTCGATTTCTCAGTTCTCCGTTTCACCTCCTCCTATCCGAATCGATTTTGAATTTTACGGTTTAATCCATTGTCGTACTAAATAACTTCCATAAACTAGTAACCATGTCCAAGCCTGCAGCATTACCTTTAGCATTTAGGATTTCTTCGCGGCCCACACAGTTTCTTTGTCAGCTTAAAGCTCCAAAGCCCGTCTCTGTTTTTGGTGTTAGCCATTTAATTCTTGGCTCGAGTAAAAGAAGACCTCTCGAGAAGTTTCTATCTGTTGGACCCAGAAATTGTGTGAGAAATCGTTTCCTCAACTGTTCACTATCTGGAGGGAGGAGTTTTTCGAGTTCAAGCTTAAACAAGGCTGCTGAAACAAGTGAAAATCCCCTTCCTTGGTTAGCTGCGTCTGAGGAAAGAGGGGCTCGTAGAAAGGTTGTGAAAAATGGGGCAAGCAAGGGGGCTAAGTCTTCGTGGGAGGAGTCGGCTGAGAAGTTCTTAAAAGGAGGGGCTTCCACGGCAGAGAATGTCGAACTGCCAAAGTTAGAGAGGAAGAGAAATGAATTTAGAGGTGCTGAAAGGCCACAGTTAGAGAGCAGGAGAGATGGATTCAGGAATAGAAGTAGTGGTTATGTTAAGTACGAGGATGAAGAGGAGGAGGGGGAGGCTGAGGTCGAGAATGATTCTAGGTGGTATAACATTAGGAAGAGGTATGCTAACTATGTTGAAGCAAGGCCGGCGCTTGAGAGACCGGAAGCCAGGAGATGGAACAGAGAAGAAAGTTTTGGTAGAAAGACGTGGAAAGAAGCTAAGGAGTCTACAATGCCAAGAATAGTGGGAGAAGGTGTGTATGGAGTTGGTCCTGTTTTGGCTGCTCTTTCAGCTGGTCGGAGAGAATTCTATACTTTGTATGTTCAGGAAGGGTTGGACCTAAGTAGTAATAATAGGAAGAAAAAGGATAAGAAGGGGTTTGAGAAAATCTTGAAGATGGCAGACAGAATCGGACTAAGCACAAACGAGCTGTCCAAGCATGATCTCAACATGGTTGTCGATAATAGGCCTCATCAGGGTTTGGTTCTGGATGCATCTCCCTTGGAAATGGTTGGTATAAAGGAGTTGGACGTGGTTTCTACAGAGGGAGAGAAGGGCCCTCTTTGGTTGGCATTGGATGAAGTGACTGACCCTCAGAATCTTGGGGCAATTATCCGCTCTGCTTACTTTTTTGGAGCTGCTGGAGTAGTGTTGTGTGCTAAGAACTCGGCTCCTTTGAGTGGTGTTGTGAGCAAAGCCAGTGCTGGTTCGCTTGAACTAATGGAACTTAGATCTTGTAAGAATATGATGCAGTTCTTGACATCCTCAGCTGGAAACGGTTGGCGGGTTCTTGGAGGTGCAGTTTCTCAAAGAGCTATTCCTTTGGATGAAGTTGTTCCTGGTGCACCAACGATACTCGTTCTAGGAAGTGAGGGAACTGGTTTGAGGCCATTGGTGGAAAGATCGTGCACTCATTTAATTAGGATTCCTGGAAATTTACCAGTTGATCTGATGCTGACAGGAGATGAGGATGTGGAAAATGCTGAGAGTCCTCAAGAATTGACCTCCTTCTTGGCGGTGGAAAGCTTGAATGTAAGTGTTGCAGCTGGTGTTCTGCTCAATCACCTAACAGGAAGTTGCTACAACAGTCATACATGCGAGAGCAACTTATCATAATCGAATGAGATGTTCTAGTAATCAACTGAGCTTGTGTCTGGTTTGAGCTTAGATAAATGTATGCTGATCGTCCAACACAGTATTCCTATTTCTCTCCAGATACATGCCAAAAATATGTTAACCTGGCTATTTTTATGATAGCATGTTATTTTTAAAAATTTTGTTGCTGTTTTCATGTGACAAAAGTGTTTTGCTGATTTTCTGCATTATTCTAGTGAATCACTATTTTTATAATGACATATATTTTCATTTCATGATATTTATCCCTGGCAAGCTACCAATCTACATTAGCATGGATGCATCACAGTAAACAGATGCTGAATTCTTGATGGTTTGCATTTGTAGTGAGTTTCCATAAGCAGAAGCATATCATGTGCATGATATGATTGATACGGGGAAGTTTGGGTTGAATTGAAGATATCATCTTGAAAAATTAGGTAGCGGTTTCCTAATTCTTTCACATCAGGCAATTGTTGGAAGAAATCGAGGAGTCACTCAAACCTCACATAGAATCCCATCATTAAAAGCATGTATTATGGAAGATGGATGTGGGCGTTAAATATGTTGTTGCTACAATATTAAAAAGACATTTTATTTTTACCTTTTCTTACACCTACTTTTTTTTTCTTATTTGTTTTTCCATAAGTTAAAAAATGTGAGATTATTTGTACAGGATTGCCACAAAAAATACAAAAAAATGATGTGATCCAAAATACATGCTTTTTTTTTACTTAAATGTTTATGTTTTATGTGATCCAAAATGCAATCTTGCTTTTTACAAGTAACAGCCATTAGTTATAGAATTTTTAAGCACTAATTGACCTTATAAAATTAATCAGGATTTTAAACATCAAGAGTGTTTTTGACCATTTTCCCTTTAATAATATCATGGATCTTGCCATTACTAATATCCCCAGTGTCTCTCTATTAGCAGCCTACATGAATTGAACACAGAATAAGGAAGCTTGTGATTTGTGTGTAAAGAGGTCAAATATATATATATATGAATTGAACACATAAAATAAGGAAACTTGTGATTTGTGTGTAAAGAGGTAAAATATGTACTAATAGTACTGTGTGTAAAAAGTTTTCTTTTTTGAACGATGTCAAAGCTCAATAAGGTATACATGTCAATTGTAGCCTGAAGATCGAATGTTAAAAATCATCAGAGTTGAGTCCTCCGGTCGTTACAGAAGTGCAGTAGTTCAGTGCCTGTTTTGAGGACTTCACATCGAAGAACTAAAAAATAAGAAAACTCAAATCTTTGCCACAGTTTAGGTAATGCAACTGTGCTTCCATTTGGTTTTTACTTGAAAGTAATATGTATCGGTAATTCTTCAAGCAGTATGCAACAAGTAAGTCGTAATTAAAAGGCATGCTATGTATGGCTGAGTAAACCAAGATACTCATATTCTCAAATAATACTGGGTTTATCTACACTGTGACATGAGACAAGACACGAGATATAAGAAATCTGTAAACCAAGCTACTCATATTCTCGAATAATACTGGGTTTGTCAACACTGAGACATGAGACAAGACACGAGATATAAGAAATCTGTTATAACAAGTTTGCATTTTCCCTAGTCTGATACTACTGGAAGAAATAAAATCAGTGATCAAACTAGAAGAACAAAAGGGATCACAAGCTTGATTAACAAAAAAGAAACGAGGAATTAAGTTGAATGCACTGCAATGTTTAAAACATAATACGGTTGAGCTCCAAAATTACATGATTTAAAACTGACCAATTGAGCCAATGTCCAAATAATTACTTTACTAGATTACCAATGTGGAAGTCCTCAATCATGTCAAAGACACGTGTAGCATGTTGTGGCCTGTAACAAGAAACAGATTGTCTTAGATTTTCATTCATCAGACTATGCAAAAACAAGAGAGGGTGTGAAACATGAAGTGGAACAGTTGAGGATTAAACAGTGGTAGAGTAGGATCTTCAAGAAGTAGGTCAAATATTGCTTCACCACATTCTATTGTCACGACTTATTGATGAAATAGAAGACATACCCAAAGAAGCCTTCAGTTGAATCATCACCAGCATGTACAAGGATAGCATCACCACCAGGGTGCTCCTCTACATAGGAGGTAACATCATAGACCTAAGAGCACAACATATCAATAGGTATCTCTTAGAGAAAGTCCATATGGTGGTGATCACAGAGGGACTTCAAGAAATCTATCAGATTTGAGTTCTGAAGAAAACCTTATCTTTTATGATGATCCAACAGTCAGTCCTCTTATTGTGTGATGAAACATCGGCTTTGGTGTATTCTTTGGACGCCTAAACAAACTAAATGTGACAATCAGAAAGAGACTCCGATAAAAAAGATTAACAGTGAACCAACCAAGTAATTCAATAAAACCATGCATTATAATCTGGCAAATCTAGACCAAAAGACATTCAAAATTGAAATGGTTGATCTCAAACTCTATACTCCATCATTTACCCTAAATATTTCATTTGGAATCATTATGATTTTGAAACTAATGACTATTAAAACTCAAGGATAATTTGAAAAATGTAAGCCAGCATGAGGGAAAAGTTGTCTCCTCTCCTTCTAAACCGTATGAAACTCATAACTAGCAAATTATACATATCAGTGAACACTCGAGTACTTTTTTTCTTTTTGGAATTAGTTTTTGCTTTAAAGAAATCCAAATTCGAATTAGTTGTCTGGAACAAAAAATCAACAGATTCGAACTTATACCTGAGAAGCAAACTTTTGCTGCGCCACTTTTCCAGTATCTGCATCCACCAAATTCATTGAGTCAGCCGAAATCGTGTGAATTGACAAAAAATAAATAGAGAAAAAGAAAATTAACCAGATTTACGAAGTCGAGGGATGAGAATGAGCATCCCCGATACAAATCCAAGAAACAGTGTCAGCAATAATAGATCCATTGTTAGTTTATCTGCCCACGAGCATAGAAAGACATGAGCAAAAGAAGATTATAATTGGTATATTTATAGGAAACAGGCGAAGAATGAGCATTGATATTAATGATAAGCTGAAGCAGCTCATTGTGATTTCCCGTAATTCCACCATGATTAACGAGCGTTGTGCGTTTCTGGAAGAGATAAAGCAGAGATAGATGATATATGTACCTTAGATTGAACAAACTGCGGCGGCGGCGCTGAAAGAGGAGTGAGACTTCGCCGGCGGAGAACACCACCTCTTTTTCAAGTGTGCTAAAATGTTAGAATTATTAACACTATTTTGGGTTAGTCTCGCTGCTGCTGAAGTTAAACTTCGATTTAATCACTTATATACATTGTGAATACGATCATTTAATATTTTCTGAATATTATATTGTTGAGTTACTTTAGAGGATTGAGATGCGTTTTTACGAGTAAGAATTCCATTTTTTTAAAATCATAATTATGGGTAACATTGTATTTTTACAGAACATTTAGTCCAACAAAAATAGTGGGCTTGCTTATAACTCATAAGCCCATTAACCAGCCCGCCTCTCTCATCTCTCTGCGCTTCCTCCTTCAATTTCCGGCGGCAACAAATTATCGCCGTCACCGCCTACACTTCGGTCTCTCCTCTCTCTCTACACGGTACCTACAATCACTACCCGCCGCCTTCTCCTTCTTCTTTCCCTTTCTTCCCGGTGTCTTCCTCGTCGTTTAGCATGTAAGAAATTTGGGCTCTTTGAAAACTTACCAGTAGATGTCAATTTTGAGATGCTGGTCGGGAAAAGTCTCCCTTTTAAACTGACGTTGGGAATTTTCTGAGAAATTTGAAGAAATTATGATGATTGATGCCTGAAGCTGGGAGGAAAAATCTGTGTCGTCTCAGCAATGTCATTTTATCGCCTCTCAAGAACTGCTCGGAGCCTCCGCCACCGTCAATCTTCTCTCTCCGCCGCCCACACTTATATCCACTCGCCTCTACTATTGGCCGACTCAAGCCGCCACTCGGGTCACCTGTTCCAAGTCTCCGAAAATTTTCACTCCATCAATCAGTTTTACAAAGACAGCAATTCGTTCCGGTCAATTGGAGCCTATCACCGCCTTCTTCAGTATTCAAGCTTTTCAACTCTACCATCCGATGAGAAACGAGAAGAATCGAAACTTTCCAAGGGTAATGAATGTGATCGGTCGTGGATAGATATTTATTTACCGGAAAAGGCGCGGCCCTACGCTCGACTCGCGCGGCTGGACAAGCCGATTGGGACTTGGCTCTTGGCCTGGCCGTGTATGTGGTAAGTTTGTTCATCTCTTTATTTTTTGAAAGTTCTCAATTTATATGGCTATGCTGTCATGTATTGTCTATTTACTCTGTTTCTATCACATTTAGGGAAGTGAAGAGCTAACCTTAACTGTCTTTCTGGGTTTAAATATTGCATATGATGTGAACAAGAATTTGAATTAGACGATCAATGAACCAAGTAGGTGTCAGGTCAATTTCCCTTGGTAATTGCTTAAAAAGGATAACTGTTTTTCTCAGTTTTACTTTCTATCCATCCTGAGACAATGCATGACCAAAGAATGTAAGATGTTAATTGTTATGATTTGGAAGTTTATTGGTGATATTTTGGGTTTAAAGGTCAATTACGATGGCGGCAGCTCCAGGGAGCCTTCCGGATATTAAGATGATGATGCTTTTTGGTACAGGGGCATTGCTGTTGCGTGGCGCGGGGTGCACCATTAATGATCTTTTAGATCGAGATATTGACACCAAGGTAGTTATCATTCTAATTCCGCACATCATTGTTTGTATGTATTTCAAGATGTAGAAAGAACCAATCTTAATATCTTTAGTTATTGTAATTATGATTTGTCTTCATGTTTAGTATGCATCCTTCTTCCCTCTATTGATTGTATTGATTCTGTTTTTGATAATTTAATATGGTGTAGGTAGCAAGGACAAGGTCGAGACCCATTGCAAGTGGTGTACTGTCACCATTTCAGGGACTTTGTTTTCTTGGTTTTCAATTGCTTTTGGGGTTGGAAATTCTTTTGCAACTGAACAATTTCAGGTTTGACTCATTCTTTCTTCACTTTGACTGTCGCAGTTCATTTCCTTGAAAAGGTGTGCTTGTGTAACAGCTTAGAATTAATCTATGCACTGTAGATTGTAGTGGCGAAGTTATCTTAGAAGCTCTTAAAAATATACTGAGTATAGGTATTTGATTTTTCCTCATACTCCATCAACGCATTGCATGTCTAAAGTATTCAATTGGTGACCTTGCATACTGAGAGGGTCTTTGGCTAAGCTTATTTTAGACATCTTATAAGATGTTTCAAGTGCTTATAAGATGTGATGTCTTAAGAGTTTATAAGTTGGTAAGTTGGATAATTGAGCTTTTAAGTACAGGGAGAATTTTAGTAAAGAAAGAGAGAATCGTCACTTGGGAAGGAATATATGACGGAAATAACAAAATATAATAGGGTTGTTTTTTTCTAAATTGACTGTTGCTTATTTGTTCATGAAGAAATAAGATGGGATTGGATGTGTATGTTGCTTGTTTATAGCTTGACTCATAAAACATTTTACAGCCGTGTTCTGGGAGCTTCATCTCTGCTGCTAGTATTTTCATATCCTCTGATGAAGAGACTGACGTATTGGGTAATGAATCCTGATCTCTATCTTTTTCCATCATAGTATTCATCCTTCTTCCTTGAGAAAGTAGGGTGATGGGAGACACACAGCACACATACACGAAAACACCAAGGAACTTGTGCCTGCCTCTGTACTTCGACAAACACTTTTGTTGGATTATTTAATGCTATATCTTTAGCTGAATCTATGTCGGTGCAGCCTCAGGCCTATCTAGGATTGACGTTTAACTGGGGTGCTTTACTTGGTTGGGCTGCTGTTAGAGGAAGCCTTGATCTGGCTGTAGTGATCCCTCTTTATGCTTCTGGTGTATTTTGGACCCTTGTTTACGATACAATTTATGCACATCAGGTATAGGCTTATCTTTGATTCCTATCTCGTGGACTGGTTCTTGATATATTCCTAATTGGATTTGTATGTAATTGTAATCCAGGAAATTTGATATCATTAGGGCTTTTATGAAGTTGATAATTTCTTCTTGAATTATATCATATGGATAGCATTTAGCTCGTACAAAAATTTTGGGGAAAAAGTTAGCCTGGTTTTTTCATTTTAGCTTTGGCTTACACATAATTTCTATCCTTTGCTCCGTGTAAGAAAAAGACAAAAAGAAAAGTCTCAGTAAGTACGAGCTTATGTATTACAACACGCTATGGTGAATGTTAAAACCCTCTATTTGGATTACTTGTATTCTAAAATCAGGAAGAGCTCTATATGAACTAAATAAATGCTTGTTAAATATTTTTACATTGAGATTCACAAACAATTATGATGTTTGTAATATTATTTCCTCTAAATGCATTAAATCCTGAGGCACGAGAAGCTCGTAGTCACAGAAAAATTTGGATCTAGTGCCACTGAAGTAGGTGACAATTGTACATGCAGGACAAGGAAGACGACATGATAGTGGGTGTCAAATCAACAGCCTTGAGGTTTGCAGATTCAACAAAAGAATGGATTTCTGGCTTTGGAGCAGCATGTATCGGTAGCCTTGCTCTGAGTGGATATAATGCCAATCTAGGTGTGCTAGTTTTATTTCTATTCTCTTTGCCAGCAGTTAATTGTTTATTCTCTGGTAGTAATGACTCTCCATATTCACATGTCTCGGTCTTCAATCTTTTTTATGGTTGATGCAGAATGGACATATTACATATTCTTAGCTGCTGGATCGACACAATTAGCTTGGCAGATACTCACAGTTGACCTTTCAAGCCGTGCTGATTGCAGCAGAAAGTGAGTATCTGAATACATGATTTTCTGTTTGTTTACGTGGTGTTTATGTTTGTGTATATCTTCATGGGTGCATACCGTTGTCTAATAGTATCTTGTACATCTCTGAAGCTAGTTAAAATTTTGAATAGTTAACAGCATAATGAAAATTGATGCATATATTTCTGTAATATTTTCAAACTAGTCCATTAACCAGTTTGGGCTCTGATCTTTGAAGCATTTGTAATGACTACTTTTTCCTGTATTTTTTTGGTTATAATCAGATTTGTATCCAATAAATGGTTTGGAGCAATTATCTGCAGTGGGATTCTCTTTGGAAGACTCTTATCTTGATGGACTTAACATCAGGTATAGAATTAAAAACCCAATACAGCAATACATAATCCTTCAATGAATCTTACAGATGTGATTAATTATTCTAAAATACTCTAGTATATTGTTGGCAACTCCATACTGTTATCATAGTTGTTACATATATTTATTTCATAATAGATTTAGTAGCAGCTTTCTTGAGCACTCCTCTTGACGTTGCAGCGGTTGCAGGGTTGATGGCTTTCCTTATCTTGAATACATTCCAAGCAGTGCCCACACAATGCCCTGCAGTTGCTAAGGCGTGCTCTGTCGTCTCTCCAGCGCTCTCTGCATACCTATTATGTCGTAAACACAGTTGAGAATAGAAGATCTGGATTTCCATACTAAGCTATCATTGGCCTACCTATTAGTAACGGCTGTTTTAACTGCACCGGTGGTTGCTACCATTGTTTGCTTTTCAGCAGCCTCAGCTGCGTCTATTATTTTGTCTGTGCATTAACAATATATGATCACAAACTCATTGGAATTGGTATTAGCAAATAGATACAAGAAACTAGGAATGAACTTACTAAGTGCATCAAGGGAAGCCAAGAGCACCTCTCCCGGCATCATATTCAAGAAGGCCTTCCCCGGTCGGGATTCAACAATTGGCGTCATTACTGCACCAGTACCAGTCTCAACTACGTTAAGCACACTTTTGCTTAATATATGTGTCATCTTCGACAGTTTCGTCGCCCTGCCGTGTTATACATAATTTTCCTTTTCATGGACTATTGTGCAAAAGGAAAAGACACATACCGTTTCAAGCTCTTATACAGGGTGCCTTTGCTTTTCTTTGCTCCATTGCTCTGAATTTTGTTAGGTGCTACTATATTCTACTCCTCGACTGCTTGAATCAGGATTGTTTCCTCTCCTTTCTGCACCTTTTTTTCATAAACAAAATAGAATCATCAAGTTTTCATCTCCCTTTTTCCTTGGATCTTGGATTGAAGGTCACCTTATTAGTATAGGCATTGCTGCACTTGAAGATGCCCTTAACAATGTATCCGGTGCCACCAGCTATAGCCTTGGCCAAGAACATATTATAACTATGCACCGCCGGTGCAAACTCCTTCCAATCGATATCACTATCTCTCCTTCTTTGACGCCGTGAATGAGCAATTCTCCCTCAGGAACGCGTCCAACTCCTCCAAACTGCCGCTGGCAAATGCCACGCCGTAGCTGAGTGGTGTGCCGTCATTCATGGGCAGCGAGAAGAGGTGGTGCTTCTCGTCCAGCTTCACCACCGGCTCGTCCTTAGTCAGCGGCCACTGCCGTCATTCATCGCCACGTTGCCATCGGTTATTCGTTGGAGCTCGAAGGTGCCTCGCCCTCGTCCATGAGATGAACCCTGCATTCTGGGATTCGCAGAATAACATCGTGTCTTACGTTAATAGTATTGTTGCTTTGTGGGATTAATGTTTCTTGGTTTGAAGGTTGTTGAACTTGAGTGGGTGGTGGCTCTGGTAGTGATGCGTTTTTGTGAGATTTTGATTTCGTTGGCTTGCAGCAGTTCATCTTTTCTTTGCGATTTCAAAGACTAAACGATTGAGTTTAGATTGACGTGCTTGATTTATTCTATGATTTGTAACTTTATTCTGTGCTTGTTGAGAAAGTTGACGCCAATTATTCCTTGTTACTTTCGGCGAACAAAAAATATTTTACTCAAAAAATGCTCATTTCTTCAGTCTTTATATATTATCAAAATTTTCATCTTATATTATTCCTTCTTTTACTGCAAAGAAGAATAATAGCATCATATTAATATAGATCAGATTCTATTATCTTGTAATAGTATATTATCTTGTAATAGTACACTACAAAAACCTCGCAGTCACTAATCAGCGAAATTTGGGCACTAAACAGATTTAGTGACGGACTAAGTATCAACAGATCCGTCAATACAAAGCTTGTTAGTAAAAAATATTTGTGACGGAAAAATCCATCACTAAATTTACAATGACGGAAATCAAGCTGGCTGCCAATAGACATGCCCACGGTTCACGAACCGGCGGTTGGCGGAACCGGAACCGAACCGTGAGGCTATTTCACGGTTCCGGTTCCGGTTCCGGTTCGAAAACCGGCGGTTCCGGTTCCGGTTCGGAACCGCCGGTTTTCCGGCGGTTTTGGCGGTTCCAGTTTTCGAACCGGCGGTTTCGCCGGTTCAATTATTTATTTTTTTTAAAAATTTTTTTTGAAATTTGGCTTTATACAATAAATCGGAACAAGACAATGCATAATTCAAGCACAAATAAGACGAATATAGAGAAAATGAAATAAATTTTATTGATTTTGAGTTGTAACGGACAACGAGTCAACGATACATTACAATTTACAATACATAAGTATACAATACAACAACATACAACAATATAATATAATTTACAAGTGTCGTCGCCTCTTGGCCTTTCCCTTTCCCTTATCAACACGACCTTCTCGGGATGAAGACATATTGCTATGTAGAAATGTAGAAATATGGAATAATATTTTTTTTTGTTTTAGCAATTGAGAAAGGAAGACAACTTATAGAACTACGGGAACAAGTATAAGTGTATAACAATGCGTAAAGCGTAATAAGAGTAGCACTTGCGTAATTAAATGGAAGCACAATAGCACAAATGAGAAATTGGAGACAAAGAGAGAGAATTGGGAGATTGAAGAGAGAAACTCTTATTAACACAAGAGTGGGGTGAATGTAAATGAGGATAGAGGAGGGTATTTATAGATAAAAATGGGGGGAGGGGAAATGGAAGAATTCGAATTTGAAATTTGAAAAAAAAAAAAAATTTTGAAAAATCGGCAAAACCGGCGGTTTTTGGCGGAAAACCGCCGGAACCGCCGGTTTCCGGGCAAAACCGCCGGTTTCCGGGACGAAACCGCCGGTTCGGTCAACGAAACCGTCTGCAAAGGCTGCGTCATGTCGCCTCGTTTCTCGCGCCGCATCCGGAACCCCCTGAACCGGCGGTTAACCGCCGGTGTTCACGGTTAACCGCCGGTTAACCGGCGGTTCACGACCCAAAAACCGCCTGAACCGGCCGGTTTTTCAGCTGAAAAGCTGCCGCCGGTCTGCCCCATCCACATGCCTTGAAAAACGCGCCCGAACCGACGGTTCGGCCGGTTAACCGCCGGTTCCGAACCGTCCGGAACCGCCGGTTCGGTGACGGTTCCGGTTCGAAATATCTTGAACCGGAACCGGACCGCGACCCGAATTCCGACGGTTCCGGTTCGGGAAAAAGGCCACGGTTCCGGTTCGGAACCGGAACCGGAACCGGTGGGCATGTCTAGCTGCCATGATAAATTCGGATTAGTGAGGAGCTATTCTGTCACCAATTAGTGACCGACGCTTTTCAGTCACTTATCCGTCACTAATTATTGAAATTTCCGCGGCTGTCACTAATTCCGACACTATTTCGTGTTTTTTTGGTAGTGGTATCATATAAATATAGATAATGATATTATTAATTATATTAATATAAATCATAATATTATGATCTATATAAACAAATATTATCATGATCTATATATTAATTTGATGCTAGTAATAGTATCAAATTATTTAATAGTATCATATTAATAGACATGTCAATATTATTTAATAGTATCATATTAATATAGATCATGATAATTATTTTTTGTTATACTGAAGTAAAGGAATATGAAATTGGGAAAATCTTTTTTAATGAAAGGAGCGAGGAGCGATAAGAAAGAAAAAAATTAATAGAGTGGGACCTTTTTATGCATAAATTTTTAAAGATAAATTTACAACTAAAGAAACACACATTTTGAATTCACGGGTCATTATATTTATAACCAATTGTCCAATTCTATATAGCAAAACATGATATTAGCCCTAATTTTAAAAAGTGGAAATATTAGCTATTTTAATGTAGTTGTACTAAAATACTCTTAACAAAAATCAATTAAAATAATTTTAAAAGAAATAAATATAATACTCCCTCCATCCTACTTTAGTAGTCCCACTTACTTTTCTGCAGTCGTTTTATAAAAATAATAGTAATAAATAGTTATTTCTCTACATTATTCTCTCTCTTACTTTACCATTTCTCCACTTTAATTATTTACTATCATTTTTAGAAAATGAGTGTAGAAAAATAATCGGGAGGGCAAAAGTGGGATAAATTAGGATCTCTTATTCAATTACAAATAAATCCAATAAGTGAACACGTTACTGGAATTGGGCTCCTTTCTGTATTTTCAAATTGTGCCACGTTGAATTAGAATTAAAGCATTTAATTCTAAATTTAATGTTTAGCACTTCAAAAGATTTAATAAAGTATCTTAAAATATTTAGGTCTAGAACTGAACTATAATTTCAATTCCTTTTAAGTTTGAAATTCGAACGTCATATCCAGATATATATTTAAAATTCAAAATAGTTATAAAATTGCGCGTGCGTGCACAGAGAGAGAAAAATAAAATTTCCAAGATCTTGTTAATAATTAGATAAAATTACTTATTTTATACAAGCAATGCAATTTGTGCACCCTATTCGAAATATGTTTTTCCAGTATACCAATCTTAACACTATTAACCGAGAAGGGAGATCGCAAAGTACATAACTTCAAGGTGGAAATTATTTACAGAAGTTGGAAACATAGAGGTGGGTTTTTCTGTCCTACACTCTAGTGTGGATAAAATTATGAAATATTTTCAATGAGTTATGGTGTTTATATTTCTTGAAAACATGAAAGCAAGTTTGTCCTCTATTTCTATAAAGGAGGAAATTACAAATAAAAAACTCATATATGAAGGAGGAAATTACAAGGAGGAAATTACAATTGATGTCAAGAGGGCTCGAACTCGGCACCTCATACAATAATGTCTAAGCGCCATGCCACTAGGACAAAGGCTTTGGACGCACCTCTTTCTAATCTTCACCAATTGTTTTGTGTTAAGACTCCAAAAATCTCTCGGCGATCGGAAAAAATAGAGCTGAGCTGAGGATGAAGCGGGAGTTTGAGAATTTCTAGAGCAGCGGCATCTGCAGCTCCTCCACCACACCTCAGATGTGGCCCTGCGACGCCGAAGACGAACTCTTCGCCGTTCTCGGCTACAACGTCAAATCCTCCGACATGGCCGAACTAGAGATCACAAATCGCCTAATATTTTATGGAATTGAAGATGCTTGCTCGCCCTAATTTCTGGAACTAGAGATATTGATCAAATATCTCGTCCAATTCAGAGGGAAAAATTGTGGGAGAAAAGCCCTAATTTCTTGAATTGGAGATAGATTGATCAATTTTCACATCAAAATCAATGGGAATGGCAGGGGCATTTTAGTCATTTCATATCATATCTGGATGATGGATATGGGCTTGTTAAATAATCTATCATTTTGAACTAATTTGCTTCGGGCTTCAGTGGGCCGAGATAAGCTTTATTGCATAACATGGGTCTCATCTTATCTACCAAACAGCTAAATAAGCCTTATAACTCATATATCTTGGCCTTATCTAGGCTACCAAATATGCCATAAAGTTATTGTCTTGTCATAAATGTTTGTTTTATGTGATGCCTATCTGTTTGGCGATATCAAAAGATGATAATCAAACTTGGTTACCAAGAAGGGGAGCATCCATGCTCGAACTAATGTATACATGGATTGTACGTCATCGAGCAGGTAGGTCTAGGACTAGGGAAAAATATCGAAATACTGAAATACAGGCCTTATCGTACCGAAAAAATACCGAAAATACCGAATTTTCTTTATACCGTGAATTTCGGTACGGTATGATGCCTTACGGAAATCTCTCGGTAAGGTAACGATATGAATTTTCATATACCGCGGTATACCGCTGCATACCGAAATTCGGTATACCGTAAAATATAAATATAGTTATATATAAAATATATTTTATATATTTTTATAAAATCTATTGTGAAATATAAATATAATTATGAATAAAATATATTTAATATATTTTTTAAATTATAAAATATAAATAATATTCTAAAAACTCAAATTATCTATTTTTATTGATGTTGAAAGTCAGGCATACCGCAAAAGTAAGGTATACCGAAAATGAGGTATAATATTGGTATGAAATTTCGTCATACCGAAAATAAGGTATATTGAAGTTCAGTATCCCGAAAATTATGATAAGGGTATAAATTTTTTGCATACCGAATTTACGGTAAGGTATATGGTACGGTGGTTTCGGTAAGGTATACCGTACCTACCCATCCCTAGGTAGGTCGGACGGGTAATCATGGAAGGTTTCCACCTTCCCGGCACACAAAGAATGTTCAGATATGACGAATTACAAAAATCTTAGTTTGATCCAATGAACTTTTAAGTAAAGAATTTTAGTTAGCTCGATGGTTTGGCAAAAATTTCAAACTATATTTGTGTGTTTTGGAAATATTTTCATTGAGTACCATCGTACTCAGCCGTGCATGTATTTCTAAATTTAAAGGTTGATCCTGTTTTGTCTTAACTCAGCCGTGCATGAGCCGTGATAAAGTGGAGTACATTAATTGATTCGAGTGGGCTTAATCATGTTTTGTATTGACTCTCGAAAGTTCATGTTTTCATATATTCAACCATGTTTCAGTTGTTTCCGATGTGCAATTAAGCAAGCTTATTTCTATATTTCTTCTTAGACTAGAACGATTGATAATTTGTGTTGCAAGAACATCTAACTCGAGTTTTCATGATCGAACGTATTTGGTATAAGCATCTCCAATTGATATCTTTTACCAAGTGTTTGATAAGTATTGTTGGCAACTCCATACTGTTATCATGATTTTTACATATATTTATTAGTAGCAGCTTTCTTGAGCACTCCTCTTGACGATACAGAGCCGGCAGGGTTGATGGCTTGTCTTATCTTGAATACATTCCAAGCAGTGCCTACACAACTCCCTGCAGTTGCTAACACGGTCTCTGTCGCCTCTCCAGCGCTCTCTCCAAACCTATTTTGTCGTAAACACAGTTTAGAATACATAGAAGATCTGGAATTCCATACAAAGGTAGCTACCTAGCATTGGCTTACTTATTAGTGACGGCTGTTTTAACTGCACCTGAGGTTGCTACCATTGATTGCTTTTCAGCAGCTTCAGCTGCTTCTGTTATTTTGTCTGTGCATTCACAATATGATCGATCACAAACTCATTTGAATTTGTAGTATACTACAAGAAACTAGGAATGAACTTACTAATTGCATCAAGGGAAGCCAAGATAACCTCTCCTGGCATCGTAGACAAGAAGGCCTTCCCCACTCGGGACTGAAGAATTGGTGTCATCGCTGAACCGGAACCACTCTCAGCTACATTAAGCACACCTTTGCTCATTTTCTCTGTCATCTTCGATAGTTCCATCGCCCTGCCATGTTATACATATATTCAATAAATTTTTTTAATTTTCATTTTCATCAACTGTTGTGACAGAAGATACATTATATATACCGTTTCAAGCTTTTATTCAGAGCGCCTTTCTTTTTGTTTTCTCCATTGCTATTAATTTGGTTGGCTGCTACTATGTTCTTCTCCTCGAATGTGCGAATCGGGATTGTTTCTCCTCCTTTGATCTGCACCTGTCATTGTCAACCATCCATTGTTTTCATAAGCAAAATAGAATCATCAAGTTTTCATCATCCATGAATATTGGATTGTGATAGATACAAAATTTGAGTAGCATAGGATTATTTGAAATATAAATTATATGTGAGCATAGTATTTTGTATTGTAGGGATGGTAACCTTATTAGAATAGGCATTGCTGCACTTGAAGATACCCTTAACAACGTGTCCAGTGCCACCAGCAATAGCCTTGGCCAAGAAACTATTATAATTATCCACCGCCGGCGCAAACTCCTTCCAAACGATATCACCATCTCTCTTCTTCTTTGACGCCGTGAACGAGCAATTCTCCCTCAGAAGCGCGTCCAACTCCTCCAGACCGCCGCTGGAAAACGCCACGCCGTAGCTGAGAGGCTTTCCGTCGTTCATGGGCAGCGAGAAGAGGTAATGCTTCTCGTCCAGCTTCACCACCGGCTCGTCCTTAGTCAGCGGCCACTGCAGCTCCGCCCCGACCTTCACGACGGTGGCGATAGCCACGTTTCCATCGGTTATTCGTTGGAGCTCGAAGTCACCGGCCCCGAGCTCCACGGCTTCTCCCTCGTCCATGAGATGAACTTTGCATTCTGGGATTCTCAGAAGAACATCGTGTGTTACGTTCATAATTAAACTGCTGTTGTTTTCTTGGTTTGATGGTTGTTGAACTTGAGTTTTTGATTCCATTGCAGTTAATCTTTTCTTTGCGATTTCAAAGACTGATCAATTGACAATATATATTAATGTGCGGAGATGTTTGTAACTGGATTTCTGTTATTGATTCATTCTATAATTTGTTACTTTATTCTGTGCTTATTGATTAAATTCCCTTGTTAGTTTCGGTGACCAAGAAATTTGCGACTCTCATTTCTTTTCAGTATTTATCTATCGCAAATTTTCATCTTACATTATCCCTTCTTTTACTACGAAGAAGAATATAAGAGTATCATATTAATATAGATCATGACAATATTATTAATATATATCTATCGAGAGATTTCAGAATAAGGGGTTAAATTCGCTGACCTTTCGTAATTAGGGATTCAATTCGCTGGCCTTTCGTAATTTGGGATCGAGGCATGCGTATTGTTCAGAATAAGGGATTTGTGATATTTTATCTTATTTATATTCTTTATTAATATTATTTCTCTCTAACCATTTATCAATTACCTAAATTACCCCTTCAAATTTTTACCTAAATTCTAGTTCTTTGTAATTTTGAAGATCCAATGTTCAAATTTCAAAATCCCAACCTCTAATTAAACTATTCCCCTTTTAATAAATGCGACAAATATAGTATTATGTACACATATTATGTTATATACCTCTAAACCAAATTCCCAACCTCTAATTAAACTATTCCCCTTTTAATAAATGCAACAAATATAGTATTATGTACACATATTATATTATGTACACTAATTAAACACTAATCATTTTATTGAAGAAAATGAAAATGTTGTAATTATGATATTGTAAAAAGGATAGTATAATCTAAATTATATTCGCATTACGTTATTTTCAACATGTGAATCATATATTCTATTTTTACTTTTATTTGTGTTTGGTTAAAATTATTCTTCGTAAATCGGAAGTCGAGGTAGCAACAGGATCATGACAAAATTGTAAACAAGAAAGAGCAATTTTTTATATGATTGTTACCACCACACCACATAACCTTAGGTAAAAGTTTGAACGTTGGATCTTCAAAATCTTGAAGTAGAATTTAGGTAAAAATTTGAAGGGTAATATAGGAAATTGATAAATGGTTAGAGTGAAATAATATTAAAAAAGAACATAAATAAGATAAAATATCACAAATCCCTTATTCTGAAGAATACGCATGCCTCAATCCCAAATTACGAAAGGTCAGCGAATTGAATCCCTAATTACGAAAGGTCAGCGAATTTAACCCCTTATTTCGAAATTTCTCATATCTATATTAATATAATAGTAATATTGATGATGACAAAATTATTTAATAATAGTGACATATTAATATGGATCATGATAATTGATAATCTATTAATATTATATTTTGTTAAGTGAAATAAAGGAATATGAAATTGTGAAATTCTTTTCTACTAGTATAAGAAATGAGAAAATCTTGGAGTGGAAATTTTTTATGCATATTTTTTCAAGATAAATTCACAACTAAAGTAACACACAATCAAAATTAGGGAAATAATATTTTGACATATTTTCATATAACCATAATGGGGTTTAGATACATTATATTTTATTTTTAATTAAATTTATATTTTATGTATCTGTTTTATTATACCTTACATAAAATTGTGTATTAAATACAGTCTAAACCTAAGGATAATATGATAATTACTACCTCAGTCCAAAAAAATAGATAAAGTTGTAAATGACATGAGTTTTAATGTGCAATTGGTAAAGTAAGAGATGGATGGAGTGTGGAAGTAGTGTTAGTGGATTATGCGGTCCACCTTTAAAATGATATGTAGGGTTAATATTTGTTTAAAACTTTTCATATTTACAATTGGTCTATGGATACCCAAAAATAGTAAAATTAGTCTTTTTTTTGTGTACATAGTTAGTACTCCATGATTTATGTGCATAGCATAATTTATTACTGGCAACATAAAATCCACATCTTTATGATGGGAAAATCATTTTTTTATCTCTCCCCTTTTCTGCATCTAATTAAGAACATGTCTTTAAAATTTTAAAATATTATAATTTCATTGGCTTTATATATTTAGTGTATATTTTGTCTACCAAATAAAAAAAATCATGTAATAGCAAATGCATAATGACAGATTCTTATCAAATTAGTCTTTTATAAAGTTTTAGTTAAATAATATAATAAAATATTAGCTATATAAAGTATTAAAAAATTGTTATCTAATCTTAATAAAATTTAATTAATCAGATTTTAAAATACGTAGCCAAAAAATTTATTTTATAATTAAATTGTATTTGGTATAGATAAACTTAATTTTTTTGTCACTTTTTATTCATAAAATTCTTTATTAGAGTTCTTTGCTCAATTTTGATATATGATGTAGTTATACTAATTGAGTGTATGATTTTGATTTTAACAATTTCAGAATTTTAATTTTAATTTTTGACTTTCCAAAATTTTAATTCCTTGAATTTTTAATTTTTGGAATGTTACGTCGAACCTCGATCAGTATTTAATATTTTAACTATATATAATTAATATTTTCTCTTATGAATTATAAATTGTAGTAACATGCAAAAAAATTAATTCTGATAGTATGATATACTATTAATGATACTACTATGGGTATGACGCCTATCTATTAGTACCATTTACATCTCTGAAACTAGTTTGAACTTGGAATAGATATAAACATAGACTGATACATATTATCTGCAGTACTTTCAAACTAGTCTGATCTCTGAAGTGTCTTTAATGATTTACTAATATTTTACCTGTGCTTTTTTATCCTCAATGAAAGGTTAATACAACAATATATAAATAGCTTCATGAATGAAATATAGAAATGGGATGAAGTATACAAATGATCAGTCCATCTTCTTGTTGCTCTTTGAACAACATATCGCAGTCCAACAACTGACTATGGCTTTTCTTATCTTGAATATGTTGCAAAGAGTAGATGCACAGTTCCCTACAATTTCAAATACGTGCCCCGTCCTCTCCCCAGCTCTCTCTCCGCACCTATTATGAAGATGAAACACTATCAATTCATGATGAGATGGCTAGGAATGGAAGATCTCGACTGCCTTCCTTACCTACGAGTGACAGCGTCTTGCACAGCGCCCGCGCTGAATTTGATTGCTTCCTTATTAGCGGCTTCAGTTGCCTCTAGTAACTTTTCTGTGGATTCACAACATAATCAAATAAGTACAACTAAACACTAGAAATCCAGATTAAAAAGCTAGGCTTTGAACTGAAATGAGCTTACTAACTGCATCAATGGAAGCCACACGCGCTTCTCTAACTGATTCTGCAGCTTCGTCGACCACATCAACCATGGTCTTGGTTATTTCATATGTCATCTTTGTCAATTTCTTGGCGCTGCCACAAAGTATTAATAAAAAAAATTTATTTTCATTTTCATTGACTATTGTGAGAGAATCATATCTACATACTGTATCAAGGCTTTGTTGAGGGATGCCTTGTTTTTGTTTACTCCACTGTCACTGATGATTTTTTCAGGCTGGTCTGCGTTATTCTCCCCAACTCCGGGAATCTGGATTGTTTCCCCTATTTCCTGCACCTGTACGTTTTCATCAACAATAATAGCATGATGCTTTCAGAAAATGTTACATCATAAGTTAAAGGTTTGTCATTGGTATCATGCCATAACTTTCTACAGTGTCTAACCATTTTTGAAAAAAATAATACTACTAGATAAAAAATATGAAAATAAAATAGTTACCTTATTAGTATAAGCCTCTGTGCACTTGAAGATGCCCCTAATAACGTGGCCGGTGCCTATGGCAATAGCCTGGCCCAACAAAGTGTTATACTGATCCACCGCCGGCGCAAACTTCTTCCAATCGATGCCAACATTTTTCTTCTTCTGTGCGGCGGTGAACAAGCTATGCTTCATCAGCAACGCATCCAACTGACCCAAGAGTCCGCCACTTGTCTCTGGCGCAAACTCCACGCCGTAGCTGAGAGGCTGGCCGTCGTTCATCTGCAGCGAGAAGAGGTAGTTAAGAGCGTCGAGCTTCACTACCGGCCCGTCCTTGGTCAGCGGCCACTGGAGCTTCTCCCCGACCTTCACGGCGGCGGCCAGCGCTACATCGCCGTCTGATATCCACTGGAGCTCGAAGTCGCCCGCGGCAACCTCCCCGGCTTCGCCCTCGTTCATCAGAATAACCTTGCATTCTGGGATTCTCACAAGAGTGTCTCTTACGTTAATACTAGGATTTGATGCTTGCTGAGATAAGTTTCTTTCGGTTGTTGATTTCGTTGGTATGGAACAGCTCATCTTTTCTTTAGCCTTTTTATTTAACCACTGTTTCTTGAAATAATTTTGTGTATGGTAATGTGCATGCAGAGGGCGACATTTATAATTTTATTTGGTGCTATAATTTGTGACTTTATTCTCTTCTTCTTGGGTAAGTTTTAAACCAATTATTCCTTATTACTTTAGGTTACAAAAATGGAGGCATCTGATTTGTTTACTATTGTATATGAATGATGCATCCTTGGGTTTGGATTAACGAAACCAAATGCATAATTTTAAACTTAAAAGTAAAAAACGAGAGAGCAATAAATTATAAAAAATTGATAGGTGAACACCTAAAGTGAAAAATAGAGAATCGCAATTATCGCCTTTTAAATTCTTAATGACAATTCACCAAAATTCGCTTAGGAAAGGCAACATTCTTAGGCTGCGTTTGGAACACAAAATTGGAATTCTATGGAATTGAATTCTAATTCAATTTCAAATCCTATGTTTGATTAAATAAAGTAATTGATATGGAATTTAATTTGAAGAATTTATGCAAACACACTATATACAAAATACAGTCACACTTACATTACACAAAATACACATACTACACACATTTCACACACACTATACACATTTCACACACTACACACATTTCACGCACTTCACACATTTCACACACTACACACACTACACGCACTACACGCACTACACGCATTTCACACACTACACACATTTCACACACTTCACGCACTACACATACTACACACATTTCACTCACTACACACACTACACGCATTTCACACACTACACACATTTCACATACTTCACGCACTACACACATTTCTCACACTTCAACATTTCACATATTTCAAGCATCCAATTTTTAGATTTTTTTTTGGTTTTAGATTTTTTTTCGATCCGAACCGAACTGTATCGAAAAATTAAAATTTTCAAAAAGTTTAAACTAAACTAACCAAAAAACTAAAAAACTGGACCGAATTTGAAATTTCAGTTTGTGAAATGTGTGTAGTGTGTGAAATGTGTGTAGTATGTGAAATGTATGATATGTGTGAAGTGTGTGAAATGTGTGTAGTGTGTGAATTGCGTGTAGTGTGTGAAGTGTGTGAAATGTGTGTAGTGTGTGAATTGCGTGTAGTGTGTGAAGTGTGTGAAATGTGTGTAGTGTGTGAAGTGCATGAAATGTGTGAAATGTGTAGTGTGTGAAATGTGTGAAGTGCATGAAATGTGTGTTGTGTGTGACGTGCATGAAATGTGTTTAGTGTGTGACGCGCGTGAAATGTGTGTAGTGTGTGAAATGTGTGTAGTGAAGTGTGTGTTGTGGATATATAGTGAATTTATCTAATTTTATGACTATTTGGAATTCAAATTTTCTACTTTTGATATGAAATTCAAATTGTGGAATTGGAAGATTTAGAATTGCAATTCAATTCCAAATCCAAACATTTTTGTGGTGCCAAACATAGGATTTGGAATTGAAGGCTCAAATTCCAATTCCATGCTCCCAAACACACCCTGAGTGCTCTTCTGTATATTCAGACTCTACGAAATTACTTCTTTCGTCCCAACTAAGTTGAATGTAATAAGATATATACATGTAGGACTTGTTTGATTTGAAAATTAATATATCATAATTAAATATGTATTATATTTGGTTCATGAGATTGAATCTCACTTCATCCTAGATAGATAATCATATATGATAATGAATCATAGTCATCCCCTCTAACTAACTAAAATATTCTCCAACTTAATACAAAATAGATAATGATATGATAATGAGTCATGACAACCAAACAGCACATATAGCACCACTTCATTTGCACCATGATTTTTGTTACAATATTATTATTTCCAGGAGAAGAAAACGAGCATTTGCACCATGACGGTAGGGATTGAACGGTTGGCCTCGTGATTTTTTACCGAGGAAAATTTTATTGTTTGGATATCCCCAAAACGAGCATGTACAAGTTTAGAAATTTCTTAGCTTCCTAGCTGAAAAACATGAAAGCTAGGAATTTCGTTTGGCTTCCACTACAACAAAAAAATCGTTAAGGACATTTTTTAATGCAGTTAAGGACGCTAATTTGTGTTTCTAAATATAACACCAATGCTTAAAAAAAATGGCATTACCGTTGGTATCCCAACTACAATTAGATGACGGAAATTGAAGCATCCTGAAAAAACTAAAGATGAAGTTAGGGACGTTTTCTTTTGTGTTTTAAATTGTTGTTAGTATTTTTTAAATTTTTTCAACGCATGTAATTGCGTTTCAATTTTTGTCTACTTTATAAATTTTTGTAGTGTTCCTCGTCAGGATGATATCTTTGGCAACGTGGTTGCTCTTTCTGTTGCACAAATTCTTCTGCATTGGGCCGATTCTTGTCCTGGTTGGCAATAGTAATCATTGCCCAAAACTATGTGCAAATAATTACCCTTGCAATCAGTTGCGTATCCAGGATTTTTGATATGTGGGTGCAAAAAAATAGTTATAACGATTTAAAGTTTCAAATTTTAGCTAATCCTTTCGGTTCTATTTGTTTTGTTTTCACAATTTTTCTATTTTTAAAAATATTCTCTTTATTTTTTTCTAAAAAAAATTCTTTAACTTTTTTAAATTATGCACATAAATACTATGTTAGTTAAAGACTATATTATATAAAAGCTAATTGTATAAATTATTGAGAACAAAGCAAATATCAAATATTAAATATAAATAAATAAAATAAAATTTGACAAGAGTATGTCAAAGTGTATTGAATTAATACAAAATTTGAGGATTAGTTGTTAGCCGTGAATGGAGAGAATATCTATTAAAAATGAAATAATAAACGAAAACTAAATAGGAATTAAACAAATTGAATTGAAAAATATTGCTTTGAATACATACAAGGTCATTTAAAAATGAAATAATAAACGAAAAACAAATAGAAAATAAACAAATTGAATTAAAAAATATTGCTTTGAGTACATACAAAGTGTTGGAAGAAATTAAAGGAAAAGAAATGGTGGAGAGAGGATTTGAACCTGGTCAAATATGTAGAAATACTAGGTTTCTAACCACTAGGTTAGGTTGTAACTGAATTTTGGTTGTCTGTCTAAGTATAATTGTATTAACAAGAAGTTTTGGGATACAATTATACCTCTTGTTTCTACGTAGATGCGTCACTTCCGCTGCTTACAATATGAATGTATATATCACAACGAGTTGAAGATGATTGATTGTTGCATGCGGAAGTGGGAACCTAGTGGAAGAGGAACCTTTTGTACTATGCAAGTGGTGATGAAAATTATCTTACAGGGTGATGTCGCTTGTGATTTGACGTCGTTGACTATGTCAAATACAACCTAAATATTGATTAAAGTTTGTTACTATATGTCCGCTCTTAGAGCATCCACAATGGCAATAGCCCAGCCATAGCCTAGCCACAAACTCCTCATGTCATATCATCAGCACTAAAAACTCCTTCTGCCACATCATCAGGACAAGCAACTGGACAAGCAATAGTCTAGCCATAGGCTAGCCACTATAAACAAAATTATAAAAATAACAATCACACAAAATACGGAATTCAACTTACGACACAGATACGGGAAAATGCAATAATTTTATTTAAATAAAAAAAGGTACATTAAAAAAATTACATAATTAAAAAAAACTAACGTCGTGCAGTCCTCCGCGCCCACAACTCTTCAATTAAATCCTTTTGGAGTCGAATATGAGCTTCCACTTGGCGCATGTCGGCATGTGCTTGGAGGCGGCCGACTTCATCGTGAGGTACCCCACTTTGTACGTTGGGGGCGGCCACGCAGTGGCTTGGACCGGCTTCATTATCGTCGTTGGCCCAACTAGTCAGTTGTACACCTTCATCTTCGACAATCATGTTGTGCATGATAATACAGGCGTACATTATATCAGCAATGCAGTCGACATGCCACAAACGCGTTGGACCCCTAATTGCCGCCCATCGAGACTGGAGCACACCAAATGCGCGCTCCACGTCCTTGCGCGCCTACTCTTGCCGTTCCGCAAAGTAGGTCTTCCTCTCATCTGATGCGCACCTGATCGTCTTCACAAAGACAGGCCACCTAGGGTATATCCCATCCTCCAAGTAGTAGCCCATATCATGCTGGTTCCCGTTGGCGAAAAAACTGATGGCCGGACCGAAGCCGTGGCACTGCTCGTTGAAAAGGGGCGACGAGTTGAGGACGTTGAGGTCGTTGTTCGACCCGGCTACCCCAAAATATGCATGCCAAATCCACAACCGGTAATCAGCTACGGCCTCGAGGATCATCGTGGGATTCTTTCCCTTGTAGCCGGTCGTGTAGAACCCTTTCCAGGCAGCGGGGCAGTTCTTCCACTCCCAATGCATACAATCTATGCTGCCTAACATACCCGGGAACCCATGCTTCTCCTCGTGCATCTACATCAGCTCCTGGCAGTCTTCGGGGGTAGGGCTTCGAAGCTACTGTTAACAGAATATTTCAACCACGCCCTGACAGAAATACTTCATACATTCAAGGGCAGTCGTCTCACCGATGTGGAGGTACTCGTCCCACATGTCTGTCGCTCCTCCGTAGGCTAACTGCCTGATTGCCGCAGTGCACTTTTGAATAGGTGTGTGGCCGGGTCTGCCAGCCGCATCGTGCCTGAAGCGGAAACACATATATCGACGCTCCAAAGCGTCGACAATACGCATAAACAGGGCCATGCTCATCCTAAAACGCCGCCTGAAAAGGTTGGCATTGAACCGCGGCTCCGGTGCGAAGTAGTCTTCATATAGCCGCTGATGTGCAGCTACGTGATCCCTCTCAATCACTGCTCGGCGGTGGACAACGGGTCGAGGTCGTGGTACCGCCGGCTGTAAGGACCTTTGTATCAACCGGTTTATCTCACGGGACGTATATGCCTCCAACTCTTCGTTCATTCGCCGTTCGTACTCCTCAGCATCCCCACCACCACCACCACTACTACCACCCGCGCTACTCATTTCGCATTGTTGCTCTTGTACAAAAATTAAGATAGAGAGAAAACTCGTTAAAACAAGTGGTACGAATGAAAATGACGTGCAAATCACGTATATATAGTGTTTCGAAAATTAAATAAAAAATAAATAAAAAATCGGCTGGCCGATCGCTCACCGATCGGGAGCCTGCATGGCGGCCAGCCGATCGGCGAGCGCATCGGCCAGCGCTCGGGAATCGGCGTGCGCTCGCCGATTTGGCGCTGGCCGGCTGCAATGGTTCGGCGAGCAGACCGGCCAACGTCGGGAATCGGCTAGCCGGTCCGCTCGCCGCCATTGTGGATGCTCTTAAGTGAAGTATTTTTATTTCAACACAAGATTTTATGTAACTGTGTTTTGTCAGTTAAGTGAAAAGAATAAAATAAGAGAGAATAAAAAAGTAGAGAGAGTGATGTTCTATTTTTAAAAATGTACTCCCTCTGTCCCGTGTTACTTGCACTATTTTCCTTTCTGGGCGTCCCAAGTTATTTGCACTCTTTCCATTTTTAGTAAAAATTATCACCTACAGCCGCAATTGTTGACTTTGCTATACACTCATTCCTTAATCTCCGTGCCGAAAAGCAAATGTGTGAGTAGCCCTGGACGGAGGGAGTATCATTTAGAGTGAGACATCCTAAAAAGAAAAATAGTTCAATTAGAATGGGACGGTGAGAGTATAAAAAAATATACTGAAGTATTATTTACTCCATCCGTCCCCAAAAAATAGACTAGTTTTATCATTTTAGACCATCCCCCAAAATTAGACAAAGTCTAAATATTAAAAATTTTTAAACAAATAATAATCCATGAACCACACAATTCATTAACACTCATTCCACTACATTTCTTCTCTTTCTTTTATTTTTTTATATCTCTTATACTTTATATATTAAAACATGTGTCATTTATAACTTTATGAATCATTTAGGAACGGAAAGAGTACTTGAGTAAACGATAATAAAAAAATTCACTATTGGATGACTATAAATTCATGTAAGCATTTTTTAAAAATAAATCCATGTATGCATAACACCGTCACGATTTAGGGATATATTTATCGGTGGAGTTGCTTAGTTGTACCGCGGATTCCTATAAGGAGTGTATTGTTTTAAAATTGAGTTATACATTGCATTGCCGTCTTGCAGAATATGGCGGCAAATGATAATCAGCTCGCTGTAATATTAGATGGACAAACTATATACTCTCTCCATTGAAAATGTTATTATAGTCATTTTTTATTTTCCATTGAAAATGTTATTATAGTCATTTTTTTATTTTAAAAAGTTTCAACATAATTGAGTTATTTTTATTTTTAACAAAAATAATCCTTCTCTTTATCTCTTCATGTCTCTTACTCCCAATGGATCACCAACAACAATTCTTTTCTTAAAGGGATAACTGCCTTAAAAGTCATGAACTTTGACCGAATTTCGGTTTTTCCCACGAGCCATTTTTTTGGCGTATAAAGTCACGAACTTTACTTTTTGTCGCCGATTTCCCATGGTGTGTTTTCCGGCAAACGAGTGAGCTGACGTGTCGCGTTTAATTGACCTGGCGGATCGTGGCAGCTGACATGGAAGCTGATATGGTAATAAAATTAAAAAATAAAAACACAAAAAAAATTTAAAATTAATAATTTTAAATCGAAACCTAATATCCCCCCACCCACCCCAACTCACCTTTCATTGAGTTTGCTGCGACGCTTCGCCGCTTTCAAACCTACATTGAGTTTGCTGCGACGACGATGAACCAATCGACCAGGAACGTTGAGGTGACGCCATGTAGTATGTGGCCGTGTTTCTTCCCAGACAAGCCGAATCCGAACCCGTAAGTTTGTGTTTACCATTGTTTGGAGTATGTGGCCGGATAAAACTATAAAATTGTTTGGTTGTGTTGATTTTTTCAAAATTGTTTGGAGTATCCTCAAGTTTGGTTGTGTTGATTCTTTCAGTGGACCCTTTCTGCTGCGGATTTACCATGGGGGTAAATTTATACCTGATGGGAGGCTTTGCGAGAAATACGTAGGTGGGGAAATGTGGGAAGGCAGTGGGTAGAAGTGGAGACTATGGGAAGTGATTCAACTGTGTGCAAAAAGGTCAGGAAGAAAATAGAAGCTATGGTATATGAAAGTAGAAACTGTACCACAATTCCTGCGGTTGGGGGGAAATTTGAAGTTGGACATTTTGAAGATAGGTTTGTAGTGACTCCTTCCTTAAAGATGTGTGGGTGTAGGAAATGGGATTTGACTGGCATCCCATGTATTCATGCATGCGCTGCTATTCATTTTCTCAAGCAAAATGTTGATGATTATGTGCATGAATACTACTCCTTGAGGAAGTACATGAAGGCATATGGATATGGGTTACCAGCATTGAATGGAGAGAAGCTCTGGCCTCAGGCTAAGGGGTACCCGGTTGTGCCTCCTCCTGTGAAGAAGATGCCCGGCAGACCGAAGAAGGTTAGAAGGAGAGATCTGTTCGAGAAGGATCCTGCCAGACCCAACAGAATGAAGAAGATCTATGTGATGACATGCCAGAAGTGTTTACAAGAAGGCCACAACTCCAGAACTTGCAAGAATGAGCCAGTTGTAGTGCAACCGAAGCCAAAGGTTAATCAACTCCAGTTTATACTTCAACATTTTTGCTAACATATGTTACTACTATCTACTAACATTGCAACTGCTATACTTATAGGCGAAGATGGGGAGGCCTCGCAAGACACCATCCCTTGAAGGAAGTGGCACCACCGCAATTATGGGGAGAGGTGGAAGAAGGGGAGGCCGTGGTGGAGGGCGCACTGGAGGACGTGGCTCAATCCCAACGCAGCAAAGCAATAACAACAATGTTTGAAGACAATGTTTTGTGTATTTGAAAGTGTCAAGTGACTGTATTTGGAAGACAAATTTGTTTTAATTGTGGTTTTGCAATGTGTTTTGTGAACACCAAACAATGACTGTATCAATTTGTATGGGAGCATGAGACTTTGGAATTGGATGTTATTGTATGTGTTAAACCGTGTGTTGTGTTCAACCAAACCTATATGTCTGAACCATGTGTGGTGTTGCACCAAAAACATACTATGAGGCAGAGTACTATAACTCACACTATGCTGCTTTTGAACTCAAAACTCAATGCATTCATAGAGGAAAATTCACTACATAGGAGTGTATTACATTGGAGTTCAACATGCATAGATCATTACATAGAAGTTATGTTAGCTAAGCTACAACAAGATCTGAAGTTATGTTAGCTAAGCTACAACAAGATCCACAAGACGATACATAACATGCAAATGACAACCTTCAAGTTCCGGTTTTGACGCTGCAACTGTGCGACAACACCTTGGAGTGCTTCAACTTCAACGGTTTTCGAACGGACGCTCTCGTCGAGTGCATCCTGCTTAGCAACCCTATCTCTCAATGCTCTTTGCACGTTGTCCCTATCAAGCTTCAGTTTTTTGAAAAAATACTCTTGATTCGGTGACAATGATGGATCAATCCAACGAAAGAATTTACAGTCGTCCTCCTTCCAGACTTGGCAACGATAGAAGCGTCGTCCGGGATTGGCATTCGTATTGGATGTCACCACATCAGCTTCAAGACCGTGATCACAGACCACTGCCTCAAACCTCGGCCACGTTCTGCTCGAATGCTGGGAAGAACTCGACATCCTGCATTTGAACAATCAAAACTCATATTAACAGTCATGAACCCTAAATACCCATTGCCAATTGCACACGGGAAATCGCTAAATTGCAGGATGCCAACTGCACAATTCGGGCACCACAAAATCTCATACTCAAAATTAAACCCTAAATCGCAAACCTAAATTGGAAACCTAAATCGACCCCAAACCCAACGAAATCAATCGCATCTTTAACGAAAAATCGGTAGGATGAATCGCGAATTGAACCCTAAAATGAAGCAATGGTCTTACCTTGTTACGGGATTTTCGCTTCCAATGGGGCTGAAAATGAATCGCGACTTGAATCCAAGAATGGAAAATGGTTGGGGGTGGATGAATCGAGCGAGAGAGGAGGAGTGAATAGCGTTTGATTTGGGTGATATAACCTAATTTTGAATGATGATGTATAAAACGACGTCGTTTTATCTATCAGAAACGACGTCGTTTTGAATTTTTCCGATGCCTGACACGTCGGAATTCAGGCATGCCACATAGGATTTTAAATTGCCGGAAAGCACAGGGTCGGGTCGGGTTGGGAAATACCAGACAAAAAGTAAAGTTCGTGACTTTATACGCCAAAAAAATGGCTCGTGGGAAAAACCGGAATTCGGGCAAAGTTCATGACTTTTAAGGCAGTTATCCCTTTCTTAAACTCCATGCAAAAAAATAATGTCTCTATTAATATTGAACGAACGGAGAATACTTGTTTCGAATAAAAATGTAATGATATACTCCCTCCATTCTATAGTAGTTGAGTCATTTTGTCATTTTGTTATGTTCTACAGTAGTGGAGTCATTTCCCCTTTTAGTAAAAATCAACACATTTCTTCTCAATTACTTTACTATCTCTTACTTTATTCTCTCTTCATCTCTCTATTTTTTTTCTTTCCTGCTTTATTCTTCATTTACTTAACTCATTTCACACAATTTTTCTTAATCTCCATTCCGAAAAGAAATACCTCCACTACTATAAAACGAATGGAGTACTATGCATTATATGGAACGCATATTAGTAATTTAGTAGTATATACTAAGTCAATAATTAACTACAACTAGGTTTATGTGTATTACCTTGTCAATATCTTATTCAAGTGATTAAACAAAGCAATAAATTTAATACTATAAATTATGTAAAAACTAGGTCCTGAAACATAAAAAACTAAAACTTTTGATCAATATATTTAAAAAACTATAGTATCACAAAAAGATAAGGTTCGTTCCAAGTTGAGTGTTGACCCACTCCACTTGGGTGTAACGTGATGAATTATGAAAGTTGACTTGCTGGCTATATAACAATCACGAAATCAAACACAGCTGACATCTCAAAACTGAATTTAATTTTATTAGATGAACATGCTGCCATCCCAAATCCCCATTGATGAGATGTTCGATCTCGATGCAGCGTTGACGATGGCGGACGAGCCAATCGATAGCCATGAAGAAGTAGAAGACGAGTCGAAGGCCAAGGCGGCGAGCCGCCTCCTTGATCAGCTGCCGACGGTGGAAGGAGGCGGCGACTGCGCAGTTTGCTCGGAGGGGCTGTGCTTAGGCGGGGCGGCTAAGCGGATTCCCTGCGGCCATGTTTTCCATCATGACTGCATTTTGAGGTGGCTTTCAGTCGTCTGTTCCTGCCCCTTGTGCCGTCAAAACTGTTCGCCGCCGGGAACCATTTCTCCTGTTTGACTTTTTTTCTGATCAGATTCTCACAAATGTTCAGATTTTGCTTCTTGTTTTTTTCTTTCTTTATCTTTTTTCTTCTTCAATTTTGGTTTATACTATACAGTTAGCTAACCAGTTAAGAATTCTAAGATTCCGATATATATGTTTTAGCCTATAGATCTATGGATTGTCGGTAGCGGCAGTTCTTGGCAGATGTATTGACTATTGAGGATCCAAATCAATAATGGAGTAATATTTTAGCATCTACCTATTTATTTATTAATGCCGTTCCTTTCAGATATTGAAATTATGTTAGACCCTCTGTGTTTTAATAGTTACCTTCCACGGAAACTTTCAGGGATAATAGATGTAATCTGTCTTATAATATGGAAATGGAAAAAAAATATAGAAAATTCGATCTCAATTAAATCTAATATTCATCAAATTCATTCACTCCCTAAGTGAAATCTAGGATTCAAATTTCCCCTGAATTAAAGTAATCCAGAATTTTAGTGTAAAAAGTTTACTGCTGAGTTTTGCTGTACAAGAATTTGTATTTGATTTTGGACTGTTTGGAAGCTGATTGAAATCTCTGTAACTACTCTCACCAAATGAAGATGTTTAATTACAGTTTGCTAGATACACCTATTTTATTTGTTTCTGTTGAAGACCTATAATTTTCTATCTTCACCAAATGAAGAATATGCTCTATTTCCTTTTTAATCCATCCCACAAGAATATGAACTTTCTAATTTTGGAAACTTTTTTCTCTCTAATGAAGTGAGACTCATTCTCCGCTAACCATACTTTAATTACCTTTTCTCTCTATCTCTCTTACTTTACCATTTTTGTATTAAAACTCATGTCGAACCTAAAGTGCATATTCTTTGGGGACGGAGGAAGTACGATACTTATTAACAAAATGCTCTATGCAAGAGTTTGCAAAATACATAGGGCCTCAAAATATCAAAAACTTGTACATATAATTGAAAATCAGAATGTTAATATACACCATCTTCAAACCAAGGAGTTCAGTTATCCCTTCTCAGTTACAAACAAATATTACTCAAGCTGCGCATACCAGACGCCCTGGATCTTCACATCTTTGGGCGCCTTGGATCCCAAATCCGTATCCGAGGGCTGAATGCTCTCAAACACTCCGATCACCTCCCCCGTCTCCGGCTTGCTCTTGGTCACGCTCAACGTAATATTCCCCGTCAGCGACGCCACATTCTTGTTGTTCTCCTTCTCCAGCTCCTCCTCGTCCCCGCGCCCTCCAGCCGGCAGGGCCACTGCGTTGTCGTACCCAGTGGATCCACCGCGGCCCTTCGGGTCGAGGAAAGAGGAGCCCCGGTACGATGGCACCAGGAACTCCCCGCTGAAGCTCTCGGGCTTTCCAGAAGCTACAAGGTTCTTGATGGTGAAGAGGAAGGGGACACGCTCGCCCCCGGGGAGCTGGACGGTGACGGCGGCGTAGTCGATGCCGTCCTTCTCCTCGAACTTGAGGGTGCCGTCTTGGGAGACCTCCAAGGGGCCCTCGATCTCGTCCAGTGTGTAGGTCAGGCGGGTCATCAGCTTGGTCTTTTGGAACTCTGCGGGGGAGTTCTTGCTCACGCCCTCCGCCTTGACGGTGAAGGAGGTGGGCTCCAGGCAGAACTTCTTGGCGTTGTACTTGCCTGGCTTGAAGGCGAAGGCGTCAACGCCGCCGTCGATGGTGGGGCACTGGTTGGCCGTGCCTGTGCCTTTCACTTCAAGGTAGGTCTTGCTTTGGATCTCATCGAAGGTTAGCCTCTTCGGCACGCCTTCCGCGCTTGCTCCCTACCAACAACAATGGTGTTGGAACCAATGGGATACTATTACTTCTATATTTCTGAATTCTGATAATGTTCATAAATACCTACTGTCTAATTAAGTTAAATCTACATTTATAATTATGTATGAACTTACTATCTCGACCATAGGCAATATTCATATTCTGGCCTAGCCATTTTCATAAGTTTCATATTCTGGATCCAATCAACATCGAGATCTATTTAATAAATTACACTAATTAGTGATTTTAATTGATATTTTCAATAGTTCAAAATATTTTTAGTAAGAGCCAAACAGTTTGAGAACGCACAACATAAAACATTGAATATATGGATAATTAAGATGGAGGAAAATGAAATACCGAGACGAGGAGGGCAGAGGAAGCGAGGGCAAAACTAGCAATCTTTGCAGCGTCGGTGCATTTGTGAGCAAAGTCTTGAAGAGAGCAAGTCAATCTGGCGGCAGAGGGTTCGATGCCGAAGGCCTTGCTGACGCCTTGGGCTGGGCGGAGCTGGAGGCTGCTACGCCCAACCTTGCCGGGTTGCATCAAGGTGGCGGCCGCCTGTAAAGATGACGTTGCCATGATTTTTGTGGTGATTAGAGAGGAGAGGAAGTGCCACTGCCACTGCCACTCCCTGAAATAAATTTGATTTTGTATGGTTCTCTGATGTTTCAAAGATAAAGAGATAGGATAACAGCTTCTTTCATTGGTCCAACTCAACCTCTGCCTGACGTGGACATTTTTTTATATTTTCAATTATTTACAAATACAAAAATTAAAAATTGAATACATGGCCCATGCAACTTTTGCGTTATTAGCACGACGCTCTAACCAAATGAGCTAATAAGCCGAGATTATGGTGTATTGGTGGTGGTGAATTGATATTTTTTCGTATCTTTCTATATTCGTCGATATTTTTCCTTATCCTTTGTAATTCTATTCTATAATTGCATAAATATGTGCAAGTCTATTATTAGTACCTCTTGACTTGGTATTCTATCTTGCAAAGAGTAATATCTGCTCAACCGATTATGTCTTCTTAAGAAAATAGACAATATGTAATGGTTGCATATGAAGTAGAGCTACTATGTCATCCATCAACAAATAAATAATTGTAGTGAGAGTACAAAATTTCTAAGCTATAGAACTGTAAAAATCATGGATTAAATATGCCCGGTCAATGGATTTTAACCAAATAATAAAAGTGACGAGACATTTAATTTTGTGAAATTAAATGATATAGCGTCGATCTACATTTTACGTAGATAAATGTAGTATATTCACATTCTCAAATCCGATTTCCGGTGAGTGAGAAATGATGGATTAAAGTTGGGCATAATTAGCTTTTAATTAAAGCTTGGAGTTGGAGCTTAGGAAATAATTAACTAGTGTTAATTATCCCACATAGGAGAAGTAACACATATTTTAATGTGTTTAAATTAAGCGACTTTATGTTACTTAATAATTATAGTGGACCAAGATGGGTGAAAGAGCCTACACGCGCGCGCCGCCGTCGCCGCCTGCCCGTGCCCGTGGTTGTGGTTGTGGTCGCGGTCGCGATCCCGATCTCGGACTCGGACTTGGACTTGGACTTGGACTTGGACTTGGACTTGGACTTGGACTTGGACTTGGACTTGGACTTGGATCTTGGGGCCTCCTCGACTCGACTAAACTTATTCACGGTTACTGTTTCAATTTCAGTTGTAATTTTTAGTTCAATTTCTCCTTTTGTATTCCTTCTTTGGGTTTGTATTACACCGCTGCTACCACCACCACCGCCGCCATTTCCTCTACCATGGCGACCACTGAACCGGTCAACACTTCATCGATCCCCTCGATGATGCCAACCCCCGGCTTCCCAGCCGCCTCTTCAACTGTCCCATGGGTTTGGGACAACCCTTTCGGGGCGTCCACTGGTTCCACCTTTGGTGGTTCGGTTGGTTCCACTTTTAGTGGTTCCTTCGGATCCTTTAATGGATCGAGTACTGGGGCCTTCGGGTCTTACACGAATGCTGGGCCTTCGGGTCTCATGCGGGTGCTAGTCCCTTCGGGGCTGGTACGACCATGGCAGGCTCTATGCCCAACATGAATGGTGGGGGCTCTATGCCTTGTTAGCTCCTTCGGGGGCAACGGAATTGGTTCCTTCCATGGACCAAGTGCGGCACCTTTGGCACCAAGAATGATGCCACCTGCCGAGAAACCACCAAAGTTTGGAGGATCTGGCTTCAAGCAGTGGTACCAAAAGATGTTGTTCTACTTGACAACATTGGGCGTCGCCAACTTCCTCACGGAAAATGAGCCGCCTGCACCAAGCGACTAGGCTCGAAGTCATGGCGGACTATGAAGCTTGGAGAAAATGGGATTATCTACGTAAAAATTTTATTTTAAGTGCATTAGATGATAGCCTCTACAATGTATACTCCAATGTAACCACATCTAAACAAATGTGGGAAAACCTAGAAAAGAAGTATAGCATAGATAATGCTGCAGGGACTGAACAAGTTGTAGCTTCCAAATTTATGGACTACAAGATGGTCGATTCTCGACCTGTCATGGAGCAAGTCCAAGAGCTCCAAATGATCATCCACGCACTAGTGGCTGAAGGGATGACCTTGCCCGATAAATTCCTAAGGTGCACGATCATTGACAAGCTTCCTCCCAGCTGGAAGGACTTCAAGAGCTATCTCAAGTACAAGCGAAAGCAGATGACCCTTGAAGACTTGATCGTGAAGTTGCGCATTGAGGCTGATGTGCGCAAAAGCGACCAAAAGGCTAAGGGCTTTACCCCAAATGAAGCCAAAGTCAATCTATTGGAGCGGGGCGGTCCCTCCAATAGACGCCATCGCCCAAACCGTCCAAATGACAAAGGGAAGGGAAAGCAGCCTTCAAAGAAGTTTGAAGGCGACTGCTACAAATGTGGCAAACCAGGCCACTTTGCAAAGGACTGCCGCAGCAAGAAAAAGAAGCAGCATGCCCACGTCGTTGAGAAGGAGTTCAAGGACTGGGACGAGAACGACCTCATTGCTGTGATCACTGAAGAGGTTAACCTTGTTGATAACAAGGGTGGCTGGTACATCGACACCGGCGCTATTGCTCATGTCTGCTCAGATAGGAGCAAGTTTGCCTCCTACACCGCGGTTGAAGGAAGAAAGATCAACATGGGGAATCAAGCATCCTCCGAAGTCTTTGGCATCGGAAATGTGATCCTCATGATGACGTTTGGCGTCACAATAACGTTGAAGGATGTGCTGCATGTCCCGGACATCCGCAAGAACCTAGTGTCAGGATCAATACTAGTTAATAAGGGGTTTAAACTTGTATTTGAGTCTGATAGGTTTGCTTTGTATAAGTTTGAAAAATTCCTCGGAAAAGGTTATGTAACCGATGGGCTTTTCAAGCTTAGTGTGGCAATTCGCAGTGTTGCAAAGCCATTGGCTAATAATAATAAAGCATCTACTTCCTCTTATTTGACAGAGTCTTCAAATTTATGGCATTGTAGATTTGGACATGTAAATTCAAAATCCATTAAAAGATTAGTGAATTTAGATTTACTAAAGGCTAATGAAGTGGATACCCAAGATAAATGTGAAATTTGTCTTGAAGCAAAAATGACTAAGTTGCCGTTTCACTCAGTTGAACGAAGCACAAAACCCCTTGAATTAATTCACACGGATGTATGTGATTTAAAGATGGTGCAAACTAGAGGTGGTAAAAAGTACTTTATCACTTTCATAGATGATTGCACAAGGTATTGCTACATTTATCTTTTAAGAAGTAAAGATGAAGCAATAGAAGCGTTCAAAAATTATAAGAACGAAGTTGAGAATCAACTTGGTTGTAAAATCAAAACGATTCGAAGCGATAGAAGAGGCGAATATGTAGCCCAGTTTGAGGAGTTATGCAACGCAAGTGGTATAATTCATCAAACAACTGTTTCATATTCACCACAATCTAACGGTGTTGCAGAACTCAAAAATCGAACTCTAAAAGAGATGATGAATGCATTGCTTCTGACTTCAGGATTACCACATAACATGTGGGGGGAAGCTGTTTTGACAGCCAACTATATCTTGAATAAAATCCCTCTCAAAGGAAAAGATGTTACTCCTTATGAGTTGTGGAAGGGAAGGAAGTCATCCTACAAATACCTCAAAGTGTGGGGGTGTTTGACAAAGGTGATAGTTCCTCCGCCCAAAGAAGTTACAATCGGACCTAAAACGGTTGATTGCATCTTCATTGGATATGCACTTAACAGTAGTGCATATCGATTTGTTGTTCACAAGTCTGAAATATCGACTATCACAGTAGGAACAACAATTGAGTCGAGGAATGCTGTATTTCTCGAAAATACATTTCCTTGCAAAGACAAGGAAAAAGTCTCAACCAATTCTGAGACAAGCATTGAAGAAGCCACTAGTTCTAAACCAGTGGAAGAAGAAGCCACTAGTTCTAAATCAGCGGATGAGTAACCTGAATCGCGCAAGCGTGCAAGGCTCAATCCAAAGGATACAGTACTAAGACGTGGTAATAGAGTCAGAACACCAAAAACATTTGGTCCTGACTACATTGCTTTTATGTTAGATGAAGAACCAACATCTATAAAAGTAGCCTTCGATGGCCGATACGGGTTGCATTGGAAAGAAGCTGTTCAAAGCGAAATAGATTCAATTTTGCTAAACCACACTTGGGTGTTGGTAGATCTACCTGAAGGTGCGAAACCTCTAGGTTGCAAATGGGTGCTTAAAAAGAAATTTAAGGCCGATAGAACAGTGGATAAGTATAAAGCCCGATTAGTAGTAAAGGGTTTTAAACAAAAGGAAGGACATGACTTCTTCGATATCTATTCACCTGTAACAAGGATTACATCTATCCGAGTGCTTCTCGCTATTGCTGCATTGCACAATCTTGAGATTCATCAAATGGATGTAAAGACCGCGTTTCTAAATGGTGAACTAGAAGATGAAATATATATGGAACAACCCGAAGGGTTTGTAGTACCTGGACAAGAGAAAAAGGTATGCAAGCTCGTAAAGTCCTTATATGGATTAAAACAAGCGTCATTGCAATGACACATGAAGTTTGATAATGTGATGTTATCAAATGGGTTTAAAATCAACGAGTGCGACAAATGTGTCTACATCAAGAACACTAATAACGGCCATGTTATAGTGTGTCTATACGTTGACGATATGTTAATCTTGGGGAGCAACACTCAAGTAATTAACGATACAAAGGCTATGTTAAAGAGAAACTTTGACATGAAAGACATGGGTCTAGCCAATGTAATTCTTGGAATGAAGATTGTAAGAACGTCTGATGGAATCATCATAACACAATCACATTATGTTGAGAAGATATTGAATAAATTCAAAGCCTATGATGGCGCGCCGGTTAAAACTCCAATTGAACTCGACGTTCACTTGAGCAAAAACAAAGGCAAGCCCGTTGCACAAGAAGAGTATGCACGGGTCATCGGGTGCATTATGTACTTGACTAATTGCACTCGACCTGACATTGCTTATGTCGTGAATAAGTTGAGTCGTTACACGAGCAATCCAAGCAAAGAGCATTGGAGAGCTCTTGTGAGGGTTTTGAGATATTTAAAACATACTCAAAATCATGGGCTACACTTCTCGAGATACCCCCCGGTACTTGAAGGGTACTGTGATGCGAACTGGATATCCGATAATAGAGACTCACTTTCAACAAGTCGATACGTCTTTACTATTGGGGGAGGTGTTGTATCGTGGAAATCCACAAAACAGACATGTATAGCCCGATCAACAATAGAATCGGAGTTCATTGCCTTAGATAAGGCTGGTGAGGAAGCCGAGTGGCTTAAGAACTTCTTTGAAGATATTCCATATTGGTCTAAGCCAGTGCCACCAGTGCCGATCCACTGCGATAGCCAAACGGCTATTGGAAGGGCAAATAATGGTTTCTATAACGGTAAGTCTCGACATATACGTCGACGACATAACACCGTGAGACACTTGATCACAACAGGGGTGATTACAATTGACTATGTGAAGTCAATAGATAATCTAGCGGATCCGCTAACTAAAGGGTTAAACCGTGATCAAATGAATAAGTTGCTAGAGGGAATGGGTTTGAAATCCACAAACTAAAGAATTATCATAGTGGTAACCCAACCATGATGACTGGAGATCCCAAGAACTTGGTTCAAAGGGACAACTAAGCTATGAGAGTTCATGAGAAACACTCAATTATATTTATTCCCTAGAGAGCAATAGAGTGTTGGAGAACTTGCCTAGTGGTAAAGGCTAAGTCTATGACTTTTAATGGTTCTTAAGGATATCAAAGAGATGGAGTTCTCAAAGAGACCAAGTATGGCAAGGTACTTGACTAAGAATCACCTATGTAAGTGCGAAGTGTGGTCGCTTCATAAAACGCACTTATGAATCCAAAGTGATGTCCAAGACCGCAATGGACCCAAAACGTGAGAACGGATGAGGTTGAGGTGTTTAAGCGTTAACACCATTGTCTCGGTGCACGTTATGGAGGATTAGTTCAAAGCATCGTGCTACTAAGCCGCATGTGTATCCGATGGTGTCGACTATGGAGGGTTCAAAGCCAACAACTACCTATCCTTATGCTTATATACCTCTCGAGGGTTGAGCTTGTGTCAGCATGCATATGCATTCGGCTATTTCCACTCATGTGGGGGATTGTAAAAATCATGGATTAAATATGCCCGGTCAATGGATTTTGACCAAATAATAAAAGTGACGAGACATTTAATTTTATGAAATTAAATGATATAGCGTCGATCTACATTTTACGTAGATAAATGTAGTATATTCACATTCTCTAATACGATTTCCGGTGAGTGAGAAATGGTGGATTAAAGTTGGGCATAATTAGCTTTTAATTAAAGCTTGGAGTTGGAGCTTAGGGAATAATTAACTAGTGTTAATTATCCCACATAGGAGAAGTAACACATATTTTAATGTGTTTAAATTAAGTGACTTTATGTTACTTAATAATTATAGTGGACCAAGATGAGTGAAAGAGCCACACGTGCGCACACGCGCGCGCTGCCCGCCCGCCCGAGCACGTGGTCGTTGTCGTGGTCGTGGTCGTGGTTGCGGTCGCGGTCGCGGTCGCGGGCCTCAGGCCAGGTCCTGATCCCGATCTCGATCTCGATCTCGATCTTGGACTTGGATTTTGGCAATTGGTCTTTGGGTGGTCTTTGGGCTTGGTGCTTGGGCTTGTCCCTAGCCCAAACTTAATCTTTTTATACTACCGCAGAGTCAGCAATCCAAGTGGCTTGACACGTCGTCAAGTGTGGCACAGTCAGAGCTGCCACGTGAGAAAAGCACACGCTCCGCACGCGAAAGGCACACTCCTGCCACACGCTCGTAACCGTCGGCGGTTACGAATCTGCCATGATGAGCCTTCATGGCTTGGTTGACCCTGCATGGTGGCTTGGCCTATAAATAGGCTAGCCATTCCACTGCATTAGACACACATTACACAAGCATAAGCTCTCTCCCTCTCTCTTCATTGTCTTTCTGTCGAAGCTCTGCCCACTCCTCCATCAGTTCGCCGGAGCTCTGTTGATTGCGGTGCTGCATCACCAGAGACGTAGCCGTTTTACCTTTGGGGACGACACGCCAAACCGAGAGCACTACCGGGGCGTATCTCGTCTTGCGGGAAGATGCCTCATCGACTCGGCTAAACTTATTCACAGTTACTGTTTCAATTTCAGTTGTAATTTTTAATTCAGTTTCTCATTTTGTATTCCTTCTTTGGGTTTGTATTACGCCAGGCTTTTATCTCTTGTAATCCCAGAAACCAACAAGAACTAGATTGTTCGAATTGATGTCTTAGTTTTTAAAAAAAAATTGAACAAAATAGATGGTAAAACTCCATTACAAGATATTATCACACAAAAATATTCATATTAAGACTTGCGAGAAATTCCATGATGGCGACGAGAACCACCCCATTGATTTACAAAATTGAGTAGCTTGTGGTTCTAAGAGCATCCTTAACTCCGGCCCGGATTCAGACCCCAAGTCCCCTCCATGTCATTATTCCCCTAAATTTGAGTCCCATGCCACAACTGCTCTAACCCTGCAGGCCTCATCCCGGGCCACAACTATTAAATTGCACTACTCACAACTCCAGCCTATATTACTTGTAAAATTGAAAACGTTGAGCAATTATAACACAAGAAATTCATTTTTAATACAAAAATAATAAATTATAAACTAAAAAATATAAAAAAAATTAGAATATTAAAAAAAAGTGCAAAAAAATTAAAAAATTAAAAAAAAGTGCAAAAAAATCTCGCCCCTCTCCCTCTCCATCTTCTTCCTCTTCCTCATCCTCCTCCTTCTTCCTCTCCCCCTCCCTCTTCTTCCTCTTCCAAATGCATAATAATTCAGAACTTGGGGCACAGGAGCGGCCCGAACCCCCTCCAATCGGAAGCTCCATCGCCCGCCAGGCCGGACCCCGGGCGAGTCCCTGGGCAGCGACTGAGTCCCCGGGACCGGCCTGGGCTGCAAATTCGTCACCTCCATCGCGCGGGGCCTAGGTGCGGTCCGGACCGTGGCGTTAAGGATGCTCTAAGATATCTTGAAGTCAACACATGTCAAAATAAGAAATCACAAGTTAGATTGCTTTCAGATTTTGGATCCTCTATTGTGCATTAAACCAAAACAATGGGTGTTGTTACATACACACAACTAATACATTGATAAATTATATTGTTAAAATATTAATAATTTTTTTCATAAAATAATGTTATGTATGAAATAGCACTCCTATTGAGGCTGAATGTACATCAGGGGATCCAAACCTTTGTTTTTAGCTTAAATCAGGGCCATCGTAACCGACATTGGCATCAAATGTTATAGAGACAAAACTAGGGATTGTCGCAATCGATTTACATCGGACTACCTTCAATCTAAAATTACTAAAGCTTGCTACCTCCAACAAGGCCAACACCAGAGGGAGAAGGGCTTCGAACTATTGGAGATTTGAAGTTCAACATTTGCTTTGAGATGAAGGAAGGGAGCGTAGAAGCTTTTGTGGCTCAACTCTAATGCATGTTGCGGTTATCGATTGAAGATTTCATGTTGGTAAACTGGAGAGACTACATAGATAGTGTGGACCTTGGATTTTAACATGGGTCCAACAGATTTGAAACATTGAAACCAAACGGTAATATGAATCCATATAAGGATGTCCACAATAAGGCGTAAAAGCCACGGAGGCGCCCAAGGCAAAACCACAAACACTTCCATAGCCACAAAAACTTGTCCAACTCAATAGTGGACAGTCACAACCACAAATCACATTATTTTATTAATTGTTGATATATTTTAATTGAATAAAAATAAATAGAATAGAATGAAATGAAAAATATGATTTGAGAATAGATTATTTATAGATAAAGATTTTAAAAAATAAAAAATTGAGAGGCGGTGCCGCCACTCTCGGCTGTCTGCAGTAGACCGCCGCGGCGGTCGCCGCTCCCTCCACCCCACCGCTGCGAACTCGGCGCATGCCCGTCCACCCCCACCGCCCCGGCCGTCCTCGTCCTCAGCAATAGGGAGCTGCAGCGCTGCCGAGGACGCAGCGGCTGCCGCGAGCTCCCAGTTGTGGACACTCTAATGAATCAATTTTTACAAAACAAACACATCCGGGTGGTTTCATATAAAGGAAAACGAAAAGGAAGCATTAGCCTCTTTTGATTAATGTAACATTTTTAATTGTCGATATAATATTTTCAGTTCTCTAAAACTCAAAACTGGTGATTAATTTTGACTAAACATTTTAGTGGACATCTTATCACCGTTAGTTAAAATGAGGCAAAACATAGACAAAAGACGATCTTTGTTGAGTGGACATCGTATCACCGTTAGTTAAACGTTAAAACGGGGCAAAGCATAAACAAAAGACCATCTCTATTGAGTCCTTGAGAGTTCTGAACCAACATCTACAACCAAAATGCCAAGAAGAAATGTTTGTTTTCAAGATTTATGGAAAAACATTCAAAGAACTGGAAAAACATTCAAAGAACTATATGAAAATGCTAAAATAGGTGGTTTCAATAAAACTGAAAAAAGTATGAATATTAAATTTCTTTAATAACTTTGAGTACATTAGAACTTTAGGAGGGGTGAATCTGTGCACCGTTTATAAAGCATCAACATTTTAAATAATTATTACTCCTGTTAGGGTGAATTGGGACATATAATAACACATTAGGGCATCCATAATGGGACGGATGTCCCGGCAGACATCCCAACGGACTTCCCAAAAACACATTCTGCCACGTTATAAGGATATCTCACTGCACTGTCACGTCATAAGGACATCTCACTACACAATGACGGACATCCCCAAGGACATCTCGACGGACATCCACATAAAACAATAAAAAAGTCGGGACGTCCGTCGAGACGTCCGTCGTGTCAACGCAATGGCGGACGTTCCGGAAAGCCGTGGAACTCCGGTGTCAGCAGCGGACGTCCGTATCCGTATGCATGCTGCCTAATGGCGGACGTCCGGCGCACCGGTCCAACATCCGCCGGGACATCCGCCATTGTGGATGCTCAGCATCCACATTTTTTGCTAATTATTTTTTCCAAATCAATTTTTCGGTAAGCTATTTATTTTTTCTGCCATTTAGGATAATTTTCCAGATCAATTTTGCTAAATATTTTTTCTGTATATAGGAAAACTTATTTTTCGGTAAGAGACCCTGACAAACAGGGTACGATGTCGTTTCACCCAGGGAGCTTTTTATTTAAACTCCTCATTATTTTCCAATTGTCAAATCGATTTGCGCCAGAGGGTTTTGCTTTACGTATCCCGTTTGAAATTGAACCAGAGGTTTTTCCAGTTTCTTGTTTGTTAATTTGAAATGGCAGATGGCGCGGCGGATTCCAGAGTGCAAGGACCCGCTGATGATCAAAACCCCAACTCTGTCAATGCGGTGATTGAATCCAGCGATAGTGGTGCCCCCGCAGAATCCACCTGCAACAACAACAATGCTTCTAAAATATCCGCCGTCCCTAACGACGATGAACGAAAACAGACCTTGGAATTCGCCGACGAGTTGATGGCTCGTGGCTCTAAAGCCGCCAAGGATGGCGATTACGCCGAAGCCACTGATTGCTACAGCCGTGCCCTAGAAATCAGGTGATATTTATCATATATGTGTGTATATTTGCACTAGAGATGGAACTTGGCTTTTATGTATTCAAAGTGAGGCATGGAGGGAATTCGGATGCCGAACCTCACATTTTCCTATGTTGAGAATTCAATTTTCTTAATTAGTTCTATGAGAGTTTATGTTTGTCTTTTATGGTTGATTTTCTGCGACTTCTTCTCTAATTTATTTCTAGCTTACTGAGTATAATAAGTATTCCACAGTATTTAGACATTTTCGCCTGATTTGTTTTTTTTTCTGTAGCCTGAAATTTGGATGTGGTTTAAAATTGGTTTTAGGGTTGCGAAATTTGGTGAACTTGCTCCAGAGTGTGTTGCTGCTTACTATAAATATGGATGTGCTCTGCTGTACAAAGCGCAAGAGGAGTCTGATCCCCTGGGTTCTGTGCCCAAAAAGGAGGGTGTCTCTCGTGAAGATTCCAGTAAAGAAAGTTCATCAAAACTTCACGTCAATGGCCAATCTTCAGATACCTCACCTGCAAAAAATGTGGAGCAAGGTGAGAATGCAAATTTGTCACAAAGGGATTTTCAATAACAGTTTGTGCTCCTTTTGAATGTGCAGTGATGTTCTCAACGGTATCTATGTGGATCATGTGACATGTTTAACTTAAGTGAGCTAATTGTGCTGTTGAATATGTGCGTAGTAGATTTTGTTTGTAAATGATATACCAAGATTTATTTACATTTGTCGTTCTAAACATGAGTAACAGTTTTAGACATTTAAGTAGTAGCTTGTTCATGTATTTTGGCTTTGATACATGTTCAGAGCACGTTCTTATCATGGTTACATGTTGCTTTGGAGGAAAATGTGGTTCTTGTACTTAGATTTACTGATATTTATCCCATTTCGTGCTTAGAAGACATGAGTAACATTTATGTCACCTTACTTTTTTTGTGACATATGTTATGTACATCACAAAACTAAAAAATATTGACCTAGTTAGAAGTGTTAACCAATGGCAACTTCACATAGTTCTTGTAGGCCCTAGTTCCTCAATTACTGTGGACAAAATAACGATTTTGTTTCTGGGTATATCTGATCATGTGCTACTTATAGTAGTTAATTACTATTTGTATGTACATTTGCTGATGACTTCTTGGGATGGGAATTAGATGTGAAAGCTGAAGATGAAGGAGACAGTGAAAGTGATGCTGAAGACCAACCTGATGGTGATGAGGACGAGTCTGACCTTGATTTGGCTTGGAAGATGCTTGATGTTGCTCGTGCCATTGTTGAGAAGGGCTCAGGCGACACAATAGAAAAGGTGGACATATTGTCAGCTTTGGCAGAAGTAGCTCTAGAAAGAGGTCCTTTTCTTTCTTCCCTCATTTTTTCACAACAATCGTTACTATAGCATTTTATCCAATTATGACTGGTCATTTGTTCTCTCTTTGCTCATTATAGAACCTTTTTCTTTGTCCACAGAGGATGTTGAGACTTCACAGAGTGACTACTTGAAGGCACTCTCTATGTTGGAGCGCTTGGTTGAACCGGATAGTCGACTTATTGCTGAGCTGTATCCTTGTTTTAATTGTATATTTCCAAGTTGATTAGTAGGTGTAAATATAGTACTTTTTTTGTTCCAAGCATGTTCCAGAAAATTAAAATTTATCTTCCTTAACTGGAATTCAGGAACTTTAGGATATGCTTGTGTCTTGAAATTGGTTCGAAACCAGAAGAAGCTATTCCATATTGTCAAAAAGCTATTTCAGCTTGCAAGTCAAGAGTTCAGCGACTTTCAGATGAAGCAAAGAGCTTACCAGCAGAAGCATCAACCACTAATGAGACAGGACCAACTGTTCTTGATAAAAAGTCAGAGATTGAAACACTGATTGGTCTCTGTGGGGAACTAGAAAAGAAGGTAAGACGACCAAAAGGACCACATACTAAGAGTTTCTTAGACATTGTATTAACTGTTATTTATTTGGTTGCAGCTTGAAGACCTTCAACAGCTTGTCTCAAACCCAAAATCTATCCTCTCAGATATCCTGGGTGGGATTATGTCTGCAAAAGCTAGGGCTCTTGAGAAGAATGAACCAGCAATGAGCTCATCACAGATGGGTACTGTCACCACTGTTGGAGCAGACTCTCCAGCTGTTTCTACAGCTCACACAAGTGGCGATGCTGGAGTGACACATCTAGGCGTGGTGGGAAGAGGAGTCAAGCGAGTTGTGATGAGTTCGACTGCAGAATCAAGCCCTGCTAAGAAACCTGCAATAGATACCTCAAGCAATGCCGGAACGAATGAGAAGAATGAATAGTTTTAGCCCTATGCTTATATGTTGTCTTCAACTATTTTGCTGCATCTATGTTTCATTTTATGGACTGGACTCCCTTAAGATAATGTAATTCGGCTTCTGATTTAAGGTTTGCAGATTTAATGTCCGGCTATAAAAAAGAAATCTACCTTATGGTTTCATATCTATTCTTCTGTTACGTTTAATTTTAACGACCTAGTGGGTTTATGGTAGCCTAAACACATTGCTAAACCCATAAGGGCATTAACAGTATTGTCCTTTAAAATCAGTCCTCAAAATCCATCACGACCCATTTTTATTAGCATTTTAAATTCTAGCCCCAACACCTGCAATAGCGTCGGCCCCCAAATCCACCACAATTCATTCACCATTTTCCATTTGTTATTTTAATTTTCAATTTAGAAAACAAATGGAGTAACATTTGAGCTATTCAACGTTTTTCCCATTAATCTTTCGAAATAAACTACTGCTATTCTTCTTGGCATTCAAGGTCAGAAGAGTACCAAGTGCAATTCTGGGTAATCTTCTGAGGGATGCAGTAGGGGGAGTTTATATATTTTCTTATGTGATAGTGCAATTAATAAATCAAAAGGAGTCAAGATGGTTAGAAATGTTTCAATAATTAAAGACTAAAGGTTAATTTTGGTGCTAAACATATGGTCGAAATACGAATTTGGTCCAAAATATTCACTTTTTGAAAAAATGAGTCCATAACAAATGAAATTCGTGTCGATCCGGTCCTTTTTTAAGGCGCCGTCGATTTCCGACGGTCAACCGTTAATTAACGAATTGTTGACCGGATTAGGCTAAATATGGGATTATTGGCCACTTAATTATTTCCTAATTATTATGATAATAAAAAAAATTCTTATTTCATTTTTGGTTAATAATGAGAAACAAAATGAACAAACACTCGGACTTTTCCACTCCCAAAAATCAAACTCAATCGACTTCTCTCTCTTCTCTCTCGATGAACTCCGACCAAAAACACTAATCAACGATTCACTACCGATTCCGACCTCGCACGTTGTTGGTGATGAGCTGGAGGTCACCCAATCCTTACTACCGGTCCAACGGCGGACTTGTGGATGTGAAAGCGGCGTATTCAAGGAAGGGAAGTCCAGCCTGAAACCGCCTGAAAACGATGGTGAAGGTCAATCGGAGCCGACGGTTTGAGTTCTCCTCCTAATACCCTAATACTTCTCACAATTTTTGTAGGGCCAACAGTTAGGAAGAAACACAGTCGAGACAAAGAAGGCAATCGAAGTGTAATGAATACCCTATTTATTTGATGGTTGTGATGTATGTAATGAATACAAATACTGGTTTTTTTGACATCAATCGTCATTGTCATGTTTAGAATTGTGAAATGTTCAGGGCGTATTTGACATTCATAATGAAAATATTAGACTAGTTTGACGGGTATTTTGTTGTATTTTTATGCTTCTTCTTCTTCGACGAACAAGCTTCGTCCTTAACGAAATAGAACCCTAAAATCAAATTTTTAAATTTGCAATCCATATTTCAAATCCAATTTCATAACTTTCGTATGCTTTAGAACATTGTTGGAATTCAGGGACTTAGATTAGAATCAGAGACAGACGTACATTCAAAATTGAAAACTAAAAATTCAAATTTCAACATCGTCAGAATCTACAGAGGAGCCCGAACTCACGCCTTCGTCTTCGTCGATGGGCCGCCATTGTCGCCGGAAGCCCTGCAACACCTGGAACGACCGATATCCAATGGGTCCGACGGATTTTGTGTTGAGTTGCAGAGAAAGTAAAAAAAATAGGGTTCATGGTGAAGAATAAGGGAAGAAACAAAAGAGAGGGAAAAATTGAAAAAAGGTTGATTTTCTTTTGGTGAAATTAAAAAAATTTGAGTTTTAATTTCATCTTTATCTTGAATTTAAAAATATTTCACAATTTAAAAAAAAATAAAAAAATATTTGCTACAGTAGTCACAAAAGCCTAATTCGGTCAACAATTCGCTAATTAACGGTTGACCGTCGGAAATTGACGGTGTCGTTAAAAAAGGACCGGATCGACACGAATTTCATTTGTTATGGACCAATTTTTTCAAAAAGTGAATGTTTGTGACCAAATTCATATTTCGGTAATATGTTTAGGACAAAAATTGACCTTTACTCATAATTAAAATATGTTTCGTTGGTACTTTAGCACCACAGAAGACTCTGTGGCCCAATGGATAAGGCGCTGGTCTACGGAACCAGAGATTCTGGGTTCGATCCCCAGCAGAGTCGTCTTATCATTTGAGTTTTAAATGATTTTTGTATGTTTTCTTACAGTCTCCTTCGAAATACTACCGCCATATCAATTTATTACTCCATAAAAAAGTGATTAGTCCATAATTGTTACATGAATAGCCATAATTATAGTAGTAATACATAATAATCCCTCCATTACTTTGTCGAAATATGTAATTGGTAAAGTGAGTCTAATGAAATAATCAATATGGAACTCATAATTTATTTAGTTATCTTTTTAACATAGGTTAAGCTCACTGGATAAAGTCAAATGAATAATCTATGTGAATATCAAGAAACATATTTCCAAAATAAGGTTACAATATTGGATAGCAAAATTTATAAATACATTAATTTAATAGATAAAAGTAAAATAAATGAATGAAATGCATATTATGTGTTACTCTAAAACTCCAAGTGAAACTCCAAATATAAGAACGCGTGATATTTTCAGGAGAACTGAGTACAAAATGAACTTTCAAGAAAACATATTTCGCACAAAACAACTGCATATTATATTGATATGGAAAGAATTAAAAGAAACATCACATTAAGCCATAATTACCCAATAAGACATGTAAAAACGTTTTTGAGAAAGTCTAAATAATATTGAAAGTGTAAGATATTTTTAATTTTAATTAACTTTAAAATTTATTTAAAATTATAAAATTTGATCAAAGTTTTTAATACTATTGCCGATTATTGTAATCTTTCCGTATAAAACTTGAAAAAACTTTTGTAGTATTTGAAGAGACGTGTCTTGTTCCACACCACCACAAAATAGACGGCAACAACCTTTGACCATTTTGTGTCACAAACTCCACCGTACCGTCCCATCCGCCATGGCTTCAACCTCCAGCGCCACCACCATTCCCCAATTCCGCTCCTCATCTTTCCTCTCTCATCCCCACCCGCCGCTCTTCGTGAATTTCTCCTCACCCTTTCAGAAGACTGATCTCCGCCGTCACAGGATTTTCTGCCAAAACAATTCCGATCCCTCCCCAACGGAGGTACGCCTGATTTTGTCTCCCGCTAGTTGACCAACACCGATTATTTCGCTAAGATAACCAATTTTTTGCAGGAGAAGCCTGAATCTGCAATTGATGCCGCAGCGACAGAAACTACCTCGTCTGCTGGCGCTGGATTGCCGGCCTATCCAACTAAGGATCTCAACCGCCGAGTTGCGGTGGCTTCTGTGCTTGGGGCAGTGGGATTGTTCGCCTCTGCGCGATTGGACTTTGGCGGCACATCATTGAAGGATCTATCCGCTTTAGCATTGCCCTATGAAGAGGTCTGCTCCTATTTTCTATCCTACTACTCTAGCAAATAATCGCTGCTTCTCAGATTTAGCAACATTTAGCTCATGTATTGAATGACTTCTTGAGATTGATTGTGTTTCTTCTTTAAATTTTATGAGCGCGTTTGCTTGTGAGGATTAAGATAGATAAATAGTAGTAATCCATAGTAATTTACTACTAAGATGGATTGGAACTTTGGGATATGGCCTTGGCAATCTCTCTCATTTCAGCTAATTTGGTTAGATTCATATCCCATTGAAATGTTGGGATTGGAGAAATCCTAGTATTGAGGATACAAATACTCAATCATGCGTCTTATGTTAATCATGATAAGTAAAAGCACCCTAAACTGAGAGACTGCTGAAGTATTGGCAGATTTCATTGTTAACTATTTGGTTCATGACTGATGGGATTAGATGTATTCAAAATATCTTCAGGGATTAGTAATAATTCACTCTTTTAAGTGAGTAGCTGCACTTGAAGCTTCGACTCATGAGTTTGCAACCAATCACCTTTTGCTTTTGCCTTTCTCTGCACAGGCTCTTGCAAATGGCAAACCCACTGTTGTTGAGTTCTATGCAGATTGGTGTGAAGTATGTCGTGAGTTAGCACCGGATGTCTACAAAGTCAAACAACAGTTTAAGTAAGTATCTTAAGGCTCCTACATGTTATGTTTTGGCTCATCACAATCGTTTATGAATGCATATATGTGGTGTATGTGTATCTTAACCATCCGATTGTTTTTCTAAACTACTGTTTATATGTATCTGCCACCATTTAAAATGTTTGCTGTTTGATGTACTAGTCTTTGAGTTTAAATTTAATGTCTTTGATGCCTGTGTTGTTTGTTGGTCCTTTACCTTCTGAATTTGGTAAAAATTATGGCATAAATGTGGTGATTCTGAGATAGGTCTTTTCAGCCTCAGAATATTATGTTTTCATGAGATAAGAACTCACTCAGGTTATTGAATTTTCAGTCCTTGGTTACATTGATACCTGACCTCTTAATTTGTGTGAATGACTGCATCCAAGTATGATAGTTCAAACATGTCATTTCATATATGGAGTTGGACGGTAACTCATGGTAATTTTTCTATAAAAGTTACTCTCCTGCTCTAACTTGTGGCTGCTGCTATTAGGGACAAAGTAAATTTTGTTATGTTGAACGTTGATAATACAAAGTGGGAACAAGAGCTTGATGAATTCGGTGTTGAGGGTATTCCCCATTTTGCATTTCTGGACAAAGATGGTAATGAAGAAGGGAATGTGGTAGGCCGCCTCCCACGACAATACCTGCTTGAAAATGTTGATGCCCTGGCTCGGGGGGAAGCAAATGTGCCTCATGCTCGTGTTGTAGGACAATATTCAAGTACTGAAGGAAGAAGAGTTCATCAAGTTGTTGATCCTAGAAGTCATGGATAGGAAATTTAGGCATGTTTTGGCCAAACCGTTGTATGAAAGTGGAATACTAAAATACTCTCCTTGAGAACAAGGCCTTGACAAACTGGCACTCTTAAAATGCAAAAGATTTCCTCTTTCTGTCTAACCACAAGACCACTATATATAGTCCTAAAAACATGAAATAAAGATAACACAAATGTAATAATTTGATAGCATTTTGTAATTGTTATACATTATTTTTAGGTTAAACTAATGTATTTAACATTTATCTTAATAAAGTACTTACTATTGATTATATTATAATTATTAATTTATCTCGAAATATGATTAATAGTAGTAGTATTTTTGTATTAAATTTTAAATTTTAATTATTACTAGTACTTGATAATATGATAATGTCATAATTGCATAAAACAACTATTTGAAACAAATATACTACAGTATGTTGTAGGACTAGTTTATTATTAATCCATATTTAATCTAGAGTATAATATATTATAGTTACTATTAGGAATATTGGCACTTAATATCATGAAACTTTCAAAAAGTTGAGATTTTCCACGAACTTTGAAATTAACAAATAATATCACGAACTTTACCCCGGGTTTGTATTTGTTGGGGATAATGCTGGAATTACAAGAGATAAACAATACCGGGCGTAATACAACCCAAGAAGGAAGGAAGAACTAAAACTGAAAATTACAATGAAATCGATACTGTAAAACCGTAAAAGCATTTAGCCGAGTCGAGGAGTCCTCTTTCCACAAGACGAGATACGCCCCGGTAGTGCTCTCGGTTTGGCGTGTCGTCCCCAAAGATAAAACGGCTACGTCTCTGGGGAAGCAGCACCGCAATCAACAGAGCTCCGGCGAACTGGATGGAGGAGAGGGCAGAGCTTCGGAAAGAAAGACTATGCAGAGAGTATGATGCTTGTGAGTATGTTGTTCTGATTGTGCTCTATTACTAATGCAAGGAATGACTAGTCTATTTATAGGTTTGGTCCACTGCAGGGGTCAACTCAGCCTTGATGGCTGTCATCATGGCTCATTATGGCGGGGCTGTAACCGCCGGCCGTTACGAGTTTGAAAGCTGGAGTTATCGACTTTGAATCTAGACGCTATACACGCCCTAGTTCAACCGTCACATGTGGACTTCGACTTGATCAAGATGCTGATCAAGCCATCGCTCAAGGCGCAGCATGCCGAGTTGATCAGGCTACTGAAGCCATCGCTCAAGGCGCAGTAGGCCGATTTGATCAAACTGCTGATCAAGGCGCAGCATGTCAAGTTGATCAGGCTGCTGCCCAAAACTTAGGTGGTCCAAAACATTAAGTCTGGATCCAGGGACAAGCCCAAGAACCAAGCCCAAAGACCACCCAAAAACCAATTGCCAAGATCCAAGTCCAAGTCCAAGTCCAAGACCAAGGGCAAGGGCAAGGGCAAGGGCAAGGGCGCGGGCGCGGGCATGGGCACTGGCACAGGCTCGGCTCGGCGCGCGTGTGCGCGCTTGTGGGCTCTTTCACCCATCATAGTCCACGATAATTACTAAGTGTAATAAGTCACTTAATAAATACACATTTAAAGATGTGTCTCATCTCCTATGTGGGATAATTAACACTAGTTAATTACTCCCTACACTTTCAACTCCTAGCTTTATCAAAAGCTACAATGTGACCAACTTTAATCCACTATTTCTTACTCACCGGGAATCGGATTTAAGAAAGTGAATATACTATGGTCATCTACGCGGAACGTAAATCGACGCTATATCATTTAATTCTTCATAATTAAATGTCTCGTCACATTTATTATTGGTCAAACTTCATTGACCGGACATCTTAAAACAAGATTCCAACAATCCCCCACATGAGTGGAAATAGCCAAATGCATATGCATGCAGACACAAGCTCAACCCTCACGAGGTATATAAACATAAGGATAGGTAGTTGTTGGCTTTGAACCCTCCATAGTCGACACCATCGGATACACAGACGGCTTAGTAGCGCGATGCTTTGAACTAATCCCCCACGGCGTGCACCGAGACAATGGTGTTAACGCTAAAACACCTCAACCTCATCCGTTCTCACGTTTTGTATCCATTGCGGTCTTGGATACCACTTTAGATTCATAAGTGCGTTTTATGAAGCGACCACACTTCGCATTTACATAGGTGATTCTTAGTCAAGTACCTTGCCATACTTGGTCTCTTTAAGAACTCCATCTCTTTGAGATCCTTAAGAACCATTAAAAGTCATAGACTTATCCTTTACCACTAGGCAAGTTCTCCAACACTCTATTGCTCTCTAGGGAATAGATATAGTTGAGTGTTCTCATGAACTCTCATAGCTTAGTTGTCCCTTTGAACCAAGTTCTTGGGATATCCAGTCATCATGGTTGGGTTACCACTATGATAGTTCTTTAGTTTGTGGATTTCAAACTCATTCCCTCTAGCAACGTATTCATTTGATCACGGTTTAACCCTTTGGTTAGCGGATCCGCTAGATTATCTATTGACTTCACATAGTCAATTGTAATCACGCCAGTTGTGATCAAGTGCCTCACGGTATTGTGTCGTCGACGTATATGTCGAGACTTACCGTTATAGAAGCCATTGTTTGCCTTCCAATAGCCGCTTGGCTATCGCAGTGGATCAACACTGGCGGCACTGGCTTAGACCAACATGGAATATCTTCAAGGAAGTTCTTAAGCCACTCGGCTTCCTCACCAGCCTTATCTAAGGTAATGAACTCCGATTCCATTGTTGATCGGGCTATACATGTCTGTTTTGTTGATTTCCACGATACAGCACCACCCCCAATAGTAAAGACGTATCCACTTATTGAAAATGAGTCTCTATTGTCGGATATCCAATTTGCATCACAGTACCCTTCAAGTACCGGGGGTATCTCGAGAAGTGTAGCCCATGATCTTGAGTATGTTTTAAATATCTCAAAACCCACACAAGAGCTCTCCAATGCTCTTTGCTTGGATTGCTCGTGTAACGACTCAACTTGTTCACGGCACAAGTAATGTCAGGTCAAGTGCAATTAGTCAAGTACATAATGCACCCGATGACCCGTGCATACTCTTCTTGTGCAACGAGCTCGCCTTTGTTCTTGCTCAAGTGAACGTCGAGTTCAATTGAAGTCTTAACCGGCGCGCCATCATAGGCTTTGAATTTATTCAATATCTTCTCAACATAATGAGATTGTGTTAAGATGATTCCATCAGACGTTCTTAGAATCTTCATTCCAAGAATTACATCGGCTAGATCCATGTCTTTCATGTCAAAGTTTCTCTTTAACATGACCTTTGTGTCGTTAATTACTTGAGTGTTGCTACCCAAGATTAACATATCATCAACGTATAGACACACTATAACGTGGCCGTTATTAGTGCTCTTGATGTAGACACATTTGTCGCACTCGTTGATTTTAAACCCATTTGATAACATCACATTATCAAACTTCAATTGCCATTGCAATGACGCTTGTTTCAATCCATAGAGGGATTTAACCATTTTGCATACCTTTTTCTCTTGTCCAGGTACTACAAACCCTTCGGGTTGTTCCATATAAATTTCATCTTCTAGTTCACCATTTAGAAACGAGGTCTTTACATCCATTTGATGAATCTCAAGATTGTGCAATGCATCAATAGCGAGAAGCACTCGGATAGATGTAATCCTTGTTACAGGTGAATAGGTATCGAAGAAGTCATGTCATTCCTTTTGTTTAAAACCCTTTGCTACTAGTCGGGCTTTTTACTTATCCACTGTTCCATCGGCCTTAAATTTCCTTTTAAGTACCCATTTGCAACCTAGAGGTTTCGCACCTCCAGGTAGATCTACAAACACCCAAGTGTGGTTTAGTAAAATTGAATCAATTTCACTTTGAACAGCTTCTCTCCAATGTAACCCGTCTGGGCCATCGAAGGCTACTTTTATAGATGTCGGTTCTTCATCTAACATAAAAGCAATGTAGTGAGGACCAAATGTTTTTGGTGTTCTGACCCTACTACCAAGCCTTAGTACTGTATCCTTTGGATCGGGCCTTGCACGCTTGCGCGATTCAGGTTCCTCGTCCGCTGATTTAGAACTAGTGGCTTCTACTTCAATTCCTGTCTCATAATTGGTTAAGACTTTTTCCTTGTCTTTGCAAGGAAATGTATTTTCTAGAAATACAGTATTCCTTGACTCAATTGTTGTTCCTACTGTAATAGTCGATATTTCAGACTTGTGAACAACAAATCGATATGTACTACTATTAAGTGCATATCCAATGAAGATGCAATCAACCGTTTTAGGTCCGATTGTAACTTCTTTGGGCGGAGGAACCATCACCTTTGCCAAACACCCCCACACTTTGATGTATTTGTAGAATGGCTTCCTTCCCTTCCACAACTCATAAGGAGCAACATCTTTTCCTTTGAGAGAGATTTTATTCAAGATATAGTTGGCTGTCAAAACAGTTTCCCCCCACATGTTATGTGGTAATCCTGAAGTCAGAAGCAGTCCATTCATCATCTTTTTTAGAGTTTGATTCTTGCGTTCTGCAACACCATTAGATTGTGGTGAATATGGTGTAGTCGTTTGATGGATTATACCACTTGCGTTGCATAATTCCTCAAACGGGGCTACACATTTGCCTCCTCTATCGCTTCGAATCGTTTTGATTTTACAACCAAGTTGATTCTCAACTTCGTTCTTATAATTTTTGAACGCTTCTATTGCTTCATCTTTACTTCTTAAAAGATAAATGTAACAATACCTTGTGCAATCATCTAGTGATAAAGTACTTTTTACCACCTCTAGTTTGCACCGTCTTTAAATTACATACGTCCGTGTGAATTAATTCAAGGGGTTTTGTGCTTCGTTCCACCGAGTGAAACGACAACTTAGTCATTTTTGCTTCAAGACAAATTTCACATTTATCGTGGGTATCCACTTCATTAGCCTTTAGTAAATCTAAATTCACTAATCTTTTAATGGCTTTTGAATTTACATATCTCAATCTACAATGCCACAAATTTGAACACTCAGTCAAGTAAGAGGAAGTAGATGCTTTATTATTAGCCAATGGCTTTGCAACACTGCGAGTTGCCACACTAAGTCTGAAAAGCCCGTCGGTTACATAACATTTTCCGAGGGATTTTCCAAACCTATACAATACAAACCTATCAGACTTAAATACAAGTTTAAACCCCTTATTAACTAGTATTGATCCTGACACTAGGTTCTTGCGGATGTCCGGGACATGCAGCACATCCTTCAGCGTTATTGTGACGCCAGACGTCATCATGAGGATCACATTTCCGATGCCAAGGACTTCGGAGGATGCTTGATTCCCCATGTTGATCTTCATCCCATCAATAGGACTGTAAGTTGAAAACTTACTCCTATCGGCACAAACATGAGCAGTTGCTCAGTGTTGATGTAAGCCTCCCTTGTTTTCAATCAAGTTGGCTTCTTCAGTGACCACAACAATGAGGTCGCTTTCATCCCAGTCTTTGAACTCCTTCTCAACGACGTGGGCTACCGGCTTCTTCTTCTTGCCGCGGCAGTCTTTGGCAAAGTGGCCAGTTTTGCCACATTTGAAGCATTCGCCTTCAAATTTCTTTGCAGGCTGCTTCCCTTTCCCTTTATCCTTTTGACTTGGGCGAGGACGTTTGTTGGAGGGACCGCCCCGCTCCAACAGATTGGCCTTGGCTTCAAGTGGGCTAAAGCCCTTAGCCTTTTGGTCGTTTTTGCGCACATCGGCCTCAATGCGCAATTTCACGATCAAGTCTTCGAGAGTCATCTGCTTTCGCTTGTGCTTGAGATAGCTCTTGAAGTCCTTCCAACTAGGAGGAAGCTTGTCAATGATCGCGCACCTGAAAAATTTTTCGGGCAAGGTCATCCCTTCAGCTACTAGTGCGTGGATGATCATTTGGAGCTTTTGAACTTGCTCCATGATGGGTCGAGAGTCGACCATCTTGTAGTCCATAAATTTGGATGCTACAACTTGTTCAGTACCTGCAACATTATCTATGCTGTACTTTCTTTCTAGGCTTTCCCACATCTCTTTTGATGTGGTTACAACGGAGTATACATTGTACAAACTATCATCTAAAGCACTTAGAATGAAATTTTTACAAAGGTAATCTCCTTTTCTCCAAGCTTCAGAGTCTGCCATGACTTCAAACCTAGTCTCTTGATCGCTTGGCGCGGGCAGCTCGTTTTCCGTGAGGAAGTTGGCGACGCCCAATGTTGTCAAGTAGAACAACATCTTTTGGTACCTCCTTTTGAAGTCGGATCCTCCAACAACGTGGTTGGGCATAGAGCCCCCACCATTCATGTTGGGCATGGAGCCCGCCATGGTCGTACCAGCCCCGAAGGAACTAGCACCAGCGTGAGACCCGAAGTCCCCAGCATTCGTGTGAGACCCGAAGGCCCCAACACTCGTGTGAGACCCGAAGGATCCGAAGGAACCAACACTTGATCCATTAAAGGATTCGAAGGAACCACTAAAAGTGGAACCAACTGATCCACTCGAGGTGGATCCACCAGTGGACCCAAGGGGGTTAACAAACTCCAAAGGGGTTGTTGATAAGATGGATAGCGCCCAGGAGTGGGCATCACCGTCGGAATCGACGATGTGTTGACCGGTGCAGTGGTCGACATGGTGGATGGAGATGCGGCGGCGGCGGTGGTAGCGACGGTGTTGGCATTGGTCGACATCTCCAATCAAAGGTATTTAAAGTTTCGAAAGTTTTAGTTCAGTTTAGGTCCGAAACCTTCAACGGCAAGTATATCTCGTCTTGCGATTGTTGGGGATAATGCTGGAATTACAAGAGATAAACAATACCGGGCGTAATACAACCCAAGAAGGAAGAAAGAACTAAAACTGAACATTATAATGAAATCGATACTGTAAAACCGTAAAAGCCTTTAGCCGAGTCGAGAAGTCCTCTTTCCGCAAGACGAGATACGCCCCGGTAATGCTCTCGGTTTGGCGTTGTCGTCCCTAAAGATAAAACGGCTACGTCTCTGGTTAAGCAGCACCGCAATCAACAGAGCTTCGACGAACTGGATGGAGGAGAGGGCAGAGCTTCGGAAAGAAAGACTATGCAGAGAGTATGATGCTTGTGAGTATGTTGTTCTGATTGTGCTCTATTACTAATGCAAGGAATGACTAGCCTATTTATAGGTTTGGTCCACTGCAGGGGTCAACTCAACCTTGATGGCTGTCATCATGGCTCATTATGGTGGGGCTGTAACCGCCGGCCGTTACGAGTTTGAAAGCTAGAGTGATCGACTTTGAATCTAGACGCTGTACACGCCCTAGTTCAACCGTCACATGTGGACTTCGACTTGATCAAGACGCTGATCAAGCCATCGCTCAAGGCGCATCATGTCGAGTTGATCAGGCTATTGAAGCCATCGCTCAAAGCGCAGCAGGCCGAGTTGATCAAACTGCTGAGCAAGGCTCAGCATGTCAAGTTGATCAGGCTGCTGCCCAAAACTTAGGTGGTCCAAAACATTAAGTCTGGATCCAGGGACAAGCCCAAGAACCAAGCCCAAAGACCACCCAAAGACAAATTGGCAAGATCCAAGACCAAGACCAAGACCAAGACCAAGGGCAAGGGCAAGGGCAAGGGCACGGGCACGGGCGCGAGTCCACGATAATTACTAAGTGTAATAAGTCACTTAATAAATACACATTTAAAGATGTGTCTCATCTCCTACGTGGGATAATTAACACTAGTACACTTTCAACTCCTAGTTTTATCAAAAGCTACAATGTGACCAACTTTAATCCACTATTTCTTACTCACCGGGAATCGGATTTAAGAAAGTGAATATACTATGGTCATCTACGCGGAACGTAGATCGACGCTATATCATTTAATTCTCCAAAATTAAATGTCTCGTCACATTTATTATTGGTCAAACTTCATAGACCGGACATCTTAAAACAAGATTCCAACAATATTCCCCACCAATGAAAAAACTCCGGCAAATAATATCATGATACAGATTTTTTTTCGTAATTTCTCGACAACTTCGAGAGTTTCAAGATTTTCAATCTTTGAGAATAGTTTTTGTTGAAGCATACCCTCCAAATTTATTCTTCAATCTATTAATATATACATAATTTTTTCATTGATGGGAGATAACAAACTCGGGGTAAAATTTGTGATATTATTTGTCAATTTCAAAGTTCTTGGAAAAAATCAAACTTTTTGAAAGTTTCATGATATTAGGCGTCAACATCCCTTAATATTAATAATATTAATAGGCAAATGGCAATCTAACAATCACTTGTTTTCGATTTTAATATTAAGAAAAATTAGTTTATATTAAATATTTTAATGTTAATTATCATTTTTTTACAAAAAAACAGTCTTATAATATCTGACCTAGTTCAATAATTTGGCACCCAATTATTGAACCATGTTAAATCTGAAAACAAATTTATTGGGTTTAACTGGAGAACAAATTGTATTATTAGATTAGATTAATAAAGAGCAGTAATATAAAACAAAAATAACTAGATAGCAAAGTATATAAATAAAATCAATATAGATATTCCAAACAAATGTTTACATACACACACACAAAATTCAATATGCGATTAAATTTTATACCATTAAGTCCCAGTAGCATTATTTTTAAGATTGGACTTCAACGGAATAAAAGCCAAATGCCAATAACTAGCGACTGACTGCCCGCATTTGTAAAACCCCTAAATCTAAAGCCCTAATTGTGACCATCTCAAACTTTCAAATTTCAATCACCGTCGTGCTTCAAAACTATGTCGGATTACGACTCCGATGCACCAGAGGAGTTCACCTCCGAGCAGGTTCGATTAATTCTCGTGCTATGAATCTTTCTTTTTAACCGGGATATTCGTTTATAATTTTTCTAAATTTTTTAGGGGATGCAACAAGATGAAGAGATAAGAAAAGTGCAAAAGGAAAATAAGGCCAGGTAATTTTACTTAAACTCACAGAGTTTTGGAATAAAATGCTATGTCTTTGCTGAAATTGTTTGTGCTCTTGTTCTAGGCAAGATTGATGTACATAAAGGCTCTACTTTGTTAATTATCTTTATCTTATCCAAAGTTTTACCCTGCTAAGAAGACACTGAGAATTGAAATTTAGTTGAATGAGCTCTTAACTTGGGGACGACAAGGTTTACCCCAGGTTGACATATATTTATGTATTTTTTGTGTTTTAACTACTCTGATTGACGATATGTTTTTGTCTTCTCTGGTTGTACATGTGAGTTATTGTTGTTCTTGATAGCCATTTCGAATGAATAATGTTGGCGAAGAAGATTCAAAATTTACATACCCTGTCTAAATAAGATTATTTCAGATGGTTTAAGTATTAGGTGTTCCTCGTCGTTTCTTGCTTGTTGTACCATCAGCAACTTTTAATGCTTGGTTCTTGGCTTCCAGTTTTGTTGAAGATATTGCTTGTAGCCGAAGTATATAGATTTTTTTCAAAGTTTAAGCTATGTAATAATGCCCCAATCTTTGAGAATTGTATAGTATGGATTGCACTTGCTCATATGCTTACATAAGAGTAACAATTAATGTACTTAAATGTCTATGAAATGGGGCAATGCTATATGATCTTTAGTAGTGCTGTTAACAAAAGGTGAACCCTGGCAGGGTAGTGCGTGAAGGGAAAGAACGTCGCAGACAGTGGGCACAAAACTTGACCCCACGGTCATTGCCCAAAAAAGATATCACCGAACATGAGATGGAAAATGAAACAAGGGAAGAGCATCTAGTTAACGAAGGAATGCTACCAGATAACATTGTCAAACTTCTTGCAGAGCGTGAGAAGTAAGTCTTCTTACCTTGTATAAAGTCGTTGTAGTCTTCCTTGCATTTTATATGCCATCGTATGTTGTTGTGATCTCACAAGATCCTAACCTAGTCAAATATGTTGTGTGCAGAAAAGTTTTCTCATCGGACTCTGAGGATGAGAAAGTTGAGAAGAAGTCAAAGAGAAGAAAGACGAGAAAATCTGGGTTAGTGATGACACTTTTTCCTGGTCTCTGTCACCTCTCTCCCTATACCTCCTATAGCATGTATTTCATAGAAAATGTGGCTATTGTTTAGACCCCAACCTAACTTCTTCACCGTGCCCCCCTTCAACACACAGTTAGTAACAAATGAGCTCACCATTCTTACCTCAGCATAAAAACCAGAAATTTGTGATTATGCCTACCTCAGTTTTTTGTATATTTTGTCTCTATCTTTGACAGGTTAGAACCTGTTATATTGAAGGACATACCAGCTGCGCAATGTGTAGAAAGCTCACTGGAATTCTTAAAGAAAAGAAAAATGCAGGTTTCAAGATCATCTGCAGTTTTGAACAATTCAAACCAAGCATTGCGCCTCCTGTCAAAGTCTGGCTTACTAAAGTGAAGATCGTTGCTGCAAATCGGGCTAGTCAATAGCGCTTTTTTTGCTACAGAAAACTGTGCTTGAGAGAAAATTTAGTAGACATTATATTTGTTGTTATAAATGAATTACTTGCTCCATTCATAATGTATATTGGTGAATAGATTCTTAATAGATTCAGTGTATTCGACCAATGCTTGGAGGAATCGTATACTAACTTCTCTAAATGAATACATTTTGTAAGTTACTTCACATCACAGAATTGTTTCATCAAATATTTCGTGCTTTTGTATGTTGTTTTCGGCCGTTCAGGTTGAATTTTAGTCGGAGAATGTATGGCTATAGTAATTATTTGTGGACGGCTTACTATCGACCATTGATATATTGCACAAAGAATCAGCCGGCAGCAAGGCTTTCTCTCATCATTTAATCCGGTTGAAATGTACAGCTTTTCATGAAAGTTTTATAAATAACTCACTTATATATCAATGGCACAAAAATTGAACATAATTTGATAATTATCTTGCCCCTTAACCCATTATTCGTTATTCTTGCAACTTTAGTAACGAGATGAAAAACAATATAAAACCGATAGAAACAGGCAGGCCTATTTTAGGATGAATATAGTGAGATTTGGAGGTTGAGAGAGATCACAATTTGCAAAGAGAAGATATCCTAATGGTCGTGGTTGTAGGTCGATAGCAGCCATCCCCTCCATTTCCTCTCTCTAGAATCGAATGTTAATGCAATAAGCAGCAAACATCCGAGAGGGAGAGCCCTTATGATGAACAACTCAGATTCCAGCCCCCACAAAAGGGCAACATTCTCCAGCTGGCTCCATTCGGATCCCTTCCTCTTCCGGGGGGCGGGGCAGAGAAGCTTCCGCTACCTCCCCGCCCCCTCCTTGGAATCTCATCATCACACGCGTCTGCTCGGCTCCCTCATCCGTAAAGAGGGCCACATTTACTCCCTTGCTGCCTCTGGCGACCTCCTCTACACGGGCTCCGAGAGCAAGAGCATCCGGGTCTGGAAGAATCAGAAGGAATTCTCCGGCTTCAAATCCAACTCCGGCCTCGTTAAGGCCATCATCATCTCCGGAGAACGGATCTTCTCCGGTCACCAGGACGGCAAGATCCGAATCTGGAAGGCATCGCGCAAGGATCCCACATTCCACAAGCGCGTGGGCACAATGCCGACCTTGCGATCGATGATCAAGATCTCCTTCAATCCCAGCAACCACGTTCGAAAAGCGCACACCGACGCCATCTCATGCCTCAGCCTGAGCGAGGACAAATCCCTGCTCTACTCCGCCTCCTGGGATAAGACCTTCAAGGTATGGAGGATCTCCGACTCCAAATGCCTCGAGTCCGTCACGGCGCATGATGACGCCGTGAACGCCCTCGTTACCGCATGCGACGGCTTCGTGTTCACGGGGTCGGCGGACGGCACTGTTAAGGTGTGGCGGAGGCAGGTGGTGGGGCTGAAGACGAAGCATTTCCTGACACAGACGCTGCTGAATCTGGACTGCGCCGTGACGGCACTGACCGTGGACCCCTCCGGCAGGTTCCTCTACTGCGGGTCGTCGGACGGCTTCGTGAACTACTGGGAGTGCGGGACTTTTTTATGCCACGGCGGGGTGCTGCGGGGCCACAAGCTGGCGGTGCTGTGCCTGGCGACGGTGGGGAAGTTGGTGCTGAGCGGGTCGGCGGACACCAATGTGTGTGTGTGGAGGAGGGACGGTGGGGAGCACGTATGCCTGTCAGTGCTGACGGGGCACAGCGGGCCTGTCAAGTGTCTGGCGGCCGAGGAGGAAGATACAGAAGACGAGACGGGAGCCTACTGGCGCATTGGCGGCGGAAGGAACTATATCTTGTATAGCGGCAGCAGTGATAAGTCAGTCAAGATATGGAAGGTGACGCAGGCGCCACGAGCCCCACCGCGCCTGCCCTCTCGGCCCTACCGCAAGATGGCAGACTTTCTCTACGGAGCTTCCACCTGCAAGATTGCTGCGGCTGAGCAGGATCATGCACGTCCTATGTTTAATCAGGCTTCATGAAATTCTCTACAGGATTATTTGGGACCTTTTTCACCTTCACTATTTTAGTATTATACATGACATGAGAGGACATATAAAACGATGATGTAAAGGTATATTCTACTTTGGTATGTGAAAAGTTTGTTCAACATTTCTGGAGAGGAAGTGTATGATTTATCTTTATCAACACATCCAATCATAGGAATTTGTATTTGTGAGGAGGGAAAATAAACTAAGTTTCCTATTCCCCTTATCACTGTGTGAGAAGCACCGAAAATAACATATCTCAATCAGCCAGAAAACTATATCTTGCCTGCTCCCGAGCGCTGAGAAGAACATTTCTGCACGCCCATCCCAGTCCCAACATCTTCTCCACCATATCACTAACATCCGCTTCTGCACGTTTCTTGCTCTCTCTCATTAGTGTAAGCCATTCATACGCTGAATCTGACAAATCACAAGTTTCTAAAACGTTTTCCCATTCGGACATATCCACTAGGAGACCCTCCCGAATGTAACAAGCCTATAGCACCATTAAAAAGATGTTAACTAATTGATGGAAATTTGCATATCCACTTTTATACAAGATATAAATTGTCAGAAATTTGATTAGTAGAAAGACGGTTCACCTGCAGTAATCCTGTTATCATATCTGTAGTTTGAGCCCCTTCCCGCATAGATAGAAGAATTCCATGCTGCAAATAGATGAGCACAATTTAGCATTACAAGAGTCAAGTAAAGAAAATTGGCATGTAGCAGAATTCGAGAGATAAACATGACAGCATAAGAGCCAGAGCCATCTAAAATACGCACATCCTTTAGTCTGGATCCTCTGCTGTGGTTCTCCAGGCAAACAAAGTAGAAATCTTTATCTTTTAAAGATCGTAATGTCATCAGCGATAGCCTTGGTATTTTCCTCTTGGGATTTAAGCAACCAACTCTAATAGGCAGCAGCTCCCTGCCTGATCGGAATGTCACTTAGAAGGCAGCAAAAAAAAAGCAAGATCATATATTGTAACTAATGCAGAAAAGTGTACCTTTGCTTGATAAGATATTAATGCCTTCCCTTTCACTCACTTCAGCTGGCGAAGGGATATATCTATGCTGAATCCAGATGTTTATTATCAACTCAAGCCTATCCTACAATATAGAATGTACTAAGAAATCTTGCAAAAATAACATTTGACAAGGTTAGGATGGTTTCTTAAACATTCTAGAAACACAAAAAAGTAATGCACAAAGTTTTTTGTCTCATGCCCTAATTCTGTTGAGGTAGATTATAGAATGCAATGTTCTACAACATACTTTTTTTCCAAATGGAAAACGTAATAGGTTAAGGTAAAGAACTAAAAACCAGCATGTAATTAAATCAGTCTTAGCTCATGAAATATCACATGCTTTAGAAAGTACAATAAAGACAAGAGATTACATAAATGGATAAAGAATATCCCTTTTCACCTTAAAATACAGAGGAGAGAGCATTGCAGAAAATGTATAAGTAAGAATGATACAATATGAGAACTCCAACAACCTTCAGATCAAGTAAAATTGGTAAGTAGATATTCATGCAGTAATCAATATAAGGACTAACCTTGGTCAATGTTTGCAGATGAACATGTTTCAGCGATTGGTAAATCCCAAAAAGGTCAATGGTGGAGAAGATAGGATACACAACAAATGGTAGAGCTGCCAACAATCTTTAACGTAGGGAGATTAGAACCAGAAAGCAAGTCAGATTTTTCAATCAAAACAAAGAAAGGAAAGTACATAAACGCATACACATACTGTACAGATCAAGTTAATTTTACAATAATATAAATACAAATACATTAATTGTACTAATTCATAAAATACAACAAAGTAACAGAAGATGAGGATCGAGCACCAACCTCTGATTGTTTCTGAACAAAATGTTGAAGGTTGCAGCAAGCAGAAGGCCGACATTATCAAAGCAGACTGTTTGAATCTGAAGTGCAAACAAGAATCAGATTTCTCCATATTAAGTGAATAAATTAAAGATATTTTTATATCTTTCAGATTAACCAAAGCTTACCTGGGACTTTGCAGAAACTTCACCAAGATTGTCTGAGATGGCAAAGCTTCTGTGAACAGCAGTCTGACAACACAATACACTGTGTCACCATGTAGAAAACTAGGTGGGATGAACATGGTTGGCATATGATATTATGGAATTAGATTAACTGAAGCATATAATCATCAAGTATAAACATGAAGACACTAACACTATAGAGAACTCAACTTGTTTAGGAAGATATATGCCTCGTTTTAATTTATAATGCTTTCCAACTAAAGGATAAGTTCATACTTCATAGGCAAGGGGCAATCATAATGCTTCTTGAGTAGTCAGTCACGGCTACATCCAATTTTGACAACAATATTGAATTTATAATGAAAGCAGCAACGCATAACTTACACCAGTTGATAAGTAGCAAGCCAGGCTTATTTGCTTAGCAATATTGGCTATCGTTGCAAGAAGAAGAAAGTGTGCAGGGTAGGCAGGAGTCAGCAACTCAACACCAATGCTCAGGCTAAACAGAATAGAAGTTGAGAACCTAACTCTCTTTAGGCAAAAACAAAAGCAACAGAATCAGCAAAATTAATTGAAGATAAGTAAGATTACTCAATATAGAGAAAAAAGGCTTTCAATAATTTACACAATGACTACCAAGTGAGAATATATACCTTGAGATTAGTATCAAAATCTGAAGCAAGGCTAGCAGTGTAAATGCACCTACTAAGCCGCCCAAGGCCATCCTTCAAAACCCAATTTAGGGCTGCAGCTGATGGCAGTGAGCGAGAATAACCCATACCAATTGCCCGAAACATCGCCTAATAAGACCATTCAGATATCACAGTTTCCTTAGTCAATATAAACAGTGATTTTTCACACCAATACACATTCACACATGCACAATCGCAAGCATACAATTAATCAGTCTCAAACTTAATCCAGGAACATATAAATTCAAACGCTCTAAGTTAAAATTACAAGAAAAAATAAACTGTTACGTTGAAATAATGATTCATATTTAATCCAAAGGATGAAAGAATTTCAAATCAACAGCTAGTGCCGAGGCTAAATTGTAAAACAACACTAATCAGAAGATACAATAAACGAAGAAATGCAAAAATAAGTACTACCTGAGTAGCAAGAACTTGCAAAGCAGAGCTGAAAACTCTATGCAAGAATTTCCACTTCACATACTCCATGTAGTTCTCATTCACTTCCCTAGGAAGAAAAAAGTTCCTAATCGCAACCCCACAAACTCTGCCCACTTTCTTCATCCCATCTTCGAAACTCGAAAAATTCCATATAGAAAACTGGCTAACTCCGCCAACAGAGACTAATTGCATCTCATTTCCATCCCAAAAGTACCTCAAAATCGTCCCTGAGCGGTGAACGACGACAGGAAGGTCGAATTTTTTAGGGGATTCTTGGCCGAAGTGAAGGGGTTTTATCTTTTCTTCATCTTGATATTCATGGTTGAATTTGAATGGGATGCTTGATGGTTTTGAGACAGCCAAGGGTTTAAGAGAGGTTTTTGGGTCAACGGGTTTTGCAGGTTTGATGGGGTCATATCTTATGCAATAAAGTTGTGAATTTGTATGTGCGTGTAACGTTACATTCATCACTATAAAATGGTACGAATTCTCAGAAACAGAGTATGTTTATTTGATGTAGATGGAGAACGGCGGAATGGGGGGGTTTTCAACTTTAGGGATTTGAGGGAGTGAGGATTAGCATATAAAAGTGTCTAAAATAGAATTTGATGATCACAGCTTACCTGTTTGCTGCTGCTGTGAAGGCAGGCGGCAAGTTGATTCTATTTTAAGATTTTTTTTTCATGCTGTTTAGATTGAACCAAAATATCAGCAGTATTTATTCTCTGGCATATCAGTATTTTTAATTTCAGTCATAAAAATCCGGAAAAAAAAAACTCACGGTGCAGTGCAATAGACCGCCGCGGCCCATACCCCACCTCCCCTTCCTCACAGCAAACGCGGCTCGCACCTTTCCTTCCCGCCCCGCCGCGCCGCCCTCGTCCACAGCAATAGAGCGCCGCCGCGGCCTTACTATTGTGGACACTCTTACACCAAATTTAAACTCATTTTTGAGTATGGGTTACACCAAAAAGCAATGTTTTAAAAATCGGACCGGACCGGCCGGTTCGACCGGTTCAACCGCGAACCGGTAGGTGGTCCGGCCCGGTTAGCACTATAAAACCTGTTACATGTTCAACCGCCATGAACCGTCGAAACCGGCCGGTCGGACCGGTCTGGCCGGGAACCGGAAACCGGTTCAAATGCTTTTCAAAATTTTTTTCTAAAATATTGGCTTTGATAGGGGTCGAACTCAAGACCTCCCGGTAAACTTACCAACAATTCTACCACTACACCACAAGGACTTCTTGGTAGTAATATGAACATAAATTATTTTTATTTGTTAAACACGAAATATTTATCTATATAAACTAATAATTCGTGTTTAATATGTATATTAAGAATATGTGATTAATTATATTAAAAGTTTACTACTATTTGATTATATACTAGGAGTATTTACTAAATATATGTTTTTAATTTATGTTTATTCATATATCTTTGTGTATAATATTATTTTGCCGCATTACTTTTTGTAAATAACACTATGAACTTATTTATTTTTATACATAAATATTACATTTTTTATTTACAATAACTTACTACTAGTATAATTTATATATTTAATTATATTTGTTGATAAAAAATTAATAAAATTCTATCATTCACTAAAAATATATTCTTTTTAATTTTATATTCTTTTAAGATAATTCATTTTAATTTTATATATTCTTTTAAGAAATTGTTAATTTTAATAAATTTCTTATATTTTAATTATACTTTTACAATCACTAATGTTTTATAATATAGGAGTTTATAATTATACATAGAGTTTAATACTAGTTTTTAATATTGTGTATTATAATTTATTATTGTATTTAAACTTAACGTCATTAAATATTCTAATATACTAGTACAAGACTTGTTTTCTATAATAATACTATTAAATGTATAATACTTTAATATTTATTGATAAAACATTTGATTAAATTTTATTATTTACTACTAAATAAATAAATATATATATATATATATATATAAACAATATTCCGGTTCAACCAATGGTTCGACCAGTGAACCGGTTGAACCAGTGAACCAGTAATGACGCCGGTTCGCTTGCCGGTCCGGTTTTTAAAACATTGCCAAAAAGTAATTCTACTTCAATTATTTACTCCAAACTCAAACCCAAAAGAATTTTTAATATTTACCTACTACCTTTTATATTTCTTCAAATATACCTACATACTTATTTAAATTACATAGTAATCCCATATTATTTTATCAATAATTTATATAAATTAAATAATTATACAAAATTTTCTTATTAATATATAAATTTTCTTATTAAATATACTTTATATTCAAAAAAATTCCACTACTTTTAAAATTAAAATACACCATACGTACTATAATAAAATTCAAATATAAATTGAAACACATGTAAAGATATCACAATTACATAAAACATATCACAATTACATAAAACATATCACAGTAACATAAAAAAATAGCTAAAATTCAAGACTCAAATTTGTGTATTGTTCCCACAAATGATTAACTAGTGCATTTCGAAGTTCCAAATGAACAATTCTATTTCTTATTGCGTCATATCGGGTCATGTAATCTTGAAATCGAACATCTTCATTTGCTAATTCGTATTTTAGTTATTCAATTATGTGTAAACAGATTACCTAGTACAATGCTAACCTCATTAACACTATGGGCAAAAGATGGCCGGCTAGTTCAACTATCTCAAAATAATACTCTAGTAATTAGGACTATTATGCAATATTTCAAAAAAATTTGTAGATACTCAATTTTGGTGTTGTTTCATTAAAAAACCCTAAAATAAGTTTGGATATGGTGTATGGTTGGAGCACTTTTTTATATAAAAAATGGGATTTGGTGCATAGTTGGAGGTGGTAAATACTTGTCTCCTCCATAAAAAATACTAGTAGCAGTTACTCCTTCCATCTCATTATAAGTGATGGATTTCTTTTGGGTATGAGATTTAAGAAAATGATATATTGAATTAAAGGAGATAGAATAAAGTATGAGAGGAGAAAAAGTATGAGAGAGGGAATAAAGTAAGAGAGAGTTAAAGTTTTATTTTTAATTAAAAAAGAAATTGATCACTTGTGGTGAGACAATCCAAAATGAAAAGTTGATCATTTGTGGTGGGACGGAGGGAGTATGTTTTTTCATTTTTCACCTTCGATAAATGAGACTTTTTTTTCTACTTTCTCTTTTACTTTATTAATTTCTCATTAAAATCGATATCCGGTCCACAAATGGGATTATTTTTATAAATGAAAAGAGTATTAATTTTTTTTCTCTTGTGAATCTCTTTTTCTACTAACAACATTTCAATCATTTTTTTCTCTCTATTTTTTTTCTTACTTTATGGACTTTCAATAAAACTTGTGCGGTCTATTTTGTTTGGATGGAGGTAAACCTACACACGGTTCAAAAACCGCCGGTTACGGTTCAGAACAGGCGGTTCACGGTTTACGAACTTTCAATAAAACTTGTGTTGTCTATTGAGACCTTATTGTAATGTTTAACAAATATAAACATAATTGATGATAACTTAGACTTTTTACTGTTACATGGTACGGGTGGAGGAGGGGGATGGATGTCTTCATTATAAGAAGAAGACATTGAAATTGAAGTATGAGAATTAGAGTAGAAAATAGAGATTGCAAAGAGAAATAATTGTCAACACAAGAATGAGGTGAGTAGAAATGATGGGGAAGTGGGTATTTATAGGAGGAAAATTGGGAAAAATCTTTTTAAAAAAATTGCAATTTGAAATTTTGGCCGGTTTACCGCCGGAACCGACGATTTCTTACCACTTTTATGCAACACTACACTTGAAAAACCTACACCCTAGCCTGAGACCTACTTTGAACCGTTGAACCGACGGTTCAAATCGGCGAACCGCCGATTTCGGTTTCTCAAATTCTTGAACCTGAACCGAATTGTCCGACGGTTCGGAACCGCCGCGCCAGTTCTAGTTCCGGGTTATTAACCGCCGGTTCGGTTTGGTTTGTGCAGGTCTAGATGGAGGTGTAACCGGTATCGGAACAGTCAGTTTCGGTTATGAAAAAATCCAAACCCTAACCGGTCGGCACGCTTCCGGTTCAAAATAGTAAGAGTTTTGTGACGGTTCAGGTGGTTCTAGGCAAATTACAATCCGAAGAGTCCACAGCTGGCTGCCTCCCTCCCCAGTCCCCACCATCACTAATCCGAAGAGATGGCCTTTACCCTCCTCCCCTCCTTGGTAATCAGCTTCTATTACACGTACCTGTTCTGTTGATTGTTCAAAATTTTAGTTGCTGCCTTTTGATTTCATGTAATTTTAAAAATATTATATGTACCTGAGCTACACTGCAGAACATATTTGTTACAAGAAGATAACTTGAAACTTAATAATGAACACTTGTATGCATGAAAAGAAAGGAAGATGATCAATAATGATTTAACAGGAGGTAGTTAAATGCCAAGTGATCAACACCATTTACATTCAGTCAATGAAATGTATATTTCCTTGAATCAATATTCCTTTAGCTCTCTACCGACTGAACTCTTGATGGCGTTCCCACCCCACCGGCAATCCTCTCCCCTGCCTCACCAAAGCCTTCCAGTTTTTTACTGTAAACCAGTCATCAAAGGTATGCCTACTAACGTGTTTTAAACTCCCTATTGAATGCATGAAGTTGTGCTGGATTCATACTAGTATATTTTTAATCCACTGTTAGGTCTTTCTAATAAATGCAGCCAACCAACCAAATGCATCATCAAGGATACCTCTACCTCTTTACAAATGCAACCTATCTTACCACTTGCACCTAATGACTATGTGGAGTTTGGATACCCTGGGCTGGGTACATTGATGATTTTTGGCAATCCATGAATGTTCTCCCTACTCCGGTGACATCATCTTTCGATACAAGGTAGTTTTGTATCTTATAGTAGTTTTTTTTTATACAAACCTGATTTGCTATTCTGTATTAATAACTTGACTCTGAGGTTTATTGTGATCATATATGAATTAGATTGCATGTTTGTATCTATCAGGGTTGGAGACTGGGGAAGCAGAAAAATGGTTGCGCGAGTGAGGGAGTACACTACTCACGACCCTAGGCGTCCACTACTTGTTAATTCGAAAACGTAGAATAGATAGCTGCATTCCAAAGAGGCTGCTTTCCTTATCAAGTTTGTAGATGATCAGGTGAATCATTTATACAGCTTCACCTCAGCAATAGAATAAAATGATGCCATATTTAACTTAAACTTTTTCCTTGCACTCCCTTGCCTTCAGATGTGAAAGTCTTACTATGCGCCATCGCCATCGCCATGCGTTGGACGTTGGAAAGGGGCTTTTTCTCGATTAAGCGAATCATGGAGGGGTCGCATGGCGCATGGTTGGTGTGGTGGTCTCTTCTTTTTTTGTGACATTGCTAGCAGGGAAATTATAAAGTAGCTTCTCTTTTATACACTTGAAATTAGCAATGCTCATTGACCTACCTGTATAAAGCTCATCATAATCATGTGCAGTTTTTCTTTACATTCCATTATTCCATAAATATTGCAATAAAATTGGACTTCTAAGATTTGTCTCAGTCAGAGTCACTATAGCGTCTGTTACTTTATTTATACTAAGTATTATTTGTTCAAACAACTTTTTCTTTTCTGCTTTATGCCCCCACTTTTACATGTTGATAACATAATTTGGTTCATGTATTGAAATGGTAAAGTTTGATTGAATGATTTGGTTGTAGTTTTGTAGAAATCATGGTATTAAATATGCCCGGTCAATGGATTTTGACCAAATAATAAATGTGACGAGACATTTAATTTTGTGAAATTAAATGACATAGCGTCGATCTACATTTTACGTAGATAAATGTAGTATATTCACTTTCTCAAATCCGATTTCCGGTGAGTGAGAAATAGTGGATTAAAGTTGGGCATAATTAGCTTTTAATTAAAGCTTGGAGTTGGAGCTTAGGGAATAATTAACTAGTGTTAATTATCCCACATTGGAGGATTAACACATCTTTTAATGTGTATAAATTAAGTGACTTTATGTTACTTAATAATTATAGTGGACCAAGATGGGTGAAAGAGCCCACACGCGCGCGCCGCCGCCGCCGCCCGCCCGAACCCGTGCTCGTGCTCGCGCTCGCGGCCTCGGGCCCGACCCCGATCCCGATCCCGATCTTGGACTTGGCAATTGGTCGCTGGGTGGTCTTTGGGCTTGGGGCTTGGCCCAAACTATTCTTTTTGGACCACCGCCGAGTCAGCAATCCAAGTGGCTTGACACGTCGTCAAGCGAGGCACAGTCACGGCTGCCACGTGAGAAATCCACACGCTCCACATACGAAAGGCACACGCCTGCCACACGCTCGTAACCGACGTCGGTTACGAATCTGCCATGATGAGCCTTCATGGCTCGGTTGACCCTGCATGATGGCTTGGCCTATAAATAGGCTAGCCATACCACTGCATTAGGACACACAATTCCAAGCATTCTCTGCATCATAAGCTCTCTCCCACTCTGCATTGTCTTTCTGTCGAAGCTCTGCCCTCTCCTCCATCCAGTTCGCCGGAGCTCTACTGATTGCGGTGCTGCATCAAAAGAGACGTAGTCGTTTTACCTTTGGGGACGAAACGCCAAACCGAAGAGCACTACCGGGGCGTATCTCGTCTTGAGGGAAGAGGCCTCCTCGACTCTGCTAAACATTCACGGTTTATTTGTTTCATTGTAATTCAGTTCAGTTTCTTTTCTTGTATTCCTTCTTTTGGGTTGTATTACGCCCGGCTTTTATCTCTTGTAATTATTAGAACCAACAAGTTTTGCTTTTGTAGAAGAAAAGTTAAGGTTCAATCATCATATGCATGTCTTTAAACAGAATATCAATCATAATCATTCAACACTCTGAAATTATTATTATTATTCCATGACAAACAAAGCTACATGGTGTGGCCCAATAACGATAATTACATAGCTCAACTAATTGTTCAATTATATAATCATGGAATTATTATATTTAATTGATACTAGTAGTTGTTTACAGCGTTAATTATGTGGTGATAATTAATTGGTTGCTGAGCCTGACTGATCAATTATTGTCCTTGTTAATTACTATCATCATATGCACTATTCATAATCAAAACTTCGGTAAATTGACCTCTGGACATTGCAATTTTTTAATCATTATTTGACTGACGAGAAACACATGTCTACGTTGATCAAGACAAGAGTTGGTAACAGTTGATATCGATTTAGTAAATTCTGACATTTATTTAAATGTATTTTACTTGTAAGAAAGAGACAGTGTTAGCTTTTTTTGTATGGGTTGTTATTGGGTTAGATGAAGATATATTATTATCTGTTTTTGTTTTATATGTTAATGCTGTCAATTAAATACTATATAAAAAGCCAAAAAGTTGAGTGATTGGCTGTTCCACTAGCATATGTTTCATTATTACTAATACCTATTATTAATTTATATAGTTAACCATCGATAATCTAACAGACTACACTCACAAAAAATTATACTACTACCGCCTAAGAATTGTGAGATGCTTCCATATATGCAACTCATTTGGTATGTATATTTATTTTCCTCTTAGGGGTGCCTTGATTTAAAAAAAAGAAAATCAATTATAAAGGACAGGCATATAATAATTATTGTGGACCAGCCATATAGACCAAACTCTTCATAAAAAATTTTGGAATGGAGTCAATGGTCCCATTTCACAACCACATAATTAATGACACCCTCTAGCTTTTCTCCATCTTGTCATTGTTACCTCTATGGTTCACCTTCACCACCACTTTAGGAAAATCAATTTTCTAATTCATTAACAATAGTATTGTTACTTATCTAACGATTCTAGAACTGTGCCTTGCATCACATACGACCTTCTCAAAAGAATAGATAATAATTTAGTCAATAATTATTAATCAGACCCCTTTTCTCATGCTTGGCATCCCATAAATTCTTATTTTTATCTTTCTCAAATCCAATGAGAAGCAGTGGAAACGGTAATATCAGAAACAAGAAACAATCAAAGAAAAAAATGATGAAATTTTTCTAGAGCAGAAAGCAATGGGGTCAATAATTCATTCTGAATAGAGTGTAATGCTCCATTGCATCTGCTTCAGTTCAAATACTAAATATTTGAAACAATGAAAAAGAATCGAAAATCAGACTCTACAACAAGGCAAATCAAAGCAACACGACAAAAAGGAAGAAATGCACAGAGCAGCAACGAGGCAGGAGGTGGCAAAAAAATCCATCTTCATTGCTGTTCAACTTAGACCAGCAGCAATGGTGTGCCATCATTCTTCAGCCTCTTCTTTAACAGATGGCAACACACCCTCTTTCACGAAATTTGGTTCTATAAATCTAGCCACAAAAGCCAACAACTTATATACATCATCAAAATTGCTCAGAAATGCAAGTGAAGCAGTCACAACTTCAACTCTGATGAATCCACTTTTCCCGCCATTCCCCATCGGCTTGCAAAGGGTGGTATCCTCAAGACTCAGAGGTCCGCGCTGTTTGGATCCTTCTATGATGCGTATATGACTGAGTATTCCAACACCAAGAGAAATACCGTGCGACTCAGCCAGCTTTTGTACAACTTCCGGACTGATCAGACCCCTACTTCTGTCCCTCACATTGAAAGCCACCGCAGCACCTCTTTCATATTTAATCTTTGGACCATATATGTGAACAAGTGGCGCACAGTCTTTCCCACCCGAACTAGGCAATCTTAGTTGCAGCAGAGAGGTCACAAGCCAATTGATCAAGAAACGGAGCCGGGAGGTGGTCTTGTTGAGGCCCAACATATTTATATGATCCAGATGCTTGCAGATTATCTCGGGTTCACCCCTTTCTGATTCTTGCTCGTCACATTCCCCGTTGCTCAAATAGTCATCATCGTCTATGCTGTTGGGAGACATGTCTCCTGGATCCAAGGTCTGACCAATATGAGCTCTGTGGTTGTCTTCTGTGCTAAAGGATATCCTTCCCCCTTTGTTTCCAGCTGCTTCACTCTCCTCAATCCCGAAAAACCTTCCTCCAGCAATTCTACTCTTTTCTCGCCTTTCCAGCAATCTAAATTCTCCTTCAGTCTCTCGTCTTATAGCACTCTCTTTCTCGAGGCATATCTTAGAAGCACAGCCATTTTGAGTAGTCAGACGATTGGATCCCCTAACAGCAGTGCTAGTTGAATTATTGATACCAACTTCTTCTTCAATCTCTTGGAAGTGCTGATTATCCTGGGTCCTGTATTCTCGTGAAGCTGGATACCCCTCTGAGAATGGCTCTTCTTCAGGTATCTCCTTGAAATGGTCTAGTTCTTGTGAAACTGACCGAACAGCAGCGTCAAATGACAGAGCCTCATGATACACTGGGTTCAACTCCTTGTCGTGCATTCCACTGCTCACTAACTTTGAGGCATTTGGAGAAGTGAGTTTATTGTTCTTCCGGCTAAACCAAGCAGGTGGTAAAGGAGAGGATGCCTTAAGCTTGTTTGAAGGAGTAGCTGTATCCGACCCTACTGGACTCTGACCCAAATCAATCCAAAGTGAGTTGTCCGATGATTCATCTTCACTGAAGACCGGACTTTTCATCATCTCCCCGACAGAAATGCTTTCAGTTTCTTCAAATATAGTGCTTGCGCCGTCCCTGTCAGAGCTATTATCATGCTCCATCTCTGTCTCGAACACATCCCTCACCTGAGCAGAGGTGTAAGCACCAGAAAAGGCTGGCAGCTGAGATACTGGACGATTTTCAGAATTCACTTTACCAGCACCACTCACTTCTTCATCCTCATCAAATCCAAATCCAGGGATATTATCCATAGAATCACTCAAGTAGAGAGGAAAGACAGGGCTTATTTTCACTATACCCGACCCAGCATGACCCGATTGATTTTGAAGACTGCTCATCACAGATTTCTTGATCAAAAGGCATCCAAAACCAGATGGATCATAACCAAACACTTTGTAGAATGACGTGATGATGAAGTCTGGTCGGAACAAAGACAATCCAAGAGAATCCATGTCCTTCGGGCCCAATGCTCCAGCATCGAGCAAGACATGCCAATTGTTCTGTTGAGCAAGAGCCATCCACTGATACGAGTACTTGGCACCAGTGACTCTTGACTGAACAGGGAACACGAAAAGACCGGTTGCAGAATCTTTCTTCCTCTTCTTTTTGTTCGAGATTTGCTTCCTCAAGTCAGTTGAACAGAGCTTGAGAGTAGGCCATCTAAACCAAGCGCTTTGAACCTTTGCACCTTTCTCTCTAGCACTCTGAGCCATCCAGTTCACGGATTGGCTCTCGTGATCAAACATGGTCAACAATCTCTTGTTAGTGTGAAACGGATACGATTCAGCAAGCAACTTGAAAGCTGATCCACGGCTCACAGTGAAAACAAGTCCGTATTCATTCTCAGGGATGTTCAAATAATCCATAATCCTAGTCTTAATATCATACTCTACCGTCCCAATCTCAGCTCCCCCATACAAAGCATGATTACTTAAATTAGCCGTGATCTCAGACAAACTAAACGTCGATGATTCCCAATAATGGACACTTTGCAGAAATGAAAACAATCCAAATCCACAGTAATCAAGGCATACCTTTGAACCAACCCCCAAGAGATGTGAGTACTCATCCTGCCGCAGCTGATCAATCCTCTCTGACGACTGGTATTTGGGATACATCGTCAGGAACTTGGACAAGGCCTCAGTGAGCTGAGGAATTGAGTCCCCCGACTCAAATGTGCGGTCGGCTGCAAGAGCAGTAGCTCTGAGGAACTCCTTCTGGGCATTAAGCCGTGCCAGTGACCGCGAACGGCCTATCCCCTCATCTTGATTGGCCAATGACTCAGCATCAATGTCTTGGGACTTAACAAGGGAGCCATCTTCAGAAGCCTCCTCGAGAGCCTCCCTCAATTTGTGCTCTTGCAATTTCCTCAGAATTGATGGATTAGCCTGTATTTCTTCATTTGACTGCTCAGAACCATCTCTTTTTCTGCTCTTTCTATCCAATAGCAGTGCAGCACAATGAGAGAGCGGTTTCCACAGTGAGAGATGCATCAAATCTTGCTTTCTTTCCCCTTATTTGCTCTTAGAATTTAAGAAAATTCAAATTGAAACAGAGAGAGAATGGCAATGGAGCCTGGGAAAACAAAATGAAGCTTTTTTCTTTCTTTATTGGTAGAGCCTTCTACTGACTGAGCCCAGGTAAAGGAGACCCAATTCAAACCCTAATTTCAAAAGGCAAAAGAAATCAAAGCAAGAAAAAGCTTCCTCGAGAATAAACCTTTGCTTTCAAAAAAACCTAAACATATAAGGAGGGAAAGGGCAAGAGCATTTGCTTTAAACAAACATTCAAACAGCAAGAACAGATTTTTGAGTTCAATCAAAAGAAATGGACTACAGTAAATACTGGGTCAGATCAATGGAACCCTAAACTCAAATGAAATTGCAAAATGAAACGTTCCAGATTCGATGTCTGAGCATCAAATTTGCAAAACCTCAAGGGAGGGAGGGAATCAAGAGAAGCACTAACAATAAGGGAATCAAAATCGACAAGAGATGGTCAGATACAAAATGGGCATTTTCAACAAAGTCAAAGCCTTTTGCGAATCAAATGAAGAAGCCCTCTCTACCTCTTGCTCTTGGATCCCCTGAGCAAGCTATGAGCTCTAAATCTAGAAAATTTGTGTTGAGTCGAGCACCTCTCTCTCTCTCTCTCTCTCTCTCTCTCTCTCTCTTCTGCAAGCAAATTTAAAGCAGACCTTCCACAACAAACGCACATTTACTACACTTGTGAATCAAAAACATACCTCAATTCATTTACCCCACTACTCAGTCTCTCTCTCTCTCCCCTCTAAATTGACCTTGTTTGGGGGTAGGGGGCCTCTAGTGGGATTCTTGAATTGAGGGGATATAAAGAAATTGACTTCCCTTAAATTGAAGTTTTCAATCTGGTATTACTATATTGATTACAGTGATTTGGTTTATTGAAGGCATCAAGAATAGTAGTATAATAAAAAGATTAGTGGTGGGGCATAAAGTCAAATAATCGCTTTTGTGTAGCAGCGTTTCGATCAAAGTCCACTACTACTCAACCTCATCTTATTGGATTTTTATTTCTAAATTCATGCTCTTATCTATATATACGCTAAATTCAACGATAAAAACAGGTTTTATCGATTAATAACTGTTATAGATAGCTCTATAAAGGCAAAATTTTGGATGGTCATCATAGATTCTGAAAATTTTGGATGGTAGCAATTTTCCGTAAATTACAAGACTACTAGAGTTTGATTTTATTCCAACTTGATTAATAATGTGAATTAAATTGTCAGTTATTTTTCTTAAATTTTATGCACTTTTGAGTGATTTAAACACTAATTTTGGTGTAGGGTCGTGGTTTAAAGCCCTCTAATTTTGACTGATATTCTTCTTTTCCTACTTTGAAGTACGTTCTTGTTTTCTATGCCTTGAAACACTACCTGCAAAATTGTATTGACACTTCCTTGGCCTTATATTGCCTTCACGTACAAAATACTAACAAATTAGGAAGAGTAATGCCAATTTGATTCACTGATGATCCTCTTGGAGAGATTTCGGAAAAAAGGATCTCAATTCGCAAGCCTTTTGAAATTAGGGATTAAATTTGCTAATTTTTCGGAATACCAGATCGTGCCATGCGAATTTTTCAGAATAAGGGATTTTTAAATTTTTATCTATGTTCTCTTCTTTTTCTTATTATTTATACTACAATATTTATAAATTAACCTAATTACCCCTAATATTTTTAACACAATTTTAATGGAATTTTACTCCAATTTTATTTTCACGCAATTCTGTGTAACACCTCTGATCACCGCCGCCTCTATTGAATTTAAGCAGCAAATCAAGAATTTGATACTCATATCTCCATTGCCAGTCTTCTCCGAGCTTCTTCCTCCGGAATCGGATCCCCCACAAAACAACATAAAATACCCTTCTCCTTTCTCTTCCTCTTCTTCTTCCTCGACCTCTCTTCGTTCTGCCCTCCTCCATTCTGCTTACCTTTTCTAACAGCACTCTCAGCCACATTCTGTTTCAATTGAATACTCTCGTCGTTCCGATCACGCTTCCTAACAACACTCTCTTTGTTGAATTTCATGATTCTGTGTAGGCTTGTAAGGGAAAGTTGGGGCTTTTGGATGATGAAGAAGTTCAAGGAACAAATCGATCAAAGGAATTACTGATAGCATAAAGTGTTAGTAGATGATTAAGCTCTACTGTATTTATATATGTGTCTATGGTTGTGGTTCAAAATCAGATCAGCAAAATTATGTTGGAGAAAGATAACGTCTGGAGAAAAAGATTTTTTATCATTGGTGGAACAAGATTGTTGGAGAAGTAGGAGGAATAAGAGAATCGGGTGAAAATAAAATTGGTGTAAAAAATCTAAATTGTGGTGAAATAGTAGGGGTAATCAAGTCAATTTATAAATATTGTGGGATAAATAATAAGAAAAAAGATGAGAAAATAGATAAAAATTCAAAAATCTCTTATTCCGAAAAATCCGCATATCACGATCTCGTATTCCGAAAGGTCAGCGAATTTAATCTCTAATTTCGAAAGGCTTGCGAATTGAGACCCTTTTTCCGAAATCTCTCAAGGGGTGAAGGGTTCACGCTATGCAAACTCTATGGAATGTTGAAACTGCAATGCTCGAACAGAACATACACATCAAACTGTCGAGTTCACACCTGAGAAGATATCAAACCGCCGGAAAAGTCAAATCCAACCATAATACACCCATTGGCATTCTGAGTTCATGCTATGCAAAATCAACGAACCATCGAGAATGACATCCTCGTCCAGAGTAAACCCACCCGACCACTAAGTTCACATCATGCCAGGTCAGTGGGTTATCGAGAATGTCTTAGAGCATTCACTATGGTGGCCGATCGCCAACGCCAAGCGATCAGCCACCCCTTCGGTCATCATCAGCCCCTATTGTGGTGAGGTGGCCGATCTCCATGAACAACCGCATCGGCTGCGGCGATTTCCTTTATTTTATTCCCATTCCCCACCAATTATTCACATTCATCCCACTTCATTTTATCTCACTCTACATTTTACTTCTCCCTAGTCATAATGTTTTCAATATTTTTATCAATGTTTTTAGTTTGTATTTTTCTATTTTTTTTAATGAAATTGATTTTTTCTTGAGTTGTCTTTAGTTATTTTTCTTGTTATTTTATACTCCCTCCGTCCCGCTTTAGCAGTCCCGGTTGATCAATTTCGGGTGTCCCACTTTAGGAGTCCCGGTTGAACTCGGTGCATAAAAATTGATGTCCACTACATCAATTTATTTATTACATCATTTAAAAGTGGGACCCAACATCCACTACATCATTTATTTATTACACACTTAAAAGCAAAAAAGTAAAAAAGTTGTTTAAAAGTGGGACCCAACCTCCACTACATCATTTATTTATTGCACACTTAAATACCCATTAAAACATGTGCCCGACTCAACCGGGACTGCTAAAGCGGGACGGAGGGAGTATCATTTTATTTCACTCTAACCATTAAAAGTTAAAAATATAAAATAGTGATAACGTGAAAATGAGATTGGCTCGAAGAGCGGAGTGGATCTCCTACTCCAACAATGTGCAACATTCCTACTCCACACTCACAACAAAATAAAATAATCCCACCATCACTTACATGTTTATAAGATTATTTTATTTTGTTGTGAGTGTTGGAGTAGGAATGGTGCACCATTGTTGGAATATGAGATCTGCTCCTTTAAGATAGGCTCAGGGATGGACTACTATTGCAGGGAGAGAGGCTCTGAGATGAGCCGCTGACATGGCAGGAGAAAAATGAAGATATGCTCTGAGGATTTAAGGCCACCATTGTGAGTGCCAGAGTCCAAAAAGAGTCTCGGTTAGTCTGGCGCATGGCGTTCAGAACCATCTTTTTTCTTGCAATTTCCTCGGAATTGATGGATTAGCTTTAATTTCCTCATTTGAATGCTTAGAGCATCTGCATCGTTGTCTCGATGCGGGCTCGGACTCGTCTCGGCGAGATGAGACCGCATCGAGACAACGATGCGGCACTGCCATCGCGTCTCGTGGCCCTCCGCCTCGATGAAGCTGGCTAGCTCTGGCACGAGGCGTGACGCCCACTCACCGACCCGCGAGTGGGCGTCGTCATGCTGACGCAATAAATAAAAAAAATTAAAATCGATTTTCTGAAAAAAAAAACTAGAAATAAAATTTTTAAATGGTAAAAAAAATTATTTTTTTAAATTCTTTTTATTCTATAAATACTGAAATTACCTCTTTCATTTTACACACAAACACACTATCTCTCATCTTTTTTTCTTCTCATCACTATCATATCATCTCTCTTTGCTCTCCAATTTCTGCAAAAATGTCCGGTGACGGAAACTCCGGGGCGAGGGAGGCTTAGACTTGAACGCGTTTATCGACTGGGGGGCATGTACAATGTTTTGGGTGCTTCCGGTTCCGGTTCGTCGCTGGGCACCCAAGGCTCGTTGACGCCGGCGTACCAAACACCATCTTTTCCAGTTGATGCATACTATCGTCCATCCGCCCCGAGGTATGGGCAAGCGCAGGGATTATCCCAAATTAGGGAGAATATTCCGGAGGAACACACTCCGGAAAACCTTCCGCCCGGAGCTAGAAGAGGAGGACACGGAGGAGGACGAGCCAGTAGAGGAGGAGGACGGGGCGGTGGAAGCTCCGCTAGTCGCGGATCCGGAAACGAGGAGGAAGAGGAGGAGGACGAGCCAGCAGAGGACCTAGGCCGTCATCCATACAGCTCCGTGGAGACGATGGCTCTGTTCGACTCTTGGACCAACACGTCGTACGATCCCATCGTCGGGAATCAACAAACCCGCAAGTGTTTTTGGGATAAGGTCACCGACGTATACAACAAGCAAAAACCGAAGGGGACCTTCCGCCGCAACCTGAAGATGCTTCGCAGTCATTTTGTGGGATCGACAAGCGTGAAGCGGATAATTACCAAAGCGGAGCTAGTGGAGCAGGCATTCTAAGAGCGGCTTTGCGAGTCTTTAAATCCCGACACCAAAAAAGATTTCAAACATGCCCGATGTTTGGCAGTCGGTCAAAGAGCTTGATAGGTGGGTTGGCGGTATCCAGTCCAGCACGGGCTCGAGCTCGAAACGCACGAAGCACACATCGGGTGGTCAATACTCGTCTAGTGAGGGCGGGGAAGACAACACCTCACAAGAGGTTGAGTTCCCGACATCCGATGCAGGGGGCTCCTCCGGTACACAACGTCGGCCGCAAGGGAACAAGGGCCGTCGGCCTCCCTAATGTCCATGTACTTCACCGCCATGATGGTTGACACTTCCCGCATGACGCCTGACCAATATCAAGCCCATCTTGCCGGCATTGCGTATCTGGCAAGACAACTTGGTATTCTGCCTCAAATGGGTGCACCGCCACCGCCTTCGGGGGATAATTCGCCGGCGAAGTAGTTTTTATAATTTAAGTGTGCAATTTTTAATTTCTAGTATTTTAAATTATGTCTTTTTTTATTTTTTTAAGATTTTAAATTGTAATTTTCTTTTATTTAATGAAGTGTGTTTTTATTAATTGAATTTTTGGAAACAAAAATAAAAAATGAAATTGAATGAATAGTTAAGGGATGAGATGGTTAAGAGATGGAGGGTTGCAGATGTCGTCTCTAGTTAAGAGATGGGATAAAAAGTGTCGTGAAGCCCATAAATAGTGAATGGATGAGACAGTATTAAGAAATAGATGTGGATGACCCAAGTACTATCTGTTTTTCTGCTCTTTCTAATACAATAGCAGTGCGGCGGAATGAGGGAGTGGTTTCCACAGAGGAGATGCATAAATCTTACTTTCTTTCCCCTGTTTGCTCGAGTTCAGTTCCAGAAAATTCAAATTGAAACAGAGAGAGAATGCGATGGAGACTCGAACTAAATGAAGCTTTTTTCTTTCTTTGTTTTTCTATTGGTAGAGCATTCTACTGACTAGCCATACAAAGGAGGCCCAAATTTCCAAAGGCAAAAGGAATTAAAGCAAGAAAAAGGGTTTCTTAGGAATAAGACTTTGCTTTCTCAAAAACCCAAAATCCCCCCAACTTAAGGAGGGAAAGGGCAAGACCATTTGCTTTAATCAAACATTCAAAAAATGAGAAAAGAGTATTGTGTTTAATTTTAAAAATTGGAAAAAGTAAATACTCCTATAAAGGATGGGCTCATAGAAAATGAAATTGCAAAATGTTACGTTCAAGATTCAAGTTTGCAGAAACCTCAAGAAAAGGAGGAATCAAGAGAAGTACCAATATCAAGGGAAATCAAAATGACTAAGAAAATGCCTTAGCGAGGAGCAGACACAGTGTGAGCAAGCTATGAGCTCCAAAATTTTGAAAATTTGTGCTGAGACCAGCATCTATCTCTCTCATTTTCAGCAAAGCAGACCTTCCACAACCAATGCACATTTACTTCAGTTGTGAATTGGTAAACAATTGATAGCATTTTCCCTCTTCTCCAGTGGAATTATTCTTTATAGTAAAATACCGAAAACCCAAACATAAATTGAAGGGGAAGGACAAATTGAAGTTTTCAATTGGTATCGCAGCAAAACACAGAAAATTGTTGATCAGCTTAGTAAGCTGATTATCCCAAAAATCTAACTCGCTCATTTTCAGGGCACAAATAAATTTGAAAATATTTAGGATCCATTTTATAACGGAGCGGATCTGCTCATTCACATAATACACCATTTCATACTACACTAATAAAATAATGACATGTGGATATTTATTAAATTAACAAAATAAAAGACTAAAAGATTAATTATCATCCTACATATCCTCATACACCAACTTACTGCCATACCACTGTTTTAACTTTAATTTTAAAGATGCTTGTCCCACAGTAAGAAAGTAATAGTACCAATTTGTGTAACTGACATCGCATTTTTTAATCAATTTTATCTTCCTCTGATATCCATTAGAAATGCTCGATTCTTTTCTGTTACGTAGTTGCCTATCAGTAAAAAATGAAGTTTAATAATGACAGAGATATTTTTGTTCTAAACAATGGTACAAAGTTCAGATCTTTCTATATATATCGTTTTTAAATTAGTCAAACTATAATACTTTTTGTGAGCATTTTTCTGAATAGTTAAAAATAACCGATGCAGCACCTAATAACCATTTTTTTCTTGTCTGTTTATTTCCAGATATACGTCTTCTTTCTCGAGGAACAGAAAGTTGGTGTGAAGACAATGAAGACCTACACTAATAGAATGAAAGAGGAAGGTGTTCATCGGGCAATCTTAGTGGTCCAGCAAAATTTAACACCGATTGCAAGATACTATGGGCTCAAGCGAGGGCAGGTTGTGAAGATCATACAACCGAGTGAAACTGCTGGACGTTATATCACCTACCGATACGTTGTTTGAATCATGGGAAGCTCTGTACCTGCTGATCTTGTCGATGACAGCAGCAGATGACGAAAAGGCACAAAGCAGTTGAGAAAACACAAGGCTGCAAGCCTGCAACACAGCTCCCAACTGGAAATATAATCTTTTTGGTGGTGTAATTGAACTCCACAATTTAAAGGGCAAACAAGACCTCCACAATTTGCATTGCCAAAACGCTATGAGCTAACTTTAAGACTAGATTTCTCTGCTTGCACTTAACTTAGAGAATTAGAAGGAAGAAAAAACAATCCTATATATATATATATATATATATTATTGCATGGAACTAATTGAACCAAATTCAAAGCACCTCATTCCATTAAAAATTGGATAACAATTACTATAACAAATTGAAGCAAGTTCAAATTTTGATGAATTACTTACGCTTTTACTTTGAATAAATGAAAACTTGGAATCGTTCTTTATTTGAAATTGAGAACGAAGACTCTGCTCTCTTTATGATTTGTAATGAGAATTGAATTAATGAAACCTCTAGGGTTTAAATTTTAGGTTTTAGTTTGTTATTTCCTTTTTTAAAGAATAAGTATATGGCAGTAAGTTGGTGTATGAGGATATGTAGGATGATAATTAATCTTTTAGTCTTTTATTTTGTTAATTTAATAAATATCCACATGTCGTTATTTTATTAGTGTAGTATGAAATGGTGTATTATGTGAATGAGCAGATCCGCTCCGATTTTATAAGGCCTTACACTTTTGATAAATATATCGGCCCGCCTTTTTAGCTCGGCCCAAAGAAAAAAAGTCCAAATATTTACTATTCTTCTAGTTATATAGTACTACTCTACTACCACAAGATGTTGATCTGAATATAAATCAGCTACCCAAAAATGCCCTCCCCATGTATCGATTTATAGTTACTACCAATTTTTATGATTTGGATGCAAATGGTCATAGATTTAAATGCAGTGAAATTTTTATGCACAGTAATATAAGATACTATTATACTTTTATATAGTTTTACATGTTGTTTGTTACGCGAGTATTCTAAGCTTTGTGTTACTTTTCCGGACCTCGGGTTTTCCATGTTTTAATACATTAAATAAACTCATCAATAGATTAGATGGATTAATTTAATATACATTGAAAATAAAATTCAATCAGGATAACTAACTCAAAGTATATCATTGTCTTCAAACTTTTCAACCTTTCCATTTTGATTAAGATTTAGTACAGATATTTTTCTATGATTATTACCAACTGTAATATTATAGTAGTATACTGATAAATTTTATTTATACACTATGGAGTAATAAAATAATGAATTTTATGGATTGCAAAACTGTAAATAAGTCAAAAATTGACAAAATATATCATTATTCTTAAAGATGGTAATCGAGAGAGGTATAGATAAGTTGGTAAGGCATATTGAGAGTAGGAAGTAGAAAGAAAATCTTTCTTGTATGTTTTTCTTGTTGATATGAAATGCTCATCTCCCTAGTATTTATAGGGAGATTTGAGTCCCTTGGAATACAACAATTAAATGTGTATTGGAACTACATCATGCTAGGGACTCTACACTCTAATAAATATGGGCGGCCATCTAGGAACTCTACTGTAATAAATGAGGGCGGCCATTTATGATTTCTTTTTCCAACACTCCCCCTCAAGTTGAGCAACGGTGTCTCCGATACTCAACTTGCCCAGAAATTCTTTGAAGACTTTAGGACTCAATGCCTTGGTTAGCATGTCTGCAAGTTGTTCCTCAGATCGGACGAAAGGAAATTCGATAATCCCGCTTTCAAGTTTCTCTTTGATAAAGTGACGATCGACCTCAACATGTTTGGTCCTGTCATGCTGTACGGGATTTTCTGAAATGCTAATCGCAGCTTTATTGTCACAAAAAAGCTGACTCTTCCGAGTGGGCGGAAAGCCAATTTCTGTTAACAATCGCCTAAGCCAAAGTATCTCCATCAGGCCACTTCTGATTCCTCGAAATTCGGCTTCTGCACTTGATAGAGCTACAACTTTTTGCTTCTTGCTTCTCCAAGTGACAAGGTTGCCCCCAACAAAGGTAAAATATCCTCCGGTAGATTTTCTATCCACCGGATTGCTTGCCCAATCAGCATCGGTGTATCCATCAATCTCCAGATCTTTCTTCTTTTCTAAGAATACCCCATAGCTGGCTGTTCCCTTTAAATATCTCACAATTCTCATGACAGCATCCATATGGTCTTCCTGAGGCTGATGCATGAATTGACTGACAACTCCAACTGCATATGTGATGTCGGGCCTAGTATGAGAAAGATAGATAAGTTTACCTACTAACCATTGATATCTTTCACGGTCTGTAGGCTTAGCTCCATCCACAATCTTCAATCCATGATTGGGTACCATTGGCGTTTCAGCAGGCTTGCAGTCCAGTAGGCCCATTTCTGCTAACATGTCAAGAACATACTTCTTCTGCCTTAGAAATATTCCGTGCTTGGATCTCAATACTTCAATTCCTAGGAAGTACTTTAACGCTCCCAAGTCCTTCATTTCAAACTCCCTGAAAAGATTCTCCTTTAGATTTTGGATCTCCTCGGCATCATCTCCTGTTATGATCATGTCGTCAACATAGATTATTAGACATGTCATTTTGTCGTTCCTCTTCTTTAGGAATAGTGTGTGATCTGAATGGCTCTGTTTGAAGCCATGTTTGAACATTGCCTGGCAAAATCTTCCAAACCACACTCTGGGGGATTGTTTTAACCCATAAAGAGTCTTCCTAAGTCTGCACACCTGTCCTTTTCCAAATTCTTCACAAAAACCTGGGGGGACCTCCATATAGACTTCTTTGTCTTTCTCAAGTTCTCCATGAAGGAAGGCATTTGTAACATCAAACTGGTATAATGGCCATTCCTTACATGCAGCTACAGATAGAAGTGCTCTTACTGTATTTAGTTTGGCCACAGGGGAGAAAGTTTCTTCGTAGTCTACTCCATACACCTGAGTATATCCCTTAGCAACCAATCTTGCCTTGTATCTCTCGATTGAACCATCTGCACGTCTTTTTATGGTGAAGATCCACCGACATCCTACTGGTTTCTTTCCCGGAGGTAGAGTACACTTTTCCCACGTTTCATTTTTTATCAAGGCATCAATCTCCTTCTTCATGGCTTCCCTCCAGTGCTTGTGTTTTATTGCCTCTTCGAAGGACTGCGGAATCTCTTCTTCTTCATAAAGTGCAGCTTCGAACGCCCTAGCCATTTCGGTAAGGTGTCCCTGGGTGAGATTGGCAATGCTGTATCTCGATTTCCGCCCTTTCCAGTCTGGCGAATATCTGCGGGGAGGAATGCCCCTTGTACTTCTTTGGGGCAATCTGTCGTGCCCTGTCTCTTGTTCCGTCGGTGGTTCATTTGTATCACTTCTGTTTTTCCTGTCACTGTCAGTGGTTCCAAGTAGGGTACTAATATTGGGATCAGAAGCTTTTACCTCAGGATTCAAGGACTGGTCAGATAGCTTGGCAGTGTCCTGAAGCGGCACGTTATGTTCCTGTGGATTTGACTGCCCGGTGGTACTGCTAACTTCCTCTGTTGGACCGATTTCTATGACAGGATTTTGGTCTGATAGGGTAGTTTGGTTGTTTTCCCCCTGAATATCCTCCCCCTGAATGGTTTCTCCCCACAGAGGTACCCAATTTAGTGCGTCACTGCTTGGATTTTCCGTCTCACTCTCCCCCTGACCACTAGATTGGCTATAGAAGTACTCACTCTCAACAAAGTCACAATTCATAGTGACATACATGCGATCTGTTGACGGGTCATAACATCTATACCCTTTTTGATTTTTCCCGTACCCCAAGAAAACACATTTGACTGCACATGGTGAGAATTTATCGCGATCATGTTTGGGTATGTGAGCAAAGACAGTGCAACCAAAAACTTTGGGTTCAAGATTGAGAGAAGAGGGAATTGAGTGTTTTGAAGAGAATATTTCTAAAGGGGTTTTGAAGTTTAGGATTCCTGTTGGAAGACGATTTAGAAGGTAAACGGATGTGGCTATGGCTTCAGGCCAGAAAGATTTCGGGATGTGGGACTCTATTAGAAGTGCACGGGTGATCTCAAGGATATACCGGTTTTTCCTCTCAGCCACCCCGTTTTGTTCAGGTGTGTATGCACATGTTGTTTGGTGAAGGAGACCTTTTTCGGTGAAGAAGGTTTTCATTCTAGAGTTCACATATTCTCTCCCATTATCAGATCTAAGGACTTGGATTTTGGTGTTGTACTGGGTTTGGACAAGGCTATAGAACTCAGTGAATTTTTCAAAGACTTCTGATTTTGATTTTAAAAAATAAATCCAAGTCATACGAGAAAAATCATCAACAAATAGCAAAAAATACCGAAATCCTTGACCCCCGGTAACCGGAGCAGGGCCCCAAACATCAGAGTGAACTAAAGCAAACGAAGATTTTTCTCTAGTTTTGTTCAACTTGAAGGAATGTCTATGACTTTTAGCCAAAACACATGTTTCACAATTCAAAACAAGTGAAGAAGAAACAAGTTTGGGAAAGAGTAGACGGAGATATCCTATAGATGGGTGCCCTAACCGACGGTGTAAGAGCCAAACCTGTCTTTCATTCAGTCCATGAGTTAGCAGCGCAGTACTGTGTTGGGCAATCTCATCTACGTAGTACAGTCCATGTCGCTCAGTGCCACGCCCAACTATCGTCCCCGTCATGATATCCTGTAACATGCAAAAACGAGGCTGCATTAGAAGTTTGCAGTTAAGTTCTTTCGTGACGTGACTCACTGACAACAGTTTGTGGGACAAAGATGGAACATAAAGACAATTTGAGAGGCGAAGGGTTGGTGATATAGATATAGTTCCTGCCCCCTCTACTTGTGCTAACTCTCCACTAGCTGTTTGGACAAAAATTTTTGTGGGTTGAGAAATATCGAGGAAGTCCGATGCATCAAAGGACATGGTATCGGTTGCCCCACAATCAAAAATCCAATGATAGTCTTTAGGTCCTATGTTTGAGGAAGATGAGTACGCTAAAGCTTGGAATTTGTTTGTACAAGTAATGGAAGGCTGAAATTCAAAATGTCGGGGTGTATTTTCATTTTTGTCGAAAGTTCGGGGTGTATTCTCGGGAATTCGGACAAAAGAGGGGGTTTTATGCAATTTTTCGGTCAACTGGGGTATGTTCCGTAATATCGGAATTGGCTGGGGGAGAATTTGGGAGGAAATTTTGTGGTAGGGTTTATTTTGAGATTTTTTCAAACTTGGGGGGCTAATTTGCAAAATGGAGGGGGTGTTTTTCCAAAACTCCCAAATCGGACCCTTCTTCATCCCCCACATTTTTTTAGCTTGAGGGGCTATTCCTCCACATTTCTTCCTTCTTCTCCGCTGCTCAGCCGCCACCGCCGCCGCTGCAGCAGCCGCCGCCTCCGCCGCCGCTGCAGCAGCCGCCGCCTCTGCCGCCGCCGTCGCTGCAGCAGCCGCCGCCTCCGCCGCCGTCGCTGCAGCAGCAGCTGCTGTCGCTGCAACAGGAGCAGCCGTTTCCACTGCTTCAGCCACCGCCGTCGCTACTCTAGCCGCCTTCTCTTCATTTTCATCTTTAGCGGCTTCCTTTTCTTCGTCTACTGCAGCATTTTCCTCCACAGGTAACTTGGTTTTCTCAATTGATACCTCAGATGGCTTTTCTTTTGAAAGCTTCTTTTCAGCTTCTGAGGTTGGTACCTGCTTGTCAGTAGCTTTTGGTTCCTCGGGTTTCTTCTCTGGTGTTTCAGAGGTTTTCTCCGGCTCGATCTCAAGCTGGGCAGCAAGCAGCGAGTGCTCCACTGTAGTAGGAGTAGACTCTACGCCGAAGTTCTTCGGGTGGTAGGATTTTTGGTTTTGATTTGTGTTGGCTTTGTACACATTAATTAGATTTGAGATAGACTCGATCAATAGCTCGAGGGTGTGTATTTGACTGACCTCCATTTGAGGCTTTTTGTTGATTTCCTGCTTTGATACCATCTTAAAGATGGTAATCGAGAGAGGTATAGATAAGTTGGTAAGGCATATTGAGAGTAGGAAGTAGAAAGAAAATCTTTCTTGTATGTTTTTCTTGTTGATATGAAATGCTCATCTCCCTAGTATTTATAGGGAGATTTGAGTCCCTTGGAATACAACAATTAAATGTGTATTGGAACTACATCATGCTAGGGACTCTACACTCTAATAAATATGGGCGGCCATCTAGGAACTCTACTGTAATAAATGAGGGCGGCCATTTATGATTTCTTTTTCCAACAATTATCATTAATAAAAAAACAAGGAGAAAATATAAAGAAATTAAAAGGGAAGATAGACAAAAACAGAACTCCATTCATGTATTGTGCACCATTGTTAGTTCACCATTTTATCACCTTCCAATTTATAACTTTTATTTCCTAATCATCACATTCCCGCAGAATTATTCAAACCCCATCCACCAAACACACCTAATTTAAATTTTCACTAGAAGATTCTCAATTCCAACATAAACCTCTATATCTACATATATTAATCTTAAATAAATACCACATTTGACTTGAGTTGATACAATCTTGATCAGCATAAACCGCCATATATACACGTAATGATCTTAAATAAATACTCCATTTGACTTGGGTTGATACATTATTGCTTATCATAGAAGCAACTATCTATTTTAATCCAAATCACGCTAATATACGACAAGTCTAAACGTTGATGACCTAACCCCCATAAAATCCTCTAACTTTTCCTTTCTATATAACTCGAGTCATTAAACCACGATTGCAATTCCATTTAATTTGTAGTTTCACACTATCCAACAATCAAATAATCCAAGTCCAAATCACTAAACTCTTATTATTTTGTCCTATTTGATTTGTGTCATGGCGTTGAGGTTGCATTGCGTCGTAGTATTAGTGTTGCTCTTGATCGAATATGGGATTTCACAAGATATAGATTTGACAAAAGGGGCATCATTTATTTTTGGAGATTCATTGGTCGATGCTGGTAATAACAACTATTTGCAAACATTGTCCAAGGCCGATATCACACCCAATGGTATTGATTTCAAGGCTTCCGGTGGGAATCCGACCGGCCGTTACACCAACGGAAGGACCATCGGGGATATCGTGGGTAAGTCTCCTTCTCTTTTTTATGTTTTAACGAATCAACGTGACATAGGGCTAAATATCTTTTCTCAACGTGTTAGGGGAGGAGCTAGGGGAGCCCCGTTATGCGCTGCCATTTCTCGCCCCCAACACCACCGGAAGAGCTATATTGTACGGCGTCAACTATGCATCCGGCGGTGGCGGAATCTTGAATGCTACCGGAAGTATCTTTGTAAGTAAACTTTGAAACATGCATCAATCACAAATATCACATTTAATTTAAGGACAATTGAGTAACATGGCATATACTAATTTATTCTAGTAGTAATAAAAAAAATGTTATAATCTGACAGGTAAACAGGCTATCGATGGACATTCAAGTAGATTACTTCACCATCACAAGGAAGCAAATTGATAAACTGCTAGGGGCATCAGAAGCAAGAGACTATCTCCACAAAAACTCAATTTTGTCCATCACAATAGGGTCCAATGATTTCCTCAACAATTATCTCCTCCCCGTCGTCTCGATGGGTGCAAGAATATCACAAAACCCCGATGCCTTCGTGGACGACATGATCAATCATCTAAGAACACAGCTGACGGTGTGTATGTATGCATGTGTTTTGCATATTAATTGATCGTATTCGAATTGGTGTATATAAATAAAATAATGAGAAAATGAAATGCAGAGACTGTACCGATTAGACGGAAGGAAGTTCATAGTAGGGAATGTGGGGCCCATCGGTTGCATCCCATATCAAAGAAGTATCAACCAATTGAAAGAGAGTGAATGTGTGTCGTTGCCAAACAAGCTTGCGCAGCAATATAATGCTAAGTTGAAGGATCTTCTGCAACAACTAAATGAGAATCTTCCCGGCTCCACTTTTGTGTATGCTAATGTCTACGATCTTGTGATGGAACTCATCACAAATTATGCCAACTACGGTAAGGATTCTTCTCTATACACAATTTCGTTGGGATTAGATTAATAAACCAAACATAATAATAAACACCTTTCAATCAAAATAATAGTAACAAAAGAAATGGTTACGTACATGGAATGTCCAGGATTTACAACAGCAAGCAAGGCTTGCTGTGGCGACGGCGGGCAGTACGCGGGAGTAATCCCATGCGGGCCGACGTCGACCAAGTGCTCGGACAGGGACAAGCACGTGTTCTGGGACCCATACCACCCCAGCGAGGCAGCTAACCTTCTCATCGCCAAAGAGTTGCTTGACGGCGACCACAGATATATCTCTCCAATCAATCTTCGCCAGCTTCGAGATCTTTAATTTTATTTCCACTTTTTTTTGCATTTTCATTATTCACATACTCCATTTGTTTCTTAATGTACGTAATTCTTGTTTTTTTTTCTTTCTTTCAAACGTTTGTTAAAAGTTAATTCATATGTCGGTTGTTTTTCAAAAATTTAATGTGGTTACGACCTACTAAAATTAGGCCTCGACATATGAATTAGATAAATGTGACCATCTATCAATACGTGGATGCAACATCATCCATCATATGATCACGTCAACATTGAAAGTAGCTGGAATTCAAAATGAACGAGTAGTTGAACCAAATTACTTAGTTATTATACCATATTTATTTTCGTAAAATAGCTATTTATTTAATTTTACTTTGGTGCGGTTACAATCCACACTCAATAGTAGTACTATTGTTTTCCATATGGGCCGGAACGGAACGAGTAGTAAATTGCATGAATGTGGGCCGGAAATTGAAATGATGTGGGTTGATTTGTGAAGGCCTTTCCAACAATTTTCTGGTTGATGGATAGTGATGAAAATCCCCATGTTTTGTATTAGTAATTGTTTTCCATAAATAATTGATTTTGTATTAATTATGTTTCCTAGGGATAGGGAGTATATGGTAAGGATTTGACCTTATTTTATTTTGCTTCCTTATAGTATTATATTTTTCTCTATACCTATATCTTTATTTCTAGAATAAAGTTTTACGTTAATGCCTGGAACCTTTGGCCTGATCACTATGAACAACAATATTTCTAGAATGAAGTTTTACTTTGACTATATAAGGGCAGATCACTATGAACAACAGAAGTTAATCTATATCTATACATGTATAAAAGTGGAATTTTAGAGAAAATGATTGGCATTATGATTTTTTCAATAAATATAAGGAAATAAATTCGTTCCATTTTCAGTTTCACTTCCCTCTCTGTCTCTTTGTCAATTTGTCTAAAATTTCTGAATTGATCATTTTAAGTTCACCTAGGATATCCTACAATCTCAATCTTTCTCCTCTTTTGACATTTTGTTATAAAATACTGAACTCAAGTGATGATAGTTACTGCAGCTCAAATGTTGATATAATTTAACAATATTGAAGAATGATTACCGGTTCATATTAAAATTGTTTAATGTTTGACATATTATAAAATACTGAACTCAAGTGATGATAGTTACTGAAGCTCAAATGTTGATATAATTTATCAATATTGAAGAATGATTACGGGCTCATATTAAAACTGATTAATGCTATGATTTATTGAATCTCTTTTTTATAACTATAACATAATGCCACTATCAATATCTGGTCATAATAAATCTTCTTAAAGTGCATTATCTATTTTTTAAGCAATAAGTCCTATTTGTTCATTCAGAGCTCTCATTATCTATTGCATAAACCAATAGCATTTAAAAGGAAAAAATTCGGAAAATATAACAAGATTTTTATTATAATTTTTTAATACGAATGAGGCATTGAAAAGGTTTTATTTATTATTTTAATAATTAAAGGAATTGTAACTGAAAAGTTTTTTGAAGATAAATAAGTTGCATTACTTATAAATTTGAGTTCTTGATCTCATATTTAAAATGTGATGACTAATAATAATAATAATAATAGTAGTAGTAGTAGTAGTAGTGGTGGTGGTGAAGAGCATAATCTTTCAAAAATGTAGTTCTGATTTGTATTTATAAAAGTTGCAAAAATAATGTTCTTTTGGTAATATTAAATTTGAGAGGGGGCAATCTATTTTAATCCTTGCACTATGGATTGGTATCAGTTTAGGTACAATACATTTAAATATCATATAAGGCTTTTTAAGTTTGATTTAATATTATTTAAACTACATTTTCATTTTTTTAACTTTTATTGTTATCGAAAATATCCTCGAACAAGAATATTTCAGTCAATTAACTATGCAAGATTTGAATTTTGACATATTATGGCATTTTTTAATCCAACTATTATCACTCTTTCGATTTAATTAATATTTTGTTAGGCACTTTCGATTTTCACTTAAGATTGAGGCTTGCGGCACTTTGCAAATTCAAGAACTGGACTATTTGTGTGAAATGGTGAGCCCCTATTGCTGAGAAAAAGAACAATATTGGTTAGGCATAAGAAACACTCCACAGAAATAAGGAATTAGGGGATATTTCCTTCATCTACAATTAACTGACATCAATTTCTTTCTTTTTTTTCGTCCGTCTGACACCCCCACTTTTTTACTCCGTTTATCCTATAGAAATAGGCTAATCGGGGATAATACAGGTTTTAATGCGTAATTAGTAAAGTAAAAGAGAAGGAGAAAAAATAGTTGAAATAATATACTTCATCCGTCCTCAAAGAGTATGAACAATGAGCACGAGTTTTAACAAATAAGGAGAAAAGTAAGAGAGAAAGAAAGGGTAGTGGAAATAATGTAAGTGGAGAGTGGGGTCCAAATTATTGTAATGTTATAATTTGTTAATGGTAATACGTTGTAAATAAAATGATATGAGGGAAATATGTTGTTTGAATTTTTCAAAATTAGAAAGTTCATACTTTTCAGAGACGGACGAAAAAGTAAATACTCCCTCCGTCCCATAAAAATATGCGCACTTTCCATTTTTCGTCCATCCCATAAAAATATGTGCATTCCATTTTTGGAAAGTTATATCAATTTAATAATGTAGGTCCCACTATCCACTAGCACTACTTTAACTGTCATTCTCCTCCTCTCTCTTACTTTACCATACTATTTGAAAGATGCGCTCTCAGTTCGTGTTCTTTGATGTGTTGTCGTATAATTTCCCGAATTCGCAGGTGAAGTTAACGCAAACTGATCAATAAAGAGTCGACAGACTGACCCAGAGGACACATCTTGATTTAACCTGCAGTTCCTCACAGATCGATCAAGTGTTAATGATAACTGATCAAGTTCGACTTCCTAAGATCCACTCACATGCTTTCGGGTGCGCAATCGGAAACCGAGAACGACTTTCAAAACCTTAACCCACAATACTATTAACTAGTAAAGGGAAGTAAGGGTCGAATCCCACATGGATGAAGTGTTTTCACATTTGTTGTAGACACTCGGGAGATGGCTGCTGCCATGCTTTAAAAGTGGGTTAAGTTTAATCTACAAGATTGGAAAGGACTAAGAGCACCCACAACCGTGCTCTTGCCAGCGAGCACGGTTGTGGGCCCGATCCCACTTTTTCTGCTTGCTCTCTGGCAAGAGCACAACACCCACAGCTGTGCTCTTCCGCAAGGACGAACACAATTCAATTAAACAAAAACATTTTCATAAAATTAAAATTCATTAAAAAACCACAATAAATATTACAAATTACAAATAAAATAAAAAAGACATAATTAAAATCCTAAAAATTTAAAATTGCATAATTAAAATACTAAAAATCCCTAAAAATAAAAAATTACATAATTAAACTCCAAAAATTAAAAATTACATAATTAAAAGCTAAAAATACACTCGTGGACGACTACTCATCCGGCGGCACTACCATCAATTGTCTTTGGAGGCCCAATATCATGGCATCGTGAGATCGAAGTTGCGAGGCGGTCATAGTGAACCTATCGGCCATATTAAGTTGGGCCAAAAGCTGCCACAACGAGTTGGTAGGGGGGGTGGAGGTGGCGCATATGAAACGGGAACGGGAGCGGGAACTGGAGCATCGGCGGTTGCAGCCGCGGCTCGACAGCGCCGCCGCCTACTTCCTTCCTTGCGGTCGGCGTTGGGAACTGCTCGGGCCGGCGTCGGGGCTACCCAAGTTAGCTCCGGCGAGTTGGCTAGCCACTTCTTCAGAGCCGGCATCGGATAGGGATACCGACCTTGACCATTTGGAGGAGCCGCTAGATGAGGATGTTACGCCTCCATATACTTTTGGTGCGTCCGCGTCTCCTGCCAAACGTTGAGGTACTTGAACGACTTGTAGTTCATGGATTGGTAGGTGCTCAACGCGGCAGTGATGATGTCGACCTCAGTCCGGCCGCTCACCGCATTCCGCTCTTCCTGGAGGAAATAGCCATTGAATGTGCCAATTTCATCATTGGCTCGGTAGATGGCGTTGCGCACCATACTCTCGTTGCGCTCGATTGTTCCCGGCGGCCGATTTTCATTGTACCGGTGAGCGATGCGCCACCAAAAGTGATCGCCGGATTGGTTCGTGCCAACCACCGGATCTTCGGAGATTTCCAAGTACGCCTTGAACAATTTATCCATCTCTGCCGGAGTGTACGGTGTGCGGACACCGCGAGTAGGAGGAGTCGGAGTTTGGGAGGGGGCGGTCGGCCTAGGCTCCGGTGTCCACCCATACCGCCCTTCGGGGGCACCTTAGTCGTCGATTGGGTATGGCCGGTAGCCACTCAGAACGCCCGAACTTTGGGTTTGAGGAGGGGCCGAATATTCCGTTTCCGGACTAGGAAACGGTTGTGAAGCGAACCATTCGGGGTTCCAACCGTGGGAAGGCGGGGGGTCATCGCCTTGGCCGGACATTGTTATGTTGTAAGAGTGGAAGAAAGATTGAGAATGGATATGAGAGAATGAAGATGAGAATGAGAATGGAAATTAGAGAGTGTAGATGAGAATTGTGTAGTGTGGGGTGAATTTTTGGGTGTGAAAGTAGGGTATTTATAGATGAAAATGTGTATTTTTGGGGGGAAAAAATAAGTAAAATTTTAAAAATGGTGGAAAACGGTAAAAAACGGATATATTTTTTTGGGAAGTGGAAATTTTTTTTAAATCAGTTTTTTAAATTAAAAACCGATTTTTAATTAAAAATAATAATTCAAAGGCAACGGTTATGCCGTTGCCCAATCGCGTGCCACCACGTCAGCTGCTCGCTGGCACGGACGTGCTCGATGCATCGAGCAGCGCCGTGCCAGCAGCGCGAGCGCAGCGGCGGTAGAGCTTGTCCTTGCCAGTGGCACGGACGGACGAACGCCGTCCGTCTACCGTTGCAGATGCTCTAAGACGAACTGATCAACTTGACTCTACTATGCTAAGGACTGGACACATCTACGCTAACTCCTAACTGATCAACCTAGAGGTCAACTGGATTAAACTGAGCGAGACGAAAACTTTCCCGAAATGGCTAAACAAAAGGTAAAGTAGAGTGGGGACCAAATCCCTTAACTAACAAACATCAGAAAAACTGTCAAAAGTAAAGTTGGTGTAAAGCTGCAAATCTGGATATGAACACTAACTACTTAATCTTCTTGATCGGGTTTGCTAAAGTTGGTTTCTGGGATTACAAGAGATACACCTGGGCGTAATACAACCCAAAAGAAGAAATACAAGAGGGGAAACTGAACTGAAATGAAATTACAATTGAGAAATCGAAACAATAACCGTGAACAATTGTTTAGCCGAGTCGAGGAGGCTCTTTCTGCAAGACGAGATACGCCCCGGTAGTGCTCTCGGTTTGGCGTGTCGTCCCCAAAGATAAAATGGCTACGTCTCTGGTGAAGCAGCACCGTAATCAACAGAGCTCCGGCGAACTGGATGGAGGAGAGGGCAAAGCTTTCGATAGAAAACAATGCAGAGAGAGGGAGAGAGCTTATGATGCAAATGCTTGTGAATGTTGTTTCTAATGCAGTGGAATGGATAGCCTATTTATAGGCCAAGCCACCATGCAGGGTCAACCAAGCCATGGATTGTTGACTCAGCGGTGGTCTAAAAAGATTACTACGGGTCCAGACCCCGAGCCCAAAGACTAATTGCCAAGATCCAAGTCCAAGATCAAGATCAAGATCAAGATCGAGACCGAGCCCGAGGCCCAGGGCCCGCGACCGCGACCACGACCACGACCAAGAGCACGGGCTCGGGCGGGCGGCGGTGGCGGCGCGCGTGTGTGGGCTCTTTCACCCATCTTGGTCCACTATAATTATTAAGTAACATAAAGTCACTTAATTTAAGCACATTAAAAGATGTGTCACTTCTCCAATGTGGGATAATTAACACTAGTTAATTGTTCCCTAAGCTCAAACTCCAAGCTTTAATTAAAAGCTAATCATGCCCAACTTTAATCCACTATTTCTGACTCTCGGAAATCGGATTTGAGAAAGTGAATATACTACATTTATCTGCGTAAAATGTAGATCGACGCTATATCATTTAATTTCACAAAATTAGATGTCTCGTCACATTTATTATTTGGTCAAAATCCATTGATCGGGCATATTTTATACCATGATTTCTACAGCTAACAACAAAACATAACATTAAACATCGAAATTCCTGGGAACATAACAAATTGGAGATTGGATATAAAGAGTAAACTCAACCATAGCTATCAGATCTAACTACTTGATCAACTTAAAACGAGAAATGAAGAGCAGCTAACAATAATCATGCAAACTTAAACGGGAAACTTCAGATCTACGTAATCGAACATGGATCCATAAGATTCAAACACAATCAAAAGCAGATCTAATGAAATGGAACGCAAAAACCCAGATTTCATCCTCCTACACTACCAATTGCGAACGACATTCAATCAAATTCCAACAGAACTCTTCGAAACTAAATCCAACCAACACAACGAAAACATTCACAACTCAAACTTCAACAGATTTAGCTCAAAACAACAATAGCAACCACAGAATGAAACCGAACAGTAAAATATTTCATAACATCAGGTACGAATTAAACGATTCAGAATAAGCTTCACCAACGCGGTTACAAGTTTGTGGCAGGAGTGTGCCTTTCGCGTGTGGAGCGTGTGGATTTCTCACGTGGCAGCCGTGTAGGCTTTGACTGTGCCACGCTTGACGATGTGTCAAGCCACTTGGATTGCTGACTCAGCGGTGGTCTAAAAAGATTACTACGGGTCCAGACCCGAGCCCAAAGACCACCCAAAGACCAATTGCCAAGATCCAAGTCCAAGATCAAGATCAAGACCGTGACCGGACCCGAGGCCCGATGTCATGACCCGATCCTTGTTAAGGATACCAAGAATGGGTGATTCGCGACTAATAGGGGGATTAAAGAAGCGGGGTAGAAGGGGGATGAAAATCAAGGAAGACTGGAAGAAATACTAGTCAAATAAATACTGCAAACGAGGAACCGAATATTTGGTTACATGTTCTCAAATAGAATCATTCACCACAACAACCAGATCAGAGTTCGAAGGTGAGACAATAAGCTTCTCACTTAACAAAATAAATGCAGCGGAAAGAGGTCCCTACTAAACGACTTCGTGTATGAAGACACGAATCGCCGAGAAATCCACAAGCTTATTTAATAGCATCGACTCCGATCAATTCCTCTCCACCTTGACGTTCAACCTGCACATTTATAAATACATGCAGGGCTGAGTACATGAGTACTCAGTGGACACGTGCCGAAAACAAAACATACATATATATAAGTTGTCATCCCTCAACAGTATCACACGGAATTTTTCTTAAAAAGGCCCGAGCATACTAAATTCTTTTGTGATCTTAAAAGTCCGACTGATCATTCTAAGTTCTTGGTGTATCCTGCCATGTCTGAGAATCTAGTGTACCGTGAAGGTGGCCACCTTCAACAGTACCCTCGCCGGCCAACCTCTCTAGGATGGCTCACGACTCTTGTGCACCACAATCGAAACGTTTTGGCGTAGCCAAAACCAACAAACAAATATCTCTAACAGACAGGTCTTGAAAACAAACACTTTATGGCATGACAACAACTTTTAACAAAAAAATCACATATCCATTTTTGAGAAAAAAGGTGTTTCATAACTTCAAAACATTTATTTTATATCCACACTATAGTGCTGGATATTAAAAGAAAGTCCACCTGGTATGCTTATCTCCAATTAAAATCCTCGTTTGGCCTCACTTGCCCTTTGAATAAATTCTCCTTTAGAAATAAATAGCGTAACACGCTAATTGGTACTTGAACTATTTTTCTGAAAAAGAATGCATGCATCCTATAGGATAGAATCTATCTCTTAGTCTCGGCTTATAGGGTTTTCCCTTAAATCCTAACTCGGCTTCACTATACTGCAACATTTAATTATTCGCTTTACTTATCTTGGAGAAATTCTATTATCTCTTAAAAATATGGATTCTTAAAATCCCTCCTTAAATTCCTTCTTCTTCGGATTTTTCTTAAGGCCGCCCATGATTTCGCGGGGCGACACCGGTCGTCTCTTCGCGTCTGTGCTTATTTTTCCATCTTTGAAACTCAAATTATTCGGAGATTAATTTAATTAAGCTCCAAGCTTAATTCCTTAAATTAATTCCTTTCCAAATAATATTAAATTTCCAAGTCCACTAATTAAAGTAGCTCACTCCAACCAAAATCCCTCGGCCTAAAATTCAATTAGCCCAACTCATTAATTATTCTAGAGCCCAAGCAATTAATTTACTTGGCCCAAAACCAAGATAAATTCATTATTTCCTTGTGGCCCAAAACAATTAAAGTGGCCCAATTCCATTCTATTATTCACCTCTGGTCCAATAAACAAATTAATAGGAGCTCAACTAATTTATTAAAATTGGCCCAAAAACTTACTCCTTTTTTCCTTCTTCTCCATCGTGACCTCCTTAATAAGTTTACCCAATTCACTTTCCCTAAATTTCCCAATTTGAGAACCTAATTGAACAAGGAAGCAGCAATGCCTACTACCTGCCGCCGTTTCTCGTCGTTCGCCGCTGCCCCCTTCGCGAGGCAGCCACAACTCTCACCGGAGGCTCACGCCCGCTCCTTCCGTCGAACGCCCTTCGGCGAGCGCTCTCCCTCTCGGCGAAGTCCGCAGTGGGGAGGAGGCGTCGCCTCTCTCTCCCTTCCTCAGCCGCGGCCTGCAGCTACCCCGCGGGAGTTCCCGGAGTTCTGCCGTCGCTTGACAGCCCTTCTCTTAAGCTAAGTCTCCTCTCCCACTCCCCTAACTTGTTCTGTTAAGTTCGGAGTTTCGATGACAAATTACGTTTGAGCAATTTGGATGCTTTCGCTCACTGGAATGTGCTTTTGTTGTCTCTACTTTAAAGCTTATACATCGCTATGCTTGAGCTACTATATGTGAGCATGTTCTACTTGTCATTCTTTCTCGGCCGTGGCTATGGTAATTGAAAGCTGGTCCTATTTCTATGTCCTCTAAGTTCTTGCTATCATGATGCAAAAGGGTATGGGGTGTTGAGGGAATTACCTTGCTTGGTGATTCCTTTTGGTTGCGGGCTGCTCCTATCTCGCCGTCGCCGCCTCGCTCGTTCCCTTTGCGTGGTGAAGCTTGGGTGATAGAAATGGTGAAGGGAAATGGGGGTGGTGAGGGGCTGCTTATATAGCTCACACCAATTGGCATTTTGTGCCAGACTCTTAGGGAATTGTGATGCTATTCTGGGGTTGTTTTCTCAGCTCATTTCCAAGCTTATGTTACTGTTACTCATACCAAATTGATGAAGGTTTGGGGCTGCATTCTTGGCAGTTTCCCCCAGCCTTGGTGACTGAAAAAGGGATTTGATTCCTGCTTATTTTGAGCATGATCATTAGGCTCATTCTCCTATGCCCCTTTGTCTTGGCTCCTGTTTTGGTGTAAGGTGGAAAGTGTGACAAATGGCTGATCTCCCAGCCTAGATGACTGTCTCTTGGTTGACCCAACAGCCTGCTATCTCCTCAATGCCATTCGAGATCTTCCCCCTCCCCTTCTTTCCTTACAAGTCCATTTTCCTAACCTCTTTTGTGTGCTATTTTTGCAGGTCTAGGGCTGCACTTCTTGGAGTGTTGTGGGGGCTGGAAATCGAGAAGATGTGGAGGGAGAAAAGAGATGAATCTATTACATACTTTGTTTCACTGTTAGTTTTAGCAATTGGCTAAACCTTAGGCTTTGAGTAGTTCTTGACCAAAACCTAAGTTAGCTACTAGCTTGATCTTAGTTCCTCTCACAGCTTAGAGTGGGATTAGTTGTTACATGGTGTGGGAATCGAAGCATGTACAATATGTATTTCCATCCTCCTTGCAATTGTATCTCCAAAATGTACTCTTAATAAAAGCATATTACTTTTATCATTGAAGTAAATTTCCTTGAACTTAAATTCTTCCAATGAAACACTTTATTTGATCCAACATCGCGAATTACAACGGAAACATTTTACGCCCTCTAACGAAAATTAATTAAGCTAACAGAGCCGATTTATCTCAAAGAGGGATCGAAATTTCCAGGGCGTCACACCCGAGGCCTGCGGCCCACGACCACGGGCTCGGGCTGGCGGCGGCGGCGCGCGCGTGTGGGCTCTTTCACCCATCTTGGTCCACTATAATTATTAAGTAACATAAAGTCACTTAATTTAAGCACATTAAAAGATGTGTCACTTCTCCAATGTGGGATAATTAACACTAGTTAATTATTCCCTAAGTTCAAACTCCAAGCTTTAATTAAAAGCTAATCATGCCCAACTTTAATATACTATTTATCACTCACCGGAAATCGGATTTGAGAAAGTGAATATACTACATTTATCTGCATAAAATGTAGATCGACGCTATATCATTTAATTTCATAAAATTAGATGTCTCGTCACATTTATTATTTGGTCAAAATCCATTGATCGGACATATTTTATTCCATGATTTCTACAATCCCCCACATGAGTGGAAATAGCCAAATGCATACGCATGCAGACACAAGCTCAACCCTCGAGAGGTATATAAGCATAAGGATAGGTAGTTGTGGGGTTTGAACCCTCCATAGTCGACACCAACAGATACACAGGCGGCTTAGTAGCGCGATGCTTTGAACTAATCCCCCACGGCGTGCACCGAGACAATGGTATTAACGCTTAAACACTTCAACCTCATCCGTTCTCACGTTTTGTGTCCTTTAGGGCCTTGGACACCACTTTGGGTTCATAAGTGTGTTATTTGAAGCGGCCTCACTTCAAACTTATATAGGTGATTCCTAATCAAGTATCTTGCCCTACTCGGTCTCCTTGAGAACTCAATCTCCTTGAGATCCTTTAGGAGTCCTTAAAAGTCATAGACTTAGCCTCACCACTAGGCAAGCTTTCCAACACTCTATTGCTCTCTAGGGAATAGATATAGTTGAGTGTTTCTCATGAACTCTCATAGCTTAGTTGTCCCTTTGAACCAAGTTCTTGGGATCTCCAGTCATCATGGTTGGGTTACCACTATGATAATTCTTTAGTTTGTGGATTTCAAACCCATTCCCTCTAGCAACTTATTCATTTGATCAAGGTTTAACCCTTTGGTTAGCGAATCCGCTAGATTATCTCTTGACTTCACATAGTCAATTGTAATCACCCCTGTTGTGATCAAATGTCTCACGGTGTTATGTCGTCGACGTATATGTCGAGACTTACCATTATAGAAGCCATTGTTTGCCCTTCCAATAGCCGTTTGGCTATCGCAGTGGATCAGCACTGGTGGCACTGGTTTAGACTAACATGGAATATCTTCAAGGAAGTTCTTAAGCCACTCGGCTTCTTCACCAGCCTTATCTAAGGCAATGAACTCCGATTCCATTATTGATCGGTGGCTATACATATCTGTTTTGTGGATTTCCACGATACAACACCACCCCCAATAGTAAAGACGTATCCACTTGTTGAAAGTGAGTCTCTATTGTCGGATATCCAATTTGCATCACAGTACCCTTCAAGTACCGAGGGGTATCTCGAGAAGTGTAGCCCATGATTTTGAGTACGTTTTAAATATCTCAAAACCTTCGCAAGAGGTCTCCAATGCTCCTTGCTTGGATTGCTCGTGTAACGACTCAACTTGTTCACGGTACAAGCAATGTCAGGTCGAGTGCAATTAGTCAAGTACATAATGCATCTGATGACCCGTGCGTACTCTTCTTGTGCAACGGGCTCGCCTTTGTTCTTGCTCAAGTGAACGTCGAGTTCAATTGGAGTCTTAACCGGCGCGCCATCATAGGCTTTGAATTTATTCAATATCTTCTCGACATAATGTGATTGTGTTAAGATGATTCCATCAGACGTTCTTAGAATCTTCATTCCAAGAATTACATCGGCTAGACCCATGTCTTTCATGTCAAAGTTTCTCTTTAACATGACCTTTGTATCGTTAATTACTTGAGTGTCACTACCCAAGATTAACATATCATCAGCGTATAGACACACTATAACATGGCCGTTATTAGTGCTCTTGATGTAGACACATTTGTCGCACTCGTTGATTTTAAACTCATTTGATAACATCACATTATCAAACTTCAAGTGCCATTGCAATGGCGCTTGTTTCAATCCTTATAGAGACTTTACGAGTTTGCATACATTTTTCTCTTGTACAGGTACTACAAACCCTTCGGGTTGCTCCATATAAATTTCATCTTCTAGTTCACCATTTAGAAACGTGGTCTTTACATCCATTTGATGAATCTCAAGATTGTGCAATGCAGCAATAGCGAGAAGCACTCGGATAGATGTAATCCTTGTTACAAGTGAATAGGTATAGAAGAAGTCATGTCCTTCCTCTTGTTTAAAACCCTTTACTACTAGTCGGGCTTTATACTTATCCACTGTTCCATCGGCCTTAAATTTCCTTTTAAGTACTCATTTGCAACCTAGAGGTTTCGCACATTCAGGTAGATCTACCAACACCTAAGTGAGGTTTAGCAAAATTGAATCAATTTCGCTTTGAACAGCTTCTCTACAATATAGCCCATCTGGGCCATCGAAGGCTACTTTTATAGATGTCGGTTCTTCATCTAACATAAAAGCAATGCAGTCAGGACCAAATGTTTTTGGTGTTCTGACCCTACTACCACGTCTTAGTACTGTATCCTTTGGATCGGGCCTTGCACGCTTGCGCGATTCAGGTTCCTCGTCCGTTGATTTAGAACTAGTGGCTTCAATTTTTGCCTCAGAATTGGTTAAGACTTTTTCCTTGTCTCTGCAAGGAAATGTATTTTCGAGAAATACAGCATTCCTTGACTCAATTGTTGTTCCTACTGTAATAGTCGATATTTCAGACTTGTGAACAACAAATCGATATGAACTACTATTAAGTGCATATCCAATAAGATGCAATCAACCGTTTTAGGTCCGATTGTAACTTCTTTGGGCGGAGAAACCATCACATTTGCCAAACACCCCCACACTTTGAGGTATTTGTAGGATGGCTTCCTTCCCTTCCACAACTCATAAGGAGTAACATCTTTTCCTTTGAGAGGGATTTTATTCAAGATATAGTTGGCTGTCAAAACAGCTTCCCCCCACATGTTATGTGGTAATCCTGAAGTCAGAAGCAGTGCATTCATCATCTCTTTTAGAGTTTGATTTTTGCGTTCTGCAACACCATTAGATTGTGGTGAATAGGGAGCAGTTGTTTGATGAATTATACCACTTGCGTTGCATTACTCCTCGAACGGGGCTACACATTCGCCTCCTCTATCGCTTCGAATCGTTTTGATTTTACAACCGAGTTGATTCTCAACTTCGTTCTTATAATTTTTGAACGCTTCTATTGCTTCATCTTTACTTCTTAAAAGATAAATGTAGCAATACCTTCTGCAATCATCTATGAAAGTGATAAAGTACTTTTTACCACCTCTAGTCTGCACCATTTTTAAATCACATACGTCCGTGTGAATTAATTCAAGGGGTTTTGTGCTTCGTTCAACCGAGTGAAACGGCAACTTAGTCATTTTTGCTTCAAGATAAATTTCACATTTATCTTGGGTATCCACTTCATTAGCCTTTAGTAAATCTAAATTCACTAATCTTTTAATGACTTTTGAATTTACATGTCCCAATCTACAATGCCACAAATTTGAACACCCAGTCAAGTAAGAGGAAGTAGATGCTTTATTATTATTAGCCAACGGCTTTGCAACACTGCGAGTTGCCACACTGAGCTTGAAAAGTCCATCGGTTACATAACATTTTCTGAGTGACTTTCTAAACTTGTACAATGCAAACTTCCAAACTTGTACAATGCAAACTTATCAGACTCAAGTACAAGTTTAAACCTCTTATTAACTAGTATTGATCCTGACACGAGGTTCTTGCGGATGTCCGGGACATGCAGTACATCCTTCAAAGTGATAGTGACGCCAGACGTCATCATGAGAATCACGTTGCCAATGCCGAGAACTTCGGACGATGCTTGATTCCCCATGTTGATCTTCCTTCCTTCAACCGCAGTGTAGGAGGCAAACTTGCTCCTATCTGAGCTGACATGAGCAGTAGTGCCGGTGTCGATGTACCAGCCACCCTTGTTATCAACAAGGTTAACTTCTTCAGTGACCACAACAATGAGGTCATTTTCTTCCCAATCTTTGAACTCCTTCTCAACGACGTGGGCCGTCGGCTTCTTCTTCTTGCTGCGGCAGTCCTTGGCAAAGTGGCCAGTTTTGCCACACTTGAAGCATTCGCCTTCAAATTTCTTTGCAGGCTGCTTTCCCTTCCCTTTATCCTTTTGACTTGGGCGAGGGCGTTTGTTGGAGGGACCGCCCCGTTCTAACAGATTGGCTTTGGCTTCAAGTGCGCTAAAGCCCTTGGCCTTTTGGTCACTTTTGCGCACATCAACCTCAATGCGCAATTTCACGATCAAGTCTTCAAGGGTCATTTGCTTTCACTTGTGTTTGAGATAACTCTTGAAGTCCTTCCAACTAGGAGGAAACTTGTCGATGATCGTGCACCTTAAGAATTTATTGGGCAAGGTCATCCATTCAGCCACTAGTGTGTGGATGATCATTTGGAGCTCTTGAACTTGCTCCATGATGGGTCGAGAGTCGACCATCTTGTAGTCCATAAATTTGGATGCTACAACTTGTTCAGTACCTGCAGCATTATCTATGCTATACTTTCTTTATAGGCTTTCCCACATCTCTTTTGATGTGGTTACAACAGAGTATACATTATACAAACTATCATCTAAAGCACTTAGAATGAAATTTTTACAAAGATAATCTCTTTTTCTCCAAGCTTCATAGTCTGCCATGACTTTAAGCCTGATCTCTTGATCGCTTGGTGCGGACAGCTCGTTTTCCGTGAGGAAGTTGGAGACGCCCAATGTTGTCAAGTAGAACAACATCTTTTGGTACAACCTTTTGAAGTCAGATCCTTCAAACTTTGGTGGCTTCTCGGCAGGTGGCATCATTCTTGGTGCCAAAGGTGCCGAACTTGGTCCATGGAATGAACCAATTCCGTTGCCCCTGAAGGAGCCAACAACGTGGTTGGGCATAGAGCCCCCACCATTCATGTTGGGCATAAAGCCCGCCATGGTCGTACCAGCCCCGAAGGGACTAGCACCCGCGTGAGACCCGAAGGCCCCAGCATTCGTGTGAGACCCGAAGGCCCAGCACTTGATCCATTAAAGGATCTGAAAGAACCAATAAAAGTGGAAGCAACCGATCCACTCGAGGTGGATCCACCAGTGGGCCTAAGGGTGTTAACAAACTCCCAAGGGGTTGTTGATGAAGATGGATAGCGCCCGGGAGTGGGCATCATTGTCGGAATCGACGAGGTGTTGACAGGTCCAATGGTCGCCATGGTGGAGGAAATGGCGGCGGCGAAGGTGGCAGCATCGGTGTTGGATTCAGTCGACATCTCCAGCAAAGGTGTTAAATGTTTCGAAAGTGTTAAGTTCAGTTTATAGTCAAAATTCCTTCAAAGGCAAGCTATCTCGTCTTGCGATTGTTGGTTTCTGGGATTACAAGAGATACAGTCGGGCGTAATACAACCCAAAAGAAGGAATACAAGAAGGGAAACTGAACTGAAATGAAATTACAATTGAGAAATGGAAACAGTAACCGTGAACAGTTGTTTAGCCGGGTCGAGGAGGTCTCCTTCCGCAAGATGAGATACGCCCCGGTAGTGCTCTTGGTTTGGCGTGTCGTCCCCAAAGATAAAACGGCTACGTCTCTGGTGAAGCAGCACCGCAATCAACAGAGCTCCGGCGAACTGGATGGAGGAGAGGGCAGAGCTTTCGACAGAAAACAATGCAGAGAGAGGGAGAGAGCTTATGATGCAAATGCTTGTGAATGTTGTTTCTAATGCAGTAGAATGGATAGCCTATTTATAGGCCAAGCCACCATGCAGGGTCAACCAAGCCATGGATTGTAGACTCAGCGGTGGTCTAAAAAGATTACTACGTGTCCAGACCCGAGCCCAAAGACTAATTGCCAAGATCCAAGTCCAAGATCATGATCAAGATCGAGACCGAGCCTGAGGCTCGGGGCCCGGGGCCCGCGACCACGACCACGACCACGACCACGACCACGACCACGACCAAGAGCACGGGCTCGGGCGGGCGGCGGTGGCGGCGAGCGCGTGTGGGCTCTTTCACCCATCTTGGTCCACTATAATTATTAAGTAACATAAAGTCACTTAATTTAAACACATTAAAAGATGTGTCACTTCTCCAATGTGGGATAATTAACACTAGTTAATTATTCCCTAAGCTCAAACTTCAAGCTTTAATTAAAAGCTAATCATGCCCAACTTTAATCCACTATTTCTCACTCATCGGAAATCGGATTTGAGAAAGTGAATATACTACATTTATCTGCGTAAAATGTAGATCGACGCTATATCATTTAATTTCACAAAATTAGATGTCTCGTCACATTTATTATTTGGTCAAAATCCATTGATCGGGGCATATTTTATACCATGATTTCTACAGCTAACAACAGAACATAACATTAAACATCGAAATTCCTGGGAACATAACAAATTGGAGATTGGATATAAAGAGTAAACTCAACCATAGCTATCAGATCTAACTACTTGATCAACTTAAAACGAGAAATGAAGAGCAGCTAACAATAATCATGCAAACTTAAACGGGAAACTTCAGATCTACGTAATCGAACATGGATCCATAAGATTCAAACACAATCAAAAGCAGATCTAATGAAATGGAACGCAAAAACCCAGATTTCATCCTCCTACACTACCAATTGCGAACGACATTCAATCAAATTCCAACAGAACTCTGCGAAACTAAATCCAACCAACACAACGAAAACATTCATAACTCAAACTTCAACAACTTTCAACAGATTTAGCTCAAAACAACAATAGCAACCACAGAATGAAACCGAACAGTAAAATATTTCATAACATCAGATACGAATTAAACGATTCAGAATAAGCTTCACCAACGCGAAGTTCCAAAAACTAGAAAACGCTTCAAACAAAATTGTATCTGACAGAAATTAAAACGATTGTTTCTTCGCCCTTATAGGACGGTGGGACACTGACACGATGAACTTTAAAAAAAACACCACCATAGCCAGAGAATAGAACCCCTCATCCAAGTGTGTAGAACGGAATCTAAAGAATGGAGAAATGTGAGCTTCCGAGACTCAGCCCGATAGAGAGCTGATAGATCCATCCCTCATTCTTCCTTCCCTTTCCCATTTATAGAGAGTCTTGAGGCTCTGATCCCTAGGGTAATCTTCCTTCCAAAAGGTCGGCTGTACCCTTCGCATGAGGATCTTTGGGAATATACTCCATCTTGCTTTGGTTGCTCTCGCTGCCTCAGCTTTTGTTTAACTTGATCAGCTCGTAGCGTATTGTAAAATGCTCCATTTGTAAATGCTCCATTCTCTTCTTGATCCGTTGTCCGCCTGGTTACTTTATGCACTTTCTGTTTCGGTGGATTTTCTACACACTTGGCTCAAAATCACACGTTAGCCTCCAAAAAAATACAGAATTTCACCCCAGACCCAATGCTGAAACGAGCCTTATCACTATTCTCTTCCTCTCTCTTACTTTATCAATTTTGTCTTAATTCTCGTGTCATATCCATTGCCCATATTTTTATGAGACGGAGGGAGTAGTTCATACTATTTGGGGACAGGGGGAATAGTGCATAGTGAGACTCATAAATGATAAAGTAAAAGCAAAGGAGAAAAAGTTGCCATAAATGAATATGGACTATTTGCATTAGACTGACGAAAAAGAAAATTTGTATTTCAAAGAGACGAAGGGAATACTATTTTTTGGTAATGACCTCTACATTCTACTACGTACTAACATATCTAACTTATAGTTTATTACTCCATAAAACTAGTAGTAGTATTTAAAAGTATGACTCATATTCTATTAACTTTTTTTCAACCCACTTTTTACTAGTATTCTTAAAACTCGAGCCTCGTCAAACAGGTTCAATTAATGGGACGGAAGGAGTACATTGTAAACTGAGACTGAATTAATCTTATATAAGTGGTGAGATTAAAAATGAATATTCTAGCTTCGGACCATGACCAAATAAAATGTGGGTCACTTTTTTTAATCACTAGTCGAGCCTTCAATTTAGTCCATTTATTCAGTTCAACTCAATAAAGAAACTCAAGCTACCTGTCTTAGTTAACATCTTGTGACAAATCTTCTTCCTCGAAAAAAAAGCAAAGAATGAAAGTAAGAAGAAAAATAATGTTGTCACATTTGTAGGTGGGACAAAGTAGAGAAACAAAAGGTTGGAATTGTATTGGTACCGAGATATGGAAATGATCTTCTGACACGAATTGTATTGTAGAGAGGATTATATTCTTCCTAGTACTATGAGACAAAAGGAAAATGAGTTTCCTTATACGAATCCGACACCCACCAACTGACAAACAAATAATTTTAAAGAATATGACATGAGCTTCACAACATTAATTGCACAGCATGCATAAACACTATGACAACAATTGGATGTATATATATGTAATGTGACATACCATATTTCATAAATAGGGGATAAAGCTTACAATCTCATACACTGATGTAATACGTAAATAATGCAAGGAGCAGAGAGAAGACACCCATCCTCCGCCTTAAAAAGAAGAAAGACTAAGCAAACAACACAACACATACACATACACATACACATACACATACACATACACATACACATACACACTGAGTGTGTGTTTGTGTGTGTATAGGGACAAAGAGAGCAGAGCAGAGCAGAACAGAGCATGCAGCTAGTGGCAGTGTTAGTGTTGAAAATGACTGGATATGGTAATTGATTAGAGGCAGTCGAGGTCAAATTCACTATGCCTATGTGGGGGGGCCTGGGCTGGGCTGGGCTTCACACTTGCCGACAGAGTACAGATCTGATCTGCGCAGTCCGAATCCAGTTCATACGGCATGCAATGCCTCTCACTCTATTTCATCTTTTGCTTCTATTTTAACCGCTTTATTTATTCAATCTCAATCTGCACACAAAAAATGTACATTGATTCAATTATTGAAATAGTTTTATGTTATTTGGAATAGTCTATCATGTGGAGTAACTAAATAATAATGGAGTAGTATTTAATAATTTTGTTTTTATCCTTTATCTAACTATATTTAAACCATAGACTCTTTCGAATATAAATTAAATCAAATAGCCTATGATTTAATTTTGTCTAATTTTATTTGTTTTTTGTATTGGTTAATATATTTCAATACTTTGAATATAAGTACTATACAGATAAACAATTAAATAAATTGGTTAATGCTTAACTTGATAGTACCACAACTTCAAACCATACAGGATATTGGCTGTGAATGAAATACTTAGGTAAGCATTTTATTTTGTAAGATTTCAGAATAATAATACTATCTTGATATTTCTGATAAACTGTTATAGTTAGTATAATGAAATTGCATAATTAATTTTGTCAGGATATTTCTCATAAACTGTTATAGCTGAAGTATTGTATTAAAATTTTGAAATCTTTTTACTACAAAACAAACAGTTTAGACGAAATTAATCAAATAATCTTCCAATTTTGATAATTGGGATAGAATATGGACTATTGTTTGATTAGAGTCGCCTCAAGTATTTTCAAGATCAGTTCTCACTTCCAAAAAAAATCCCTTCTCACCCAACTCGAGTCGATTAAATACGGTATTGATGTTTGGATGCATTGGACTAAAAGTAATCTCTTTTTTGTCCTTTTAATATGTTACTCAAAATTAATTTACTTCTATTTTTAGAACTTTTAACATATAGTATTAAAAATATAATATTACTGTTGATATAATTTTATTATCTATTAGTACTATTATTTTTTAAAAAAATTGTTAAGATCTGTGTTACTTTCAAAAGCTTTAATTTTAGAAGAGAAGAGAAATTAAATTATAAACTTTTCAACGGGGACAGAAGAGCGAGATATGGGGAAGGAGATAAGAGTACGGAGAGAATCTGAAGACGAGTGGGGCCCACACAGAATGAGGAGCAATCCAATAATTGCACCCCCACGCTACCCCGACATCCATCATCATTTTTTTACTCACTTGATACTCCCAACAAATTCTATTACAAATACTTTTTATTTCCCATTAATATTTCAATCAATAAAATCCACTATGTCTTGGCTATATCAACTAATTGATGTTACTAACCTAAATGGTAATCCCGTCACTCCCATTTACCAAAAAATCCATATTCTATTTTTTTATTTTTATAATAATTCAGGTTACAATTTGTGGAGTACTCCCTCCGTCCCACAAAGATTGTCCCACTTTGACCGGACACGGATTTTAAGAAATATAATAAAAAAATAAGTTGAAAAAATTAGTGGAATGTGAGTCCTACTTTTATATATTAGTTTTATAATAAAATGTGAGTATGAATGTGTTAGTGGAATATGAGATCCACTACTAAAAATAGTAAAAAGTGAAACTGGACAAATTTTGTGGGACGGACGAAAATGAAAAAATGGGATAATCTTTGTGGGACAGAGGAAATATTATTTTTTTAACATTTCATCCTGAAAAAATGGATTAGTTTTTACCACCGTGGGTTGTTCCCCAAAATTGATCAAGTCTAAACAGTGGCGGATCCAGAATTTTCAATTCGGGGGTACGATAAATAATTTCCATAACTCTGAACTTCAAAATCTGATGTTAGCATATATTAAGCTTAACATAATATACCTTAATGCTTGAATTCAAAATAACAATTGACATAATGTTTATTGAATAGAAGAGAAAATGTACTATGTCAATTTATTTCAATTTTTATAAATTTTTAAAATAAAATATTTATTTAAAACACTACAGTACTAAGGTAATGTTTATTGTAGAAGAAAATATATATGAATTTTATAAATAAAAAATAAAAGTGGACGGAGGAAGCACGAAATATATAATATTCCTACTAGACCAGGGTAATGTTTATATATTGTATAGAAGAGTATGGAGTATATGTTGTCATTTAACTACAATATTCTAGGAAAAATAATCAAAATGAAGTAACAAAATAGTCATAATAAAGTAAATGCCGCTGACAGGAATCGAAGACGAGCATCCAGATACACCAATGGAGCGAATTACCGTTGCACTACTACTATTCCATAGTATCAACTACAACTATATATATAATTATCATGAAATTTGGGGGTAGAATGGTACCCCTTGTTCCAATGTGGCTCCGCCACTGAGTCTAAACATAGATAATTTTTAAACTATTACACTACACTAATAACTGGACTCCACAATCCACCAACACTACTTTTACTATATTTTCTCTCTCTCTCTCTCTTACTTTTTCTATTTCTTTCTTATTTTATCAATTGTTCATTAAAACTTATGTCATTTACAAGTTTATCCATATTTTATAAGAGATGAAGTAAACACTAAAAATCATAATCATATAACTAAATAAATAGTCCTATTTAAAATAAATGAAACGTTTCAAACATGTACTTCGTTTATCCTAGCTAAGTTGAGTCAAAACTTTTGGACACAAAGTTTAAGAAATTGTGTTGAAAGGTAGGAGAGAGAAATAAAGTATGAAAGATAAAGAAAGAGTAAAATAGGCGATGAAGTAAAATAAAAGTGATTGAATGTTATTTTTTTAACAAAAAATGAAATGACTCAACTTAATTGGGACATCCCCAAAAATAAATACGACTCAACTTAGTTGAGACGGAAGGAGTACCTCATAACAAAATTACAAGTCATAACATGTTCCCATAAATTTAATATTTTAAATTATCATGAGAATTACTCCCTCCGTCCGTGAATATGAGTCCCGTTTTACCATTTTAGTCTGTCCGTGAATAGGAGTCCCATTTTACCATAAATGGTAATAAGGTCACACCTTCCACTAATTCATTTCACTCATATTTCATTTAAAACTAATATATACAAGTGAGACTCATATTCTACTAACTTTTTTCCACCCATTTTTCTTAACATTTCCTAAAACCCGTGCCGTCAAGAAATGAGACCCCTAATGGCGGACGGAGAGAGTAGTAAAAACTAAGTCGGCTTCTTGCCCTTGCCCTTGTCTTCGCCTGTCCCGCGCCTTGTCATCGGTTCCATATCACTAAGCCTGTAGCCACTAGTATTCACCCCTGTCGGTGGGAAAGGACTATCGTTCGACCCCATCGATGGATTAGGAGAGGCAGTATATATCCAGTTGTATTTCCCAATCCGTAGTGATTTGGCCTCTCAGCCCTTTGAACGAGCTAACTTGTCGTTGCTCATTCACATCGAAAGAGAAAGTGTCGTTCCATTTTATCCTCCAATTGAAACTATGAATCTAATTGAATTGAATGAAAATAGTGAATACATAGTATTTGTATGGTTGCGTTTGTAATGAAGTAGACAGAAGGCTAGATGCATGTCAATATGTCATAGTCTATAAGCCTCTTTAACGAAATGCTACGACAAATCAAGTTGATCAAGTAGCTTTGCTTTTATTTTCATGCAATTTAAAAATATAGTACTACTATTTACATATTAGAGAATATTTTTATTTTTTGGAGGTTGGTACAAATGTGTTTCTTAGAAGTTTTTTTTAAAAAAATTATTGTTAAAGGAAGTATTCATAGAATCGGTGCTAAAGGATGTATTCATAGCATTGATCCAATCACCAAAGTTGACGGACAAACATTAGGACTGAATCAATGTGAAATAAATGTAAGTTGTGGTTGAACCTAAGGAGCAATTGATCATGCCCTACGATAACTTTTAAGAGCTTTCTCATATAGTTGGTCATATGATTGCTTGGCCATGTTTTTTGGTATATCTTTTTTATAAATTAATTATTTACATATAATTGCCAAATGCATTTTAGTTTGATTTATAGAGTATATCTACCTTTATACATGCAAGTTATACCCATTGAGTGACGACCATTGAATATTGATAATCTATCTTGGTGGGCATATACTTTAAAATTAATTAACAAATTACAATATTTGTATTATCAATGTGGTAAATGATTTTTATTCTAGTATTTGTATAAGAGAGTATTTCGAGTTTTAGTTTTCTTCCCATGTTCTACTCGTGGCTTTGTGGTTATAAATTGTTAAGATTCTCTGGTTGATAGATTTTTTTATCATATACTGTATGAGTCATTTTCTTTTTTGATAAAAAAATAAAATATCCAATTACTCTTATTTTATTTCATCATCTATTTTACTTTCTTTTTATCTTTTCTACTTTATTCCTCCTTTTACTTTTTAAAATAATTTCTTAATTTTTATGTTCAAAAATTTTTACAACTTAGTTTGGACAAAGAGAGTATATATATGACTTGGAATATAAGTATACAATTTGGAGTGCTAATGCTATTTTTCCATTTTATTCTTTTGAGAGACAGAGGCCCACATGTTTAGAGAAACAATCAATGTACCCTCACATATTATACTCTTTTGGATATTTATATACCCCTCTTGCAAATCTGCACCGAACCAATCGAAATAATTATGGACTTAATTGTGTGTAGTAGAAAATAACTGATAAGACTAATTTCATGCATAGGTCTAGGGGTTGAATTCATACAATTATAGGGTCTAACACATGTCTTAAGCCAGGTGTGCAGAAGAATTTGCCAGGTCGAGGAACAAAGAAGGCGAATTACAAGGACCATGCAATTGCGGCGAATAAGTGAGCAAATTCGGAGGAAAATGGCTAGACGGAGGGATCGTGAAGCTGAAGGGCAGAATGGAGATTTCTGCGAAGGTTTCTAGAAGATCCTACCGCATCTATATAAGGAAGAGAGCATGCAATGCTCACGGAGAGGATTTTTTTTGGTACTGAGGACTCGGGTTCTTAGCTCACACACTTCTGCACACTTAGGGATTTTTCTTGTTTTGAAAGGGGTCACGTTCGGGTCCACAGCTGTTTTCTGATTCCAAAAAAATTGTGGTGTAACACCGTCCTTGCAGAGGGCGAAGAAACAATTACTTGCTTTAATTTTAGTTACTGTTGTTGATTTCACCGAGCTTCGCTGCTTGAAGCTCGACCCTGTTCTCGTTTGAAGCGTTCGTAGTTTATGAAATCTCTGTTTTCCGTATTTGAGCTGCTGTTGAGTTTTGATTATGGATGTCGTTTACTTTGAGCTTGTTGGTTACTGAATTGGATGTTTGGTTTCCGTGCTGGTTGTTTATTAGAGTAGAATCGTTGGGATCTGGTGTTGATCAGAGTAGATTTGTTGAATCAGAAGTTATGGAGTGAGTTTGGTTGTTGTTGGGTTCAGACTGCTTGGATCCGGAGTGGATGAAGCTTCCGACGTTTAGATCTGAGACAGAGTGATCAGGATTTATGCCTAATTTTCGTGTTTTCATTTCATTCCGTCTAGTATACGTAGATCTGTTTTATTTCCGGTTGGTTGCGAGTTTCCATCTTCCGAATCTTTACATTTTGTTTGAATCTCGGTATGTGCTTTGTTTTCTTCATCTTCGTGTTTGATTCAGTTGAAGTTATACATGTCATTGTTAGTTAAATTCGTAGTTTGTTAATTGCAGCTTTTCTTCCGTACTTGATATTTCTGGGAGTTGGTCCCCACTTTTATTTGCGTTCTGTTTAGCTATAGTTGGTAATTGTTGCTCAGTCTAGGAAGTTAGCTTAAAATTACGTAGTCCTAAGGATGTTCGATCTCAGCATGACGTTTACAGTTTCCTAGGTCTAGTGTTTGATTTTGTACCTAGGTCTAGCCGTAGTTATACCTCAATCCAAATTTGCGTGGCAGCAGCCGCTTTCTAAACCAAAGTCTCTAGATGCTTTCTTACGCGTCCATCTTCGTGGGATCAACCTCTGCTTTTCTATACTAATCTATAGTATAACGGGTTGAGGGATCTTTGAAACGCAAGAGTTTGTGTGTTCATAGACAGAGTCTTTCGTGTCACCTTGAGTTCCTAGACCTAGTGTTTAGTGGATTCATTGGACTTGGTAGCTCGACCTAGAAGTTTATTACACATACACTCACACGACAAGCAACTGTTTCAATAACTAACACTTCATATTGTTTAGTATGCTTGTTTAAAACATGTTATGTTATGGTGTGAGACCCTTAAATTTATTTATATTCGAATTTGGCATTTTGTTTATAAGTTTTTGTTGGATGAATAATAATAATAGTAGTTTAATATGAATTTTGTATGTTTGAAGTGAAAATCGAATTATATGTATCTAAAAGAAAAAATGTACTAGTAAGTTTTAATTATTTAAAAAATGAAAATCAAATTTATAAATATGTGAAGGGTAAAACTATAAATTATACTCCGTAGGTGGAGTACTAGAAATTTGTAGGTGGAAAATATGAATTACATAGAATTTCAGGGGTATTATAATAAAAAATATACTCCGTATATAGAAGGCATTATCTAAATTTTCAGTTGAGTAAGTACTCCTACACTTTTATACTAGTTCTCTAGTGTCATTGCATAAGGTTTTCCTGGCTTGTTTAAGTGAAGTTATGGAGACCCTTAAATTGCATTTTACTTATCATCGCACATTTACATCTACTATGATGACATATTATGTGCCATTAAATATGAAGTGGCCTAATAACATGTTTTTGTTCGTATTTTCAAATGATTTTGTTGTAGTGATTGTGGTAACAAATTGAACAATTGAGTCAAAAACATTTATAGAACAAAAACGGACGTAATTAATGACGTGAGCAAACAGTCATTACCATAGTCAATAGATTTCCAGAAAGGCTTAAATCAATTTTGAGTTTCAGTATATTGTTCTGATAATATGATTGGTTCATATTAAAAAACCGGAACAAATTTGATGAAAGTTACTGTTGAGTTAAATATCAAAATCCGCCTATTTTTCTCTTTCATTTTGTTTTCTTAGTTATATACTCAAATTAAATTAATACTTTGAGTAAACGAAAAATTATTAACTTTATTAAATAACAAAAAAAAATAAGATAAGTAAACAAATGACAAATTTTAATAAAATCTCAATCGATCATCGAGTCAAGGAGAAAGTGTCATTGGAGTGTAGTAATCACTGAAATTATTTTTGTTATACGATTTTCAAATTAAGTAAAGAATAATACTAATACTACATGGCATCTTTCAATGCCAAATTATGATGCGGCAAACATTGCTTAATCATTCGACAAACATGTTTCTCCGGCGTCATGTAACAGTCTACATCGTGTAAGCATGCCGGCTTGTGCTCAATGCTAAGGCGTGTATGTGTCCAAACTACTAGGTGGAGTTTTATTAGTATAGACTACTATTTTAATTAAGAGATATTGGTATGAAATACCATCAACTTTTATCAAAATCTGATATTTCACGTCACTTTTAAAAGTGCTCTTAAAAACCACCAACTTTACAATTTTTGTGAATTTATAGCTATGACCCGGAGAAATCCAGTTAGATTCTGTAAGAGTGTCTTCAATGGTGGCCCTTGAGAGCCACCAAAGTTGGCCCGCCCACCAAATATTGCTTTCCATGGCCCTCCACAATGGTAAAACCCAAAAATAACAAGGGCCATGAAATGTGGCCCTCTCCAAAATAAAAATTAATTTGTTTACTTTTTTTAATGATATTTTTTAATTTAACTATAATAAATTTTATTAGACTATAATTTATGATATTTATAATTTTAATTAAAATAAAATAATTTGGATTGCACCGCTGCAATCAGGTTTTGGAACTCCAGATCTACCGCTTCTTGGTACCGTTCATCGTCGGAATCCATATTTCAGAAGTTGAATTAAAATAGATTGGAAAGATTGGAAAGAGTGGTGTTTGAATTGGGGTAGAAAAATGGAGGGAAAATGATGTGTATTTATAAAAAAAAGAAGCAAAAAAAAATAAAAAAATTTTGGTGGCTGGGCCACGAAACGCGGCCCGCTGCAGTGGTGGGCCGCGGCACACACGGCTCAGCCGCGTGAAGGCCGCGGCTCCCTCTCGGCTCTCGGCCCTCAGCCACCGTTCGTGGCTCTCTGCAGTGGGGGCCGCGCACCCGAGCCACGGGCCGCGGCTCTCCCACTGTGGACACTCTAAGGCATTCCTTGCATATGCTCAACGTTGTGATTCAATTCTTAATAATGTTAGCGAAAGCTTTAATAAGTACTCCTGAATGCAAGGGGAAAGACATTATTATAAGAGAAATATATCGTGAATGCAAAGGGAAAGCATTTGATATACGTGCTAGAAGACATAAGATCTGTTATAGAGAGACATTATAGGAAACTATGGGTTGGGTTGCCATGGAAAATTTGCACAAAATATAAAGTTGGTGGTTTTTAAAACAACCTTTAGAGGTTACCAAAATTACCAATGCAAAGTTCACTATATTTCAGACCAATACACCTTTAGTTAAGAACCTAGATTGCTTGTATTATGTTTTATCATTAATATATGTCAGTAGATCATATTATATCCAGCACAGGTTCTGTGCAATACACTAGCACTATAAATTTAATGAAAGATGCATGCACTCTTTATGCTACTCCATATTTTATTATAGTCCTCTGTAATCTTCAGCCTGCATTCATAAACTTAATACTACAATGATATCTAGCGGAAAATAATGCTAAAAATAATAAAGTTAAAGTTGATTATGATATTGTTTAACTATGATAAGTCCTAAAAATTATACTACATCCGTCTCATTCAACATGATCACCTTTCTTTTTTTGTTTGTCCCAATCAAGATGATCAATTTCTAATTTTGGAAATAACCTTCTCTCTCCTCATAAAAATAATGAACTAAATTTTTTCCTCTCTACTTTATTCCACCTAACAACACTTTCTAAAATCTCGTGTCATTCTTGAATGTGGTCATCTTGAGTGGGACGGAGTGAACAGTAATAACAATTTCTCATACTACTAGTTTGTACTTTAAGTTGTACAACAATGTTTCAACTTAGTCATTTATCTTTTTCTTAAATTTATTTGTTTATTTAGGATTATAGTTTGGTCCATGCATACAGCATATATAGATATAGTTCCCCGGCAGGGGGTGAAACAGAAAAGCCAATTTCGAGCCGACTGAACATATGTTTTGTGCTTAACCAAAATCTCTGCAAAAGCTGCTCTTCACTCTCCCTACTCCGACACATTATTTCACTCTTATCTATCCTTCTCTCTTCACACAATAAAATCTCAACAATTAATTCCGAAATCGTAAACCACAATTTCACAGCTTCCGCCTTTCGAAAAATACTAAGACATGGCGACAGACACAAGCGAAAAGAAGACCACAAAGTCGGGGCAGGCCGGCGCGGCGCCGGAGCACCTCCCATGCCCTCGCTGCGACTCCACCAACACCAAGTTCTGCTACTACAACAACTACAACTTCTCCCAGCCGCGCCACTTCTGCAAGTCCTGCCGCCGCTACTGGACCCACGGCGGCACTCTCCGCGACATCCCCGTCGGCGGCAGCACCCGCAAGAACGCCAAGCGCTCTCGCACCTCCCACATTCCCGTTTTCTCATCCGCTTACCACCGCGACTTCCGCCACCTGCCCTCCGCCGCGGCCTCCCAGCTCCAGCTGGTGCCCAGCCACGGCGGCGCTGTCCCGTTCACTACGCTGTTGAGCGCTTCTCCGGTGCTGGCGCTGGGTGGGATTGATGAGATGGGATTTGGCCTGACGAGGGCGAATTGGCCGTTTGCTGCTGCGGTTGTGGACGGCGGCAACGGTGGTGGCCACCCAAGCGTGGCAGGGCATACGTGGCAGCTGGAGAGTGGAGGAGAGAGTGGATTTGTTGAGGCCGACTGTTTTGGATTTCCAGATCTTGCTATTTCCACTCCTGGAAGTTTTTTTAAATAAAAGTAGTAGTTTTTCTTTTCTTTTTTTTTATCAAGATTAGCAGTAATTTGTAGGAGTATAATCTATGTTTCCGTGGCTTCAAATTTTATTTACAATGTGACTATTACGAGAATGCGCTCCTACCTTTTCTCGCTCTCCTTTACTAATTTTTTCAGTCTACTATACATAATATATTTCATATAAATGGTACTCCTACTACTTCCAATATTTGTGACAACTTGAAGAATTGTAATTCTCCAATTTAGAGTATGTTGAGTTTCAAGTGACACAATATCCAGTTGGAAGGCTATAAGTCTCTATTCCAGTTTCTTGCTTAATTTTGTCGATTAATAATATGTATAATCAAATTTGACATAAAATAAGTATAGTGTGAATCTATTTTTTTTATATTTATGTCAAAAACTTACTATTTGCCAAAGACTCATTTTTAAATCCCAGCTTTGTATGAAAATCAAAACCTCTTGCCCTAATTATAGTTTCATCAGATTGTTTTATATGGGGGGATTTACTAAGGAGCTGCACCGGGCTTCGGCCCAATATGATTGCAAATGTTTATTTTATGCCCAATAAACTCGTGGAATGACCTAAATAGTTCGCTAAATCTAAAGGGTTAGGGTATAAATTACTTGCCCTGATAGCCTGTACTGGATTCGCCTGTAACTTGAGTAGAACTAGCCCGGTTGATTAGACCTGGGTACTCTATTTTCTATTTTCTCATCTTATTTGACAGTTAATTTGACACTCAAAGATGATTTTTATAATATAAATAATTATTATAATAATTTAAATCTCTATATTATATTTAATACACATATTTTAGATTTTTATTAATATATTAATAATTTTGGAATTTTTAATGTTAGATTTTTATTAATACTCCATCATCTTCCTAAAAATCAAAATTATTTTCTTTTTGGACTGTAACCTATAAATAGAAACACTCCATTTTAAGAAAGATCTTTCACTCTATGAGGTGAAAGTTCCAAATTTTCTTTCTATCTCTTCTTACTTTACTAATTTAGCATTAAACTCATTCTGTTCCAAAAGTTCCAATTTTTAGGAAAAAATGGAGATGGAGAATATATTATACTAATAATTTTGGATTTTTCTACATTTAAAAGTTGTTAGTAAAAGTTACTCCTATATAGTACTTTGTTGTTAAACAAAATTAAGAATCAAAAACAAATTTTCTCACTTTAATGCGTCTCTAAGAGCATCCAAGTGGCGCGGATGTCCCGACGGACATCCCGACAGACTTCCCAAAATACCTCCTGCCACGTCATAAGGATCTCCCACTGCACTGCCACGTCATAAGAACATCTCACTGCACAATGACGGACACCCCCAAGGACATCTACAATAATAAAAATTTACAAATTCACCAAATTAAACAATTTACAGAATTAAAATTTCAACACGAATACGGACGGAGAAAGTGCAATGATAATTTCATTAAATAAAAAAAAGTACATTTGAACAAAAAAAAATACTAAACAAATTACATTATAAATATCAACAACGACCACTCTGCATCCATAGCTCTTCAATTATATCGTTTTGGAGTTGAATATGGGCTTGTCGTTGGCGCATGTCGGCAAATGCACGGACCCGATCGGCCTCTTCATGGGGTATCCCCATACGTACATTGGCAGTGGCCACGCGGTGGCTTGGACTGGCAGCATCAACATCATCATTGACCCAATCATTCAGTGTTGGACTTTCATCTTCGACAATCATGTTGTGTATGATAATACATGCGTAGATGACATCAGCGATGCTGTCAATATACCACAGTTGTGATGGACCCTTCACTGCCTCCCATCGAGCCTGGAGCACACCAAATGTCCGCTCCACATCCTTGCGTGCTGCCTCCTGACGACCCGCAAAATAGATATTCTTTTCGTCTGTTGCGCATCTGATCGTCCTCACAAAGACGGGCCACATAGGGTATATCACATCCGCCAAATAATAGCCCATATTATGCTGGTTGCCGTTGGCGACGAAACTGACGGCCGGACCAACGCCCATGCACTGCTCGTTGAAAAGGGGCGACGACTGGAGGACGTTGATGTCGTTGTTCAACTCGGCTACTCCAAAATGCGCATGTCAAATCCACAGTCGGTAGTCAGCTACCGCTTCAAGGATCGTCGCGGGATTCTTGCACTTGAAACCGGTAGTGTACACCCCTTTCCAGGCGGCGGGGCAGTTCTTCCACTCCTAATGCATACAATCTATGCTGCCCAATATTCCCGGAAACCCGTGCTGACTCCCGTGCATATCCATCAGAGCCTGGCAATCTTCGGGAGTAGGCTTCCGAAGATACCTATCCCCGAATATCTCCCTAACGCCCTCACAAAAATACTGCAGACATTCGTGGGCAGTTGTCTCGCCAAGTGGAGGTACTCATCGAACATGTCGGCCGCACCTCCGTATGTCAGCTGCCTGATTGCGGCAGTGCACTTTTGTATCGGCGTGTGGCCGGGTTTACCAATCGCATCCTCTCTCATCCTGAAATACTCGTATCGACGCTCTAAAGCGCCAACGATACGCATAAATAGCGGACGACGCATCCTAAAACGTCACTGGCACATGTTCTCCCCAAACCGCGGCTCCGAAGCGAAGTAGTCTTCATATAACCGACAGTGTGCAGCGATGTGGTCCCGGTGTACTATAGCTCGACGATGGATGGGTCGAGGTATCGCCGGCTGCTGCTGCTGCTGCAAGGCCGCTTGTATCAAGCGATTTATCTCCCTGGACGTAACGGCTCGCACCTCTTCTTTAATTCGCCGGCGTAAGTCATCAACACCACCACCACTACCACCCGCACTACTACCACCCGTACCACTACCACTACCACTACCACTAGCCATTTTGGATATACTAAAAGAAACGTAGAAACAGAGAGAGAAACTCGTTAAAACTAGGGCTGGCAAATTGTGCGGATTGGGTCGTTATCGGGTCAACCTGATAATGACCCAACCCAATAAGGCCTAACCTGAACCCGACCTGTTAAGGAAACTGTAAATCCGAACACGAACCCGACCTGCTACCTTCAAATCCGAACACGACCCGCACCCGACACGAACCCGTTATCGACACGATATAATATGGGTTGACACGACACGATAACAACCCGAACCTGATATTACACGATTAAACCTTAATTTTTAAGCTAATTTACACAATTAAAATTCGTTTTATACTATTTAAATCTAATTTATAAGAAATTAAAAAATTAAAGTAATATATATATATATATATATATATATATATATATTTTTAAATAATAATAAAAATAATAATATTATTTCTTAATGGGTTACCCGTATCCGACCCGAACCAAACCCGAAATTATCGGGTTCTTAATGGGTCAACCCGATAAGGACACGGATCCAATAAGACTTGACCCCAACCCAATAATTTTGTGCGGATTCGTGTCAGATTATAGTGTCGTGTCGAAAATTGCCAGTCCTAGTTAAAACAAGTGGTGCGAATGAAATGAAGTTCAACGAGCCATATATATAGAGTTTTTTAAAAAAAAAATTAAAAATCGGGACGTCTGCCGGGACGTCCGTCGTGGCACCGCAATGACGGATGTCATGACGGACGTCGTCGGAAAGCCGCGGAACTCCGGTGTCAGCGTCCGCCGGTCGCACGCCTAATGGCGGACGTCCCGCGCGGATGTCCGGCACGCCGGTCCGACGTCCGCCGGGACGCCCGCCGCTGCGGATGCTCTAACCTTACTTTCTCCCTCTTCATCTTCTCTGCTTCTCTTTGTTCCATTTTCTTCTTCTGCCATTTTATCCATGACCATCATTTTCTAAAAATCTTTTCTTTCTAAATCTCCGTTTTTCTCCTCCTCCATCCTTACAGACATGAGGAGTTTGAGCTTCAAAAAATTCATCCAACCCACAACTCTACGACTATCCTTACAAAATAAATCAAGAATTACATAAATAAATTTCAGTAATAAAATGAAACAAATAAAACGCAAACCCAAGTTGACACAAACCACACTGACTTCATATATTCAGTTCGGTCCCCACTTTTTCGCAAATCCTAATATACAATGATACAGGAACAACACAATGTACAAACACAACTACATATACAAAATAAGAAATAAGAATAATTAAACCGATCCAACAGTAATTATGTAACCGATATGTTAGGAGAGCGACCTTATGCAACAAAGGAAGTACATGACCAGTGAATATCTTACCAACCACAAATAGCTAACCATTGCTTGCATTCACCCTGTGAACTGAAGACTCCCATAACCACGAAACTTGATCGATATGCTGGCGATTCTTGCACAATCTTTGAAGTAGCAATCACATGGCATAAATCACCTCCCCACTGCTGTCAATGTCAAGATCAGGATCAGAATCCAGGTCATCCATGTCATCGTCATCCATCATGTCTAGGTTATATGAACCAACTGGATGTATAGTGGCCTCGGAGATTATCTGCATTATGGTTTCCAAGCTCTGCATCGGCTGGTCCAGCTCTTGGAATTGGGTTGTTTCGTCCATCAGATCTGCTGGGAGGTTCTTGAGAAACCATGGATGGTTCCTGATTTCAAGCATACTGATGCGCTGACCAAGTAGAAATCACAAAATCCCATTTATAATCAAATAGTAGTAACTAAAAATGAACATAGAATATCTACAGCACAGAAAGTTTTGCAATCATCCACTGTTGTTAGTAGTATTATATAACCATGCAAGCAAAAAATATGGAATTAGTTCAAGTTATTGCCAAGATTCTGTCAAGTCAGACTATACAAGATCCATGCAAATATACTGGGTATATAAATTGAGACCTCGTGCACATGAATCGGTCTTTTCAGCTTTATCCTTTTGTATGCAATAAAATTGGTCTACTGGTATTTCTATGTTAGATCTCTACTTCCCAAAGATTCATTTTAATTTTCTCAACAAGGCCTTAGTGATGACCTATAAACATGTTTTGCATGCCAAAGATCATATCACTCACTTGTGCAGGATCAGCCACAAAGATCCTCGAAATTAGATGGCGGCATTCCTCAGAAATCATGACAGTTTCAGGAATAGAGTATTGAACATTTATGACTCTCTGTATTGTCTTACGAAAATCCTTAGGGTTCTCAGGATCTTCAAATGGATAAGCACCAACCAGCATTACGTATAATGTAACTCCACACGACCAAACATCTGCCAGCTGTAGGAAAGCCATCTTTAATATTAGCAGATAAAGAACATTACTTGTGTAAATGCTGAAACATGGGCTAGGATCTTCCTGAAAGCTTTATGAAAGTTCATGCAAGTTAGAGAGGGAGAGAAGAGGAAGACAGGTTAACGACCTGCTAAAAATGTAGAAAATTGAATCGTAGTACAACTCTCTATGAACAAGGCAATGCATTGTTTTACCTTCCCATCATATTCTTTCCTATGCAACACCTCCGGAGCAATATATGCAGGAGTACCCACTGTAGATTTTGGTTGAGAATGCAGCAAAGAAGACTGCAAAAGCAGAGTTACAATTTGATCATGAGTAGAGGATGACATTAAATAAGCAGACACTGGCGCATATAAAATGAGAATAAAATACCATGAAGCTGATCAAAATAGCAAAAACTTATTTAAAAATCTCAGATACTAGGGAGTTTTGACATGAGTTATAAATAGATGCAGAAGAGAATAACTTAGCAATATGACTACCTTGGAATACCCAAAATCACATATCTTCAACCTAGGAGCTGGGCTTCCATCCAACAGTGTGTTTTCTAGCTTCAAGTCCCGATGACATATTTGCTTTATCAAGAAAAATAGGAGAGAGATATTAGATTCAAGTTCTACTAACGTCATTGAAAAATACTTCCGATTGTAACATTCTGATACCATTGAATGACAGTAGCTCACTCCAGATATAAGTTGTTGAAAAAAGAAACGAGCCTGCATGACAAAATTTCGGAAACAACACAGTAAGCAGCAAGCACATGGAAAAGCCAGAGGCAAGGGAAAACAAACATTTGGAGCAAATAAAGGACCTCATCCTCGCTGAATCGTCCTGCATTAGATATGCGTTCAAATAACTCTCCTCCAGATGCGTACTCCATCACAATAGCGAGATGGGTAGGTGTTAAAATCACCTGAAGTGCAGTATTCAGAAGTGCTGCTCACAATAAATATCTCTAAATTCATGTAATTGCCAATAAAGTATCCATAACAAACCTCTCTAAATCTGACAATGTTTGGATGCCTCAAAGACCTGTGATTGATAATTTCTCTCTGAATATTTTCATTTATCTGCATTCCACACATTACTTTGTTGTGATTCATGACATTTTATTGGAACAAGTCTCTATTGCAACATAAGTATAACACTAGACAAGAAAAAGAAGTAAATACAAGCATCACTTTCGGAACTTAGATAATCCAATATCATGACATCAAAACCAGCTTAGTAGGCACCATAGTAATTGGTAGAACCTCAAGCAGAAAAATCTGAATACAGAAAATCAGAGAATGATCTCTTCGGAACTTTCGCAGACATTATGAGATGCAAAGCAAATTAAACAAAACAGATATTATCGGACTTTTTGAATTATCATGATAATCTTCAATCTAAATTTTAGAAGCATATTTGTTGGGAGAAATAATTAGAAATTTAAGAGTTGTATGACTGAAAAACAAATAGTTTCTAGCTTAACACCCCAATAGCCAGTTCTAAAAGCAGAAAGAGGATATCTTAAACAGGCATCATGTGCACTTAAGTAATAACTGACCGAGCAGCCTCTCGCGATGTATTTAATAGCAACTTGTTCATTAGACTGTTTGTATCTCATGAGCCGGGTTACTCCAAAATTCCCAGATCCAATATCCTTAATAAAATCATATTGATCGTTATTGTGCACAATTTGCACGCTACATGGAAATCTCTTTTGAGCAGAAAACTCCATTCAATAGCTAATTAACACAAGTGCGAACTCTACTAAAATGGGTATGAACTGATTCAATTGCTTTTACTTGAACTCTTTTGACCGGATCTGATGATAAACCAGCAGGTTGAGGGGGGAAACGCAAAAAAGGTGGTGGTCAAATTGAGGAAGAAATAAAAGAGTGAGACAATAGAGGTCAGATGATTTTATGTATGTATGAAAGCGTGTATGCGGGTGAGGGTATGTGCACGCAAGAGAGAGAGAGAGAGAGAGAGAGAGAGAGAGAGAGAGAGAGAGAGAGAGAGAGAGAGAGAGAGATTCTTCTTATGCGCTCTTAAGTAGAAACTGAACCATAGAGCAATAAGTGATGATATAGGGCACTGAATTTAAAATCTTGATTCAGATGCATTGTATGCTATCAGAATAAGGTTGTGGAGATGTAAGGATTGACGAAAGTATAATGTCGTTTAGCAGTAGTTGGACAGTTAAATAAACAACGATTTTCTTTCCTACATAGCCCCACGTTTCTTTTTTTTTTATGAATGTGAGAGTGAAATGTTAGGTTTCATTTGGTAATAAACGACAAACGCTTACCGCATAAAATTAATTGCGTGCTTAATAGCCGTGATTGATGACATCAGTGAACATGCACATTCACTCACAAACACTAATTAGAGGAATTTGGGGAGGTGGATGTGGGGAGAGATCATGCCTGTACTAAAATTATATATCTTGGATTCAATTAGACTCTTTCAAATATATAGAATTCTATGCTTGGCACTTATTGTGATTTGTGATAGGCTGAATCAGTGAGTAGTTATTCCGAGCTAGAAGAAGGTTTTTTATTTTTCTACAATTCTTATATGATCTGTAAGCATGAATAGCTATATCTCAATGAAGTCAAACTTTAGACATTTCTCTTACTTGAATCACAAGATGCAGGGAAGAAACAATTTGTTGTTTTTGCGTAGTATAGGCAGGAGAAACCGCTTCCCTAAACATTTCAATCCAACAATAATTGGTGGAGTAATTCCTTACATTACTAAATTATTGGTAAGTTCTTGCTAGACTTAGCAACTATGAGATTAGCAATTGTAATGAGAGAAAGGGAATGCCTTTACAGCTTTCAACCTTATTATAAGCGCTATCACGTAGGCAAAACAGCTCATGCCCTAATTCAGCTTTGAGTGATCCTAAAGGCCTGGCTAAGGTGGTTAATGACTTGCTACTATAGCCACTGCAACGATTCCATTCATCACTCTAGCATTTTGGACACTAGAAATACAGATTGATTACATTACAACAGTTTCAGCTTGCTTATCCTTCGTTCCGTTAATAGCTCTGCAATAACAAATTGAGGCACACACTAGTGCAACTAATTAAATTGAAATTATGTTAAATAAACTCTAAATACAGATTAAAAACCCTAATTTGGGGTTAATAAAGGCTAATTGGGAATGAGAAATGTTTTTGCCTAACAAATTAACTACCCTAATTGGCCCTTTTAAACCGAACTATGGTCGCTAATCAAAATTTAAGTTTGAAAACTGAAAAGGGGTTCCTAATACGATTACCCAATCTGGATCCAACCTAAAATCAACTTAATTAATTAATGAAGTGAAAAACAAGGTTAGCAAAGGTAAAAAAGGAAAAAAACTGACTCTGTCGCCTCGCTCAATATACTTGACCGCAACAAGCTCTTTGGTCTGCTTATCCGTCATCAATCGGGCGATACCGAAATTACCGGAGCCGATATCTCGAACAAAGTCGTAGCGATCGCTGTCGTGCATGATCGGCATATCCATACCAGGAGGCAAGGCCATCGGTGCCCGATACGTTTCAGCTAGTATAACCTCGAAATCTCCGTCTCCGTTGACCGAGACACAGACTACTCGAAGTAGCGAACAGCGGTGGTTTTTCGACGGGGAACACGAGATTGGCGAAGTGGCTATAACTGGAAAGCAGTAGAGCGATGGTTGTGATGACAGATACTGTGGATGTGATTATTATCTTCTCCTTGGTGCCGTTGCGCTGTGATTGTGAGGAAGACGAAACGCAATCGCAACGATGTCGTTTTAACTCTAGTTTCCTATACTCTCTTCTCTACGATAATTTTGTATAATAACCAAAATGTAAGTGAAATAGACACCGGGATCCGTGGCGCAATGGTAGCGCGTCTGACTCCAGATCAGAAGGTTGCGTGTTCGATTCACGTCGGGTTCAAATCTCCCGATTTAAACGGTCCCCCATTTTTTGGGTTTTTTTTTAATTTCAGTTTCAGACACCCTTTTGGCCTTTTTAATGAAACACTGGATGATTTAGTATCCGAAGTAGCGACTTTTATCGAAAATGTCTTCATTTAGTTTACACATAATTATAAAACTATTAAAATTTTCAACAAACGTCTCACGATTATATAATACTCCTAAATACTCCTATATTTTCAAACTTTTTTTTTATTCCTTTCCAATAAAACTTTCCACTCATATTATTCGTTGAACTGTAGTATTTTGGATGATGATGCGTGTGAAGAAAAACTGTATAGTACCATAGGAGTACTAAGTTTAGTGGGACAGATAGCAATAGAAAAATGTTAGTACAAAATTTAAGGGACGGGGGAGTACTTTTTAAAAAAATAGGAGTACTAAGTTTTGTATCTGAACTAATAGCCTTTTTACAAAAGCTTGGTTACAATTTGGGAAAAGATCAAATCTGTGCAAAATATATGACCTAAATTTGGGAGTATAAGTTTGTGGTAAATATTAAATTTTAGCTAAAATTTGTGCAAAATATATTGACTTCATTTTTTGGAAGTTCTGTTCTTTTGCATTGTGTGTTTAATGTACTAGTATATAGATATCTTAATTTTGGCTCTATTTTAAATACAATAAATATTAGGAGTTGAGGTTATGAATTATGATAGTGACAAGAAATCAAGGATTAGATTTTGGTGATAAATATTTGGACTTTTGTTCACGTAATGAATTATGTGACAATGATCAATTAATTATTAGTGACTGAATTGATAGTTGATTGTGATAAGAATAGCACAGATAAGGCAAATCTCACAATGTGATAGTTCAGTAAATTGAGAGTACAAATCTGAAAACCTCAATTGATTGTTTGAATTAGTTTGGTTGATGGGAAAAGCCTAGATAGTCTCCCTTATTTGTGCTATTCCTCATGTTTGATCTGTTAATTTGTAATACTCAACGAATATTTATATGATTAAGAGGTCATACTTGAGTGCTAGAAAAAGTCACCTAGTTTTCTCTCGAATTGGGACCGTGACCCCCTTCTTCGATGATCCCGAACTCCTCGAGTTGGGCGAAGATGCACCGGTAATCTCAGAATCGTAGCACTTGGCAAATACCCTTGGATCCAAATATGGGTAATCTGAAAGCATCTTAGTCGAATGCTATGTAGTAAGGCTAAAAGAAATGTTAGTATCACTTTGTAGAGCATGGTTTCTTTAGTTTAGCAGAAATAGACCACTCTTTTGAGGCGCAAGCGCAAGCGAAAGCAAGCATGCATCTCCATGCTCAGCCTTGACTTTGATAGTGCTAACTGTTTGGAGAGTTAAGGTAGATTATACATTTATATCACACAAAACCTTAACTTTGATCAACTCTTTTAATCAGTATCTCTACAAATTCGGTGATTTTTGGTTGGATCACTATTCAATTCGAGCCACTTATATAAATCCTATCCTTGAAGAAAGATATCATCTGTGATTAACATTTAAGCATCCAACCACTCCACCATCAAATTAAGAACATATTTTACCGATAAACCATAAAAAGTCGAAAACAAATACTAGTGTCAAAACAGTTTACTCCAATCAGCAGAATTCCAAGGTAACAAAAAATACCATATTTTCTTACACTGATTAATAAGACCGGAATTATATATAAAGATGCAATTTTGTTTACCACTATTTGTGATGTGAGATTATGGAACAAACAAAATAAGATAAATCCCCAGATGTTTCAGTTTCAAGATTTTATGTACTTGTGTAATGCTGGACCTGGACCTGGACCCCTCCTCATCTATCAGTCCACTCTAGCTTAGTAAAAATACGAGGCTGGTTTAATTTTTGCCTCTTTTCTTATTTTAATTTAAATAATATTTCCATGTTACATTTTAATATTACTAGTTTACTACTACTATAGTACTATTATAATGTGGTCGATGTAGAAATAATGGACTAAACAATTTGCAAGAGGAGACCATAATTTATGCTTTAATTAAGGAAGCTTTCGGTTCTTTATATATTTTTGACAATAGGATTAGGATATAAGAACAGAATTCATTTGTGACAATTATGTTATTGTGACAATTAGCTAGACTTTTGGTAACTCTTGGAACTGCATGTTCTATGCTCTTGGATTTAGAATAAGCATATTTAATGTTGTATGTTCTTGGATTTAGAATAAACATATTTAGTTGGTGTTCGTGTTCGGTTTCCTAGATAAAATAGTACAAAGATATAATCTCGGATTGAGTTGTAAGATTATTTTAGTGGTAAAAGTTAGTTATGACTAATTATCATATGGTTCATGAGATAACTCAACCCTAGATAGATTTAATCATGAGATAATTAGTCATAGCTTACCCCCTAAAACTAAAATAATTCCACAACTCAATCATAGATTATATTTTGATACTGTTTTATATAAGCATATTTTTTCTTATAGCATCCCACTATCATAGGGTTCCTTCCAGTCTTTGTAAAAAAATTGCTTTATGGAGAAAACATTTGATGCTTTTCCATAAGAAAATCGATTAAAACCGAATGTTTGATGACAATTACACATGTATGTGAAATATATGTGCGCAGATCCAGATGGGCCTCCTCCATTTAAATTCAAACAAGTTTACCTGTTAATCACGGCCCAAATAGCCCAATGCACCTTATAATTCGTAAGAAAGCCATTTTTGGAAATCATAAACGCATCACAATTATCACTATTTATTTGGGAACCGATAAAATTTAGGAATGAAAGATTATAAATTGCTCAATCTTAACAATTACTCTCTCAGTTCTATAAAAAATAGACACCCTTTCAATTTTGATCCGTTCGATTATATTAGTTTCAGTTTTTTTGTAATTTTTTTCTTTGTTAGTCTTATTCTTTATTAACAATACTTCAACCATTTTTTATTTCTATCTCTCACCTTTACTAAATTTGCATTAAAACTTATTTTTATAACAAAAATATCTATTTTTATACAGAAGGAATATAATTTATTTGGGAACGAGAAATTAAGGAATGGAAAATTATAAATCACTCAGTCTCAAGTTTGTTCTGTTGTCTACTACAAGTGGGTATGGGATGAGCATTTGTTTGGTAGCAGAATCTATTTGGAAAATTAATTGGATCAACTCATTTGGGTTATGGTTCTAATTAAATAAAAGTTAGTACTCTTGTCAATAATGGTTGCGTTTTTTTTTGAATAAAAGTTACAGGTAGTGTGTTTGTTTTAAAGTTATTGTTCTGATAAATAAAAGTTATCGTTCTTGTGAATAAGAATTATTATTTTGCGAATAAAATTTAATGTGCTTTGTAAACAAAAATTATTATTTTTGCTGATAAAAGTTTATTTATTCGAATGAATAAAAGTTATTGTTCGAAGGAATAAAAATTATTGTTCTTATAAATAAACAAAAAATTTTAATATAAAAAAGTAATTGCTTTCTTGACTAAAAGTTATTATTGTGATGGATAAACGTTACTTCCTCCGGTGATAAATGTCTCACATTGAATTGGCACATGTTTTTAAAATATTTGATTTTGTAAAAAAATAAGTGAAAAAATAGTTAAATATATAACTTTATACTATTAAAACATGAATGAAATGAGGCTTCAATTGCCTATTCTTAGAAAATGGTATTCTGAAATACACTTGATTTTGAATTTGATAATATATTTTGGTGAGATTGTATATGATTGTAACTTTGACATACAAAGTTGTGTGGTCTTTGTTAGCATCGTCGACTGCAACATTAGTTTGATATTGTCCGCTTTGGGTCAAGCCCGCACGGATTTGTTTTTGGGTCACTCCCAAAATGCCTCAAACTAATTGGGGTTGGACAAGAATTATATGCACCTTCCAATTTCCCTCACTCGTCCGATGTGGGATAGGTTTGTAACCCAACAAACCTCCCATCAAACCGAGACCACATCGGTAACGCAGTTGACACAAACGTGGGTCGTTCCCACCCTGGCCCCTGGATCATCCTGGGCCCGACTCTAACCAGAATCCTTCAGGGCCCGACCCTAACCGGGGCTCATCCAGGCAAAACCCATAGCCACCTAGGCTCTGATATCACTTGTTAGGATCGTCGACTGCAACATTAGTTTGATATTGTCCGCTTTGGGTCAAGCCCGCACGGATTTATTTTTGGGTCACTCCTAAAAGGCCTCAAACTAATTGAGGTTGAACAGAAATTATATACACCTTCCAACTTCTCTCATTCATCCGATGTGGTATAGGTTTGTAACCCAACGGTCTTTCGTAATAGTATTTGAAGAAATAACAATACCATGTGGCATGTGCATAAAAAATGGAATAAGGGCACCCGCAACGCTGTGCCGTTGCGGTTCCTATGCCGTTCCGGTGGAACGGTTCCGCGGCGGCACGCGTTGCGGGGTGCGTTCCGTCGCCGTTCCGTGCCGTCGCCATTCCTATGCCGTGCCGCGTTCCGTTCCGGAGGAACGCGGAACGGAACGTTCCGCCACGCGCCGAGGCGACGTGGCGGCCTCCCATTCGACGCGTGAAGCCCACTCGCTGCCCCCGCGAGTGGGCTTCGTCCGGTGACGCAATAATTCATTTTTTTTAAATTCGAATTTAATAAAAAAAAATTTTTTTTTGCAACGGTAATGAGACCGTTTTTTTATATCCGTTTTTTAATTTTTTTTTAATTTTTATTTTATTTATTTACTCTATAAATACTCCTATTTCATACTCATTTCAATCACAAACACACATCTATTCCTCTCTATTTCCACCCCAATTTTCATCTCAAATCAACTATATTTTCCTTCTCCCAAATTTAATCAAACTAATGGATCCTTATGAACAAATGCGTCAAATATTGGAACAATCACTTGAAGAAGATCGACGACGTGAGGCGGAAGAAGCCGCGCCGCCCCAACGACGCTCCCGTACGTACATCCATCGTAACCGGGAGGAAGCCGCCGCAAGGTTAGTACGCGACTACTTCTGCGATAACCCGGTTTGGGGAGATACGTACTTCCGTCGCCGTTTCCGCATGGGGAAACCGTTATTTCTCCACATCGCGAATACTTTGGCAGCCCGGGAAGAGTTCTTCCAGGAAGGGTTCGACGCGGTCGGCCATCCCAGCCACACGACGCTGCAGAAATGTACTGCAGCAATCCGCCAGCTTGCGACTGGACAAACGGCCGACATGTTCGACGAATACCTCCACATCGGAGACAGCACTGGGCGAATGTGCTTGCTCAAATTCTGCCAAGGCGTCCGGGCAGCCTTCACCGCCGAATTTCTCCGAAGGCCAAGCACGACCGATTGTCAGTTCCTGCTCAACCTTCACGAAACAGTGCACGGATTCCCCGGGATGCTCGGCAGCGTCGATTGCATGCACTGGCAATGGAAGAATTGCCCGGTGGCGTGGAAGGGGTCCTACACGAGCGGCCACAAAGGCACCCACCCAACCGTTATACTTGAGGCCGTTGCCGACTACCGCCTTTGGATCTGGCATGCGTACTTCGGGGTCCCGAGGCGGGAAATTGGTTCGACGACGAATCCCCCGGAAGCTCAACCGCAAGTAGTCCGCCTCGAAGTGGAGCGCATATGTCTATACAAGAACGGTTATCTATTCGTGCAAGGACACGCGACTCTAGTGCCCACACCCAACTCCAACATGATCTAATTGAGCACATTTGGGCAAATTTTGGCGGATGAAATTATTAAAATTGTGTACTTTTATTTTTTTAGGATTTTAATTGTGTGCTTTTTATTTTTTTACGTTTAAGTTGTAATTTTTTTTAATGTTGTGTTTTTTAATAAAGTGTGTTTGTTTTTTAAAGTGTGTTTATTTAAATTGAATTGGGTTGGAAATAAAAAAAAATGAAATTGAATGAATAGTAATTTAAGGAACGGTTAAGGAACGGAGGGTTGCAGGTTCCGTTCCTTAGTTAAGGAATGGAGTAAAAAAGTACAGTGGAGCCCTCAAATAGTGGTTTAAGGAATGGTATAGGAACGGTATAGGAACAGCGTTGTGGATGGCCTAATCGACGTCAAGTGTGGGTTTGTCTATTTCGAAATAGTATTTGATAATTTAGAATTTTGGAGAAATGGTGTGTACCATTTAAAGAATGGGATATATATTTATGTTTATGATGCAAAAACCCAAAAATTGAGGACCATTTAACAACCACGGACAAATTTATAAGTAAGGTCTAATTAATAAATATCCGAGATTGCTGCCAGAAGGCCCCCCCTACCTCCCACTCATGACTCAACCTAATTAATCAATCAATCAATCTCATATGATATGTTATTCTACAAAAATGTTACTTGTATTGTATATGAACCATTAATTAACCTCCAACTGATTTTTTTACTGGATTAAATTATGAATGCTCTTCCTTGTGTAATTAAGTGGGAGAGGTTATTAGATTAATTAGCCTGAAATCAGGGTGTCACCACAAGTCGTGTACGTGTAGATAGTTGGACCACTGGTGGTGGTGGAGGACCAGTCGGTCATCCTTTTTCACTCGTGTCACTCTCCTAATCAATGTGGCCCCTTCCTTATTCATTGCCTTCTTAATATTTTTTACTAACCCATTTATATGGCCATTAATTTGGATACATTTAAAGTTCCGAAGTAAAAGTTGGTTTCTTGGGCTGGGGCATTGATTTTCATTTTTCACACATATTTTTTCACCAAAATACATGTCAACCTCCTTATATCTATATGTATATAAAATAAGGAGAGTTTTGGAGATATTTACAAGAATAATATCTTAATTAAAACTGATTTTTAATAATCATAATCGCCAGTTTCATTTTATTGGTATTGCTATTAACACATTTATTTTTATTCACTCTATACTACTATTAAATTAGAGTCGACTAAACTGCTTAGGAAAAATAGTAGTCGCCCGTTCCTCTTCTAACTTTTTACTAATATGGTTGATTGGTTTGGAATTCTTTGCAAATCTGGCATGAGAAGATTGATCGATCTCATTATAGAAATTAATATAGGAATAAGAAAGGTGAAGAGTTTTGAATCAAAGAAACTCTTGATTGAAACAAAATAAAATATAATCTATAAATACTGTTCATTCTTCCAATCAAAATTCCTCGAAGACACGTGAGGGTGAAAGCTGAAGGTGATGCAAGGTACACCAAAATTATTGGTGAATGCTGGAGATGATGATCTCGATTTTGGGGTTGATGTCGTCAAGATAAATGAGAAATTGGTGTCTCTCTCCGTGGACGAGTTCTTCAACAGCGGCATGATAGCTTACGAGGGAAAGGACAGTGTTGTGAGATCCGAGAGTGAGGACCGACGCCGACAATTGCACGCCGGCGACAATGCATAAGAAAAGACGGAGATAGATTTTGTAACCTAAATGAATTTAAATTATTAGTTGCATTATCACACACTCAAACTGGGTTCTCATCAATTGAGATTTTTTAGCCTAATTGAGAATTGTGATTCATTATTAGCCACTCATTTTTATTAAATGAGTGGTCCAGAATTTACTAATATTTTTAGATTAATTAAATATGAAAGGGCAGAATGGTAATTTCATGGTACATTTTATTCAATAAATATTTTTTTAATTTTAATTTTTTTAAATTCTTTTTTTTTGTCAACTACACACATATAATGTCAACTATGTGTACAATCCATGTCAACTACGTATACAATTCATGTCAACTACATATACAATTCATGTCAACTATACACATACAATGTCAACTATAAGTTGTTGACATTTGATGTGCATGCTATTGACGATAATACCCTCGAGTTGACATAATCTACTTGTAGTTGACATTTCGAAAATGTTGTGGATGAGTGGCTGAAATTACATCTCAATTCTCAATTAAGCTAAAAAATCTCAACCTAATAGGACCCCTCAAAGTATCAAACATACTCCAACATACATACTTACCAATACTCTTTTTTCATTGAAATGTAAATTTTATTATTTTATTAATATTGTTAGTGATGAATATTTTTAAAACAAATATAAATTATTATAATATTAACAAAATCATGGATATATTTTTTTTACAAATTCATTAATCAATATATTTGTGTGCATTTTTCGATTTCTCTAAGTTATTTGATGTTATATTTTTATAATATATTTTTATTATATATTTTTATTATATATATTTATAAATTTAGAGTATGTATGTTAATATTGTTTATAATTTTATAATAATATCTCATGGTTTAATAGAGTTTGAAGAAAATAAAATAGGCCGTGGGTGTGATACTAGTTTTTATTATGTCATACAACTAGTTTAAGGTTTAATGAATCCTTATATTTGAGCATTCATGTTTAAGGGAGTTGAATTTGATACCTTTTTCTTTAATGAAATGACATATCCTACCTCAATTTCATGTCATATTTATATTTAAAAAAATATAATTTTTTTTTATTTTAAGTGCAAGTTGATCCTCTGACAACGATTTATTTCCACCATTCACCGCTCTGCTTGAGCCTTGAGGTGTGAGACCTTTAACCCTCTCACTCTCTTATTTTACAAATTATATATTAAAATAAAATTCTTGTTAGACCAAATATTCATACTTTTCAAATTACGGAGAGAATATATAATTATAAAGTACAATCATAGACTTCCAAGTAAATAGAAAGCTGTAGTATAAGAATGTATTGAAACATAGTACTGTATGTAATTGTAAAGTACATACACTTGAAGATGTATTTTGCCTAATTTCTTGTATAAAATTGAAATTACAATATAGTATTTCGTTTTACATTTTTTTGAATATACAAAATTTTTAATAGGTGCCTCATTTTTCTGTAAAAATCGGGTATGTTGTAATTGAAAATAAAATGGAGTAACAATAAGAGTGATGTTGTTACTGCAACGTTTTGAAGTGATGCTATATATATTTACCAATTTTGGTAGTATTGTGTTATTTCGATTACCGAAATTAAAAGAGCTAAAAAGTGCTACTCCATATTAGTAATAGATTCGTCATCATATTTATGCGTAATTGTTATAAAAAATAGGTAAAGATGCGTAATTGTTTTAAAAAAGAGGAAAAGACAGATTTGCCCTACTAATCAAACTAGACATTGTCACCGTATTACTGTGTCAGTTGTCACTGTCCCAATATATTTCATTAGTATTCAAAGTGTAGATTTTGATATATGGAATATAGTATAATGTGGAGACCGAATATCTGAAAATGCCAAATAGTAATAAATTCATGCAATCAAATAAACTATGCACAACAATATACTACACACATACTAGACATATACTGCACACCTTGCGCGCGCACCCACAACACAACTAGCGCACAACACACACACACTCACTGCAAGCATTAACCCTACTCTTAAGTTTTTCTTGAACTAGATAACTCTTTGTAAAATTGATAATTAATTACAATCAACTGCGTGTTAAGTTAAATAGTGGATACTTAGATATCTTAAATGTTAGAAAATAATTAATTTAAAGATAGTCAAGATGAGATGTATTAAAATGACAATCCTTCTTAAAGTGACAATGTATCACCAACCTTGTGTTGCTACGTGGCACGTTATCCTTCAATATTAGGGGTGTATCCTGCAATATTCATTAGTAGGCGTTTAGATGGTTTTCTACATAGTGCATGTAGTAATAGATGGATTGTAGTGTAGATTGTTGAGCATTGCATTATATGCATAGAATGTTTAATTTGCATTATATAATATATAGACTGCTTGCTTTTGTATATAATTATTTTGCATTATAGGCAATAATGCAATACCCAACAATCTACCATGCAATCCATCTATTACTATCATGTAATATGTAGAAATCCATCTAAAATGCCTACTAATGAATATTGTAGGATATACCCCTAATATTGCATGATAATGTGCCACGTGGCAACACGAGGTTGGTGTTACCATAACAAACCCCTAGTCAAGATTATTCATAATTTGACATTAGACTAGGAGGTCAATATTAATTTATATAGTGATATACATTAATATTTCATTAAATTATAAAATTGAGGCTTAATTTAATAAGTAGAGAGTCCATTATATAAGTCCGAGCTCAAACATCTTGGTCCCTAATAAAGTCCAATAATTATCTACTAAACGAAAAGAGGAGAAAAATACTAATAAAGCGTGAATGCAAGGAAAATAAATAAGTGTCATCGCAAGAAAAGTATTTTAAGTAAGAATACAGGGAAAATAAATGAAAGTGAAAACAATACAATTTGTGAGGACCAAATTAAGTCGATTCAAATTTATACTAGTACCATTTTTTAAAATATAGTAGTAAAATATTATAATAATCAAATTTGTGATCGAATTTAGACATAGTCCATTTTATAGTTGGTTTTTGAACTTTGAAGTATTGGGGTTTGTAGGAGACTGACTACTTGCTGACGGACTGCGTTGTGCAGTAATTGGTTCGAGAGTGTTTGGGTTTGGATACAGCAGCCTCGTCGACAAAGTGCATTCAACAGTTCGTACCAAAGTCATTGTCACGAGAACAACAACAATAATGAAGCAGTGATTTATAAGGGAGACACATATAAAGAATTACAAACAGGGAAAGAAATGTATGTATATGGCATAAAAAGAAAATAATTGCTTGTAATGACTAGTGGCCAGCATTTTTGTCTCAAAATGCAAAAGTCATTATGTATATTCTAGTAATACTAAACTAACAGCATCCCCATTCGTGCTCTTGCCAACGAGCACGGATGTGGGCTCGGACCCACTTTTACTCCCTGCTCTTAGGCAAGAGCACAACACCCACATCCGTGCTCTTCCGCAAGGACAAGCTCAAGGGTCTCACCATTCTGTTATTCAATTTAAATAAAAACATTTCCATAAAATTAAAATGCATTAAAAATATCCGGAATACTATTACAAATTACAAAAAAATTAAAAATTACATAATTAAAATCCTAAAAATTAAAAATTACATAATTAAATTCATAAAATTAAAAAAACCCACTACTCTATGGCCGAATTTCGCCCAAATGTGTTTGATTAGGTCTTCTTGTAGCTCAATGTGAGATCGGGTATCGTGCATTGTGTTCCTTGTTTCGATCCTCTCGCCCACCTTCGTACGCACACTTCGGCGTGGGAGACCTCGCGGTTGAACTTTCGGCTTCATCATCGTCGTAAAAGCTAACCGTCATCGGTCCATCGATCCTTCATCTTTGCACTCCGCTTCCGCAGTGAGATTGGTGAAATCCATTTGAGAGGGTTTGAGTGAGAGAGGAAGATGTAGATAAGTTGTATGAAAAAATATGAATGAGAGATGATTTGATGTGAAAAATGGATGATAAATGTGTGTATTTATAGATGATTTTGGGAATAACAAAAATCAAACAAATTCCAGAAAACGGTAAAAAAACGGCCATATTTTTGGGAATCTGAAAATATTTTTTTATTTTTTGGTATTATTTTCGATTTTTAAAAAAAATGAATTTCCAATAGAAATGCCGTTGGCCAATCAGAACGCGCCACGTCAGCTGCTCGCTGGCACGGACGTGCTCGATGCATCGAGCAGCGCCGCTCTAGCGGCGAGCAGGCGGTGCCGCGCCGCTGGCACGGACGGACGGGTGTCCACTCATTGCTGCGGATGCTCTAAGATGGTGGCTAACTTTGCCTAATTGACTAGTGGCATTTTAGATATATTTTGAATTTTGCCTAATCGTCGAGAAATTGCATATTCTGCAGATAGTTCGAAAAGGATTGGGTTTGGAGGCGACGGCGGTGTCGACGGTGTGCATTCGACTGTTCATTCAAAAGTCATTATCCTAAGAACAACACTATTGTATCGATGGAATGAAGGTGTAGTAATGGAGAGAAATGTACTACTCCCATATGGCACGATAAAATAAAAATAACTACTCGTATTGACTAGTGGCATTTTTATCTGAATAAATTTCATTGTTGACTATATTACTAAACTGGAATGATGGCTAAATTAAGTACTTTATGCCATCCACGTCCATGTCTCAATACCATCTCATCCTTTCACTATTCATGAGTCTCACTGCATTTTTACCATATCTCTTAACTAAGAGACATCATACGCATCCCTCCATCTCTTAATCATCTTATCCCTTAACTATTCATTCAATTTCATTTTTTATTTTTATTTCCAACAAATTCAATTAATAAAAACACACTTCATTAAATAAAAGAAAATTATAATTTAAAATCCTAAAAAATAAAAAAAATACATAATTAAAATCTAAAAAAAATAAAAAATACATAATTTAAAATACTAGAAATTAAAAATTGCACACTTAAATTATAAAAACTACCCCGCCGTCGAATCATCCCCCGAAGGCGGTGGCGGTACACCCAAGCTAGATGGAGGCAGAATACCAAGTTGACTTGCCAGATACTCAATGCCGGCAAGATGTGCTTGATATTGGGCAGGCGTCATTCGGGAAGCGTCAGCCATCGTGGCAGTGAAGTACATGGACATTAGGGAGGACGGCGGCCCTTGGGAGCCTCCCTGGCTTGATTCGCCTTGGCCCCTCCCAGCGCGAGCTCTAGCCGCCTTCGCCGCCTTGATCCCTTGCGGCCGACGTCGTGTACCGGAGGAGCCCCCTGCATCGAATGTCGGGAACTCAACCTCTTGTGAGACATTGCCTTCCCCGCCCTCACTAGACGAGTATTGGCCACCCACCATGTGCTTCGTGCATTTCGAGCTCGAGCCCGTGCTGGACTGGACACCGTCAGCCCACCTTTCAACCTCTTTGACCGACTGCCAAACATCGGCATGTTTGAGATTTTTTTTGGTGTCGGATTTAAAAACTCGTAAAGCCGCTCTTAGAATGTCGGCTCCACTAGCTCCGCTTTGGTAATTCTCCGCTTCATTCCTGTAGATCCCACAAATTTTTTTGATATCTCTGTCTGTTCAGTCACAATGACCGCGAAGCATCTTCAAGTTGCGGCGGCGGCCCCCTTCGGCTTTTCCTTGTTGTATACGACAGTGACCTTTTCCCAAAAACACTTGCGGGTTTGTTGATTCCCTACGATGGGATCGTACAAGATGTTGATCCATGTGTCGAACTGTGCCATCGTCTCCTTGGAGCTGTATGGATGACGGCCTAGGTCCTCCTCCTCATCATCGAATCCGCGTCTGGCGGAGCTTCCACCGCCTTGTCCTCCTCCCCTGCTGGCTCGTCCTCCTCCGTCTCCTCCTCTTCTAGCTCCGGTCGAAAGGTTTTCCGGAGTGTGTTCCGCTGGAAAATTCTCCTTAATTTGGGATAATCCCTGCGTTTGTCCATACCTCGGGGCAGAGGGACGATAGTATGCATCAACTGGAAAAGATGGTGTTTGGTACGCCGGCGTCGACGAGCCTTGGGTGCCCGGCGACGAACCGGAACCGGTAGCACTCAAAACATTGTACATGCCCCCCCAATCGACAAACGCATTCAAGTCGAAGCCGTCCTCGCCGCCGGAGTTTTCGTCACCGGACATTTTTGCAGAAATTGGAGAGGAAATAGAGATGATATGATAGTGATGAGAAGAAAAAAAAGAGGAGAGATGTGTGTTTGTGTGTAAAATGAAAATGGTAATGAGAGTATTTATAGAATAAAAAAATAAAAAATAAAAATTTTACCGTTACAAACTGTAATATTACCGTTTAAATTTTTTAATTTTTATATAATCAGAAAATTGAATTTAAAAAAAATTATTTATTGCATCAGCATGACGACGCCCACTTGCGGGCCGGCGAGTGGGCGTCACGCCTCGCGCCAGAGCTCGCCAGCTTCATCTCCGCGGCGGGCCACGGTACGCGACGGGACGAGATGGGAGTGTTGCATCACTGTCTCGATTCGGTCTCGTCTCGCCGAGACGAGACCGAGCCCACATCGAGACAGCGATGCAGGTACTCTTATGATATTTTAGTTGAAAATGTAAAATAGATATTCAAGTATATGTACCCAAAATAAAATTTTTCTAATATTAATAATATATCTCTTGTTCCGTGTACGCTATCTTATAATTATGTTGATTCCAAAATATAAATCAAAATATATCAACCTTTTCCTTGACATAGTTGATATATACAAATGAACACTATACGTGTGTGTATATATAATCCATAAGAAGAAGTCTTCGTAAACTAATTAAATACGAACTTTATTACTCAACTTTTCCCAGATTCTTTTGCTTTCTTCTTCATTGTGAGAAGCACAACACCACTCTCACTGGAAATAGCAAATAGCAAGAAAGGGGACAGCCTGAGAACTTTTATTTTTTTTGAAATAAAACAGCCTGAGAACTAATAGAGAGAGATGTTAAAAGAACAGTTTTTGTTTCTTTAGCGAAATCCCAGAGAAGTAGAAAACGATGTCTGAGGGGTATTCACCCTTTTGCAACCTGCAACTATAAGAGGTATGTACATGTATACTCCATTTGATAAAGCTGTATCTTTTTTCTGTGTGTGCCCACATTTTTTTTAACTATATTTTATTTTATTTTATTATCTAAAAAACATAAAAAAAATAAAACATAAAGCACTAATATATGATGCTTTCTCTTTTACTCCCCACTTCCCTTTCCATTCTTCTCTTTCATCTCAATTTTCTTCTCTAGCTATCTTCAATTCCTCCATGATCGATCAATACATATATAATCCTTCAATTTTCACAGTGATGACGAAGATAGTGACATGGGAATAGCGCCAATTGTCGAAGAAGCAGACAATTCTTCTATGTCACAAGATTTTCATCAAAATATTTTCAGTTTCTCGAATGGATTGGAGGGATCGCAGATCCGAAGAGATAAACAAGGCGTAGGCGCGGTGGCTATGGAAGAAGACGGCCTTCCAAGCTACGAAGGCAGCGGTATCTTTTCGGAGATGTTCAATTTCTCCTCCGGCGGCACGGCGGAGTGGAATTCGAAGAGCCAGAGCGTAGTTAACGACACCGGATCCTACAATCATCACGAGATTTCAAGCATTAATCCCGATCCAGCTGCAGCCATGCAGCTTTTCGCGATGAGATCGGAGGCTTCTCCATCCGTTCAAAACCATCCTTCCTTGTTCCAGGCGGGAGGGGCTTTTGGTCATTTCACATGGCCTCCCAACCCTAACGGAGCTGCGGAAAGTCTCTCTCTATCGCTGTCTTCTTCGGCGGAGGATATGAGGCTTGGATTGCTTTATGGGACATCTGCTCCGCTGCCGCAGTATAACCACAGCCGCCAAATAGGTTTGGGGTCATTGAGTAATTCCAAATACGCTAAGGCGGCGCAGGATTTGTTGGAAGAGTTCTGTAGTGTTGGTAGGGACCAGGTGAAGAAAGGCAGGAATAAGGACGACAAAAAACCAAGTGGCGGCGGCGGTGAAGCTTCGTCCTCTTCTAGAGATCCACCTCCTTTATCAGCTTCGGAGAAGCTCGAGCATCAAAGAAGAAAGGTCAAACTATCAGCCATGCTTGATGAGGCAAGTCTTCCTAATTAATTGAAGCAATCATTGTCGATGATCCATCGGAAAATTCCGGCTAACTTCCTGCATTAGTATTATATTGCCGGCCAATCAAACATCTTCCAATTATTTGAATTCCAATATTATATTCATTCCTACTCTACTACCTATATACTAATAATTAAACTAGTCTAATGGATTAATGTATGATTTGGTGAGATGACACGAGTGGCTAACCACCCAGCGGGAAAAATGTTTCCATCTGATTACGATGTTTTAGCCAACTGTTGACAGTTGTTAACAATCAATTAAATAATCCTGCCGTCCTAATAGTAAAAATTTAATCATTGGTTGATGTGATTTTATTCAGGTAGACAAAAGGTACAACCACTACTGCGAGCGGATGCAGGTCGTGGTGAACTCATTCGACATGGTAATGGGGTTCGGCGCGGCGGCGCCGTACACCAGCCTGGCGCAGAAGGCCATGTCGCGGCATTTCCGGTGCCTGAGGGAGGCCGTCGCCGAGCAACTTGCGCAAAGCTGCGAGCAGCTGGGGGAGAAAGACGGCACGAAATCGGGGCTCACCAAAGGCGAGACGCCGCGGCTCAAATTCTTGGAGCAGAGCCTGCGGCAGCAGCAGCACGCCGCCTTCCATCACATCGACCAAGACGCGTGGCGGCCGCAGCGAGGCTTGCCGCAACGCTCCGTCACCATTCTGAGGGCTTGGCTCTTCGACCATTTTCTGCACCCGTAAGTCTTATTTTTTTTCACAGTATGAAGAAACACTATTCATTCAGTAAATATTTGAGGGTAAGAAAAAGAAGATAGCAGAGAGCGTGCAGCATCAGTTTACTTAATTTCTACAGTCATTGCTGCTGCTGCTGTCGTAAACCTCATAGATTTGCACAACCATTCAATCAGATATTAATATCTTTATTTTTTTTTCAATTGAATTAATTTATTTTGGTGTAATTTAGGTATCCAAGTGACGCAGATAAGCACCTGCTTGCGAGGCAGACAGGTCTATCAAGAAACCAGGTATTTTTTTTTTTATTCTTGAAATGTGGATTTATAAATTATAAGCCTAGTTATGATTGCATTGCACATATAATAGTAGTATTATAGTACGAATTTTGTTTGTTGCTTGCGTGAGACGAAAATGGGTTTTCATGATTTGGGAAGGCACTTAATGGTTTCTACTGATTCGGTGAAAGTGGGAAGTGTGAGGAAGAAAGGTGAGAGCTGAATTTGCATGATGCGTCTTTGTTTGTTTGATTTGGAGAAAAAGACAGAGCATTTTTCGAAATCCTTTTTCATTGTTTCTTTGGATTCTTATCCTTTTTCATTGTTTCTTTGGATTCTTTTCCCACAAAGACATAAATTCTGAATCAGAGCGAAAATTATGATACCAGTGTCAACTGCACACGACACAGACGTGATAGAGACTCTCTCTCTCTCATAAATTCAAATTAATTCTACTACTACTGTAAGAGCATCTCCAGTGGGCGGATGTCCCACTCGGACATCCACTAGAACATCCCGAAAACACCTCCCGCCACGTCACTAGGACTTCCCATCCCACTGCCACGTCACTAGGACATCCCCTTCACAATCCGCTCTTCCGATCGCCCTTCCCACTAGGACTTCCCGCAATAAAAAAATCACAAATTCACAAATAAAACAATTTACGTTTACGGAAATAAAATTTCAACACGAATACGAACGGGAAAAATTAACAACTTCATTTAAAAAAAACATACATGATTTGAAAAATTCAACGAGCCGTATATATAGAGTTTAAAAAAATTTAAAAAAATTTAAAAATCGGACGTCCGACCCAAGCCACAATGGCGGACGTCCGCCCGCCCGTCGCGCCGACGTTCGAGGACACCCGACGTCCTCACGGGACGTCCGTATCTGACCTCCCCTGCCATAATGGCGGACGTCCCTGTCGCCCGTCGCGCACGTCCGACCGGACGTCCGCCATTGGAGATGCTCTAAGATAAGAATTGGAAAAGTAAATGAAATACTACTCCGTAGCTATTTTTGTACAGTAAATCATTAACTTTTATGTCACTACATGATTTAATAACTTAGTTACTGAGAAGCCTTTCTGCGCTTCTGAATTTGAGAGTCTCCTATATTAACTTAACTTAACTAGGGAAAGTAACGAAAAAGAGACAGTCACTTTAAAGAGAAAAAAGTAGAAATAACTAACTTGGATGATCTGAATTTTTTTGTTTTATACTACATCAGTCCATAATCAAGAGTATTATTTTTATCATTTAACTTTCTATTTTTTTTTTTGGAATTTTTTCTCTCTAAAGAAATAGTCTCATTATCTGCTAATCACTCTCTCCGTTCCACTCTAAGTGGAACATTTCTTATTCGACACATAATTTTATGCATTGTTGTTTTGTAAGTTAAGTGAAAAGAGAATAAAGTAGAGAGCGAATCTCATTTTACGAAACGTGTCGTTAGGGTGAGGCATCTCAATTAAAAGAAAAATGTCCCACTTAGAGCGGGATGAATAGATTATTAGGTTCATAACTAGGTTAAAATAATTTTCTAAGTTTTAATTTTTAGCAATCAATAAATATTAATATGGTTAGTATATTATAGTAGTAGGAGATAATTTTTTTTATATAAAAATAAATATTGTGAGTATAATTAATAAAGTAGTGGGACACTGAAAGTTGGTGCAGCAAGTGACAACTATTGGAGCTGGGAGAATTGTAAGAACACATCCCCATTCTAAACTTTCAAGCTGTTAATTATACTTTGTTGTTTAATTTCGAATGTGATCTCAAGCAATGTACAGTATATTAATTTATGTAAGTTAGTGGAAGAGATAAAACGGGTAGCCCTAAAGAAGTTGAAGAAGTAGTAATGAATTGGTAAGTGATAAGCACAACCCTAATCTTTGTGGAGAATGATATAGTTGAACCTTGATGCAGATGGTCAAGTCTCACGGACAAATTAAGACACTCATCATCTGCTCACTCTCTCTATGACAGTCTTACACAGTAGTACAATGACTGTTGAATAACAGACATATATATGTAGAGAGAGAGAGAGAGAGAGATGATCTGTGTCCTCTCCTAATGAATAATGATGCTCTGAAATCTGAGAAGATCATTAAATTGAAGGGGCATTAAATTTGGGGAAGACAGAAATGTGAAATGGAGTGATATTTTGTTGTGTTGTGGCGTGTTGCAGGTAGCAAATTGGTTCATAAATGCAAGGGTCCGCCTGTGGAAACCCATGGTCGAAGAGATGTACCTACAAGAAGCCAAAGATGAAGATCAACAACCTCTCCTCCCCACCACCACTTCGCCGCCTCCTTCTACAATCAACACCTCGGATAATCAGCCAGAGATTGAGTCCGACTTGATTAGGTTTGGGACGACTTCGGGTGACGTGTCGCTTACGTTAGGGCTACGTCACTCCGGGGAAGACTTAATTTTGGTAAACAAAACATGAAAATTAAACACTGAGTCAGCGCGTAGGAACTAGTGTTGTTAGCGGTGCCAGGAGATTAATTAGTCTCAGTGTTATTGTTAATTGTATAGCTTGAGTTTCTACTCCTACTCCCCTTTTATATTATCTCATTTCCGATCATATGTACATGTATATGTATATGTATGTGTCTTCGCTTCCTCTTCTACACTACAATACATCACTTTGCATTATCATTTTCAATCCTTTCACATTGTTTTTATGAAAAAAATAATGTTTATACAAAGTAGTTAATTAAATTTGGTCACGTCAAATTTTTTGTTTACACTTCAAGTTATATATATATATATATATATTAATTTCAAATGCTTTTGCTGATTAGATTTTTATTTTTTTATTGGGAGAATATAAAGTAATGGAGTATCCTTTTATATATGATTGGGAGAATGAAAGACCACATCTGATTTTTTAACTTCGTTCTTATAAGTATCATCTTTTATGAATCTAGAAATACAATATCATACTTATATGAGTGGGTATACTTCAGAAGTCATGACATACTCTTTTGCTTGACTTGTGCGCATCATCTCATCTCACAATGAGCTTAACAGATCAAAATGATTTATGATTTATGATATACTCATTGTCCCATTGATATGCTTTACAACTTTTTGGATTATTCCACTAAAACATGATTAAAACTTTACCGTAATTTAAATTAAAGTATAATATTTTTTAAAACTCATAAAAATAATTAAGATAATAATTTTATTTCTTAACCGATAATCTGAACCTGACCCTAACTCAATCCAAAATCAATGAATTTTTATTGAGTCAACCTATAAGGACTCATATTAAAAAATTGTGTATTCGTGTTCTTTTATTGTATTGTGTTAAAAATTGTTAGCCCCAGGTGAACTTGAGCTCTCCTTTATTCTCTAGATTAACCCATTAATTATCGTTTAGAGAAAAACGAAGAAGAGGCCAGACATTATTTTATGAGAAAATAATCAAGTATGAACACCGGAAAAGAATTTTTCCATAAAAATAAAAACTTGAGCTAATATGATCTCCTATTTTTAATTAATAAATCCTAATTCATTTTACTTTTAATATTCGTGTTAAAAATATTGAGGTGGGCCGTCATGCATGCAAACCAGACCCATCACCCACGAGTCGAGGGCAAGGCTCGAATTGGCGGCCATGAAGCCTTCAAGTGTGGGCATTTTGCGGCTTTGGCGCAGCTCAATCTCTCATGATTGAGATATTCCATATTTTCTAATGGGTCTTTACTATGTATATTCAAATAAAATTACAATTTCAAGAACCAAGTACTCTCTTTCTATTTTAAAGAGATGTTATCTTCCAGTCAAAATATATCCATATTTTTATGTGTCAAATGGCAAAACGTTATGTGTTCTTTTAACTATACTTTTAGTTGCATAATAAATTGTGTTCCTGTTTTCTTAATTATTCTTTCTATTATATAATTGTTATTTTCTTTTCTAGATATTACGTGGTATGATATTTATAATTCTTTTGATTTTATACACTACTACTCCCTCCGTCCCACTTTAGCAGTCCCGTTGACTTTTCTGCACTCATTTTTATAAAAATAATAATAAATAGTTAAAGTGGAGACTATTTTCTCTCTTACTTTATCATTTCTCCATTTTAACTATTTATTACTCCCTCTGTCTGGCATTAGGAGTCTCGGTTGACCATTTTCATCCGTCTGGCATTAGGAGTCCCGGTTAGACATTTCCATAAAAAGTGAAATAAAAACATTATAAAATAAAACACTAAAAAACACAAGTAAAAACACGTCCAAAGAATAAAGCAAATAATAATGCAAATGGGTCCCACATTCCATTATCACACACTCCAATTATTACACACTCAAACATTTCTTAAAACCCGCACCAACTCAACCGAGACTCCTAATGCCGGACAGAGAGAGTATAATTTTTATAAAACAAGTGCAGAAAAGTCAACGACACTGCTAAAGTGGGACGGAGAGAATATTATTTTATTTTTATTGTTTCGTGTTATTACTCCCTCCGTCCCAACTAAGTTGAGATATAACTTTTGGGCACGGAGATTAAGAAATTATGTTGAAAAGTAGGAGAGAGGAATAAAGTAGGAAAGATAAAGAGAGAGGAATAAAGTAGGAAAAATAAAGAGAGAGAGTAAAGTATATAGTGGCATAAAGTAAGAGTAGTCGGATGTTTTATTTTTAGTTAAAAAAGGAAATGACTCAACTGAGTTTAGACATCCCAATGAAGAATACGACTCAACTTAGTTGGGACGAAGGGAGTATTATTTTGCATACAAGTTGTACATTAATTAAATTTCTTGCTTTTTTAGTTATTTTGAATTTTAATGTTTACTTTATTATTTTGAATAATTATCTGTCATATAATTCATATATCCTAAAGGAAACTAACATATTTTAGTAAAGAATATGAGGTACACGCCAAGCCAAGCCCAGTATAGATAGTTCATATTCCTTTATATTTGTTGCGCAGATGTTACAACCACTGGATCTTGGGCTTCTTCACCTTCCACACAAATGAAGCATACATTAATTACATTGATGGAAACTCTGCCATACAGCCTAGCTTGTTTCTTAAAACCTCACTCAATCTCACCATCAACACAGCAACGTATATGTAACTTCTCCTTCTCCTACAATGTCTGATTCTCCGTGTGCCCGATAATCCCAGATTCTCCATATGGTCTTCTGAACGCCCGCCTCCACCACACCTCAAATGCCTGTTGAAGATTCGGACAGCTATCGCCACCCTTGAGAAAACTTCTGAGCCACGAAAGCAAGATGCTCTGCTGATCCTCCAACGGGAGCGTGAGGATTGTCCTGCCTATTCCTTCCTCCACAGCTTTCCTGTCGAATGACCTGCACCCATGTTGCAACCTGCTGTAGTCGTTGATCAAAGGCTGCAACCACGTTTTCAGCAGAAGATGGCGCGTATCCTTGGATGGGAGGACCTCCCCTCTCCCTATCCCGACAAAGAGCCTTGAGCTGATCATGCTAACGTAGTGGCGACATACCAATGGAAGGCTAGCGTGAAGTGTGGCCAATTCTTGCTGATTCACCCACATTATGGCGAACTCGTCTGCTGCTTGTCTGTCAGCTAAGATATCGAGCAGCCACAACATGTTGTCGGACTCCAGATAGATCGACCTCACTACTGGCTCCCGCTTGTCCACAGCCCTGTCAATAAAACCAGGCTCTGCAGCTTGTTTGAATAGAGCCAGTAGGGAATCCAGGGAGCTTCTGCACGAGCTATAAAGAGTCTCGTTGCACAAGTCAGACGGTTCTGAAGAGGAGCTCCCAAGACTGTTGTTTTCCTTAAGGAGCTTCAGCACAACAGACTTCATTTCCCACCTACCCTTTTCTTCTCTGCTTGTTAGCACCAACTCCAATATGTGAGAGAAGGTGTCGTTAGGTGGTGTTGGTGTTTCGGGAGACACACGTTTCAGTACTGGCTTCACCCCAATGCCCTCACCTTCAAGACGCGAGACTAACGAAACCACTTTCTCTTCCTCCTCTTGTCCCACCCAAGGGACAGCTTCCAAGTACTCCAAACAAAAATGGATGCACGTTGTGTAACCAAGCTGTTCGCTGACCTATATGCAAGTTAACAACATATTTGTAACATCATTTTAAAGAATCTCACAGTGCGAGAGCAATAAGATAGTTAACATGGTACCATTTGTAGAACCAATAAGGATTGACTTTTAAACAGAAAGATGCTCGAAGAGCAATGCTTACTATCTGGTAAAATTAAAGTTGCACATTACTTCACATAGAACAACAAAATCAAGTAGTATTGTCACCTTCAACTTATAACCATATAACAGATGCATCACTACGGTTTGAGAATATTGAACAAGTAAATGGCATCTTAATGGAACTTCTAATCCATAAAAGTATGTAATGATCCCTGATTTTTTAACAGCCCTGCAACTCATCAAGCACAATTGCTATTTGTCTGACATATGGAACAACAAGACTAGTAATCTTGCATCTAGAGTTAGTAATGTCAATAAATTATTCATCATAGAACAGCAAACCAAGATAGGTTTGACAAAATCTTGCACATGTATTTGCATAGAACAACAAACCAAGCAAAAATTACTCTAGTACACCATCCTAATATTAAAACAGCTTCAGTTCCAAAGCAAGTTCTAATATTCATGAGTAGACTGCGGAAAAAGGAATCAAACCTCACATAAATTGAGAATCGCAGTCTTATATCAACAAAAACACGAGGCGTAGTTCTGCTAGTTACCTTGAGAATGCGTAAAACACGTGAAACACTCTGCTTGATTAAGCGTTGCTTGAGGTCTCTGCAGTACATGAGCCCAATAGTTTCGACATATATCTCAGCATCCTCACAGTTATCAATCTCAAGACAAGGGAAAACAAGCTGCTGTCCCAATATTCTGCTAGCAAAGAAAGTGCTATGATCCGTTAGTACACTCCTGTGCACACTCAACTTCACAACTACTCCCTGCCTCCCCAGCAAAATCACTTTGAGATCACTCGTTCCTGGCTCACCAAACTCGATTGCCACTTTCCTCGGGACATTTTCAGGCCTAGAATGAGGTACCTTCTCATTTGCTAGTGAAGCATTTGCAGCAGGTGCATCAGAACCCTGAGTTTTTTGCACATCACTAACAACATTGGTCTTAGATGCCACACAACTCGCCTTCCTCTCATTCACCGAGGTTTGGTTCTTCTGAGACGAAGCTGTTTGGCTGGGAAGAGATGGTTTGGGCTTGTTTAAAGGATTTTGTGTCCTTACTGTCTTCTGAAACACAGTTGGTGAGGGGCAACACCAAAATCCTTCTGGGGTTACAGCAATTGGAACACTCCTGATTTTGGCTTGGCCCTGCTCTAACCTAGGAAGCCTAACTTCAGCCATACTAAACAAGATTTAACCACCAATTTCTCAGCAAAATCAATCTTAAACATCGAATTTAAATTGATGGAGATGCTTCACCATCAAGCTAACAGATCTCTTTTACTATTCCAGCAACAAATGAAGAGCCCTAAATTAAAAATCCAAACTTTATTGCTTCCCACAAGAAAATCTCCATTTCCAATAACAATAGCCAAGAAACAAGCAAAAGGGCCCACAGATTTCTAAATTTTTTTTAACCTGCACTCTTTAAACAACTACAAAAACTGTGATCTCTATCCCCTATTGTGAAGAATGAAACAAACCACAAATTTCTCAAAACTGTAGTTTACATATAGTGTAAAAACAGCTCACAGAAAATAATCTGAGAAGGGAAAATCAACAAGAAGGCTCCACGAGACCACAATGGAAGCATAAAGACAGAAACTCACCAAAGAAAACCTGATAAATATCAGACGCTCAGTCTCTCTCTATCTCTCTCTAATTTATGAGCTTTCGCATATGATTGAAGGGTGCTTCGATATCACGCATCAAGGGAACCTCTTTAACAAAAGGTAGAAAACAGAGTGGAATGATGATGAGGCTAAATAAAGTTTCCTTTAAGATTTAAAAATCTGGGTATTATTACTACTACTAAAAACACCACATGGGATATATCAGAGGACTGTTTTGAACTTTAGATAACTTAGAACAAAAATCAGAAGACGCATGCTTTCTTGATTGAAATAATAGATTCTTTTTTTGTGGGTCTGAAATTTATATCATTCTGTCTCCTCAGTCTTTGCCATCTCTTTTGTTTGTTCTCTCACGTACTCCCAAACTTTGTTTAAATCAAGTACAGGATCTTACTGTTTTTATTTTGAATGCGTGTTATAAAATCAACGTCATTTTGGGAAATCGTATTTTGTGGTTGAGATTTGGATTTTAGATACCTTTATTTAATTTTTTTGCTTGACCTTAACCGGAAACCATTTTTGTGAGGCCAAAAACTAGAATGACCATTTTTCAATTTTCAATGGCCGGATTAGTGTACTAGACTTAAGTTAATAAAAACTGATTTTTATTATCTTAGACAATCTAATTGCATCATTCTCATCCTCTATAGCTTTGAAATGAATCTAAAATATAAACAATGAAGTATAAACAATGAATTTGGCACAATAAGAGGAAAAGTAAGAGAAAGAAGAGAGTAGTGAAAATAATATTAGTGGAGAATGAGGTCCACATTATTGTAATAATATAAGTTGTTAATGGTAATGGTATAAATTGTAAATAAAATGATGTGTAGGGGTAATATGTTATTTGAATTTTAAAATTACAACTCTTCGTCCCATGGAAGATGATTCACTTTTTTTTCCCAATCAAGATGACTCATTATTAAAAATAAAAACACATTATCTCTACTTTATTACATTTTTCTTACTTTATTCTCTCCACTTAACACACAAAGTAAAGCTACCTAAAATCCCGTGCTGCCCAAGGAAGGGGTCATCTTCTTTAGGACGGAGGGAGTACTTTTCAGTGACAGATGAAAAGGAAAATAGTTCATACTCTTTGGACACGAAGGGGTAATTTGTAAGGCATTTGCAGCATCTGCCCCTTGGTGAAAGGAATCATCAGTCATCAATTCAAGGCATTGTGGCTTCCGTAGTGTATTTGCAAGGAAATATGAAGATGCCTTTGCAAAAAGGTAAGCGGAGAAGAGAACTAAATGTGACTTGCATCTAATAGATACCAACCTAAAAAGTGGATTAATTAAAAGAATAGCTTTATTATGAAAGTAGCAACAAATTACTGGGGCCCACTGCCATTTAACTTAGAATTATTTGTATGTAAATGCATGAACTTTTCCCCTAAACTTTATTTTTTGAATGTAAATACAAGAACTTTAGTTTTTTTCAGTTTTTCCTCGAAATAAAAAATCAAAACTGATATGGCAAATTATAATTTATGTGGCAATCAAAACAAAGTCGTCTTATTAATTATATATTAAAAAATAGTAAAAAATAAATTCTATGTCATCATCTTCTTCACCCATCTCTGTCATCATCTTCTTCACCCATCTCTTTCCCCTTTCTTTTTCCCTTTCACTATTCATCATTCTTTCTATAATTGTACTCGAGTATGTGGAGAAATGCCCCAATTCTGAAACCCAAAAAAATAATCTTTCCGTTCTGAAACCGATGTCCGGGTAAAATTTCAAAGCTCTTAACATTTTGTATGAGAAGAAATACCCCAACATCTCGAAGCATTCTTTTACTTGTAGTTGTAGGCATAGAACTTCCAAGTGTAGAGTCCACTCATTGTCACAATCCATAGCGTCATACTCCAATTCTCCAATTTTCTTTAAAAAATTAAACTAATTTAGTGTTTAATCTCTTAATCCGGCCTCGATATCTTATGTGGTGGAGGTATTGACTGATGCCTTGGCTTGTGCGGATTTTAGAGTTTGGAGCATTTCTCCACAAGCTTAATTAAAAATTTGGAAAGAATGATGAACAAAAGAATAAAAGAAAGGGGGAGAGATGGGTGAAGAAGATGATGACATGGAATTTATTTTTTATTTTTTAATATATAATTAATCAAAACGACGTCATTTTGATTGCCACATAAATTATAATTTGCCACATCGGTTTCGATTTTTTATTTTGGGGAAAAACTGGAAAAAACTAAAGTTCATGTATTTACATTCAAAAATTAAAGTTTAGCGGAAAAAACTAGAAAAAGTTGAAAGTTCGTGCATTTACTTACGGGCAAATAACCCATTTAACTTATGTTGTTGAATGGAGTATAATAATACCATAAACAATTAACTCCAAATAAAAAGATATGCTTACATAAGTCAAAATGAAGAAAATTCATTTCGTTGCCTTGTTGTTCTAGACTTGAAATGGGTGAAAATTCAATAAATGGAATTTGCTGTCTGTTAATGGCTTCCCTTTTCGGTCTATCCACTTGTTTCCAATTCAACGATCCAGGTAACTTTTTATTTATTTATTAGTACTATAAAAAATGGGCTTGTTTGACTCTTTAATGCTTTTGATTTTAGATTGGTATTTGTGGATCCCATTATATGCATCTGCTTGTTTTGTGAATCTGCTGAAATTCTGTAAACCAAATTCACCAAGAATCAGAAAAGTGGCCAAGTTTGGATTGTGCCTTGGCGTATTCTTGTTTATCAAAGTTGGGGCAGAAGATTTGATTCATGGAATATGTGGGATTTGGTGTATGGATATGAGAGAGAGAGAGAGAGAGAGAGATTTGGGAGTGGGCTTGTTGTTAGCTCCATGTGTCTTGTGAAGGACAACTCAAGATATGGTATGCTACTCTCTCAACTCTCAACTTTGTTTCCTTTTATTGCTCAGATTTGTAAGACAAGTTTTTATGTGATAGGTATGCCCCTTTTGGTTGGCGTTGCGGTTGCCTATGGCATCAGCTTCATCTTCTTTGCATTTCAACATCATCAAATGCGATATTGATCTGTCAATATATGTTGGGAGATTGTAAAAGGATCGTTCAACATATTTGAAGGGGACAAGATGGAGCATTAACTCTCGTGTCGTTCTAAATATCCATATTTTTATGGGACAGATGGAGCATTAAAATTCGAGTCGTTTTAAACATCTTTATTTTTAGGGCGCATAGGGAGTATAAATTAAGGAGTAGAATGTTACCTATCAGTCTTTGTATTTAAGCTGCAATATTGGTTCACCGTCCAATCATTATTCAATATAACAAATTTTTATTACAATTGTTGTAGTAGTTTACACTAGATTGAATGTTGAAATTCATCGTCGTAATCAAACATATACTATTACTATATAAAAAAATGTACCAAACTTCAGTTTCTTGAATCAAGATCTCAAATAGGCAGAATTTGAAATTTGGGTCGCCAATACATGGGTAGTTTTATGTTTAACTGATTTTTGTGAGATTAGGTATATTTGTTTGATGCACGTTTGGAAAATCAAGTCAAAATTGCAGATTGTGTCAAATTAAATATAAATGAATTCTTCCAATTTTGGAGTATATGAGTTAAGAATATATCCAAAATCCAAACAAAACTAAGTAATATTATATGGCTAAATAATTTGTAAATTTTATATTCAAACGATATCAATCGATTTGTAATAATCCCATCCTAAAAATTATATAATCACGCCATAATGCTAGTAAAATATAAAAAGAGTGTACACAAAGACCAGACATATGAAGTACAAATACTCCAAATAAGATTCATGTATTGCGTTTATTGTGTGATATTCAAGCTGTCGGTACAATGCAGATTATGGAGTTGTCTTATCAATTTCATAATTTTCATCATTATTCAACAACCAACTCTTTTGTCCTTGATGATGATAATCCATCATGACTTCTCCATCAAGCTACTTAATTTGATATTCATCGTAATCAATATAATAGTAAAACATTATTTTTTTGTCCACATGCATAACTCTCAAACTTAAAAATTAATAGTACTACGTTCCATCACAAAAAAATAATCTTAATTATAGATCACAATGCAATTTTTAATACAAAATTAATAAAGAAAAAGAAATACCCACATTATGATCTTTTTAATAATAGAAAATTAGACTCGTCTTATTAAAAATTTTTTTTTTTTAAATGGTGACTATTTATTTCTAATTATTTTAATATGTTTAAATATAAAAAAGTTAGATAATTTGAATTGAAATTTAAAATTATACTCTCTCTCACTTTAGCAGTCATTGTTGTGTTGAGTTATGCGCTGGTTTTAAGAATAAATATAATTGGTGATATATGATAGTGGAATAGGGTCTATATGCGACTCATAAAAGCCAAGAAAACCGTTTCCCGTATGAATGACCAGTACTAGTGAATAGGATAGAATGAAAGAAGGAACTCCATTCACTATCTAAAAATAAACAAATCTATCTTTCTATTGTGTAGAAACTTTATGGTTTCTATTAGTGCAAATCCAATCACTCGGGTCCCATTTTATATACTCAGTATTAGTTTTATAATAAAATATGAATGTTAGTAGAATGTGAGACCTATTATCATTTATTAAAGATTCTAACTACGATTCTTAATGTGGAACAGATTAAAATGAAAAATTGAAACTGCTAAAATGGAACGGAGAGAATAATAAAATTATTAAAATAAGATAAACTGAAACATTTGCTTGTGATTTCATTAAGGGCATCCGCAATGGGCGGACGATGGCACGCCCGATGGCGAGCATCGTCCGCACCCATTGCTGGTGCGCGCCATAGGGCGCGGACGATAGTCGCTCCCTATACTTCGATCGCGGAGGATAGCGCGGACGATGGCCATCGTCCGCCCCATTGTGGAGGTCGTGGACGATCAACCGCGGACGATGGCACGCGGTTTCGTTTTTTTATAAATACCGTTCATTTGTAACATTTCATTTCACTCGATTTCATTTTCGAAACTTACAATTACATAATTACTACGAAATGGATTAAAGCCCCAATAGTCCTACGTTTAGCGCATGGGCGCATTGGCCGGGTACAGAACCCGGCGATTATCGTTCGTTCGACACCAACGCCCATTACGATCCCGATTTCAGTACGGAACCGTATGGCTTGTCTGACATGGAGCCGTCTCCGCACCGCCCAACCGCAGCGGCCGATCCCGACCCCGCCGTGACCGCTTCCGCCCCAGCCAGAAAGAAGCGGAACCGGCAGCGGGCGCAGAAGTTGCCGCCTCCCGGTGATTGCAATGAGTACACCCCCGGTCGTACGAACTACAACGACGACGAAACTCTCACCTTGGCCCGGTGTTGGGTAGATATATCGGAAGATCCGATATTCGCGAACAACTAGCGACAGATCGCGTATTGGAACGCATCGCGGACCTCTACAATTCGGTGAAGCCGCCGACCGCGTACAAGCGCAAGCGTGAGCAACTCCGCAAGCACTGGGATCAAGTCAAGAAGAAAGTGAACTTGTACGCGGCGGAGTTCGAGAAGTTCACGCGGTCACAGGGGAGCGGCGAGAGCGCGAGCGACGTGCGAGCTAAAGCGCTGTTGTCGTACCGGTCGATGTACGGCGACTTCAAGCACGAGGCCATATGGGCGCTCTTGAGGGACAAGCAGAAGTTCCAAGGTGGAATTCTGCACACTGGTGCGCCGAAGAGGACGAAGACCACTGAAGCTGGTGATTACACGAGCAGCGGCAGCGGCAACCACCCGGTTGACCTCAACCGGACGTACGTGGATGAAGGGAGTTCCGGCACACCGGTGTCCTTCCGGCGTCCTCCCGGCGTCAAGGCTGCGAAGGCCAAGGGGAAGGCGACCGCGACCTCATCGTCGACCGTTGCAACCCAAGCTCCGGTCCCGGTAGAGCTCCCGACCCAGACGGCCACTGCGTTTGAGTCGTTAGCAACAGCATCGATGGCAAGGACGATGTTGCAGACGCACAGGGCCCTCAAGAAGTGTACCGACCCCGACGAAGCCGAATATCTCCGGGCATTACTCGATGAGCTGCGTCGGAAGTTGAGAATTGGTCCTACTTAGTTTTTTTTTTATTAGTTCAATGATGTAACTTTTTTTTTTTAAAACTTCGCCGTTTGTTATTTAGACCGTTTTTTATTTACTCGTTACTTGTTATTTGAAAACAGTTAAATTAATTAAACAAAACAATAAAATGATGATGTGGCGCGCCATATGGCGCGCCTTAGGGCGCCCCATTGCTAATGCTCTAAGTTGTTTCATCGACACTTTAAAAAGTCCATGTTTCTTTTGCAGATTTCAGTTGGATTGTCTGCTTCATCTCGTGAAGTACAATTTTTGCTCATGCGTTATAATGTTTCGCACTTGTAATATTTATTAGCGTATACTCTCTTCGTCTAACCAGAGTATGCATTTTTGGTTGAAGATGGATTTTAATGTACAATTGATAAACTAAGAGAAATATAAAAAAAATAATTAAAATGAAAATGGGTAACACCTCAATAGAAAGACAATAGTTTCCAAAATTATAGAGTGCATACTCTTGTAGTACAGAGTACTAAAAAAAGAATGCATATTATTGTGAGACCGAGCGAAAAGTATAGTACTATTTTCGTCCTATTAAAAATAAAACGTTTTCAATTTTAAATTGTTCTATTAAAATGAAACATTTCCTAAAATAAAAATAACATTATTTCTATTTTTTTTATTTCTCTTACTTTATTCTTTCTTATTCACGTAATAGTTTTACATAGAAAGCAAATGTTTTATTTTTGTAATAGACGGAATGATTCTTTACTTACAAAACCCACAAAGGTGATAAACGTCACATCTTTCCTCAGCACTCCCACTGACATATGATTGTTAACAAATGATAGTGATATTATTAAATGAATTGAAAGCTAATTCGAACAGTTCCATAAAATAAAATTGATCTTAAGAGCATCCACAACGGCGAGCAGGACGCCGTCCGTCCGTCTGTGCCAGTGGCACGGAGACCTCGTCCGCCGTTGCGCTCGCGCCGCTGGCACGGTGCTACTCGATGCATCGAGCACGTCTGTGCCAGCAAGCAGGTGACGTGGCAGGCGCTGATTGGTCAACGGCATAGCCGTTGGCAATTTGTTTTTTTTTTTAAATCGGTTTTTAATTAAAAATATCGATTAAAAATAAAAAAAAAATTATATTTTTCCACTTCCCAAAAAAATTATATCCGTTTTCTACCCACTTTTATTTTTTTTTCATTTTTTCCTCCAAAAATACACATTTTCATCTATAAATACCCCCACTTTCATACCAAAAAATTCACACCACACTACACAATTCTCTTCTACATTCTCTCATTTCCATTCTCAATCTTTCTTCCACTCCTACAACATAACAATGTCCGGCCACGGCGACCCCGATTGGTTCGGTTCACAACCGTTTCCTAGTCCGGAAATGGAATATTCTGCCCCTCCTCAAACCCAAAGTTCAGGAGTTCCGGGTGGCTACCGGCCTTACCCGATCGACGACCAAGATGCCCCCGAAGGGCTATACGGGTGGACACCCGAGCCCAGAGCGAGGTCGAGCGGCCCCTCCCAAACTCCGACTCCTCCTACTCGCGGTGTCCGCACACCGTACACTCCGGCGGAGATGAAGCAATTGTTCAAGGCGTTCTTGTCAATCTCCGAAGATCCGGAGGTTGGCACGAACCAATCCGACGATCATTATTGGTGGCGCATCTGTCGCCGGTACAATGAAAACCGGCCGGCGGGAACAATCGAGCGCAACGAGAGTATGGTGCGCAATGCCATATACAGAGCCAACGAAGAATCCAAAAGTTCCAGGGGTATTACCTCCGGAAAGAGCGGTCGGAGCGAGGTCGACATCATCAGTTCCGCCTTGTCGACCTACCAATCCATAAACTACAGCCGTTCAAGTAACTCAACATTTGGCAGGAGACGCGGTCGCATCCGAAGTATAGGGGAGGCGTAACATCCTCCTCTAGCGGCTCCTCCAAACGGTCAAGGTCGGTATCCCTATCCGACGCCGGCTCCGAAGACGTGGCTAGCCAACTTGCCGGAGCTAACTTAGGTAGCCCCGACGCCGGCCCGAGCGGTTCCCAACGCCGACCGCAAGGAAGGAAGAAGACGGCAGCCAACCGCCGTCGCGCCACGACTCCATCCGGCGATGCTCCTGAACCCGCTCCCGTCCCCGTTCCCTATGCTCCACCTCCACCCTCAACCAACTCGTTGTGGGCGATTTTGGCCCAACTCAATATGGCCGATAGGTGAACTATGACCTCCCGCGCAACTTCGATCTCATGAGGCCATGATATTGGGTCTCCAAAAACAATTGGGGGTAGTGCCGCCGGATGAATAGTCTTCCACGGGGTATTTTTAGCCTTTAATTATGTAATTTTTAATTTTTAGGAGTTTAATTATGTAATTTTTTATTTGTAGGAGTTTAATTGTGTAATTTTTAATTTTTAGGATTTTAATTATGTAGTTTTAATTTTTAGGATTTTAATTATGTAATTTTTATTTTATTTGTAATTTGTAATATTATTTTAGTTTTTTAATGAATTTTAATATTATGAAATATTTTATTTAAATTGAATAATAGAATGGTAGGACCCTCGTGCTCGTCCTTGCGGAAGAGCACGGCTGTGGGTGTTGTGCTCTTGCCTAAGAGCATGCAGAAAAAGTGGAGCCGGACCCACAACCGTGCTCGTTGGCAAGAGCACGGTTGTGGATGCTCTAACAATTTCTCACGTACGATTGTTTACGAATGATAGTGAAATTATTAAATGAATTTATATCTAAGACTTCGAACAATTGCATAAGATTGATCTTAACAATTAATAGAATATTTATATAGATGCATATATAGCATAAAATTTCAAATTGACTTCATATTATAAGCGTTACTTAGTAGTACTAAAATAATATTACCTTCGTCCCATGATGATGCATTTTTCTTTACTGTGCTGAATAAAATGATATGTTACTAAAATAATAGTACTAAGTAATACACCGTAAAGTACTTTTTTCTCTCAAATAAACATACCCAGCCACTTTTTATTATTTCATTTAAAAATCCAACTACTTTCTCTTTTCAATAGAATAATTAATTTTCTCTCATCTTAATATGCACTCCCACATCATAATAAACAAGCAAATGTAATGAAGTATTTCCTATGTTCTATTTTAATAGAATTAAACTAACTATGTAAATAAAATAAATAAGTAATAGGAGTACATTAAATGTGATGAACACGATGATTACCTAATTCATAATTAAATAATGTAATATGGTCCTATTAAGATGATAAATATCCATTATTGTTATAACTATTACCAACTTTAGTCCGTTAGATCTCAAAATAGATGGTAAAATTCAAATATCACACAATATCCTGTTTAAAAAATGTCAATAGAAGTATTATTCGAAAATGAATTTTATTAGTCATAATTACCTATGTTCTCTTTCTTAATAAAACATCTCACAACTTTCAATTTATATAACTATCCCAATTTAACATACTGACTCGGAATTATTTTAACACAAGTGATACCCGCAAGTGTACACTAGATACCCGCAAGTGTACGGGCTAGTGTGACAATTAGCAAACAAGAGTATCGTATCCCACAGAGACAAGATTGTACCAACTTAACTACCACGAACAAATATTAACTACTATCTAGACAATCGGAAAAAGTTTGGTTTGTTCTAATACTACTAAAAGCATATAAAAAGCAAATAAACAAGTGAAAACAAGTAAATAAGATGTGAAAATATAATACGGAGAAAATTGTAGAACTCTAGGATGCGATGCACAATTCGAAGCTCTTATCCAATCAAAATGTCTTACCTTTCAGTGTCTCTAGAGTTATTAAGTCGACCGCAATTATAGATTAAACCCCCTCCCGATGTGAGAAACCTGTAGATTAGGTGCTAGGATTGAAGTCCTCTTCTAATCCTAAACTCCTAACTCCCAAAAGCTCGATTAGGTCAAAGACCTCACTCAAAACCTCAACTCTCCCGAGTTCTATTGTACTAAGGTGTGAATTATTCTTATTTCCAAATTAATTATTTCATCTCCTGATTAATCTAATTAATCATACACAATCAAGTGGTGATCAAGCAATTGAAAGGAATAAACCCAAGAATAATCAAATAACTACAAGAGCAAGGTAAAAACAAAATCAACTGGATAAAAACTATGAAATTAGTGCATCATCACCAAGAATTCTACAAGAAGGGTTTAGCTACTCATGTTCATGGAGGAAACCAAGTCAAACACAAAGAATCCAAACAAAAACATGAAAGATAGATACTAAGAACTCTTGTGGAACGAATCTATGGAATGAAGGCTTCAATCTTCCGATCTAGAGTCTTCAATCTTCAATTCTCTCTTTCAATGGTGTTCTTGGGGGTGTGTGTGAGTGTTGGAGGCGGTAGATGTCGAATGCATCTCGTGGACTGCAACCCTAGCTTTTTCTTCTCATTTTTCCTCTTCAAAAATCGTGTTTCCTGCTAAATTACGCGTCATTTAAAGTACCCGGTCGGGTGGGATATTTGTGCTAGATATCCACCCGGCCGGGTGGTCGAATTCAGCCCCTCTCTGCCTCTTTCACGCACAATATATGATATCTGGCCGGGTGTAATTTCTGTGTTGTTAATTCACCCGGCCGGGTGATGCTCTTTTCTTCCTTACTGCTCCATTCAGCTGCATTTTGCCTTATTTTCCATCAATTTTTCATAGAACACTCAACTAACACATAAAACTCGAAGATATAGAATAATTGGCTGGACAAAGACAATTTCGAGTGATAAACTCGGCATTTAACACTTCAACAGACCAATTACACCGATAAAAACATGAGTTTATCACATACTCCCTCCGTCCCAAGATAAGTGAACCATTTCTTTTGGGCACGAGATTTAAGGAATTGATATTTAAAAAGTTAAAGTAAAAAGAGGAAAGCATGAGAGAGAGAAAAGTAGAGAAGTAAAAAGAGAATAAAGTAAGAGAGATGATTTTTTGCTAAAAAGAGAAATGACTCACTTATAATGGAACATCTAAAAAGAAATATGACTCGCTTATTTTGGGACGGATGGAGCATGATACTATTAGATACGATGAGATCTTTGAATCCAATGCTATATAAATGTTGGTAAATAAAGTTTAGTTATCATTTAATTATTAGTAGTATTTAATGTAACATATCATTATGAAAAATATTAACTATATTAGAAATGTGGAATTTAGAGACGTCATAAAGTGTACTCCGGAGTATAATTATTCACATATGCATCAGTTTTTCACGGTCAAGAATCAAGTTTATCTAACATATGTAAAATGGGAATGGAGCACCTAGGCCATCCACAACGCTGTTCCTATACCGTTCCTTAAACCACTATTTGAGGGCCCCACTGTACTTTTTTACTCCATTCCTTAACTAAGGAACGGAACCTGCAACCCTTCGTTCCTTAACCGTTCCTTAAATTACTATTCATTCAATTTCATTTTTTTTATTTCCAACCCAATTCAATTTAAATAAACACACTTTAATAAAAAACAAACACACTTTATTAAAAAACACACAACATTAAAAAAAATTCAACTTAAACTTAAAAAAAATAAAAAAAGCACACAATTAAAATCCTAAAAACATAAAAACCACAAAATAAAAAACACACAATTAAACGTGGGAAAATAAAAAAACTACTCCGCCGGCGAATCATCCTCCGGAGGCGGTCGAGGTTGAGGGGGAGTCGGAAGGCCAAGTTGTGATGCCATATACACAATTCCGTTCCACCAGGCCGTGAATTGGGCGTACGAGAAGCGGGAAGTGTCCGCCATTGTGGCGGTCATGTACGCCACCATAAGTGTGTCCGAGCCTCCCCGCGAGCCCGATCCTGAGGCCGACTGGCTTGATTCGCCTCGGCCCTTCCTCGCTCTAGCCGTCTTCGCCGCCTTCGTCCCTTGCGGCCGACGGCGCCCACGGCTGGATCCCCCGTATTCGTCGGGTATTGGATCCCCCGTACCCCCAAACACCTGCGGTGTACCCTCGCTGGCCTCACCGGTGTCACCAGACGAGTAGCGGCCGCTCGCCGTGTGCTTCGTGTGCTTTGAGGTTGAGCCCGAGCTCGAGCGGACACCGCCGGCCCACCTTTCCTCGTCCTTGACGAGCTGCCAAATATCAACATATTTGAACTGTAGACCGGTGTCCTGGTAGAAGACGCGCAAAGCCGCCCTCAGAATGTCGGCGCCCGAAGCTCCGCTTTGGTAGTTCGCCGCTTCGGCCGCGTAGATGCCGCTAAATTTTTTGACCTGTGCGTCGACTCGGCCAAAGTGAGCACGGAGCATTGTATATTTGCGCTTCCGGGCCCCTTTCGGCTTAGTCTGGTGGTAGACATCACGGACCTTTTCCTAGAAGCACTTGGCGGCTTGTTGGTTCCCGACGATGGGATCGTACGAGACGGTGAGCCAGGCGGTGTACACCGCCTTAGTTTCTTCGTTGTTGTACGGATGCCGGCCCAGATCCTCCAGTTCCTCCTCCTCCTCGGGTGCCTCAGACGCAGCCCTAGAGCTTCCACCGCCTCGGCTTCCTCCCTGGGTGGGTTCTACGGGGATATCCTCCCGAATCTGGGACAAACCCTGAGAAAGCCGCGAGCCGGGTGGTCAAGCGTAGGCATCCACATCGAAAGTGGGTGGTTGGTACCCACCCGGCGTCGCCGACCCCTGGGTGCCCGGCGTCGACGACTCGGAACCACCTAGTGTGTTGTACATGGTCTCCCAATCACCGAACGCGTTGAGATCCCACCCACCGGAGCCGCCACCGCCGTAATTCCCGTCGCCGGACATTTTGTGAAGGAGATTGAAATAGAAAATTGGAGAGGAATTGATGTTGGTTTAGGAAGAGTAGATGTGTAGTTGTGTGTGAAATGTAATAAATTAGGTGTATTTATAGAATAAGAAAATAAAAATAAAAATAAAAAAATTAAAAAAACGGTAATATGACCGTTTTAAAAAAAAATTTATAAAAATATATATTTTTTAAAAAAAAATTAATTATTGCGTCATCGCTGACGTGTCCCACTCGCGGGCCGGCGAGTGGGAAGCACGCACGAAGCGGGGAGCGCCACGTCGCCCGAGCGCGTGGCGGCACAAGCCGTGCCGCGTTCCGTGCCGTCGGCACGCGGAACGGAATGGGAGCGGAACGGTGCGCCGCAACGCGTTCCGCGGTGAAACCGTTCCGGCGGAACGGCACGCGGAACGCCTGCGGCACGCGTTGCGGGTGCCCTAAGATTTTGGTATGCCAAGTGAACGGGGAAGGGAGCCTCAATACTATTTAGAAGAAAAAGCTCATTGTTTTCAGAATCGAATAGACTAGATTTAGTAGTTACTCCCTCTGTCCGCGAATAGGAGTCCCGTTTTTCCATTTTAGTCCGTCCTCGAATAGGAGTCCCGGTTCACTTTTACCATAAATGGTAATAGGGTCCCACCTTCCACTAACTCATTCCACTCACATTCATTTAAAAACTAATATATACAAGTAGGACCCATATTCCACCAACATTTTTTCACCCACTTTTCTTAACATTTCTTAAAGTCCGTGCCGCCCATAAATGGGACTCCTAATGGCGGACGGAGGGAGTATTAATTTAAGGTGTACTAGCTGGCAACATAACAAGATCCAAAGGATCAAAAAGTATTTTTGGCAAATACTCCGTACTATATAGGATCAGTTTTGGACTTCAGTGTAATAATATATGTGTAATTATATAAATATTTAAGATTTTATGTACTCAAAACTGCACTAGAAACATGAATTGTTTTGTGTTGTATCCGCTACAGTCAATTCAGTATTTAATTATCATTAAAAGATGAAATTAGAGAGTTTGAAAAGTATATAGTAGATGGTTAAGATGAAGCAAGAATTCGGAGAGAGGGGGAAAAAAGAATTAAGCTGAAGGACACATGCGTAATTAAATGATATTACTGGGGTAAAATGTGAATGCCCCACTTAATTAATAGGAATATGAACAATTGAATTCCTACTACATTTTGGTTTTGGACCTATTCATTCGGGTATGACATTCAACCTCGCCGAGAACTTCCCTCTCCGGCGCCAAGATCCAGCATTTCCCGGCGGATTCTTGGCGGAGAAGACGACAAGATTCCGGCCAAGAGCAGAGCTGGCTTTGACGGCCAATGCGGCCATATCCTGGGGAAGGAGGCGGCGGTTGAGGAGGGAGAGGGGGAGGGCGAAGTAGATTTGGCCAAGCTGGAGCTCCTCATCGTCGGTGACACCCAAAACGACGTCGTCGAATCCCATTTCATCGGAATTGCAGATAAAAGAGTCAGGGAATTTTTGCAAAAGGTAAGAGACTCTAACGGGATAGGAGTATTCTTGTAGTCTCCCATCTTCCAATATCAACTTAGCCGTCGCTACTACACAACTTGACTCGCTAGAACTGCATATCCCCATTTTTGTAAGCAATCTCAGCTGAGTGGTTGTGTGTGTGTGTTAGGAAGAGAGAGAGATAGTGCATATATATATATATTGCATGGATATATAGAGAGAGAGAGAGAGAGAGAGAGAGAGAGAGAATATAAATCATAAATTTGTAAGGTTGTGGATGACAGGTTGTAATGCTGGAGAGTACAGTATCCCTAAATTGTGACCTACTTTCTGCAAAAGGGTTGGAGATTGTCATTTTCGGTATAATAATTGAGGCCACTCTACTATTGTGTAGGGTTTTACAACTTACAAGACTTCACCTTTTCACTTTTCTTGTTTTTCTTGTTTTTATTTCAGTTTATTACCTACTCCCTCCCATAATCCTAAAAAATTTTCGCTTTAATAATCTCAGAAGATTCTCAGGTGAATGTAATTGTGAGCAAAAAAGGGACTTGTATTAATCACTTGAACTCCCTTAATCCTATCATTTAAGGATACATTTTGACTTGATATAATGTATTTCTTTTAAAAGAAATTATGAAGAAGAATCAGTGGAAAAAGTAAGAAAAATATAACATCTCAAACATAAGATTCTTAATTTAAACAATGTTAACCGAACTCTCATGAAAACATATGCCACCAATAATATGTTTCAATTAGAGCATCCAAAACTCACGCCCCTCTCCTTATCGTTATTCATTTCATCCATCTCATTTGTTTCATCATCGTTCAATTTGTACCAGACCATAACTTTTAAAATGTGTATCATCTATCTAGCTATCTGTTAAGGACCTAATTCCTTAACGTCGATTTCTACGCAAAATCAAGAAACGCGATGTCGTCGTTTGTCGAGCGCCCAACGTTGGGTCGTGACTTGGACGGCAAAAAAGAGGTGGTTGAGCGCGAGATCAGCCTCGTCGGCAACCTTAGGAGATGTTTCTTGTTTGCTACTCAATTGAGCCAAAAGAATGATAATTTCATATATTGATTGAATGAATAAAAAAGATAACAGTCTATCCTATTTATAATGCTACTGACTTAATGAACAAGAAAACAAAGGTATAGAAAAAGATATGCTAAATCCCTATAATATCTAAACTAAATAATAATAATAATAATAGACTCGTATCAACTCCCCCACGGTTAAAATCCACCTTGTCCTCAAGGTGGGAATCACGAAGCAAAAAGGAGAGTTGAAATCAGAAGCTTCGGCGAGGCAACTCCTCCTGGATCAAACGCACGAGACTGCCCTCTCTTTTTCAATATTTTCTTTGTGTTGCGGATTGCGGTCTTCTTCGTAACCAATTTTACAGTCTTGACTCTAATCTCATCCTCAAATAACATTCTCTTCTCTTCCCTTTCCTCTTCAAGGTTGTACTTTTGTATCTCAAAAGCAGCCTTGTCCATCCTCGCGATTTTGCTCTGCTTTTCAGGATGCATAGGTAAATCCTTTTCTTTCGACTCCAAACTAGAATCAAGAGCTTCAGGTGTCATCTCTTTCTCGATCAGCCTCAGAAAGGTGTTGTTGACCTCATCTTCTCTTTTGGTAATAGAGTCATTCTCCTTCCTTATCTCTTTCTGATTCCACATATTACCAAGTACTATCAACATCTCGTCCCTCTTCTCTTCACCATCGTGCGAATCAATTTTCCACTCCTTTTTCCTTGAGCTTGAGACACCCGCTTGCGGTTGACGAGGAGAGGCGCATAATGGAGCTTTCACGGACATCGATAGCAAGGGCTGGCAAGGGCTCGGTGCGGCGTAGGGCGGAAGCTCAATAGTCGATGTTGTACTTGGCTGTTGTAGCTGACGATCTGACCATAGCGGTGGCTTCTGGTCGAGCACGAGTTGCGGGCGTGTGGGGGTACGAGAGCTTGGGAACGTGGGGCGCTGGTTCCGGTTTTGGGGCTGCTGGCACAACAAGTTTGGGGGAGTCAGCTGTGGCGGATGTTCTGGCAACGGGAGAGCGCGAATCTTTCCAACACGGCGACCAGACGTTTGGGAGGGCAGATCCCAGCAAGTCTGGTTTTCCGCATGCAGAAACGGCTGCTGGTGCGATTCTGGCGAAGACCAACCCGAGTTCGGGCTTTGGCGAGCGCAATGTGGCTGTCGGAGTGGCCGTTCCTGCTCCGCGAACTGATCCCCAGAGGTGAAGGCGTTGCGCGGAGGCCGGTAGACATTCTGTCGGGCAGAATACCAGCTGGAATTAGAGCGTGCATGCGGCGGCTCGTAGTAGTCGCTGAGCTCTCCAGGTGGCCGGTAGGCATTCCGTCGGACGGAATACCGGCTAGAATTAGAGCGCTCGTGCGGCGGGTCGTAGTAGTCGCTGAGCACTCCAGGTTGTTCCCAGTCTGAACAAGAATACGGCTGCGGGCCGTACATATCTGGGCTGAAATACGATGACGACCCAGAGGTGTAAGGAGGTGTTCTAGGCCGCGACTGACTGTGGGGCGGATAGCGGCGGGTTCGCTGTGAGTACATCGGGTCTGGCGGCTGATGAGGCGGTGGCTCCGGCCGCGGAGGCGCACGAATCTCTTTGCGGGAATCGTAGCACGCCTGTTGTGCATACGTTGCTTTATACGCAAGCAAGTATGTCCTACGCCGTTCGATTTTGTCACAACGTGTTTCCAACCTGGACATAGCGGCATCCAATTGATCGAATAGTTGTTCATAACGCCCCACTTCTGTGTAGTTGCGTAACATGATGACGTTGAACGGCGGCGGTGAAGCTCGACAGTGGGAGGTGATCGAGCAGGTGATGTGACTGAATTTTTTTTTGATATTGGTGATTTATTTTGGGAATATGGATGACGAAGACGGAGGATGAGCACGGGATGAAAGCACCAATTGTTAAGAGCACAATTCTCTTAACGAAGAAATCCTGCGATTACACTCGCAACACACCAATCCGGCGCCCCGAACGTTGGGGTCGGCGGCTGAAACTGAGAGACTGGAGCGGAGGATCCCTCCGTCGGCAGTATTGAAAGTTTGTAGAGTATTGCACAAGTAATGTGGGCAAATTATTTCTTCATTCAATGAATAAAAAGATAACAACCTAGCCCTATTTATAATACTAGAATACTAGCTTAGGGAACAAGAAAACAAAATATGAAAATATACTATGAATCAAAAGATATGGGGAATAATAAAAAGATAACTAAATATTTGGAGAATCCTAAGATATAGGGGGATCGTAACACTATCTTTCTCAAATTTATCTTCATTTCAAATAATTATAAACTAAAAGTACGAAATAACAATATGTATAGTATATAGGATTGTATTAAATATCGAACTAATTTTAAAGACCGAACTAAAAACCAAATCTTAGTCATCTATTTTTCTAATCTAGTGGATAAAATAAATCAAGCAAATGATTTACTTCATTTTATACTGACTTCATTATTAGATCGTTTTACTCATAAAGGCTGAACTAAAATGATCTTAAAATGAACTATGTAATATATGCAGAACTAATTCTTAGTGTCGAACCATCGAACCAAAATATAGTTAGTGTAGCATAATGTCCCATTCTGATCTAATATGGACTTCATATTAGATCGTTTTAACAGTCCCATTCTGGTTATGCAAATGATTTACTTCACTTTTAGATAGTTTTACTTTATCTAAAGTGAACTAAAACGATCTAATTTATGATAAGATAATGTCCAAAGGTGAAATGTGCACATATGGCATTTGATGTACCAAAAACAAAAAATAAGTTGGCAAACATCATAATTTTACATTTTAATTTACTATAATTTTGCAATTTTTTCCTTAAGTTTACAATTTTAACTGAGCAACATGTTAAGGATAATCTCCTTAACGTCGGATTAACTCCTCCGTGAGGTCGCGGGAATCGTTTGCCCGTCGATCGCACACGGTAAGAATTAGGGTTCCTCCGTGAAGTCGCGGGAATCTTTGCCCGACATCAACAACGACAAGAACTAGGGTTTGATATTGAAGAAGAAGAGAAAAGCTGCGTGAATAATATTCTATTTCATGAAAGATGATTATGAAATATTCCCACATATTTATAATGTGGAATCCTCAACAAATAAATCTAATCTAATCTTAACCAACTAAGCAAAATATACTATAAAGATATTAATTACTAAATTATGGGAGATATGGAAGATATGTCTTGTATCACAACATCTCAAATAGACTAGCCCCAACCTTTTGTGCTGCCAAATTCTTGCCAAAGCTGCTAATAACAATACTAATTGATTTATCTTCAAGTTTTGTTTTATTATATTTTTAATTTTGGACAATTAGAAAAACGTGCCAAATGCCAATCGCAACTCTCAGCTCTCTCTTAACTTGACTACCACCTAGAATTTGTTGATAACGTGAGAATTTAAGAGAGGTGTTTGGCCTTTGTTATTTCTATGCCTTTTGTTAATTTTTAGGCCTTTCCTCTTCGTATTGTGGCAACCTCCAATCCACATGGTCTTTTCTATAAATAAATGGGTTTAACAGATTGGAGATCATGAAAGACACCAACCAACAAGCATTCTTTATTATTTCTATCTTTCTACGTCATATCGTAGTGTATATTATAGGAGCATTGTTGGCTTAATTTCCAGAACTCCTTTAAATTTGTCGGTATCCAGTAAATTTGAAGTGTTTCTACACATTAAAAGAAAATCATTTTTATATTCGGTGACAATATGTTAATTCGAGAGTACTAGTCAAAGCGTATATTGTGGAAAATCACTTTTATCAACTTAGACTTATAAATGTAAAAGTTACTGCAAGACGTAATTAATCCAATAGGCAAAAAGTATAACTATTGGTATACTTTTGTATCAGATGTGTGGTTTTATTATTTATTTATATTTATATTTATATTTATATTTATATTTATATTTATATTTATAGGATTGTATTCAAATCCTTTTCACCTTATATATCCTTTCTCCTTTTTAATCTCATCCATGGATTTCAATGCATCTAATGGCTTAAATTTTAAACTGAAATTATCAAAAAAAATTAATTTTCAACGCTTGGGGGTGAAATAGGGATTAACCAAATTTGTTAGTTATGGAATTGTCCATGAATTACTCCTTTTAGGCTGTATGCAGTTTCAACAAATGATTTCTTCCCAATTTCTCGCTGATTTCTTTCTCCAGCACGCCGCTTTTAATTTTGATAATTTCAGTTCGAGAAATTGGCAGTTCACGATTATAGATCGTAGATTGTGCACGCCGGTGCTTTGTGAATCAAACGCAGACAATTGTAGATTGTGCACGATTGGTCGATAATCAATGGAAGAAGGTTATTCACCCGCTTCTCGCTCATGTTTAGTGGTTTCGACGATTTCATTTTGTAATTGAATATCAGTCGTAATACATAATCAGTGTAGAGCTTCGAGATCGTTTTTCATGTTGGTGTGCGTCTGTTCTCAGTCGCATTACATAATCTGTGTAGATCAGCAAAATAATGCATTAAACATAGGCATATAATGCACAGATTATACAAGGTAATGTACAAACAAATAATGAAGAGATTAAACCAAGTAATGCACATCAACATATTCCATGTACTCTTCAACAATAAAAATCACCAGTTGCATGATGCATACACCAGGATATGCTTATGCATATAAATATTCATATAATGTGCGGAACCATTACAATAATGAACACACGAATATTGCATTAATGTTTACAACAATGACCACCAAAATACAAATAATGACTACATAAGTTAAAATAATGCACACATTTATGTTCTAAGTCTAAATAACGTTGTCCAAATACACGAGCTGCAGTAATTCATCTGGGATTGCACATTCATAGTGCGTAGGTTTTTTTTTACTGATTTACATAATGTACATATTATATAGTATAATACGCAGTTTAGTTTCTGTAATGCATTATTTGTGATATGTAATGAACATTTATACTGACCCGTTTAATTTAAGTTGTTCTGTGTTTCGATGTTTGGTTCACGTTTCTTGTTTTCCCTAAGGGTTTAACAAGCCTAGGGGCTAGGGTGTAGTATGTTCTAAGTCAAACAAACGTTGTCCAAATACACAAGCTACAGTAATTCGTTTGGGGTTGCACATGCATAGCGAGTAGGTATTTTTTAAAACAGATATACATAATGTACATATTGTGTAGTATAATGCGTAGTTTTAGTTTCTGTAATGCATTATTTGTGATATGTAATGAACATTTATCCTGTTCCGTTTAATTTAAGTTGTGCCGTGTTTCGATGTTTGGTTCACGTTTCTTGTTTTCCCTAAGGGTTTAATAAGTCTAGGGGTTAGGGTATAGTACGTACACATTTTAACAACGTTTAAACTGATACGAATAATGCGCCGAATAGTAACGAATAATGGATAGTATTGACTATATAATGCACCATATGTGAACTGCAATGTATACGAGTAACATGTGTCGTGTTTCGATGATTGATACACGTTTCTTGTTTCCCCTAAGGGTTTAATAAGCCTAGGGGCTAGGGTATAGTACGTACTCATTAATAACAATGTTCAAACCGATACGAATAATGCACTGAATGGTAACGAATAATGGATAGTATTGACTATATAATGCACCATATGTGAACTGCAATGTATACGATTAACATGTATCGTGTTTCGATGATTGATACACGTTTCTTGTTTCTCCTAAGGGTTTAATAAGCCTAGGGGCTAGGGTATAGTACGTACTCATTAGTAACAATGTTCAAACCGATACGAATAATGCACCGAATGGTAACGAATAATGGATATTATTTACTATATAATGCACCATATGTGAACTGCAATGTATACGAATAAGATGTGTCATGTTTCGATGTTTGGCACACGTTTCTTGTTTCCCCTAAGGGTTTAATAAGCATAGGGGCTAGGGTATAGTACGTACTCATTAATACCAACGTTTAAAAATAGAGCGTGTTGAAGTTATACATAATTAACGTATTATGAAATGTACATATTATAAAAAGTAAAGTAATTCTTAGGTGCATAATTAACTCGGTGAAGTACCCATTAGCCCATTGATAGTTCGTATTCTCTACAACATTCAAAATAATGACAAGTTCTCGCTACATAATGCAACGTTTTACTCAAATAATGCATATATCTGTCTACCGATGAATTTATATCCACTTTTAATACACCATGCATCCCTGAACATAGATAATGTACAAGTTTGTTTGACAGATACTCAAAGTGGTAGTTAACTAATTTGAGCTGAACTAGTTATTGCTTCTGACAGTCGTTTGCGGAATTTCTGGGCGATTCCCACAGGCAGGATATCATCGACTGCGTCTCCGATGTCAATCCTTAACTGCTTCGTCCCTGTCCAACAACAGTAAAATGCATCATGAACATGCAATATAATGCATAGAAAATAGATATATACTGTACAGATACTTCAAAGTAATGAACATCAAACTTGCATTCACTACTTTACCAATGTCCAACAGCAGTCGTACTGCATTCATATAGTTACGTAATGCAGTCGTATATGCATATAATGCAGAGATTATAACAAGTAATGCACATACACATATTTCATTTACTCTTTGACAATATAAAACAACAGCAAACATAATGCATGCATATAGGCAAATAATGCAATCAAATAGGCAAATAATGCAAAGATTATATCAGGTAATGAACAAACAAATATTCCATATACTTTTTGACTAATATAACACAGCATTGACATGATGCAAGATACATGATATATAATGAATAAAAAAAGACACATAATGCACAGACTCATTCAATTAATGAGCATAAAACTATTGCATTCACTATTTCACCAATGACCAACGGCAGTTGATTGAAGGTTGTAGCACTGAATATAATGGCATTCATATAGGTACATAATGCAGTCGAATATGCATATAATGCAGAAATTATAACAAGTAATGCACACACATATTCCATTTACTCTTTGACACTATAAAACAGCAGTAAACATAATGCATGCATATAGGCAAATAATGCAATCATATAGGAAAATAATGCATAGATTATATCAGGTAATGAACAAACAGTAGTAAACATAATGCATTCTGCGCTATGAACAAATAATCTACAAACTCGACTACATCTTTAAAGAATTAAATTTAAAATATGTCAAGCACAGAAACAGAGCAACGGCCGAACAGAATCTCACCCTCTTTCTGGGATTGTTGGGGATTTGAAGGTCTTCCTCTTTTAGTCATTACATAATCTGCGCTTAACAGCAAACAATGAAAAACCTACAAAATTTTGGCAACAAATACTCGAGGTTTAATTGAAATCGTTTGAATCGTGAACGCTTGTTAAAAAACGTAAAATAAACGACCAAACCCTACCTGCTGTTGTAGTGCAGTGAAATCTTGTTCAAACCGGGAAGGGATATTGGAAAGCAAGGGAACCAGCGGTGAATCTCCGAGAAATCGTCGCGATTTTGACTGGGCGGCGGCTAGGGTTTTTGCTAAATTTGGAAAATGAGAAGACGCTTATTGAGAGAGAATCGGGAGCGAGATTGTGAGTAAATGCGTGTGATGATGGAAAGTAGTGGAAGATCCCGCTTAATTTTCGCCAAATACGTTTTCAGTGGTTTTGATTACACAAAATGACTAAATCACCCCCATGATGCACCAAATTGGTCAAATAATGAAGCGCGGGATGATAAATATGCTATTAATCTAGAACGTCCATCCTCCAGATCCAACGACCGAGATTGCGAAGAAACTTAAATCTAAGGGGAGAAAAGTAGTTTAACACTGCCCAATATTTATATTTATATTTATATTTATATTTATATTTATATTTATATTTATATTTATATTTATATTTATATTTATATTTATATTTATATTTATATTTATATTTATGGTGGGACTGCTTACGCTAGTATACACCTAACAATAGCCAATGCATTGTGACTTTATTTGGCAGAATTCGATCCATCAAAATCATATTGCATTCAATATCATGACCACACATAGTCACCGGCAAGCCGCGACAAAACTTTCTATCTTGAAATGGATCTTTCTAAAAAATTAATATAATTATTTTTGGATCTTGCCAACATCATAATGATTTTTTTTAGTAAAGGTTTATTTCTTTTTATTAATTGGACAAAAGGTACAAATAAAAAAAGATGGCACCCATTAAAAGTTTCAATTCAACCAAAATGAACAATAAGATTATCAACACAGTGATATTTAATCCAAGTCACATTTAGTCAAAAATCAAACACAGTGATATTTAATCCAAGTCACATTTAGTCAAAAATCAAAGATAAAAGAGAAGGTTGAGGTTAAAGGTCTAAAGTTCGAGTTTCTATAGTGCGACCTTTAAATTTAAATTCATTTACTAAGCTAAAGAAAAAGACAAAAGAGAAGCGATCGACAAATCCACGATCAACATACCTCTCACCAATAAATAAAGCAACAAAAAGAGACAACTAATAACACAACCACAAAAAAACGAGAGCCATCTCAACTACACGCAAAAGAGGGAAAAAGAAGCGAGATGAACTTTACATTTATATCGCTCGGCATGTGGTATTGATTCTTCGATAACTTCTAGACCACCTTCTAATTTTGACCAATTCGTAATATTGTTCTCCTGGTTGAAAAGAAAAGTCTAGGCATCACCCTTTAATCCATAAGCCAAGTCTTCAAAGAATGAGTCTTTTTCAATATCCTAATTTGGTTCTAATCGTTTCTAAGTTACTATATGGACTGCAAATCATACACATAAAAATTGGATGATCATATCTTTTTATCAAATTTATAAAAAGGTGCATTCATATGAGAAAGATTTATTTGGAAGGGTTGTTATAGTGCTCCCTAAGAGCACCCACAATGGTGACCTGTCTCCATTTTTTCCTGTCATGTCAGCAGGCACATCTCAGAGCCTATTTCCCTGCAATGACAGCTCATTCCAGAGCCTATCTCAGAGCCTATATCTTTTCCACATCCTCACTATTTTATATTTTTCACTTTTAATTTAGTGTGAAATAAAATGATATAGAATAACAATAAATGGAGAAAACTTAATAAAAAACAAATTTCATTAAAAAACATCTTACATTTAAAAAAATTATAGAAAAAAACAAACTAAAACATTGCTAAAAATATTATAAACATTGTGACTAGAGAGAAATAAAATGTAGAGTGAGATAAAATAAAATGGGATAAATGTGAATAATTGGTGGGGAATGAGGTACATATAAGGAATAAAAAATGAATAAAATTAAAAAATAAAAATAAAAGGAAGAGATCGGTTGCGCCGATCTATTTGTCTTTGGGAGGAGCCGATGATAAGTGGAGAAAGGTTCTTCAGCGATCAGCCTCTATTGCTAGTGCTCTAAGACCTTTTAGATAATCAAAAAAAGGTATCTACTTTTGCATTTATTTTGGACTTATGGTTAGATACCAGGCTGAAATTGTAGGGTGGATCAAATTTTAATAAGCTCTACTCAAAATTTATTATAACTATTGGTAATGAATTTTCAATAAAGTAAGTTTGAACACGAGATCACATAGCATTTAACATGACATTTTTTAGCGTAAACTCCGGCAAAAAACTTCAGAAGAATACAACTATTAACGAATTACAACAAATAGCCATCTATTTTTAGAGTGAAACTAACTAGCAGAGTCCACCAAGAGTAATGATAATACAAACTACAAACAACACAAAATCCACATTAAACCATAAGAGAAACAAGAAGCTAGAGAAATACCAGAGCTAACTCACAGACAACAAAAATAGGTTGTTCTCTTTTAGCAAAGAGATCAGACTTGCAACACGCAACAAATCCAAAGAACACTAACGACGGCGACACCGACACCGACACCGACACATTCACATGGAACAAGTCAACTGAAGAAAGATCTGATAACCACAAAAAAGCAAGAAGAGGGAAAACCATGACGACAAACTATATACGGGGCAATAAACATAAACTGTACCCGTCGCTAATTTTTGAGCATTTTAACTACTATCTCTTTAACTCTTTTGTCTCCTATCTTATCATGAACATAATGACTAAAATGAGCATCCACCTCAATCTGAACATAGTAATTATATCTAATGGCATTATATGATAGATTAATAAAACATAAGATTCACTATTTGAAGGCTAAAAAACTAACTCAAAATTCATCAAAATAACCAGTAAACTAATTTGGATTATTTTATCAATCAATTTTATCACACAGAGTAAATGATGGATCGTGAAAAGAGTGGAAATATGCAAAGCAAGAAAGTTAATTTAAGATATTAATGAAAAGTGAGGGGTATTCGGTTGCCAAGATAAAACAATACCAAGATATAATCTAGGATTGAGTTGTGAGATTATTTTAGTCATACGAGGGTTAGCTAACACTAATTATTCTATGATTATCTATCTAGGATTGAGTTGTGAGATTGAATCTCATGAACCAAAAACACTACAAATTTAATCCCGGATACAATCTTGCAAACCAAACATCCCCGATAAAACAGAATTAATGCAACTTAGAATGACATCAAATTAATATAAGTAATAGGTGACATAATGCAATTAGGTACTAATCCAACAAATTTAGGAATGCATGATGATAGTTTCTTCATTATAAAATTTAATGAAAAAGGATTAACATATAGTGTGTGGTAAAATTGCAGATTCAGCCCATTCCAGACATGGTAGCTCAACTTCAAATAACTCAACGTGAATTAAAAGAAGCATATAAAATTTGGACATGGGTTTGCAGAGGAAAACACTACTGAGAATGGGCCGGATTACATTTTGTTCCATACTTAATTTTGTAAGTCGGAATTTCTTCTATCAGTTAGTACAACTTACACACACACACAAACGGTCATGTTATTCGATTGTTGTCTAACTATATAATCCATATATACAATATATTTAAAGTATGTAAATTGTTTTTGAGAAACAAAATATAGTCAATTTTTTGTACTTACGTAGTTAATGAGTTTGGGTCCTTATCATGTTGACCTAATAAGAACTCGATGATTTCAGGTTGGATTCGGGTTACTCGTTAAGAAATAAAATTAGTATTTCAATTATTTTTTATTATCTAAAAAGGTAAGTATTATACTTTAGTTTTATTATTTGGATTTAAATTGTGATAACGTTTTAATCATGTTATAATGTGTTTTAATTGTGTGATATCATGTTTTAATCGTCTAATATAATTATATTCACGTGTCAAGCTAAATTGTATCGTAACATACTATTGTTAACAGAATGGTTGACAATTTTCGACATGACATGAAACTCCGACAGGAACACACACAAAGTTAATGGATTGTAACCAAATAATAACCCGATAATTTTGAATTGTGTTAGTGTTTGCCTTATTGGGTTGGGTCGATATCAGATTGACACGATAACTACTCAATCTGAAACTATCCAACCCATACGATTATCCAGCCCTAATTTTAAGTTGGAAACAAAATATTATAGTAATTCTTTCGAAAAATATCTTTTCTGAACATTTTAACAAATATAGAAATTAGATTGTTTCTCTGTAGCTCCTTTCAAAGATCAAACTATAGTAATTATTAATTACGATCTTACACAATACTTTTGTTGAAAATGTACTGGCATTATTTATATATAGTGTACGTGTTTCATCAACACTACTAATAATTTTTATCTCTCTTATTTGGAATCGATAGGCAATAAATGCAAATAATATGACCCTATTCCACCTATATAGTCTACACCATAGCTGACCTTACAAAGTGTCAATCCAAAATGTCGAATTATTCGACTTGGACATAGAAAGTAGATGTGCGTGAATCTTGAATTATTTGAAATGGAATCCGCCATATTATTTAATTGTGCAACTGGAATCTTTTTGGATCAATATTGTCGAAGTCAAATTAATTAATGCTTGTTTAATTAAGTTACAATCACCATCATTTGCCACATAATTATTAATTAACTCGGCTTGGAAACCGAGTTGTATATTAGTAAATTAATACTACTAGTAATAATTTTCAATAATTAATCATCTAAGAATTTTGGCAATATACTCTAAATAAAATTTGGTGACTTCAAGTATATATTCCATCCTTGATCAATTTTGCAGATAAAGTCGGTGTATATGGAATATATTAGGCTTAATTAATGTATTTTGAGATTTTGGAAACTTATATTTAGATTATTTAGGTCTTCACAATTTAGAAAAAATGTGTTTTCCCAACATTATTTTCAAATTTGTTATGCGCATGCAATATAATGGAGTAATAAATTACCGAAGTCGGAATAATTACAAATTAAAGGCTCATAATAATTCCGACTCTTTAATAAATTAAAGAAACATTTTATCGTAAACATTTTTACTTGATAACGAATTGAATTAGACATGTATGATCAATCCGTCAACACTCCAGAACGCTTATCCTCAAAGCATGATGAAAGATGAATAGCCATTTTTAATTTCTCATCATCTTGGATTATTTTTCTTATGAAACCATAATATCTAAAATATATAATACGGTAATAATAATAATAGTAATAATAATAATAATAATAAATTATATTCTAATATATTTAATAAGCTTGTTTGGCAATCCCTTGGAAAAATAGTTATTACGTACTATTTCTTTTCAGTATTGATTTCATTTAGGGTCTTTAATCTCTATACAAAAAATTTTAAAAGGAAATTACTAATAAATATAAGATGTAAAGTTATGCTCATAAAAAAGAGAAAATATTATTCCCTCCGTCCCACTTTAGCAGTCCCGATTTACTATTTTTGGATGTCTCACTTTAAGAATACCGTTTGGAATATTCCATAAATGGTAATGGCTTCATATTCCGCTAACATTTTTCCACTTATAAAACTAATATATAAAAGTAAGATCCGCATTCCACTATTTTTTTCCACCAACTTTCCTTTATATTTCTTAAAACTCGTCTCGAACTCAAATGAGACTCCTAAAATGGAACATAGAGAGTATATAGTACTCCCTCGTCCCATAAAAATAGGGACACTTTCATTTTCCATCCGCCCATAAAAAAGCTCATTTCCATTTATGGAAAGTTTTTCCAACTCATTACTCATATACATTAATTTATTTACAACTTATAGGATTCACTATTAAACACTAGCAATAATGGGTCTCACTATCCATTAACATTGTTTTAATTACCCTTCTTCTTCTCTTTATAATTTTATCAATTATGCATTAATTTTCATGTCGTCCCAAATGTCCTTATTTTCATGGGACAAAGGGAGTACTATTTTAGTTCCTGGAAACTTAATTTTCAATGATAAAACTATTCATGTAGCATTCCCTCCGTCCCTGAAATTTTGTCACATTTTCCATTTTCGTCTGTCCCACAAAATTTGTCACATTTCATATTTTACCATTTTTTGTAGTGGATCTCATATTCCACCAAATTATTCTCACTCACATTTTATTATAAAATTGTACTTTAAAAGTAGGACTCACATACTACCAACTTTTTCAACTCACTTTCTATTATATTTCTTAAAATTCGTGTCCGGTTTGAGGGACGGAGGGAGTAGTAATTGGTAGGAGTACTACTCCTTATTTATATGTCAATATCTTGCTCGATCAATAAATAGATTATTCAAGAATGTTTGGTGACAATTTGGCACATCCCACGCATCGTCAATATTAATATGGGAAAACTCTATATAAGTAGCGAATATGAACTACATGAACTCTGTTGACGCATAAAGATTCACTGACAATTTTGAATAGTGCATAGTGATGTCTAATTTAATTGGTTATTCTTGCAAAAAAGCTGAAAATTAAATTAAAAAATTATCTGGTTATTCTTGTGAAAAAATAAAATTTAGCTGGTTATGGTCCATTGTAAAACAAACACGAGGTAGTGGTTACCACTTTTTGATCTATATAGCGCATATTGTTTGTATTATGTTCCCTATTTTCATATAATCTCACTACACATAATTTCCGATTTTTCTTGATGGAACAAAAGGACCTACGCCATTGAAAACTACTGAATTATAGAGTGGAGTAGTATTTTTGACAAAATTCAGTAAGTCAACTACCTTTATAATAACTTGATTAATTAAGTATAATTCGAAAAATTTAACTCAACTTTGGTGCCCCATTCAGAATCCAGTGTAAAATTTTCAAATAGAGCATATTATTGTTAGAAATTTGAGAATGTGACATAATGAAAGAGGCAATTTGGTAAGCGGCTTTCTTCACCTATCTACACACAATTTAATAAATAGGATATTGTCAGAATTTATATGAATTGGGTTGATATGCAAGCTGAAAGCATATATAGTTCATGCATTCAATAGTCTCAAGACTCTCAATCCAAATCAACAATATGACTTTATATAACCAACCTAATTATATTAAACTTGTGAATAGTGGCGGACGCAGGAAATATTAATAGTAGGAGCTTAATCATATACTCCTTTCATTTATTAAAAATATAAATTCTGTAAACGGTATAAGTTTTAATGCAAAATCGATAAAGTAAAAAAATGAAAAAAAATAAAAAAAATTTGGTAAAATATGATAGAGGAGGAAAAAAATATAGGGAAATTAGTGTTAGTGGATTGTGTGTCCATTTTCTAAAATGAAAAGTTTCTATTTTTAAGAAATGGTTTTTAAATAAAAGAATTTTTATTTCTAGTAAATTGATGGAGTATATTTTTATTATATTATACTCCTCTGTTCCAAGGTAATTGTGTCGTATTCTTTTTTTTATTGTCTCAAAGTAGTTAAGTCATTTACTTTTTTGGCAAAAATTTTATCTTCTCTTATACTTTATTCTTTTTTCATCTCTCTTATTTTATTTCATCTCTTACTTTACTCTTTTCACTTTTAACATTTAACACATCAATTTCTTAAGTATTGTGTCTAAAAAAATGCTTCACCTGTCTTGAGTCGGGCTCATATTATATACTAGTATATATGAAAAAGTAATACTTGTATCGTAAAAAATCATATACACTAGTCCAACCCATCATAAATTTAAAATAGCTAAAGGAATTAAAGGAAGTGATGTGAAAGAATTTGGAAAAGTAGAAAAAATCTTTGTTATGCATTTTAGCTACTCGTATATTTGAAATAAGTTTAACAATTTATGCAACACAGCAAAAGGAATTAAGGAAGTTTTCATTGGTCAAAATTTATAACTTAGGATAAATTTCATAATCAATTTTATTTTATAAGAGAACATTAATTGGAGCTCAAAACGGTACAATACTTTTTAAATGTGACTTTCAATACCTAATATAGTAATATTATATCACTAACTTCTTCCCCAAAGTTTCGTCACCCATTTTCTTCTTTCATTATCTTTTGCAAATTTTCGATCCTCAAAATTTGTCCATCCCTTTCACATCATTCAGTTCCAGCAATTTAGTTTGCAATTATATTGCCTTTGGAAGGACTTAAAACTGTTATAATTAATTTTCAAAAAATTTATAAATAGAAAAAGATGAAAAAAATCTTGTTGTGGAGGGCTTAAGCCCTTCCATCCCTCCACCTGTGTCTGCCAATGCTTGTGATATTTCAACTTCATATTCTGACCGAGTGATCACACTATCCACAAATATAAATGAATAATATGTTAATTCGTTAATTTTCAAGAGGGGTTACTATAAATAAATATTGAATAGATTGTTGAATCATATCGTAGAAATCACACACAAATATTAGGTTAATCCGTGAAACATGAGATGAGACTACGCATTACAATCACATAAACATAAATTAATAAATCAAGCACCAATAAAATCAATCCATCTTGAGCGCCTCAAATTTTGAGGTTAATTATTGCAATCTTTGACTTGTACTCTGCTTGGGTATTCGAAAATAGAGATATTGGTCTCCAAAACTATGAACTTCGGCTAAAATTTGATATTTTCTGCAAACTATAAAATTGATCTACAATATCATAAACTTTACACTTTGTTAGATAGTATTTCCCAAACTGAACTAAATAAGATATTTTCATTAAAATCTTATTTTACGTGGTCAAGTGTGATACTTCCTTCGCCACACAATTAGAGTCACATTTTGCTATTTTTGTCCGTTCCAAAATAAGAGTCACATTTCACTTTTATCATAAATGGTAAGTAGGTTTCACATTCCACTAACTCACTTCACTCACATTTTATTATAAAACCAATATAAAAAGTGGAATCCATATTTTATTAACTTTTCTAATCCATTATTCTTTATATTTCTTAAAACTCGCCATACCAATTATGACTCCTATTATGAGATGAAGGGGTACGTTTTATGATATTTAACGCCATTTTTTAACTTCATAACCTATTCCTTTATGGTGATAACCTATTCATACTAGTTTGATAACAGGTCGGGCTAGAATATTGGACTATCACATACTAGTATATATTAGAGTACGGTTAGGATGAAACCAAATCTTATTATATTAAAACTAAAATTTTTATAAAATAGATTGATCAATCGCTTAAATTACATTAAAATGGTAGATCTACTAGATTTATTTTATGCAGTTAGAGTAGAATAGAAAATATTGTAGTTATGGAATAATCGATGATGTTGTAGATACATTTTAATAATGTCGTAGATGTAATATGTATATAATGAATTTTGTGCAGTGTTATACTATAATGCTGGAGAGTTTTCGTATCTTTAATGTCACGTATCACTTTCAATGATAATTGTCAATCTATAAATATCTTAAAACACTTCAATTTTATATAAGCATGTGGATTTAAGCTAAGGTTCATGATTTTAGAAATCCATTTAATTAGTTATATAACCATTCTTCATTTGTCAAAGCAAACCATGACCGCATCGAGGGTTGTATAAAAACATACAAAAACAAAGCCATGACCTCAAATTTTCTTTTATACCATCAACCTCGCATAAGCTTTTCCCTTAATTTTTTACCACCACCATAAAGATTGAACCTTGAGTCTTCCTTTAAAATTTTCATTTCTTATTTATTTTTTATTCTTTATTATTTCATATAAATGTAATTACTTAACTAAAATCCGGCATTCACTTAAATAAAAAAAAGTAGTACACATAATTAAAAATTCTAAGTACTTGATTAAAAGAGAAATTACATAAAAATCAATTAATTTCATTAATGAAGAATGCAGAATAAAAGCTGGCTACTATTATGCCAACCATGCTGCAAACTTGTAGAATTATCAATTAAATATCATAATCCATTCAATATACTACGCCTAATATAAGAATTCTTGAATTTTTACTCGCAATGTAAAAATAGTTACACAAGTTAATAAATGCAGTACACTTTAATTCTACATAATGCTGTATTGTTTTGTTCAATGCTCTGTCACATCTTAAATAAAGATGCTTAATTAATTTGCTACTACATCATCAATATTAACCAAAATAGTCAAAATACGACATCTGCCAAGGGGCAAAATGGTATATTCACCTTCTTCTTTTCATTTTTTGAGTTCGCTCTCCGAGGCCATTCATTGTCTCACTGTGTGTTGTGCGTGTATGTCGATATCTGCTCTGCTCAGCCGAAATCCAAAAGTCGTAAATTTTTTTTTAAAAATAAATTCCAAGGGAAAAAGGAAAAAAATATTCTTATATGTGATGAGATATTTCTGCTGCGAGAAATCGTCTCGCAAACCCTGATGATCGAAGCTCGCAGACAGCAGCTCTCCTCAATGTTCTATCTTCGGTAATAACTCCATCAACCTTCCTCGTTTTATCCTCAAATTCTTTTCTTCTTTCTTCCTGTTTCCTTATTCAAATGTTTTCAATCCTTTTGTTGCATCTTTTCGTACTTCTTTAACATAAGAGTTGAAACCTTTATTCCGGGTTTTTGAGATAGTTCCAGTTTGAAATGGAAAATTTTGTTTTTTTAAGTTATAGCTGGTATTGACTGTTTTATGTTGGTCTATCATGAGTTTCCTTTTCTGGGTTTGTTTCCGGAGATACTTTTGAGGTGATGGGTGGATAGAGTTAGAGAGAGTTGTGTAACTTTGTATTCTGTCTATGCAAGGAAATTTTTTGGGTTTCCTTTCCTTTAAAAAGAACTTTTTTTAATTTTGTAAACGGGCCGCTTTTATATTTTTTGAAAGCGTTGCTTATGGTTTCTTTAATGTTTTAGAATTTAGACATGGTGAAATACAATTTAATTTGGATTCTCCCATTGAAGCTCCCATTTTGTTGTGGTGGTTGTTTGAATGTTTTTGCATGCATTCTCTTGGTGATAGAAGCTGTTTGGTGCATGTTTTTAGGGGGCTTTGTGGTTGTGCCAAGGATTTGTGCGTGCTGGTGGTTCTTTTGTGTGCTGCTTTCCTTCTGGCTTCGTGCGACAAATGCTCGTTAAATGAAGCAGAGCGCCAGATAGAGATTGATAGGTGCAAGACCTATACTTCCAATTCTCATACAAGTTCTCTGGGGATTTTTGATGGCGATTTTAGTTCGTTAGCATCTAGAAATGCTGTTGACCAACAGAGCCTTGAAAATATATGTCCAGATCCAAATTCCTTCTGTTTCCTCTCAACATTGTCCGGTTCTTCGTTTGGTGAAGTTGCTATTGAAAAAGATGCAGTAGATGAAGCCTATGATGTTCAGTCGGAAGGCTTTCTGCCTGGACTGAAGCAAGAGAGGAGTAATCTCAGCTGGCCAGCCAAGCACAGTATCTTCAAGACTTTTGCTGGCAGAGTTATTTTGTGTTCGTTGAATGAGCCAGATGATTTTCATGGATCCCAGCCCGCGGATAGCACCAACAATGGTCAAACATCTTGTATGAACACATTATTTGACCATGGAACTCACATGTCAAAATCAGGGGAAAATGCGGAGGGAGTTAACTCGGTCATTTGGGATAGTGTTTCTAGACCCCCTGTGGAAGTCGGACCCTTTCTGCTTGATTGGGGACAAAAGAATTTGTATTATCCTTCTGTAGCCTTTTTAACGGTGAAGAATGTACACAGTGATAGTGTTCTAACTATCCATTATCCTTACAGCAGCAATTCACAGTTTTATCCATGTAATTTTAGTGAAATATTCTTGGCTCCTGGAGAAATTGGATCAATATGTTTCACTTTTTTCCCTAGAAATTTGGGCCTATCCTCAGCTCAAATTGTTTTACAGACTAGTTTCGGGGGGTTCGTGATTCAGGCTAAAGGCTTTGCTGTTGATTCTCCTTATTTCGTAAAGCCTCTCGATGGTTTCAATATTTCTTCTAATGGAAGGTGGAGGAAGAACTTGTCTCTTTTCAATCCTTACGGTGATGCTCTCTATGTGAAAGAGATAACTGCTTGGATATCCATTTCCTCAGGAAATAATTCCCGCTTGTCAAAAGCTGTTTGCAGTGTACGCAGTATGGAGGGTTCCAGTGAGCAAGGGATATTAAGACCTAAAGAGTGGTTGGATGTTGGAAGCGCTGATAGTCGTCAACCTGAAATTTCCGTAAGGCCTCACAAAAATTGGGAGGTTCCTTCTCTGCTAACAGAGGCCATTATGGAATTAGAGATTTCAGATCATTTTGAGGGAAAAATTGCTGGTGCTTTCTGTCTACAGTTAGTGAAATCTTCAGCCAGTGAGATTGAAACTGTTGTAGTACCTTTTGAAGCGGAGTTTATGTTAAGTCCAGCTTTAGATACAGATTATATTTCAGTATCTCTAGAGGCCTTGGTTCCATCTGATACAAGTGCACCTGTTGTTGCTCTCTCGGTGAGAAATGATGGTCCTCATGTTTTGAGTGTTATCAAGGTCAGACAAGTAGGAGATAGTGCTGACACTTTTCAAGTTAAGTTTGTAGAAGGACTTGTACTTTTTCCGAAGTCTGTCACACAAGTAGCTGTCATAAGCTATCGGGCGATTCATGAAGTAGACATGACATGTAATTTTCTTGTAGGGATGAATGACACAAGAAGTTCTCAGATTGAAATATCTTGCATAGATGTAATCAATGTTTTTGCAGGACAAAAATTGGATTCCACTACTATATATGCCCAGGAGATGACTAATGTTATTGGTGTCAAAGGCAGAAAAAAGCCTTTTGACAATGACGTGCATCCACCTACTGGTGTCAAGGTATACATCCCTGATTCATTTTCTTTGTACAAATTAACTCTCTTGGATTAGTTAATTGTGTTTGTGTACAAGTTCTTCACTTTGTAAATATTGAAGCCAGAGTTGGATTACTTAAATTATACCATGCTGAGGTCAAACTGTAACTGAATTTGTAACAATGCTAGCAAGAAGTTTTTTAATGGCTTTTATTTATAGTTTTCAACAGCCAGAGTTGGATTCTTGAAGTGATTGCACTATTTAGGCTGTGGTCTCCGTGATTGAAAATTTATCATGAAAAAAGGATAAAAAAAAGTTTCTTGCCTTTAAATCCCTCCTTTCTTCTTGAGTCTTATCTATAAAAAGAATTTTATCATTTGTTATTCCTCCTTTTCACCCCTATATGAGAATATTCTCATACCTATGCATAATATTTTACCTTATTGGAGTAAAAAGGAGGAATAAAAATAGGTGATGTCTTTTTATGCATTGATAAGGATGGAAAAGAACAGAGGGATTTAAAGAGAAAGAATTTTGGTTTCCCTCCCATGATAAATTTACAACCAAAGAGAACATAACCCTAATGGTACAAGTCTGACTCATATCATGAAGTCTTAGTAGTACATAACATATAATGATGGCGTTGGTGTCAAGAAATGTAGCTGTTTCTGTTCGTTACTTCATTGTTGAAGCTAGATTAGGCATTAAGCTTTCGTCTAAGATCAGTAGAGGTTAAACAGGTACATAATAGCATGTGTATAAAGTTGGTAGTTAGCCTATATTTTTTCCTGAACCATATAGTTTCTATCCTTGTAGAATCTTTTTATGTATTTGCAAAAAGTCTGAAGTTCAAATTTAAGAAAATAATGACTGTCAATTGTTATCTGAAGGCAGTGGATAGAAGACAAGCAGATGACTTGGTGCTCAGTAACTGGAAATCTCAGGCCAGAGCAAGTTTCATGTCTGTTCTTGATGATGATGAAGTTCTGTTCCCATTGGTTGAGGTTGGAAATCATTGTTCCGAGTGGATAGCTGTTAAAAACCCGAGTAATCAACCAATTTTGGTGCAGCTTATTCTAAATTCTGGAGAAGTCATAGATAATTGCCGCACAAATGAGATGCATTTACAGCCATCTTCGTCTAGCATTATAGTGGGTAACAAATCAATTGCTCCAACAAAGTATGGTTTCTCGATAGCTAAGGATGGGATGACTGAAGCTCTGATTCATCCTTATGGTAGCGCATCTTTTGGTCCCGTCCTCTTCCAACCTTCTGTTCGCTGTGAATGGAGGAGTTCGGCTCTCATCAGGAATAATCTCTCTGGAGTGGAGTGGTTGCCTCTCCGAGGATTCGGTGGATCAGTTTCGTTGGTGTTGCTAGAGGGGTCTGATTCTGTGCGAAGTTTAGAATTTAAGATGAATTTCCCATCCCAACTAAATTTTTCTTCCCCGGAAACTTTGCACGCCACAGCGGGTAAGAAGTCGATGTGTTCTGATCCCTTGATTAAAGAAGTGTACGCCAAGAATATGGGAGATTTTCCTCTGGAGGTTGTACGCATTGGAGTTTCAGGGTCGGATTGTGGTTTAGATGGGTTTCTTGTGCTTAATTGTAAAGGTTTTACTTTACCACCTGGAGAATCTGTAATTCTTCAGATATTGTATCAAAGTGATTTCTCCATGGCTACCATACAGAGGGACCTTGAACTGTCGCTTGCAGCTGGCATCCTTGTGATACCCATGAGAGCAAGCTTACCAATGCTCTTGCTTAACTTCTGCAAAAGATCAACTTTCTGGATGAGGTTGAAGAAGATTATGGTTCTAATCTTTTTTGCCGCATCATTGTTGTTTCTACTAGTGCATCTCTTGATTCCACGTTCAACTGCCTTCACATATCATAAGTTGAAAAGTGGGGGAAAATCATCTGCAGGGAGTGGTGTAGTCAATTATTTGAGTATGCGGTTGAAAAAGAAAACCAATGCTGCCTTGCCTCCCAACATGAATGGTTATGAAGGATCAATAGTAGGAGAAGAAGCATTGCTTTTGGGATCTGCCGCTGAAGGACTGGTTGGTTGTGCCTCTGGAGAGGGACATTTTAATGCTTCCGAACATCAAAAGCATGAGAACTCTTTAACAGATGATCATCCACCAGAAAACAGATTAGCATCCTCTCAGCTGTCAAACTTATCACCAGTTGGGAACTCCGCTGAATCGGATTCACGGAGTCTCACTGTTAGAATCGGAAAAGAAAAGGGAAGAAGGCGGAGGAAGAAGAAGACTTGTGGCATGAGGGTACCTGGAATTTTTGAAGTTTCAAGTAGTCAGAGTAGCAATTCTACCCCAACATCACCTTTATCACCTGCAACATCTTTAACACCTAAGCGTTCATGGCTGGTTCCTCTTGATATAAATCAACCTGTGGAAGTTAGAAACCCTTTCTCTGAGCCATCCGATCAGCAACGTGATAAAAGAGAGCACTCTGAACCTCCCAAGGTCAACCTGTTGAAAAATGAGGCTTCACCTGAGCATGAGACCAACTGGTGCTGCTCTGCTGGAGAAAAACTAGATTCAACTAGAAAACTTGCTGGTAGAGCCATTCTGTTACCTTCTGCCACTTTTCCTAGTGCTGGGAGGCCTTCACCTTCCTGGGAATGCCGTTCTCCTTTTTTGGCTTCGACATCGACAATTTCTCCTCAGGCACGAGCTCCTGGCACCAAACTGAATAACCATAAAATTAGTGAGCCGGGGGCTATGATTGCTGTGGAGGAGAAATTTACTTATGACATATGGGGTGATCACATCTTTCGACTTCCTGTGGCTAACCAGTCGAACCAGGCCTCAAATTTGCCATTCCATCCTCTTGAAAACAATTCTGAGAGCTTTTTTGTGAAGGGTCCACAAACCCTCATGAGAAACTCTGTACTAAAACCTGTAAGTTTGGACATGGAGGGTAATAAATAAATAAATATTTCTATCTGAAACTTGTTTGTTGGTTTCTACACTGTCTTTATTTTTTGTTTTGGTTATTTGGTTTCTGCTTAATGAAGTTGGACATAAATCTAACATTCTCTCAAGGCTTTTGGATAAAATTTTGGTAAGTGTACAGTAATTAGTTTGGTTTCGTCATTGTTGCCCTCATTCACCAGATGAATCTTAATTCCTTGGGAAGTTCAGAACTGCATCACCAGTTTCTCTTTGGACATTGGGACCTTTGAAGAAACTGATTAGACTCGATGTGTGTTTATGGAATTTTTGCTTGAGTAATACTAATGTTTCCATTATTTTTACCAAGTAGAGCTCAGGAATTTTTTGTTTGATACTTTTAGTACAGCAGAATTAAATTTCATTCTGGATATAAGTAAAATTCCAGATTTGGACATACTCAGAATTGAATTGCTGTTATCCATTTTTAGTCCCTGTTTTGAGCTAGCTCCATACCTCCATCCTAGCTCCGAACTGGCCCTGGAAGTACTCTCTTGACTGTTTTGTATCTGCTGTTTCTTATTTTTTGTAGTAATTAGTATTATTTAGATCCAAATCTGCTTCACATTAGATGAGCATGCCAACTCACTCTATCAGTTTACCTGTAAGTTCTCAAGATTCTTCAGTAAGATGCTTCCTCTGCTGATTTTGTGGGGCGAGGTTCTGCTTGAAGCATCAAAGTTGCAGGTGATGACCTTGCAATTCTTTCTGTATGCAGAAAATGGTCTCTTTTAGCCATATGATGCCTACCTAATGTGCTTAGTTGAATTAATCTCACGTGCTTGCTTCCACCACAAATTACTTCTGTCATATGAATAAAGTATTACCTTTTGAAACCATGAAAATTTATGCATACAAGTCTTATCAATCTTATCTTTTGTTCTTGAACTGGGAAAACTTTATTTTGTAGATGTTTGATATCATGAATGCTTGACGACCATTTAGAGTTTTTCCTATATATTACTCCTGCTACATATATTGCAATGTCTGTTACTTTTGTGTCTCTTCTCATTGGCTACACGTTAATGATCCGATGTTTGTGTCGAGCCAAGTGAAGTTGAAGCTGATATGATCCAGGTAGTTGTCCTGAACAGTCATGAATATTAGCAGGTCAATATTCAAGATCCTTGCAAATTAGCAGATTGGTTAGGTGCAATGTTTGAATTCTTGCTACAACAGCTGTTCACGTTGTCCGTTTATGACTGGGGATTCTGCTACAATCATGTTATAAAATCGGAGATTGGTGCAAGGGTACTGAATTTGTGGTATGGGCACTTGTAAAGGGATTCCGGTCCCTGGGGCTCTGCACTCTTGGTGACACAGACCATGGTCTGTTGTTGTCCATGACAAAGAGGAGACAGTCATGAAAATCTTGATTGCATATGTAGGAATTCTGTTTTTCTTCTAGTTTTGATTTCTTTTGACAATGTTAACTTTTGCTTGGTTTGGTTTGGTACATTAGATTAGGGGCTCTAAAACTTCCTTGGTTTTGGATTAATTTTTATATATTAATTTTCAGTAATTTACAATATATTCAACTGTATGCGTCAAATTAAAAAAAAGGAGATTGAATATATTAGATGGAGTGGAAGATACAAGGTTATTAAGTCAGCATTGTAGTCAGAAGAGAGGGTATGAATGTCCACTACAACCTGCTGAGAAATGCTCTCAGCTGCAATCAAAATATAAATTAATAAAAGTTTAAAAAAAGTAAAAAAAAGGGACGAAGTTAACTATGGCTTTACAGTGGCTGCAGAACTGCTTGTGTTGAATTCCAGCAATCCTTAATCTCGTGTATCTCATCTTCAGAAGCTGGTAGTCTACCGGAATCTTGAATCTGGCGGTGAATTGCTCTATAAAACGACAACGAAAACAAGCTGAGTAGCATCCTAATGAGGCTTGGCGAGAGCCCGGCTGGAGACTCCATGCAATAGCTTCACAAATCCAAGGAAACTGAGCTTCCCATCAGTGTGTCTGATCCAGTCATGAAGAACAGCATGAACAGGAACAGAAGGGCTAAGGCCGAGTTCCTGAAACATAAAATTCCATCCACTTTCTTTAAGTTTCCACGTTTTCATCGAACCTTCACATGAAATAAGGACCAAGAAAATTGTAGTATGCGTTACCGAAGCTAGTTCCTCGATCATGATAGTCCTGTTTCCATCCTTGTCGAAGAGCTCATAGGCGCAACGAGCGTGTTGCTCCCATCTATCGAGAGCTTCCAACTGATACACACTCAAAGCAGCAGCACAGAATTCTTCGAAATCCATTCTTCTATATTGTAGTGCATTCAGCTGCTGTGTGGAGAAAACAGAGTAAGTTGCAGTTGATTGACAATTCATAACACATTTGATCCAAAGCCTCACCGAAGCAAGAAAATCAAAGATGCGGGATTCATTCATGGCGTCTGTTGCGTTTTTCTTTAAGGCCTGGCCAAATTAGAGGGACAGTTAGACCAAGTTTTGATTCAAACAAACAATAGCAAGAACAATGTAACGACTACCAACCGTCTTAATATTATCTATACATATGGTGCCGTTTTTATTTGGCTCGAGCAGTGCAAACTGCTCCCTCAAGTAGAAAAGTTCGTCCGCTGTCAGTGTTTTCGATAAAGCCTGCAGAGATCGATGAAGGAAATTATGGAATCACAACAGCAAAGTAAAAACAGCAGAGTAGAAGTTTAAAATGACCGGGTAGCAAATCAGATTGTCACGAGATAGCTCTCACAATAGGCCCTATGACCGGAAACTTTCACACTCGTATCTCTAACAAATTATGATCCCATATCAGTAGAGAAGTGCACCCTAATGTTATCCATCTCTTCCAATCCAATATCTCTGAAGGGAATGTCCATTTTGGGATATCTACCTTAGAGTAAGAAATAACATAGTTAAATTTGGTTACTCTATCCAGAATGCGCCTATTACCTAATCATTGAAACCGAAAAATATTTATGATCTTTCTAGTGGAGAGATAATCTACACATTCAGACTCCATCACCATAGCAGATTCAAGTTCAAGCCGAAATACATTTAAAGTCTTTCAATGCAATGCACAAAAGAAATTGAAGGAATATACACTTTACCCACCCGTAATGCAGCTTTTCTAAGGGGAGATGATCGCATATATGCTTTCATGAGCTTAAATATCAATATATCCAATGGCGCTTTCACGTCACTGGTATTTCTGAGCCACGGATGACCTGAAGCAGCAGATATTTTCGTAAGTTAGCAAATTGGCTTATTTTGTTGGGGCAGGGTTGAGCATTACTAGCATTTGACACTCACACATGGCTTGAGCCGCACTCATTCGTTTCCTCGGATCCTTATTAAGCAAACGTTTGACAAAATCTTTTGCCTCAGAGGACAAAGTTGGCCAAGGTTGTTCCTCATAAGTTGGTTCAGCTTTAACAACAGCTCGAAAGATGCCAGATTCAGTTCGAGCCCAAAATGGCCGGCTCCCACATAACAATATATAAGCGATAACACCAATGCTCCAAACATCGGCCTCAGTACTGTATGCCCTATGTAAAACTTCAGGAGCTACATAGTATGCACTGCCAACGATATCATTAAGCCTTTCATCTATAAAGAAATGAATCAGTGTCAATCTAACAGTGTCAATCATCACTTCCTCCACAAATTTTATAAGAAGAACAAATCGGACAAACCTGGTTTCACAAAATCTGATAATCCAAAATCAATGGCCTTCAATGTTGAGTCTTCTTCTTTAGATGTAAACAAGAAATTCTGGTCAAGAGGCATGGACCAGTTAGTCGATACTATAAATAGTACTAGTATTCCATTAGTAAATCAAACATGCTAAAAAAGAACATTCAGCTCCAGCTGTTTGTTGACACACTATAATAACACAAGAGAAGGCAATCTAGGCTTCTAATAAACCATTTGTAACTCAAGACACACGGCTGAAGCTCCTACCTCAGGTTTAAGATCCCGATGTACCACACCCTGGAGATGGCAGAACGAAACAACATTCAGTATTTGTATCATCACCAACTTTGCATCATCTTCTGTATACTTGCCACCCCTGAACCATTAGGAAACATAACCTATTATAGGTGATGCCTCTCACACGAATATTCAAGCTCAAAACATCCAAAGTTACAGGATATTGCCCTCTCAAAACAAAATAAGTCCATACGAACTGATACCTCAAAAGTATTTTATCTAAAAGTTCACCGCCTTCGCATAACCTGAGAAATTAAGTAAAACTCAAGATCATGCTTCTACACATCATAAGCAAAAATAAGAGAATAATTAAACAACAAAAAAAGGCAAGCATGACTTACTCCATGACTACATAAACATTGTCATGATCTTCATAAGCATCATAAAATTGGATGAGATTGATGTGCCCAGTCAAAGCTCTCAATATCTTTACTTCCTTCCTCACATCCTCAATAGCTATAGCTGTGGTCATCTAGAAACACAAACAAGTACTCCCAACATCAGACATATAATATCATTAGAATTTGAAAATCGGCAAGCAAGATCCGGGCATTTATCTTTCATCTTCATAATACTAATAAAATGATTAGCCATTTCCAGACCTCATCATCCAATATTCAAATTAATTTATTTCAACCATCTTCCAAAACATAACCTAATCAAATGAAATCTCATTCTCAGACACTAGCCTCTTTACAAAATTAAACCCCTTTCTGAATAGAACAGATCTCCACAAATCAAAATCCATCAAGATGAAAAAACACCAGATCACCAAAATTGGAGAGAGAGAGGTTCCTCACCTTGGCTTTAGGTATGACCTTAACAGCAACTTCCTGGCCCTTGAGCTCCCCCTTCTTGAACTTGGCCTTACAAGTAAACCCAAAATGCCCTCGCCCAACTTCTTCCCCAACCTCATATTTGCTATAGAAATTCTTCGAAAAGCCGAAGCTTTTATCCAAACCTGCCCCTTCCACCTCCTTCCCCTCGGGTATAGCTGCCTCATTCGGCTTCACCGAGCCGTGCCGCCGCGCCAGCACCGCCTTGATGTGTTTTGCCGGAGACGGCGGCGGAAACGGCCTCTTGAAAAACCTCCTCGGCGTCCCACTCCCGGGCGCCGGAGATCTCGCCGGAGACTTCTTGGAGAAGAGATAATGAGCTGGGCTCGGGCTGTAGAAGGGGAAAAACGGAGACTTTTTTTCTGCTTCTTCGCCCTTTTTCTTCTCGAGGTTTCCAGAACTTCTCGCATTCTCGCCGCTATTCTTCGCCGGAACTGGTTGTTCACCGCTATTCTGCCCCGGAGCATAATTATCGCTGATTTCATCTGATGAATGGAAATTGAGCTCTTGAGAGGGTTTGGGTTTAGAAGTGCAAACTCCCATTTCCGTTTACACACACAAAATCTCTGTTTCTTTTTCTTGTATTGCTCCGCAGCAGCTCAAAACCTTGTTTCAATACAAAAAAAGGAAGCAATAAAAAACCCAAAAATTTCAAAGATTTGAACACATTTTTATAGAGGGACTTCAGCTTTGAATCTCTGCGAAAGAAGAAAGTGGAGAAGGAAGTGAGAGAGAGGGATCTGCGTAGAAGGTGATAAAAAGTAAACGACGATGGGTGCTTTGTAATAAAAAAGGAAAACTCAAAATTTGAAAAAAGGAAATGATTTTAGGTTTAATTAAATAATTAAAATAACAGTAATGAGGAATTATAATTATAGAAATGAATGTAACGACTGTGGTCCAGGGTGTACATTTGAGGTCCACGTGGCATGACGTGGTAGGTTTTAATCTTGATTAACAAGTGAGAATAAGAATTTGTTTCTTTTTCTCTTTGGAAACTAGTGAATTTTATTAATAATATTTTGGGATGGGTGACGAAGGAATTTCTTGATTAAGTTGTCTAATTTGTTTTCTTTTGATTGTCAAGATATTTCTTTTTGTTTTTTACTGTGTATGTTTGTCTGCAATACTTTGCTACCCCAAATACTCCCAAAGAGGATTAGTTGAATATATATGATAGTTAATCAAGCAGAAGTTAAGACAAGTTTATTGAACTTTTAGATTAGCTTCAAACTACAAATCTTGGTGCCCTTAAAGCATCTCCACACTCCAAGGGATGAGATAAATACAAAGGTAAATTAAATAACTATGCTATTTACATTTTCTTCATAAAAACTTATTATCCAATAGACCAATGAAAATAATACTCCATATTTAAAAAGGTATTATATCTTTGTCAATTTTAAAGAGGTATCTTTACTTCTTACTCTTAGTATCTTTAAAATGAATATGGTAGTGGTTATTATTTACTACTCCATTAATTTGTCAATTTATCTTCTTCCATTACTTTCTTAATTAATCTATTTTCTTTTAAAATGCTCTTAGATGTATATCTCTTACCGTCTTCCCATAACTTTATCTCTTTCAATATGAAGTATATTTTTGTCAAGGAAAAGAGATAAATTGAGAAAGTATATTTCTTATTCACTTATTAAAAATAGTGAATTCCAATGAAATAAGATAATTTGAAGGGGATATAGGAGTAAAAATAATCATTTCCTCCGTGCCATTTTAGGAGTCCTAGTTGAGTTCGTCATAAGTTTTAAGAAATGTAAAGGAAAGTTGGTGAATAAAGATAATGGAATGTGAGTCATACTTTTTTATGGAGTATTAATTTTATAATAAAATATGAGTGGAAAAAGGTTAGTGGAATATGAGGCCTAACACCAATTATGAAATATTTCAACCGAGACTCCTAAAGTGAGACACCCAAAAATAATAAATAAAGACTCTTAAAGTGGAATATAGTTTACATGAGTATAATATCTTCTCAAATATTATTGTCATTATAGATTGAGTTTTTATAAAAAAGGAGAGGCAAATATATTCTTCCTTCCTTGAAGACGCTCAAATGTGAGGATTAGAGGCTGACGCATTAAAAAATAGAGGCTACATTTTGAAATTTTTATTTGAAATATATATTTTTAGATAATTTAGATTGTTGATATGAACTTTTTTAATCTCTCTGTCCGCCATTACGAGTCTCATTTGAGTACGGCACGATCTTTAAGAAATACTCCATCCGTCCGCAAATAGGAGTCATGTTTCTTTTCGATACAATTTTAAGAAATGTTAAGAAAAGTGGATGAAATAAGGTTAGTGATATATAAGTCACACTTGTATATAGGAGTATAAGTTTTAAATGAAATAGGAGTGAATGTGAGCATATTACCATTTATAGTAAAAATGAACCACGACTCTTATTCATGCCGGACCGAAATAAAAAAATGATACTACTATTCGCGAACAAAGAGAGCATAAAGGAAAGTGAATAGAAATAGATAATGGAATATGAAACCTAATTTTATAGATTAGTGTTACAATAAAATGTGAATCGAATGAGTTAGTAGAATGTGATATCTACCTACTCCCTCCGTTACTTAAAAATAGAAACTCTTTCATTTTTGGTATGTCTCCCAAAAATATAAACTTTCTATTTAAGGCAATTTCTTTCTTACTAGTGAGGTGAGATTCATTTTCCATGAACACACTTTTTTTTTTCAATCTCTGTTACTTTTCAATTTTGCATTAAAACTTGTACTGTTTCAAAAAATATTATATTTTTAAGGAATAGAGAGTACTCCTCCCTCTGTCCCAAGGAAGATGACCATTTTTTAGGACGGCACGTGATTTTATGTATGCTAATTTTAAAGTGTTTAAAAAGGGAGAGAGAAGGTTGTTGGGTGTTTAAAAGTAGGAGGGTTGAATAAAGTAAGAGAGATAAAATGTTGTTGATATTTAAAAGTAGGAGAGATGCAAAAAGTAAGAGAGAGAAAAGATTGTTGAGTGTTTAAAAGTATGAGAGATGAATAAAGTAAGAAAGGGAAATGATAATTGAGGAATTTAAATATTTCCTAAATAAGAAAGGGATCATCTTGGTTGGGACAGACGAAAAATGAAAGTGGATCATCTTCTGTGGGACGGAGGGAGTACAATTTATAGTAAAAATAAACAAACTCCTAATGGCATATTAACTAAAATAGTAAACCAATTTGAATAAGTTTGAAGACACTATAACATTAAAAAATACTACTCCCACGTTCCTTGTTAATAGATGCATTTTTTTTCAACACGAAGTTTAAGAATAGTGTGTTAGTGGATAATGAATAAAGTAAGAGAGAATAAAGTAGAAGAACTATGCGATGAAGAGAGAATAGAGTAAGACAAATTGTTTATTTTTGCCAAAAAAAATGATTTAATTAATTTGGAACTTCACAAAATAGTAAATGATTCTATTAATATAGAATAGAAGGAGTACTAGTAAGCATAGTATGGACTTACACGACCGCGGCCCGTCCATTAGGGCCGGCAAATCATGCGGATTGGGCCGTTATCGGGTCAACCTGACAATGACCCAACCCAATAAGGCCTAACCCGAACCCGATTTGTTAAGGAAACCGAATCCGAACACGAACCCGACCTGCTACCTTCAAATCCGAACACGACCCGCACCCGATACGAACCCGTTATCGACACGATATAATATGGGTTGACACGACACGATAACGACCAGAACCTGATATTACACGATTAAAATCTGATATTACACGACTAAACCTTATTTTTTAACATAATTTACACAATTAAAATTTGTTTTATACTATTTAAACCTAATTTATAAGAAATTAAAAAATTAAAGTAATATATAATTTTAAAAATAAAAATAATAATAATAATATTATTTCTTAATGGGTTACCTGTATCCAACCCGCATCCGACCCGAACCCAACCCAAAATTATCGGATTCTTAATGGGTCAACCCGATAAGGACACGAACCCAATAAGACTTGACCCCAATGTAGAAATCATGGAATAAATATGCCCGGTCAATGGATTTTGACCAAATAATAAATGTGACGAGACATCTAATTTTGTGAAATTAAATAATATAGCGTCGATCTACATTTTACGTAGATAAATGTAGTATATTCACTTTCTCAAATCCGATTTCCGGTGAGTGAGAAATAATGGATTAAAGTTGGGCATACTTAGCTTTTTAATTAAAGCTTGGAATTTGAGCATAGGGAATAATTAACTAGTGTTAATTATCCAACATTGGAAAAGTGACACATCTTTTAACGTGTTTAAATTAAGTGATTTTATGTTACTTAATAATTATAGTGGACCAAGATGGGTGAAAGAGCCCACATGCGGGCGCGCCACCGCCGCCGACCGCCCGCCCGAGCCAGTGCTCGCGCTCGCAGTCGCAGTCACAGGCCTCGGGCCTCGGACTTGGACTTGGATCTTGGCAATTGGTCTTTGGGCTCGGGTCTGGACCCGTAGTAATCTTTTTAGACCACCGCTGAGTCAGCAATCCAAGTGGCTTGACACATCGTCAAGCATGACACAGTCAAAGCTGCCACGTGAGAAAACCACACGCTCCACACGCGAAAGGCACACTCCTGCCACACGCTTGTAACCGCCGACGATTACGAATCTGCCATGATGAGCCTTCATGGCTTGGTTGACTCTGCATGGTGGCTTGACCTATAAATAGGCTAGTCATTCCACTGGATTAGACACAATTCACAAGCATAATAGCATAAGCTCTCTCCCTCTCTCTGCATTGTCTTTCTGTCGAAAGCTCCGCCCTCTCCTCCATCTAGTTCGTCGGATCTCTGTTGATTGCGGTACTGCTTCACCAGAGACGTAGCCGTTTTATCTTTGGGGACGAAACGCCAATCCGAAGAGCACTACCTGGGCGTATCTCGTCTTGAGGAAAGAGGACTCCTCGACTCGGCTAACAAATTTCACGGTTTAGTTGTTTCGATTTTCAGTTGTAATTTCAGTTCAGTTTTCATTTCTATTCATTCTTTTGGGTTGTATTACGCCCGGTTGTATCTCTTGTAATCCTAGAAACTAACACCCAACCCAATAATTTCGTGTGGATTCGTGTCGGATTATCATATCGTGTCGAAAAATGCCAGCCCTACCGTCCATCATATCAATTGTTTCCGTCAATAGTTTTACTTTTTAAATTTTATTCTACTAAAAAAAATATTTCCAACTTTTGTGTTATATTCATACCAACATGTACGACTTACAATATACGATCATGTATTACATTTATTAGAAGGTTCCATCCAGTTTTAATTCAGTTGAGTGTAAAATATTAAAATTTTATTTTAAAATGGATTGGAATGCCATGAGCAATAATGATTAATCATTTCGACAATTTTAGAAGATATATTAAGTTGAATAGAACATTACAGGAACACTAATATTTTATAGGTCGAATTTAAGTAAAATGATTCAAGAATAGTGACAGTAAATTTTTCCTTAATAAAAATATTTGTGTATAATAACTATAGTAACGTAAAAAAGTGTCCATTCTATTATAAGATATAAAATTTTGTATTTTGTGCCATTTCGGAAATTGTATAATGAAGTTGCAACCATAATGATTGGGTCGAAATGTTATAAAATAGTACTCCCTTGCAACCATAATGATTGGGTCGAAATGTCATAAAATAGTAATCCCTCTTTCCGTGAATAGGAGTCCCATTTTCCATTTTAGTCCGTCCGCGAATAAGAATCCCGGTTCAACTTTACCGTAAATAGTAGTAATAGGGTCCTACCTTCCACTAACTCATTATAGTCACATTAAAACTAATATATACAAGTGGGACTCCTGTTACACTAACTTTTTTCCACTCACTTTTCTTAATATTTATTAAAACTCGTGTCGCCCATAAATGGGACTTCTAATGTCGGACGGATGGAGTACTATATTTTTTTGCAAACAAACATGCTAGAATCCAAAAATAAGGTACACCTACATGGCATCATATACTTATTTGTGAAAGAAATCCCTAATGCACATGGTGAAAAATTGAAAATCGAACGAACTTGCCATGAGAGTAAATTCTCATGGTTTTGCATTTTTAAATATGAAACTCGATTTTATTAATAAAACTAAAGAAGTAGTAGTATAATCTAGTATTGTAAACTTTGATAATTGTAATTTGTACGCAAACGGCACGCCAAAAAGCGATGCAAAATATTAAATTCCGGTACCGGAATTCTAGATATACTCTTACTTTGGAAAGGAAGAAAATAGAAATAAACAAACACAGTATATAATTTATTGAGACGCCGTTTAAATAAGACAAATAATTTGAAGTAAGAATAGTGGATCGAAAAATCCTTTGTCTTGGTGTTGTGCCGCAAGGATCAATCAATTCAAACTTAACTTGTTATGCTTTTTCAATTATTTTTCTTCTCTATTTTTTATTATCATTTTTATGCTCCTTTTCTGTAATGTCTTCGAGCCAACTATTTGTGCCCATTACTGTTCTCTTATTTTTTTTCATTTTATAAGTATGCTGGTAATTTTTTGCAATGTCTTCTATACAACTTTTTGACTCTCTTAATTATTTATTTATTCATGTTTGAACACAAACAGAAATAAGCTTAAATTGGTGGGCTAGTTAAGAAAAGAAGGTCTTACTCTTACGTGAAGGAGGTCAGATTTTTTTTGTTAAATAAAATTATAGACACGTTTAATCATATTCAATACTACGTTTATTTTAGAAGAGATTTAACACATACTCCTTCACCATGTTAACTAGCCTGTCAGGCGCCTAAAATTTAATTCAATAATTGAATGCAGTAATGTTTTAAAAGGTCATATATGTAACTAATATTTTACAAAAGTTGATAAATTTGAAAAAAAAATGGAAAAATCGTGATAGAAACTTTAATCGACTCTTTTTAAGGAGCTTGACTATGATTTTAGAGCATATCTCCAATAGAAATAGCTCAGCCATAACCTAGCCACAAACTCCTCCTGTCACATCAGCAGCACTAAAAACTCCTTCTGCCACATCATCAGGACAAACAAGTGGACAAGCAACTGGACAAGCAATAGTCTAGTCATAGCCTAGCCACAATAAACAAAATTATAAAAATAAATAATTAACAATCGCACAAAATACGAAATTAAATTTACGACACGGATACGAGAAAATTCAATAATAATATTAAAATAAAAAAGTACATTAATTAAAAAAAATACATTAATTAAAAAAAAACTAACGACGTGCGGTCCTCTGCGCACACAACTCTTCAATTAAAACAAGTGGTGCAAATGGAAATGACATGCAAATTGATGGATATTTTAGTGAAATTGGATTAACTTGATTGATCAATATGATCATAATGAGACATCAAATAAGTTGGAAGTACGGAGTGTACACTTATTTGAATTCGTTATGATTAGACGGGGGTCCAAGGGGCAGCGCCCTTGGCTGGGGTCGAGCTGTCAGCTTGGAAATTTTTTATTTCCATTAAAGTTGCTGTACAGAATATTCATCCGGAAACGTAATTTCCGAAAGTTGAAGGACTAATTTGCAATAATTTGAAAACGAAGAGACACGACTCTTCGTCTTCAGCCTCTTCTTATGATCGATTTATGGTTCAAAGTTGAGATCGAAATATAGACATACAAATCGCGTATATATAGTGTTTCGAAAAAAAAATAAAAATTGAGCTGGCCGATCGGGAGCCTGCAATGGCGGTCAGCCGATCGGCGAGCGCATCGGCCAAAGCCCGAAAATTGGCGTGCGCTCGCCGATTTTCTCCCCGATTTGCCGCTCGCCGCCTGCAATGGTTCGGCGAGCGGACCGGCCAGCGCCAGGAATCGGCTAGCCGATCCGCTAGCCGCCATTGTGGATGCTCTTAGAAAATCAATGTTCCATAGTGTTTCGACTTTCGAGTTATTCAAGTCTACAATTTTGCTATTTAATACTACTATTAAATACGCGGTTGTTTTATATTTATCTTGTGCACAATATTTGATTGTATCCGCTCATTGTTGTAAATTAATGTTGCCCCTTTTATATCATTGATTTACACATAAATTTAGTTGAATAATCATGATGCCAAATCATTAAGAATAGTTCAATCGAATACAATTTGAATAACATAATTAGATATATACGGTTTTTTCAAATGTGTAAATAAATGAAACTATACAATACTATAATCACTGAAAACTAAAGACTTGTGTTGCTTTATTGAATATGTAATTCCTTTTTAAATTGACCGAACAAAATATAACTCTTAAATTATCTTTACATTTTTTAGCTCGAAATAATAGAATAAAAATGTAAATATTCAATTTAACTAAAATTGGATACAATAATAACAACAACAACAACAACAACAATAATAATAATAATAATAATAATAATAATAATAATTATAACTATAACTATAACTATAATTGAACTTAATTGAAAAGATATCCAGTGTTCGAATTGTAATACTGCATATCTCCATCTGCATGGGTGTGAATAATTTGATTTAAATTGAAGTTCATGCCTGAATATACATTGTGTTCATTATATGATTTAAACTTACAATATAATTTTAGTTGAACATATAGCCACAAAATATAAAGTCGTAACTCGTAACCACTTTCCTCCAACAAAAGATATATGATCTATGTGTGTGAGTTGGTCAACGACGGTAGAGAAATTAATATCTAAAGTCAAAGTCTCAAGTTCGAGTTCTCCATAACACGATCTTTAAATTTAAATTCATTTACTATGATTTATCCATCCAAACAAAATGTTTGATATAATTAAACAATAGTGTCAAATATTGTTTGTAATAAACAATTCTTTTAAATTAGAACTTTGGGAATTTCAATGATAGTGGCGAACAGTTTCGTTAGCCAATGGAGTTTCAAATTTAACATAGAATTTGTACAAATATAATTGAGGCGTATTGGGATGAGTCCTTTGCTCTTGGGATGTACATCGTGCCTGAAAATTTATCCAATTTTTCTATATTCGTTCGTCTCCCAAAATTTATCTTATTTCACTTTTTATTATTTTTAGTAGTGGACCTCATATTCCACTAACTCATTATTACTCACATTTTATTATAAAACTAATATATAAAAGTAGGACCTACAATCCACTAACTTTTTCAACCCACTTTCCATTACATTTCTTAAAACCCATGTCGGGTCAAAGTGTGACAAATTTTTGGGGACGGAGGTAGTATTATTATACCAATGGAGTGGATTACTTATATTCACTTTATATATTTTATTTGCATTTTGTTAGCTCTCTAGCGAGAATGATAGAGGCTTCCAACCTCATTAGTTACCAAAATCATGTCCGTGAAATTCAATGTAATAGGGAATATGCAAATAGGCCCACAATCATGTATCTATCTTTTCAAAGGAAAATAAGGTAAGTAAAATTAGCAGAGAGTGATAGATGGATTTTTATAGGTAGGGAAGTTGTAATATTGGGCTATGAAAGTTATTAAAATATTTAGAAATTAATATGTTACCTTAAAAAAGTTATACATGTAAATTAAGGAAACCACTACAAAAAAAAAACCAAAGTAAATTTTACAGACCAACAACTTTACTTGATAATTACGAGCACATTGCGAGTGGACATCGATCAACGAAAACTTTATCAGGCATTTTGCAAGTAACATTGAAATTACAGGTCGTATAAAAAATTTCAAAGTATGTACCGAGCAATGCTTTGTTGTTGAATTACCAAGTACAACCTTACTCGATAAACAACCAAATTTTTGGAGCAATTTTTTATATAATTATGATTCTACTCGGAAAAAATTTGCACCAAAAAAAAATCTATCAATTTTGAGACAATTCATACTTATTCATGTTGCATGAAATATTATTTTCGGACAATAAAGACAATTGAAAATGAAATCCAAAAAAAAAGGAGAAAAAATTCAAGCCTATTAATGAATTTTATGTGAGGTCATTAATTAATTACTTGAATCACATTGCTACAATTATGAAAACTCATGTGCTAATTAATAAGTTCGTAGGAGAAGTATTATATTCAATATAAATGAATATCAATCACTAGAAATGGATTTTACCAATCACTACATTCTAGGCCTTGCAAATCATGCATTATCCTACTAACTAACCAAGTATTTATTACTGATTTACTTCTATAATACTACTCGACCACTACATTTATCTAGCTCCCAATCCATACTTTTTTATGAAGTGAGTTACGTTACCAATTAATATTTTGTTTATCGAAAAGTAGAAAAAGAAAGCAATTGAGAATCACCAACAGCATCTTGGACAAAACAAATTGCACAACCATCCAAACAGGAGTGAAACAAATAAAAAAAAGGAAAGGAAAGAAAAATAGTAGTAGTAAATGAATACTAATATTTGAGGTAGATATGACAGGCACATAATCCTTGTCCCATAAATATTTCGACCCCATTTTTGTGTTAATTGTGATAACGATGTCTGCAACTTGCAATAACTGCTTCTAAGTGGCAAACCTCATCAATTCAATCTTGAAACCTTTTCTCTCTCACTTTTTCTTTCACCATCACTTATTTACATTTATACCTCTTTTATATCAACTATTATAATATTTTTGTCATAACAATTACAGAAAAAACGTCTGACCAACACAAGAAATCAAAATCAGTTAAGCAACACATATATGAGCATTATCTGTCATACTCATTCATTGAATAAATCTAATAAACACAAATAACAAGAAATGAAAAACTCACAAAGACAGACAATAGTTACTACTACTATAATTCTTTTTATTAATCCTAATTATATCTATAATGATTTGATTTCATTTTTGAGCTTTAAAATATTTAGTAAGTAAAGGTGAGACATGACTCAATAATAAATTAAATAGTACTATAGTCAAAACTTGATCAATATTATAGTGTTATATGGGTGACTCTATTACCCCCTAATCTACCACACTATATGATCACCAATACATCCTTTTTTTAAAACAATTGTTAGGTTCACTTCATACCGGCACATCATCTACACTAACACATATACATTCACATCAAGTTACATATATTTGGTGAACGAATAACTAAGATTTCACATTAATTTTATCACCCCAAAATAGAATTACTAGTATTGATTTGGAGGTGACATTTGTACGTGTAATGAGATATGCATGCTACCCAACTCAAATTACTTTCAACAACTTCACCAACCCAACTTGATGGAAAAACTTGCTTCACTCGTTGATTAAGAAAAGGGCTTCTAACGATATGTTTTTCCCATTATACATAAATAAATATACATGCAAAAAGGTAATCTTGACCACCACTTTCTGTGTCTTAATTGCCACGAAATTAATTCACGTCTACTTAACAATAAATAAGATTAAATGCTAGCTCCTTTTGATTTTCAAACGCCAAGGGTATGAATATCATGTTATATTATTAATTACTTAGTTTTTCACTTTTTTTGTTTGAACTTCTTTTTCGTATCATTTTTGTCTGGATGGTCTAGAAACTAAGACGCGTCACATTATTGCACTGCACATATGAGAAAAAGTAAATGAAAATTATGCATAGGCTATAATTAACTAACTGATCTTGTAATCCCTTTGTCCACTAACAATAATCTTGGTAGTATACGAAACAAGTTTTAATGCAAAATTAATACAGTGTAAGAGTCACTAAAATCTCGTACAACGGTTGCAACTAGTTATTAATTTAATTATGAGTTATTTTTTGTTGTAGTTAGAGTTTATAAATTCCAAATTAGTGTTTATTAAAAACTTATGTAGAATTTATTAATCTTTAAATTTATAATGTATAAATCTCTCATTTCAAATTATTAATTTTAATTAATTAATTAATTCGTTGTCTATGTCAATCAAGTATTAAATACTTGTTCACGTGGATTTGACTAGTTTATGTATATGCACTACAATTTTTTTTTCTTTAATTCACTTGACTTGTTCATTCATATTATACATTTATTACTAATATTAATTTATGTAAAAGCTGAAATTATTTTGTGCCGCGTAAATAATACACGCTTCTTGCATATCCCACAGTATAAGCCGTGTTTAATTGTGGAAAGCAATTCACAAGGAGGAAATCATGCACAATTTAATAATAATAATAATAATCTTTTTTCATTAAGATATTCTAGAAAACTTTAACAATCAAAACTATTGAGGTCTGTACATGCATTCAACTTTGTCAAAAAAGTCAAGTAAAATAATAATGCAAGTCATGTTATATATATATATATATTAAAAAGAAAGATCCTTAATCAATCCATTTCATTCACCTTATTAAAGATTCTCCAAAGGGCAATCTGTCTTATATATATTGGTGTTGACTTCAAATAAAAAGAGAGCGACAATGATGAAAAATGATTTGTTACAATATAAAGTCAAAAGCATGGACCCCTCACCTATTATACCTTTTAATCTTTTATCATATGCAATATTGTGTAATCTCTCTAGATCTCTTTTATCTATCCATGTGTCCTTAAATTTACACGAAGATGAAACTCCCAAGATCTTTACTTCTTTATTCGACTAAAGAAGAGCAATAAAATCGAGATGGGGTAGTCCTTGATCAGTTTTTAGAGGTTCAAATGGAGTGGTCTATGAGTTCCCAAACAAGTTAGAATATAACACGCATGATTCATGAATATGATCATATGATTATGAAGAAACAATTTATAATTTTAAAAAATATAATTACTGAAAAATATTACTACTATAGTATTTTAATTGCCAATTGAATAAGTGTATTTGTAAATTCAATTTATATGTTGGAATCAAGCTGCAAGCTAGGTAATAAAATTCGAATTACGAAGCATATACTGTAGTTCATTTCATGTGATTCGACCAAAGAGACATCTTTCTATTGTTTCACCTACAAATATCCAGGAATGGGACAGAAACAATCCTCGATTTAACTTTGAGTAATAAATAGTGGTAAATAAAAGTGGAGACAAAGGATAAACATAAAAATGTGAGTTCGTGGTGGACCAACAAAAACTAGCTACCCTAAATGGTGGTACCATTAATGTTGGCGGGCCCAATTTGATACGCGTGCCATTAACTTTACCCTATACGGCCCAATTTTTAAGCCTAAGGCTTAGGTGGGAACTTTTCATTTTTTTGTCATTATATTTGGTATAATATCATACTACCAATTTTCGGAGTTAAGAAATTTCACCTTGTAATTTTTGGAGACAATTTACAATAAGAGACTACTCTATATATAGAAAAAATAAATAGCTCTAATTCTAGTTACACTAGCAAATAGAATATCACAAGTTAAATACTCCTACTATATACTATATCATATTAATAAAAAACAAATCATAAACATGGTAGAAAACATATTAGGTCTGACTTACTTCCTTTTATGCTCCATATTTAACAATCTTCTACCTGGAGGCTGGCGACTTCCAAACAACCATATCTTCATGATCTTCTTACTGCATCTGCTAAGCATCATCTAACTTTTTATTTAAATTTTAAGACCAATTGAATTTATGCATAACTTCAGTTTCGCTCAGGTCACTATCTTAGTAAACATGTATGCTAGATTCTCAAATATCTTCTAGGTTGCAGCATTTTGGTCTCCAACAAGTGCTGAATGTAATGATACTTCAACTCTAAATGCTTTGTTCTAAAATGAAACAGTTTTTTTGCCAAGAAAATAACACTCTAGTTGTCCTTGTAAAATATGTCTCCTTCCCAAGCTCATCTAAGAAACTGTACAACCACGTCATCTCTGTAGTAGACAAAGCGACGGTCTTCAACTTAGAAGTCCATGAAATATAGTTGTAATACCACCATAAGTGAAAACATAGCCAGTTGTACGTCTTACTTTTTCTTTTTGGTCCATTCACCTAAAAATTTGTCTCATTTTGTATTTACAAAAACTATATCATAATTTTTTTTCTCTATCTATTTCTCTCTCCTATTTTATATCTTTTCTGTCTCTCTTTCATACTTGTCAATTACTGTTAAATTCAAATCTTCCGTAAATAAAAACTTTTTTATAAACCGATAGAGAAATAATTAGATATGAAATAGTAAAATGATGTGCACCTAATATAAAAAACATAGCCACAAAAGCAATAATTGGAATCTCCATTGTCACCTAGAAAACATTATAGTTGGCCGTGCACACTCTCAATCACTAATGCGCATCTCCCACAGACATGTTGTAGGCTAGCGGTAAACCCATTATTGGCAAAAGGCAAAAAGTATAATTTAGTTGTCCAATTAACTTTGGTGTAAAATGAACATATTGATGCAATTTTTGGGTGATTTAATTATTTAGTATAGACATGTTCAGTCGTTATCTTGAGGAAAAAAGAGAGGATGAAGTTGAAAATTTGAAGTTGATGAGGTAGGACCACATTAGTGTAATACTCGTGACATAATAAACACGAAACTCAAGTTAAACTTAGAGGTTGCCTCAAATCTCAAGCATTATTCAAACATACATTTCATGCATGCTTACAACATCGATCCATCGCACTCAACATATTCGTTTTTGGATAAATGAAAAGAGAGATGCTTCGTTCACAATTTGAAAATATATAATCACTACTACTTTCTCTCTTGATTTAAATGAGACATGAAGTGCTCTAAACTAAAATACACTATACAAATAAACTCTTGAGAAAAATTTATGTGCCAATTAAGAATTAATACGAATGGTAATAAAGCTGTGCCATACTTAGCACAGAATCAAAATTCGACGATAGCGTGAAGTGCTGAAATGTGTGAAAATCTTGTGTTACATCATATTCGATACGACTTAGTTTGAAATGGCGTCAATTTTTATTGTTAGAGCATCTCCAATAACCGGCGTCACCACCGCGAAGCCGATTTTTCGCCCACGCCGGTTTGTCGCCGAACCATTGGAACCGGCGTGGGCGAAATCGGCGTCAAAATCGGCATCGCCATGCCGATTCCCGCGCTGACGCCAGTTCCGAAGCCGATCCTCACGGGCGCCATTGTGCGTCCCGGATCGGCGCCAAACCGGCGTCAAATTTTTAATTTTTTTTTAATTCGAATTTTAAAAATTCGAATTTAAAAAAAATATTTAAAAATACTATTTATTTATGAAAATTGTTTTTAATATTTAAAAACAATTTTTACAAATAAATTTATACAAGAAATTCGTAATAGCCCATATATATTTAATGGGCTTGCGAATTATGAAACCATTCTAGGTTGTCTCTCTTTTATAGAGACATCCTTGAATGTTTTATGTTCCACATTCGATGTGGGACAAAAACCACTCTAGGTAGTCTCTCTTTTATAGAGACATCCTTGAATGTTTTATGTTTCACATTCGATGTGGGACAAAAATCATTCTAGGTTGTCTCTCTTTTATAGAGACATCCTTGAATGTTTTATGTTTCACATTTGATGTGGGTCATTCTAGGTTGTCTCTCTTTTATAGAGACATCCTTGAATGTTTTATGTTTCACATTCGATGTGGGACAAAAATCATTCTAGGTTGTCTCTCTTTTATAGAGACATCTTTGAATGTTTTATGTTCCACATTCGATGTGGGACAAAAATCATTCTAGGTTGTCTCTCTTTTATAGAGATATCCTTGAATGTTTTATGTTCCACATTCGATGTGGGACAAAAATCATTCTAGGTTGTATATCTTTTATAGAGACATCCTTGAATGTTTTATGTTTCACATTCGATGTGGGACAAAAATCATTCTAGGTTGTATCTCTTTTATAGAGACATCCTTGAATGTTTTATGTTTCACATTCGATGTGGGACAAAAATCATTCTAGGTTGTCTCTCTTTTATAGAGACATCCTTGAATGTTTTATGTTTCCATATAGAAATATTGTACCTTTTTAATTGTACTTTTTAATTTTTGTACTTTTTTTAAATTATTGTACTTTTTTTTAAAATTAATGTACTTTCTAAATTTTAATAGTATTATTCGAATTTCACGTATTTGTCTCGTAAATTAAATTCCGTGTGTTGATACAAGTGTAAATTAAATTATATAATTGTTATTAGTGATGTGGATATGTAGTGTGAAGGCTATGTGAGGGCTATTTGATGTCCAGTTGATATGGCAAGCTGATGTGGCAGGAGAATTGTAGTGCTGATGATGTGGCAGTGTGAAGGCTATTTGATGGCTATTTGACGTCCGTGCTTATTGGAGATGCTCTTAGGGAATATTTTGCAACATGAGATTTTCCATATATAAGCACTCGGCAGGGCCACGCCATTTTCACATTGCTAATGTATATATTCATTCAATTACGTTTAGATTTGAAATAAATCTTAAAGCTCGTGTACTAATGTGAAATGAAAATGTCAAACTAAATTTTTTTGATTCAATTCAATTAAAATCTACTGAATAGCAATAGGAAAAATTAACAACTACTGATATTATTATAAAATAAGTTGAAATATTAAGGTTGAAAAATAGTAATAATGCCCCAAAGTTGAAAATACACGCTAATAAAGTATACACTCGATATATAGGAGTAAATAAAATTATATTGGGCTGACCCATTCTAAGCCTGTGCTAGGCAGTTTTTACTTTTTACCCATTTGAAGATAGAAATCCAAATGCTATATGTTGATATAGGCATAAAATTAATTATTTTTAATCAAGTATGGGCCACATTTCTCTCACTAAAAACTAGTATTCCATTCATTTCCAACATAATTGAGATATTTCTTTTGGGCGCAGAATTTAAGAAATTGATGTGTTAAAAATTAAAATGAAGAGAGTAAAGTAAGAAAGAAAATAAAGTAAAATAGAAGAAGTTAACTTTGGTCCGATTGTGATCCGAGTTGAAATGTTTGGGATCTAAAAATTCAAAAGATAATGCCTATGACCAAAATCGTAAAATGGACATATGTTCAGGACCATTTTTAGCCTTTAGTCATATTTTTATTTCATCCCTTTTTACTTATTCTCCAATTTGTCTAATGGCACTTGCTCGTGATTTATCCTTAGGAAAGTGAGAGAGTTTACCTATATAAGACATTTTATATGGAGTATGTAGCATTTGCATGTGAACAATCCTTATGTTGAAAGATAAAACAGATTTTCTTGAAACATCAATACTAAGTCTCAAGAAATATTGAAATACCAAAGATAATTCTTGCAAGTCATGCAAATTCTAAAACTGATCAAATGCAAGAAGGGAGTTGCAACTTGCAATATTTGGGCATTCTACCGGAATCCTGATAGAATGATTTATTTGCCAACAAAACATTCCTACCATATTTAAGGAAGACTCAACCAAAGTAGAATTGTTTCAATTGCATCACTCATTATAAAATGTATATAAAATGATATCACCCATTTCTTCACTTCATTGTATCATGTCATATATAGCCCATTGTTATGGCCTTATGGGTGCAATTTGCAAGGCACATTGCAGCATATTGATATCACCCACGAATCGAAGTGCGCTATTGTGAGTTCACATTTAGTCATTTAGGGAAAGATGGAATGTAATAATCTATAGAGTTAGATATTTGTCATTAATTATTTAGTTTTGGAAATATAAAAAACATATTCGTTAGGTTTGAAAATATCAAAGGAGATTAATTATAGGTGTTAATGACAATAAATTATACTCCATTAAAGGAGTAACACCTTTTAATTTTCCTTCTTTATATAAAAAATTGAAGTTGAAGAAACTTTCCATTTAGACCATCCACAATAGGAATAGCCCAGCAATAGCCCAGCCATAGCCTAGCCACTGCCACATCATCAGCACTAAAAATCCTCCTGCCACATCATCAAAACAAGCAAATAGCCCAGCAATAGCTCAGCCATAGCCTAGCCACATAATATCCACATCACTATTAACAAATATATACAAAATGAAATAATTAACAATCACACAATATACGAAATTTAATTTACGAGACATATACGGAAAAAGTTTAATAATAATATTAAAATTTAAAAAAGTACAATAATTTAAAAAAATACATTAATTTTAAAAAAAATACAATAATAAAAAGGAGTGCCAATTCACTCCTCGTCTCCGTCGTCGCCGCCTCCGTCGCTGTCGCCACCATCGCCGCCTCCGCCACCGCCACCGCCGCCGCCGCCGGTCTCCCTCCGTGCCGCCTCCAACTCGTCCTGCAGGCTCATGAGCAAGGTTTGAAGCACGCTCTTCTCCACGGGATTCGTCGCCACCCGCCATTCGGCCATCGTCTTGATCAACTGAGCGCGCGTTTGGGCGCGAGCGAAGAATTTGAGATCCTCGGTGGATTGGCCAAGGGGGGATGCCGACTGGACCTCCTGGGAAGCCCCGGCGTTCCCCCTCGCCTCCCGCTGAGCGCGCTTGCGCCCCATCGGGCGAGGTCGGCCACCGACCGAACGCGGCGTGGGGAACTCCTGCGTCGTCTCGGGGAGGTCGTGGGAACCACCGCTGCTGCCGCTAAAATCGCCGGTGTAGTTCAGTCGTTGCTTCTTCGGCCAGCCAGAGTCGACACCTACTCGGAACTTCTCGGACTCGTTCAGCACAAGATAGCAGTTCCAGTAGGTGAGTCCTTGTATACCCCCTTCAGTGGGAAGGCTTTCTCAGCTATTCTCCTGCAGTCCTCCTCCGTTTGGCCACTGCTCATCATGCGGAGTGCGTTGGTGTACAAACCCGAAAATCGGGAGACCGCACTCCTGATTCGGTTCCAGGCCTTCCGGCAATCCTCCCCGTTGCGTGGCCTCCCCTTCGGGCAAAATCTCATGTAGGCTGCTGCTATCTTACCCCACATGTTGACGATCCTCTGCTCGTTCGAAACGAGAGGATTGTCGCAAACACTCACCCACGCCTTGCAGAGCGCGACGTTCTCCTTGTCCGTCCACCTCCTCCGTACCTCCTCCTCACCCGGCTGCGACGACTCGCCGACCTTCTTCTTGCCCTTCTTCGCGAGGGCGCCACGCACCCGCTCTGCCCCTCCCCCTTCAACGAGAGTTTCCGGAGCTCCGGGAGTATCAAACACCAAGTCATCTAAGGAGAAACTATCAAACCCCAAGGGCGTTTGGGTCGATGTGTGCGATGAACCAGTCGAAAAATCTAAACTGGGGCGATAGACATCCCCCGCCGTCGCCGGGGACCCCCCATAAGTCCACTGTGTAGCCGGTACTACCCCCGGAGTCCCCTGTGTTGGCGGTACCCCCCGGGCATCATCTGCATCCCGGGTGCCCATCCCGGTGGTGCCCACCCCGGTACCGCCGGAAACCCCCCCAGCGGACTCCCCCCCGTTGGCATCCCGGAATACATCTGCTGTCACGGGTACATGTTGTAGTACCCGGGCATCTGACCCCATCCACTTCCCACGGGGATCGACGGAGTTTGTGACCCGCTACTCCCTGAACTAGGCTCGTTGTTGAGATCCATTTCCCTTGTTGATCTTGTACAGAAATTAAGATATAGAGAGTACTCGTTAAAACAAGTGGTGCAAATGAAAATGACGAGCAAAGCGCGTATATATAGTGTTTCGGAAAAAAAAAATTAAATTTCGCGCTAGGCGGTGCGCTGGGCGATCCGGGCGCTGCAATAGCGCCGAGCGGACCGCCCAGCGCCACGCGACCGCCCAGCGCTGCGCGGTTTCTCTCTCCATTCGCCCGCTGGGCGACTGCAATAGACCGCCCAACGAACCGCCCAGCGCCGGCGCTCGGCTGGGCGGCATTGTGGATGGTCTTACCGCCGCGCCCCATAGTTGCCTCGTGATTATCGATCGTCCTAGCCACAATCGCACCCTAATATCGAACTATATAAATTGAGTAGTGTGTAAAACCAAGTAAGACTCAAAGAACTACTAAACACCTTCAAAAATATAGCAAATGTTGCATTTCTTGAATATTAGCATCATTTTTTTCTTTTCTCATTAAACGAGTAGAAAAATACTACTCCCTCCGTTCCATAGTAGTGGAGTCATTTTGCCATTTTGGTACATTTCATAGTAGTGGAGTCATTTCCCTTTTTAGTAAAAGTTAACACATTTCTTCTCACTTACTTTACTCTCTCTTACTTTATTCTCTCTTCATCTCTCTACTTTCTTAATCTCCGTGCCAAAAAGAAATGCCCCTACTACTATGGAATGGAGGGAGTACTATATCATAAGAATTGCATATTATTGTACATAGTAGCTGAAACCAGCATGATCAGCAGTGATTTAGATAGGAAGCAATTATGCTCTGGATCTGCCACTGACAATGATGACACGCCCAGTCCACAAAAAATGCAGCACATATGTAGCATAGGATAGGAAGGATATCCTCCTCGACTTGTATATTTTCCCTGACTTATACTTAGGAGTATATATGTAGATCAATATATATTAAATCTGCAAATAAATAATTACTTTGATGGAAACAGAGGCCCAAGAAGAGGCCGAACACTTGTTATTCACAAATTTAAAATTTGGTCACTCAATTGCATTACATAATTGGCATATGATTAAGCCGGGGTGAAATTGGTTCCTAATTTAATGAATTTTCCGATGAAAGCTATCTATATCCATGTAAATATTTAGATATTGTATAATTTTCGCCAACCTCTGTTTTGGTAGTATATAAAAGTAGTTAAACTATGTAAAGGAATTACCGTGGCGAATGAGCGCTAAACACGAGTTTTGATCTCAAGGCTATGAAGAAATTTTGATGGCTAAAATTGCTAAAAAAAGTTAAATGTATAGTAGAGAATATCATTGTAGATCTTTACAATTTGATGGACGGAAATAGTTTCTAATTTATATTGTAAAAATAATTCTTATTTGAACCAAATCATGTATTTCCATATATATGAAATTTACTATACTAAAATGATTTCATTAGGATAGCATCCATCATAACATGATTGTTGAATTATAAAAGCCATAAAAAAAGCGAAGAAGAAATGTGATAGAAAATGAAAGAAGATTAAGCAAGAAAAGAGGTAATTGAGAAAATGGAAATTGAAAACTCATTGATGTAGTCTTGTTCTAGCAGAGGTCACAGAATAAGAAGTCAAAGCAGCTATCCGTACAGTCGTAGAAGCAAGAGCAGCTGCAAAGCAATCAGAAATCTCAAAAGCTAAATTTCAAAGCATGAGACAAATGGAGTAGTAAAGAAAAGTAATTACCACTGGTTAATGGCTTTGTCTTGGTCGTCTTCCATGGGAGGATACTTTTCAATAGATTGAACTTGAGGTGGATCCATTCTCTCTCTCTCTCGAAAATGGGGGAAGAAAGTAGAAGATGCAGCTTTATGGAGTATTCAACACTGCCAAACAACTTTATTTGTTTTGGTTATCATTAGTGCGTTCCGCGTTGGAATTTGTTTTATTTTGTAACCATTTTAGGAAATGGACCGCCAACCATATCTCTTGTATTGGCCTTCATTTTTTTAGGAAATGGACCGCGTTGGAATACTATAAGAATAAGCATTAATTAAAAAAAACATATGTACAAGAAAAGCATGTAATTTGATAAAAAGAATGTAATTGGATTATATTACAAAACTCCAAAGGCATATGATGGGAAAGGGAAACACTACCAAAAAAATGTGTACATACATTTCAATGAGATGACATGATCAACACTAGAGTAGAGGCTGCAAATTAAATGGATTTACACATAGAGCTGATAAACTAGAGTGTGTTGCAGCCAAGAGGAATGCCAAAGTGACATAGCTAGGATGCAGTAATCATGTGGGAAGAAAATGTTTAGCTTTTGAGTTAGCAAAAGGAATACTAAACTGATCAGCACTAGCACCAAAAGGGATTGGACATTGCATTATAGTACCATTAACTTGATCAGTTTAAATGAGTGGAACTGATGCGGCTACAATCCACAAATGGATGCTCTAATAACTTGCTAGCTGTAGGTCTATCAGCAGGATTTCGACGGAAGCAGCACTGCAAGAAATCCTTGCCCTCTGCCGACAGCGTTTCAGGTATGGGTGGACTCTCCTTCCAAACCTTGAACAATGCTGCAGCCTTAAAACACACAATACAGTTTCACAAATCAGTTCATCATACTAAACTCGAACCCCACAAAATGTTACTCACCCCTTCGTAGTCGCTCCATGGGGGCTTTCCGTTGATCATTTGAATTATGGTGCACCCCAAACTCCATATATCTATTGCTAAACCAAGATCAGCACTTGGCACCACACAGTGCAAAAGCTGCAGGAAGGAATACAGTAATGTTAGTATATTAGGGCCACAGTTTCCCAGTATATTAAACTCGAGCATGCGTGCACCTCTGGAGCCAGCCAATATGGACTACCCTTCAACGATAGATTTACCGCTTCCCCGTTTAGCTGCATATTCATAGGCCATAATAATCATTAGCATAGATGAAACTCAGTTGCACTACTTTCTTCACATTTCTTATGTTTGATATACAAGCCTATGCTAAACATTTTACCTCTGGGACTAATTTCTAGTACCTTTATTTCCCACATATATACTTGTGTTAATTGGAAAAAGAAAAACTCACATGTTTAGCCATCCCAAAGTCAGCAAGCTTGACAACTCCATGTGCATCTACAAGTAAATTTGAACCCTTGATGTCCCTATAAAAACTGATCATCATTAGACCAACGAACTTTATCTATGCCGTGTAAGAAATGCAGTTTTCTTGATTATTTTTTAAACAATCATGATACACTCTATTAGGGCCACAATCCAACTGTGCAAAGCTTCTTTGCCTCCTTACTTTTGCCTCTTGTCATCCGTATTCATTTGAAAAAAGATTAGGCTTAGACATTTCTGACTAAAAATATTCTTTAGCTAGCATGTAAGTAAGAGTATTTTAAGAAACACCCCATAATTACCTGTGTATGGTTTTCGTGCTATGCAAATAAGCCAACCCACATAGAATATGACGTGTGAAATTGCGAACTACAGATTCCGTAATAGCTGCACTATGGTCATGGATGAATTTATTGATTGATCCAGGATGAACATATTCCAGGTATATGTAAAACTTGTCTCCAACCTGCATGATCAGAGAAAGTAAGATTCCAAATGGCTATCGATGTGGAGCTTCGTGAAGGAAAAGCACGTACAATTTCACTGCCATAATACTGCACAATGTTTGGATGCTTTAGCTTGGTCAGAACCTTAATTTCCTGAATAGATTAAGAAACATCATAAACTCTTGTTCTAACAAACCAGTCTGCAAACTCATAGTATTAAAAATTTGCACACCAATAAGCAATGGAGGTGAAAGATAATTCAGATTTATTTTACTCAAACCAAAGATATAAGTATGCTGAGAATAAAGAAGCAGCTAAATTGGAGCATAACCTGCTCTAGCTGCCTGATGCTTTCTTGAGATTTGACATCCTCTGGTAAAATCTCAACCTCCTTCATTGCACATAAAGCTCCAGTCTCCCTATTGACACAAAAGAAAGAAAGTTAAAATGTGTGATTGATGCTGAAATCAGCAAACATATTCAGCCATGCATACCTGTTGGAACCAACATACACACTTCCAAATGTACCCCTCCCAATGAGCTTCCCTTTCTGCCATTGAGATCTAATAGGAGAGAACTGTTTAAGTCCGGGATGCTCAGATCTTACGACAAGACTGGAAATTGGAGCAGGCGACAAGGCTCCTGAAAGAGGAGATGTTGAGGATAGTGGAGTGGGCATGTCAGCCCCTGGAGGGAGAGGCAGAGTATGTACATTGGCATGACAAAAACTTTCCCTCCACTCCAACGATATCTTGGAAGGTTCTGTAAATCCAGCCTCGTGTGCACTTTCGACATGTCGAGTTATAAGAGGAGGAACCTCAACACTTAAACCAGAAATTTTATCCCAAGGCATTTGATAACTACAACTTAGTCCTGTATTTCCATTGGAATGGGGATTCCTTGGCTCGGAGCGAGCACGGAAAATACCAGGGGATATCCAGGGACTGCATACAGGACTAGTTGGAGCACTACTGCGGCGGCTCTCTTGTTTAACAGCTGACTTTCGAGATAACCGAAATTCAGGCTGTTCTACACTTGATCGGCTGATTCAGTATACAAAAGGGAATCAGCATTCCACGGTGATTAAAGTAGCAGAGGTATGCATAAACAGCTAAATTCAACTCTTAGTCGATACCTTTTCAGGTGGTGATATCTCTCCTCATTGCGGCTCTTGGGGGGAGAAGGAAGGGGCACGTTGTGGGAGGCGGAGGGGACTGGTTTAGGCTCAGGCTCAGGCGGAAGCAGTTCAGGCAGAGGCAGAGGCAGCGGCTGAGAAGACCTATTCGAATCGACGTCGTTTTGCCGCAATTTGGCGATGGTGGAAGACGAAAATGGCAGCTGCCACCAATGCATGGTTGGAATTTTTGGATGGTCCGTTGAATAATTCTCAGTACTATTTTGTAGGTGGAACTTATAAATGACTTACTTATGTCAACGTCGTCGTCATTCAATTACCGTGTCTCACTCTTTATCTTATAATAATAATAATAGTACTCTTTGCTTTTCCATTAAAATACAGATCTAAGTATTTGGTTTCATGCAGATATTTGGAATGTTTCGAATTTTAATTTTTCTTTTATAATTTTAATAAATAGGTAAAAAGAAAAAATAAATAGAATATTATTAAAGAGAAAGTGTGACCTAAACTCATTAGAAAGAAGGAAGTTACTAAAAAATAAAAAGAACATATCTTTACGGATAGACCAAAATGAAAAAAAAGTCATGATATTTACGGATATTGGGACCTAATATCACAAAACTTTTCAAAAACTTATTTTTTCCCACGAACTTTAAACTTGATATATAATATCACAAACTTTCTCACCAAAAATAAAATCTAACTACATTAAAATGAGATGGATAATTATATCTAGCTTTCAAGACTTTATAATCACATTACTATTATTTTTAAGTGGTAACCATATCTTATATGCTGAAATAACAAATGAAATAACTATATAAATTTGTGATATTATGTATCAAAATTAAAGTTTATGGAAAGAAAACAAGCTTTTGAAAAATTTCATAATATTAAGCGCAACATCGATCCTTTATTTTTTGTTTCGACTCACGGAGGGAGTAATAGTAACTAAACACAAAGTGGAATGATACAATGAATAAAGACTATTATAATTTGCATCCCTACTAACTTCACATCTAATTTATCTCTTACCTATGACTTATAACAACACATACTACAACAATAAAATCTAACCAAAATACAAGGATATAATAAATCTATTTCTTTTGTTGAATTGTTTCATTTCTTCCAACTTGGACCCATGAATATTGCACGATTTGTCGGTTATTCATTGGAATTGGTCAGTTGTCGCATAATTTGACAAAATAATGTCATAAATCTGAAGCAGTATTATAAACTAGGAGTAATAATACTTTCCTCCATTTCCGGGTGTCGCATAATTTGACAATACAACGTCATGAATCTAAACCCATAACTTATAAACTAATGCATAATAATGCACTCCTTCCCGTTTTTATAAGGGATAAATTGTCAAAATAATAAATAAGTTTGGTTAAATTTTGATTTGTTCAATAACTTCAAAAATTAGATCGAAAAATCATATAGTTATCATTTTTTTTTCGAGTATTCGATGGTGAAAAGTTGAAGTCACATATGTATAGTATGTTGTTCACATTTTTTCACCAAACAATGTCATTTTTTTAAACTGACATTGTTTTAATTCATCAGTCATAATGCCCATGTTTGATTTTTCGGCTTCCAAATTAAATACAAGCTTCCAAACTAAATATAATTTCTCCAAAAAAATCATCATGGGGTAATTGGGAATAAATTTAAACAAATTAAATTTAACTAAACTTTATGTTTTTTTAGTAATTGGCTCTTATATAAATATGCTTATTTTATCATTTTAATTCATTCTATAACAGTGTACATTTTCTATTTTTATAAATTACTTTACCAGCAGCAACGTCTTATATTTTTGCCATCACCATATCAATTTATTTACAAAAATAAAGTATGACTCCAATTTTTTTGCAATGAATTACATTACCACAAAATAAAATATTAGCACTTTTTTCATCTGGATTGTTGGGTCAAATTTTCAGATTTGAGAACGATTATATGTGAATTGTACCATGCTCTAATTCCACGTTAAAAACGCAGATCTGAAATTTGGGAAAAATATGGCTCCATTTGGTATTATGGAACTGAGTCGACGGAATGGGAATAAAAACCTTCATTTCCAAATTCAATACCGGTAAGGCATAATATTTGAATTTAGATTTGAATTACAGTTCTAAATTATTCTGATTCCACAATTTGAATTCCATATCAAAAGTAGATAATTGAAATTTCAAATAGTTATAAAATTGGACACCTTCGGACTTACTACACATTGCACACCAGACACTACACACACAACTCACACACAATGCGCGCGCACACACACTTCGTATAAATCATACTATCATTTACCAAACAAAAGATTTGGAGTTGAATTACGATTCAATTTCATCGAATTCAATTTTGTAGAATTCTAATTCCAATTCTAATTATATGTACCAAACGGACCCTAAATCAAAGTTTAAAGCTTAAAATTTGGCTTTGTATTGCTTGATTTGCACACAATATTGGATAAATAATAGTAACTCAGTTTTTACATGATACTTAAGGATTACTGATTTAAATGCTGTATAGGAGTATTTAAATTATTTTGTACTCCCTCCGTTCCATACTAATAGATGCATTTCATTTTGCGCACTCGTTTTGAAAAATAATTATAAATAGTTAAATTGGAGAAAAAGTAAAGTAAGAGAGAGAATATTGTAGATAAGACTATTTTTTCAAAACGAGTTCGCAAAATGAAATGTCTCTATTACTATGGAACGGAGGGAGTAATATTCAGTATGTTGGCGAGATTTTTTATTTTCAAGTAAAAATGACTTTAAATGGATAAAAGATGAAAGATGTGAAATTGAAGTTCAGATAAGGTCGAGAGGACCGAACATGTTGCGTGCAGGCAAGCAGTGTTACCCGACCCATGCGGCCTTTGCGAGAAGGAGCAATGCCAATGGTGCAGGACCCACGCGAGGCACCAACTTCCTGCGTGAGTCATGCGTTGATCGGAGGCACCCTGCGTGACAAGGGCGATACTTTCCAATCTTTGGCCGTCCAATCGCATGGAGTAATTTTAGGATATACTCCCTCCGCCCCTTAAATTTTATCTCATTTTTCTATTTCCGTCCGTCCTATAAAATTTGACACATTTCACTTTTCACTATTTTTTGTAATGGATCTCATATTCCACTAACTCATTCCAACTCACATTTTATTACTATAAAACTAGGAATATATAAAAGTATGACTCACTCTCCACTATTTTTTTCAACTCACTTTCCATTACATTTTCCAAAACTCTGCCCCATCAAAGTGTGACAAAATTTAATGGACGGATGGAGTAGTACTTAACTACCTTAGTTTTAATGGACTCTCATATTTATTCTATTAATTTGAATTAATTAAAAATATTATCATACCCTTAAATCAACAAGTATTATTGATTCTTATTAAGATTTGAAATGTACCTAGTCTTTTGTTGAATTAGCCTACATCTTAATACCCATACATGTATTATTGATTCTTATTAAGATTTGAAATGTACCTAGTCTGTTGTTGAATATTAGCCTACATCTTAATACCCAATTATGTATGTTCTGTGGTCATCTTTCCCCTAAAGAGACTCGTTCCTAGAACTAAATATTCAAAGAACTTGTTATACATCTAATATTTTAATTAAGCAAGAATGAGATAAAGTCAAATGTAGAAAAGGCCTAGAGTGATTGCACGACCAAATCGAGATGTGAGTAATGTGAATGTGAATGCGAATTGTTAGGGCTGCTGAACTCATATGTAACACACAGTCACCCACACACACACACACCCAATATAGCCTAAACACATTATCGGCTTGACTTTTTAATAATAAAAAAAATCCATGCTATGTACCTTAACAGCACGGAAGTCGTTTTTCAATTACCTAGTCAACGTTATATAATTTGGACTTTTGGAGTTATTTTCGAGCTTCTAAGTAGTTTCCCAATTTATAAATCGTCAATTTAAAGTAAATCATAACACTTTGTCGGAAGACTCGGAAGTCAGAACATGAGTCGAGCATGAGTTATGTGCTCCTACTAAATATTTCATTTTACTTCTTACATACTTACACTAAAATCAAATAAATTACTATGATTTTATAATCCCTCAAAATGTGATGTAAGGTTGTTTTTACAGGAAAAACATAATACTCCGCGACGCCGACAATAGTTTTTTCTTCATTTTATAAACTTTCCAAAAATATACTCCATTTTTATTATATACTCCATATAAATAAAGTTATACTCAAAAAATGCTTCTGAAATTCATCATTTTTAACAAACGTGCTTCCGACCATCCGCGTTCAACAGTAGGCTAAATTAGCTCTATGCTTTTGGTTTTGTGAACAATTATGATAACTTAAACAAAAAACTATGTTGTTATATGTCCCATTCATCCTATTCATAACGACATGAGTTTTGTGATAGAGTTATTAAATGATTAAATTAAAGAGAAAATTAGTAGTATTAAAGTTTTTTAATGATAACATAGAAGAAACATTTTTATACCAAAAATGAGAGAATTATACTACCATAATATATATACTACATATAGCATTCATTAGATCCATTGACTATATAGTATAATACACATCTGATTAGCTATTAATATGGTATATAACTTTGAAAACGATCTACACAATATCTGTACATGAGCACAATTAATAATTTATAATTATATTTTTACGAATATGGTAAACTTTGGTTTTTGAACACAAGCTTAGGAAATTGTGAATGTGCTTCATTAAATATTACTCCCTCCGTCTGCCTCAGGAGTCTTATTCCTAGGCGGCACGGGTTTTAAGAAATATTAAAAAAAATGAGTGAAAAAAAGTTAGTGGAATAGAGATCCCACTTGTGTATATTAGTTTTAAATGAAATGTGAGTGGAATGGGTTAGTGGAAGGTGAGACCCTATTACCATTTATGGTTAAAGTGAACCGAGACTCCTATTTGCGGATGGACTAAAATGGAAAAACGGGACTCCTATTCGCAGACCAGGCGGAGGGAGTAGTATTATAAATTTTTTAACATGAAATTGATTGACATCTACGTAAAAAATTGGTTTTATTTTCACTTAATTCCTTTTCCAGTTGAACTTCTAATATACATCAGTTTACCAAGCCACGATGTTAAATAGACTAAATAGTAGTATCAAACATATTCAATTGGTTGAATAATACTATAGCTATAACTAAAATTATGTTATACTCCAAAACAACGCATTAACATACTTCATTCTTGAGCCCACTAGCATGACAAAATTTCAGGTAGTCTTCAATCCTCACTATGATGCACAGATTTCTCAATATTTTCATTAGACCAATACCACAAAATCCTTGTGGAATACATATGAAGAAATGAGGTCGAAAGCACAGCACTAAAGTAGTTGGCTAAACTCCTTGGCATACACAGAGACCACTAACTTTGAATCACAAAAAGAATTTCACATATCTTATTACACGGCCCGACTAATGAAACCAGTACATGAAATGTTGTATTTGTGTCAAAGAAAAATAGCACCGAGTGACCTGCAAGCTTGAACAACACCAGTCAACTGGGCTCCAAAAAGTTGTACACATTCCTAAGCAGCAATGTTTGTGCTTATTTATGCATCTTCTGTGCTTTCTATGTCTATGTATGTTGCCTTGACCTTACAAATAGGTATTGACTCATTCTTACTCAACAGCTTCAGGCTTGGATGAACCACCGGGTCATGTATGGACACTCTGTCCTCGATGTCCAGATTGCTCACATCAACTTCAATTTTTTGAGGAATGTGTTCGGATGGGCACATGTACTTCAAGGATTTCCTTATCTTAACTAAAGTACCACCTGCGTTTTTATATAAGCCAGCAAATATCAAATTTGACAGTGATTGACAAGTGTCAGATTGTATAATGATAACTGAGTGAAACAAACTAAAACAAGCATCCTGGTATTCTTATTTAGATGTGGAAAAGATATGATCACATGGAAGCAGTAAAAAGTAAAACTCAAATGGCAACATTTATAAAAGAGATAAAACAGAGGTATTAGATGATGGAAATAATTTCAAGCAAGATTAAATTTCAATACTGACAAAATCCGGGAGAAAGGTTCATTTAGAAGACAATCCTTTTCTCATTCTGATGCAGAAATAATATGGAAACATCTATTCTGAGAAATGGGTATAACTAATTTGAATGAACATTAAGCTATTTCGCCTGTCAAACTAATGTTAAAGTTAAACTCTATGCCTCAGCTTAAATGTATAAAAACATAGCTATCTTATAATGCAATATGATACGCTGCTTATATCCAAGCATTGCAAACAGGTTTACAGTAATGCAGATATCACACGGGGTTACATTCCAATGAAAATCAGACAACATTCTTGCCACACACCAAGAATGTGAGGATGTATGATGCAATCCATATCCAAACATATAATAAGAAGAACCGATACCCAGAAAACATGGACTTGAACGAGCACAACAACTTGTGATAGTTAGGAAGTAGGAGCTATAACTCGCAGAGTCCAAAGTACACTACAAGTTATGCCACTAATAGAGAGGCCCTCTAAGCACTGAATAACAAACCAACAACTAATCAGTTAAAACAGTTAGCTGCTGGGTTGAATAAACTTGTTACCGGTAACACTTACAATCTTCGATATCTGGTTAGAGGGCAAATGAAGAACCAGTAAAGCAAATCAGATTCGAATACGAACCTTTCTTGACACCAGGACAAGCATCCTCTCCTGTATAAACAATTGGAACCTCCACCTTAAGCTCCGAACCATCCTCCGCCCATGCAAACACCAAATTCAGTATGTTCCCCTCATCATCCCTATGTATCTTAGGCACCAAAAACATCGATAATCATGTAAAAGCAAACAACTTCAGCCTAAACAAAGGTACTAGACCAAAGCTAAATTTGAAGATTTGGATGATTGGGTCGAACAATAATAATTCCAATCTTCCAAACCATAACAACAACGACTCTATTGATTAGCGCCCAACTCATTTGATTATTAATAAAAATATGTTCAACACAATAGCATATTCCTTGAAGCAATCATGCGAATCAAAGCAGGCTACAAATTAATCGAGAGAGTAGAAATGAGCGAACCTTGATGGGAAGAACCTTTCCATTCTGAAGTATGGTGGACGAACCTGAACCGGCGCGGATCTGGAGAGGGAAAGCGGTGGAGCAGAAGAAGGGCAGCTCAATGTCCTTGAGAATGGACTTAATCTGCTTGCGCTCGGTGGTTAGGAGCAGTTTCTGGGAGACAGAGGTGGAGGCGACGAAGGAGGTGGGGTCACTAGGGTTCTTCTGGACGTATTTTTGGGAGAAAACGACGGCGGGGATGCGTCCCTGAGCACGTTCGCGGGCGGAGATCCGGTGGCCGGAGAGCTCTCTAGGAACGGCTTGGATCGTGTGATAGGAGCGGTGTGCCGGTGTCTGATTGGCGTTTCTGAGAACGCCAGCGGCGGCGCGCCAACACTTGGACATTTGATTGATCGGAAATGGGTGGGGCAGTGGAGGAGAAATGGTAAGCAGAGGGTTTTCAGTTTTCAGGGTTTAACGCATTCTAAAATATTGGGCTCTATATTATTCCTATGGCCCAATTCTATAAAGCCCAGTTAGACTTGTTTTTTTTATATAGTATTAATAATAATCGTATTCTCCCTCGGCGTCCTGAATTCTCTCCTTTCTGTCTGAGTTTACGCTGCCATAGCAATTGGTTTTCTTTTGCTACTTAAAACCCACTGTGTTGAGATATTTACAGCTTCCAGAAATGAATCATAATCGTGGAAGACTTCGTTATGTTGATGTTTATGTTTATCCCGAGTCCGTTTGCACTTTCTCAAAATTTATGCACGCCAGCTGTTTGATATTTGTCCCACAATAGTTTTTCCATTTTTCTCTCATTTCTTTTCAGATAACTAGTGTCCCCATTCTCGTGTTTATATGTATCTACACCTAATCACTTTTTCTTTTATTTTTTAATCTTTCTATCATCTACCAATGTATTCCACCTCAATATACACTGCATCAGCCTTCTGCAAGAATTTCACTCTACAAGCATGCTATTTTTCGTGGGGCGCCAGAAACATGAGCAAAATGTCTCTGTATCTCCAAAGGGCAAAAATCATTGATTCGATAAGACTCTGTCTCCGTTCCAATGCTCCGGATTCGTCTCTCATTACCATATTGAGGAGTCCTACTCTTGACTCGTTTGTCGTCGCCAATGCTCTCCGGTCGGCTCCCTCGCCTCTTACCGCTCTGCATTTGATCGAAAATCTTAAAAAGATCGAAACTTTTTCTCACATGCAAGAGACCCTCCACGCATTGGCCAAGATTCTTGCTAAATCTGGACAGACGAGGAAACTAGGAGCGTTGATTGACGCCATAAATGCTGGAAAGTTCACAAACGTGGCCTATGCAAGTTTCATGGATAGGATGCGGTGGTACGCTGCTGCAGGTGATCTGACTGAGGTCAATGGCGTTTGGCATGAGTGGCGAAGAACATTGGACAAGCATCCTTGCACCGAGTCATACAACATTGTGATGAAGCTCTTTGTGGAGAAGGGCATGGATGCAGAGGCTGTCAAGGTGTTTTGTAGGATGGTTGAGGAAGGCGCCCTTCCGAACTGCAGAACGTATACAGTGATCATTCAGCACCTCGTGAAGTTTGAGAAACTAGATTCAGCCTTGAAACTCTTTAAAATGCTGCCTCTTATGAGAATTAGGCGTACGTTGATGCAGTATTCTATGTTGGTTGAAGCTTTTACTAGTGCTAACAAGTTGGAAGTTGTGAAAATCTTGCTCAATGAGATGCGAGCTGATGGGATTTTGCCTGGTCGAGCAATGCTGATGTCGCTAGAGGTGATGAAAGAGGCTGGCTATGATGAAGAGGCTGATGAACTGATTAAGGAAATGATGCCTGATGAGAGGATAAAAACTATATGCTATTCCTTAGTCAGCAACGAGGATGATGTTGATGACGAGGATGAGGGAGCTTCTGGTCTTTGTGGTGTTGAAAAGGATGAAGTACAGTTGAAACCTTGGTTGGATCCAGCTGCTTTGGCGAGTGCATTGAAACATTGGGAAGATGAAGAAGTGGCTGTGCTAGAAGCTGCAAACATTATGTGGACAAGCCGCCTGGTTTGCAAATTAATTAGGAACTTCAAATCACCTGAAACAGCATGGGAGTTCTTCTGCTGGGTGGCTCGTCAGCCTGGATTCGTTCATGATATATACACAGTGTCGAGGATGATTGCCAAGTTGGCTCGCCATGGATGCTTACAACTGGTTGAACAGCTGCTGTTTAAGATAAAGCGAGAAGGCATGCTATTGTCGTTCAGCACCATTAGATTGATTATTGACTCTTATGGATTCTCGAGAAGGGGCGATGCAGCTTTAGAGATTTTCCAAAATGTCAGAACAATTTGTGGTCCACTGTCACAAAATAGTCAGCTTATTCTGTATTCGTCGCTCTTGAGGACATTAGCAAAGTGCCAGATGAATAGTGAAGCCTTTGATATACTTGAGGAGATGATGCTGCGCGGGGTTTGCCCGGATGTGCAGACATTTTCTGGGTTGATGCATCATTATGCGCTTCAAGGAGATATCAAGACTGTGCAGAGAATCTTTGCCATGGTGAGACAGTGTGATTTGGAGCCGGATGCTTACATGTACAAGATTCTCATCTGTGCTTATTGCAAGTGTGAAAGAGCTTCTCTTGCTCTGAAGATTTTTGAGGATATGAGGAACTCGCAATTGATGCCTGATGCTGCTACTAAACAAACACTTGTGAAGAGTTTGTGGAAGGAGGGAAAGATCCGAGAGGCAGCTCGAGTGGAAGAGATGACTGAGGAAGCCGTGGACAACTTGCCACTTGCTTTGCCAGGACACTTGTACACTGTTAGCAATGCAGATCTTATAATGGTGTACAGATTATACTCCGGTTGTTTTACAGATTGTCCCAGAAAAGAAATTCGTGAGACGGAATCAGTTGTGTCAGCATGACATGCTGGGTCTCCAGAACCAACTTAAAGGTTTGTTAAGTCAGAGGGAGCTTGTTTATTACTCCTCTTGATTTAGCACTTTTAATCGCTTGCGACGTTTTTACTGTTGTTTGAATATATGAACCTTAAATAGAAGTTTAATCAAGGGAATATGTAGTTGTCTGTTCTTATAGATCCTCTGTCAAGAGGACAAAACTGATGGAGACCTAATTTTTCTATTTACTATGTAGTTGACATAGTTGTTTGCATCTATGTTTAGAAACAATAATTATTTCTCAAGGTGACAGTCTTTAGAAATCAATATAAAAAATATAGTTGCCGTAGCCATCAATTCCTTTCTTTTAATCTTACAGTTGCTGTCTTGCTTTTGAGATTCAGAAGGGAACACGCGTTAGTGCCGTCTTTGCTTGATTTCTTTTTTAAACAATTCCTGAAATCTTGAGATGACAACATATGAAACAGAATATTGTCGTAGAATATTAGAAGGTGGGCCACCTTATTCTTGTCGAGTTGATTTGCCTTTACCACAACAAATTTCTGAAATCTGAATACATACAAATCAAGGAATATCCGATTAATATAGTAATTAAGTTATGTGCATCAATCCCAGTGATCCTTTTCAGCTTTTATATGAACCTATGATGACATCGTGAAAAGTTTCATTCTGCACAGACAGCATATGCGATTGTATACTATTAGCCATCCCTTAATCTTACCCTTCAAGAGATGGCAGCCTCTTTTGATATAATTTTGATAATATCTTCACTGTTTCTGATCTTTGTGATTTCCCCTGCTGCTTCTGAATTTGTTAATAATACTGCTATTACTGACTTCACCTTATCTGCAGACTCGCCGTCATCGTGTGAGGCTTATGTTACATATCGTGTTAAGTCCCCTTATACTGACCTTGGAAGTATATCTGATCTGTTTGGAAAAAGCAGAGCAGAGATAGCAACAGCCACTAATCTAACATCGGAGGATGCTCCACTAATTCCGAATCAGCTGTTGTTGGTGCCAATCACCTGTACCTCAAACGGGACGCACTATTTCTCCAATGCTACATATAAGATAAAGAAGGATGACAACTTATACGCAGTTCAAGTGAAGGTTTTCCAGAATATGACCGACTATCATGTGGTTGAAGACATGAACCCAGGGTTGGATCCTCTCAATTTGACGATAGGGGAGGAAGTCATCTTCCCATTGTTCTGCAAGTGCCCCAGAGAGTCATACAAAGAAAAGGGAATTCAGTTCCTCACTACTTACGTATGGCAGCCGGATGACAACACAGAGCTTGTGAGTGCTATGTTCCAGACGACGGCTTCAGATATTGAGATGGCGAACAACTACAGGAATTTCACTGCTGCAGTTTGTCTTCCTGTGTTGATTCCAGAGAAGACGCCGATTCTTGTGCAGCTTTTTCCATCTTCAGCTTCGCGTGGTAAATCAAAATTCCGGTCGATTCTAATAGCTAGTTCGAGTGCTCTGGCTTTGATTGTTTTATCAGGGTTTGTGGCGTTCTTCTTTCTCTCGCGCAAGAAAAAGAACTTGTTGGACCGAAATGGTTCTTCTCTGGATGCATCGGATCTTTTTGCAATGTATAAAGCCTCCAAAGACAAGAAATTAGAGGTGAAGACGATACAGGACAAGCTGCTTCCGGGAGTATCGGGCTATCTTGGCATGCCGATAGTATATGATATAAATGTGATTCTGAAGGAAACTATGAACCTGAGTGAACGGTACAGAATTGGAGGGTCGGTCTACAAGGCTACAATCAACGACCAGGTTCTTGCTGTGAAGAAAACACGTGGTGCAACGGAGGAAGTCCAAATATTACAGAGAGTGAATCATGCAAATTTGGTGAAGTTGATGGGAGTTTCCTCTGATAATGATGGTAACTTCTTCATAGCCTATGAATACGTCGAGAACGGATCATTGGACAATTGGCTCTCCCCGAAGGTGTCAACTTCTTCTTCCGCAGTTAAATCTCTTGTTTGGAGTCAACGGCTCGTTATAGCTCTAGATGTTGCCAATGGTCTTCACTACATGCATGAGCATACTCAACCAAACATTGTTCACAAGGATATCAGGTCGAGCAACATACTCCTCGATTCCAACTTTAGAGCAAAGATAGCAAATTTATCTGCAGCCAGACCAGCTACTTCATCTGTCATGTTAAACATTGATGTGTTCTCTTTTGGAGTCGTGCTCCTGGAGTTGCTCTCGGGAAAGAAAGTCATGGAAACGAAGGATGATGGTGAAGTTGTGATGCTGTGGAAAGAAGTGAATGGAATATTGGATATTGAAGATCAAAGGAAAGAGAGGCTAAGGAGATGGATGGATCCAAATTTGGAAAGGTCCTACCCCATTGAAGACGCTCTAAGCTTGACAACTTTGGCTAGAGCTTGTACGTCGGAGAATTCGTTGGAGAGACCAACAATGGGGGAGGTCGTCTTCAACCTCAGTGTACTCAGTCAATCATCTCCTCATATGAGTGAAAAATCTTGGGTTTCCAAGTTCGAAACTGAGGAAGTCTCCCCTGTTGTCACTCCAGTCGAAGCTCGTTGAAAGTTGTAAGTTGGTTTAAGATTCCCAGTCATTATTCTGTGTATAGTTGCAGTAGTCTTATCAGAATCAAGTCTGATGCCTCTTCTTTATGTGTTATTATTACCATAAAGAACAAATCATTGCTACCAAGAAAATTTTCTTTTGAAGTTGACCTTATTCTGTACATTTTGATTTCATGTCTGATCTATGAAAACACCCTTCGTTAATTGCAAGAAAAAAAGCATTGTAAGTCTACAGATATAAACTTGTCTAAAACAGGCATTTGCTAAAAAAAGAAAATGAGAAAATTGAGAGTTGGTGTTCCTAATGAAGTAGATATGATGATTTGGTACTGTAACTGACTGCCGACCTTCTAACTGGTCTACAGATGTAATCAAGCTGATGATTCGGACGTTTCCGAGTGATAATTTTTTTGTTGGGAAAATACACTCGTTAAATTTAAACAGGCCAAATGTTGCATACAAAACTTGGCTGCCAACTGGTCTTTCCGATGTCGTTAACTGGAAAATTGTTAGTAAACTAATATATGAGGTTTGAATAATCTGTTAATAGAGATTAATGCTAAAAATGTCACCAAGATGACAGTACCTTCCCTTATCTTTTATTGAATTTGAATAATCAGTTTTCTTTTCGTGGCTCTTTAGAAATGCTTTCCTCACAAAAGCATGGATAGAGAAGAAAGCTGAACTTTGATGCAAATATTTGACTCATCTTGATGCGTGGAGAGTGGAATAAATCAATAGGGTTACTGTCTCATGTTACTATATAGAATGTTCAGAATTTGAGCTTTAAAAGGAAAGGCATTTTGTCAGCAAAGGGTGGATCAGAGTATTTTCCAGTAAGAATCTGTGAGGCAACATACTGATTTGCAGCCTCAGTGTAATGGATTCCATCCCAGCTTATGTATTCTGTAGAATCATTGCATCCCTTGGCCGTCACTGAAGTCCCATTCACAACCTTGGTCTCTCCGCAGGGAACCCGTATGTCGTAGTTCAGTGGTGGTCCTCCATATCCGCAGCACGCCATCAACGCCTGCTCGAACCCTGTAAGTCAAGTCATCAGTATTTTGCCAAATATTTCAAGCTAAACCTCTCTTCTTATTCATTGCACTTACCATATCTAGAGTAGTTTGCAATGAGGTTGGACTTAATTGTGTAAATGTCAACGTACGTGACATTTGCATCTTGATACTGTCCCTGCAACTTTTTACAGAGAGCGTGCAGTTGCAGGTTGAAAAGCTTTGAAGCTTGATTGTGAGAGTTGACGCATCCAAGCTCATCTAGCTTCGAAGCGTCTCTACCGAATTTGGCAATGTTTTGAGGCAAGCAGCCAAGGGGGCCGGTGTTGTGAATCCAGAAATCTCTAGCTCCTTCGTTGTACAGTTTCTGCAGGAAGTTGGAAAGATTTGTTGACTCATCATCTTCATCTAAGCTATGATGATGTATGTGAGAAACTGTCAAGACATGGCATTGCCAACCTCAATTCCTTCTTCAAATTCTGATAAAACTATTGGGATTGAAGCAAGAACTTGATCGGCCGTCTTGGAGTAGAAGGCGCCCGCCAGATCATTTTGGCCTATGTCGAACATGTAGAGCGCCTTCTGGAAGTAATCCTGAGCCGGCAGGTACCTGTCGAATCTCCTGGCTGTTGTGTTTACACCAGTACGTGAGGAGGTGATTGGTACCAAAGAATTGAACTAATTGTTACTATTATGTTATTGGAAGATTGAAATACATTTAGTGAGGATATCCACAGCTTTTGCCTTGAACCTTAGAAACTGAGCTACTTGAATCTTGAACGAAAACGGACAAACTGAGTAAGGCGTTGGCGAAAGAGTGGTGGCGCCTGCAGCTGCAAAGTTGCACCCTCTTCTGAATATCGGCGCTGCAATTGACTCCAAATATGGATTCAACAAGGGCAAGTCCATTGCATCCACTGCAGACAAACATCAAAACTAGCAGGTTTGCATTTTATTTTTCAGAATAAGAGCTAATGTTAAAACATATACATTTTTCTGATGGCATCCACTACTTATATCAATTCTTCTTATACAAACATATAAGAAAAACTACCTATATTTTGTGTTAATGGATGATGATCAAATATAGATTGTATGATGGGGAGAGAGAATGCTCACTCAGAAAGTCGATGATCAAGCGGCCATCACAGAACCGTCCCGAGGGCTTCTGGAAGTAAGCCTGGCCGTTGGGCGGCTCGAGGTGCTCGGTCATGCCAGCCACTAGGTTGCCGGTGTCAGAATTGGAGTCACCGAAGTTGAAAACTGCCGGATAGCTGAAATCAACGGCGGTGGCTGGAGCACAGAAGATGATGATGATCATGAGGAAGGTGAGGTGTTGGAAGGTAGAAGCCATGTTGATTATGGTAGCCTCTTGTTGTACCTATACAATAAAAAGGATTGGCACTTTAGAGTACATTTCAAGTTATGGTTTTTTTAACTGTGGACTATTCATAGTGTACAAGGTAGCCAATGGCTGTCCTTTCCATATTCAAGGCTGCTTTACTGTTACAAAAATAAACTTTCAAGCAATATATCTTTTTTTGTGTATAACAAACTAACAATTGATGTTATGTGTCACCTAAAGCTGGCTAATTTGCTCAACTCATCATATTATACATTTTAAATAAGGTCAATGGTTTAAAAACACGAATTGTGTACGGATTTCATTTTGCGTACAATTTTTTGTGGACGTCCGTCCCCAAAGAGTATGAACTATTTTCTTTTTCGTCGTTCCTGAGAAGTACTCCCTCCATGAACTTTCTAATTTTGGAAAATTTAAACAACATATTACCCCTACACATCATTTTATTTACAACTTATATCATTATCATTAACAACTTATATCATTACAATAATGTGGATCCTACTCTCCACTAACATTATTTCCACTACCCTTTCTCTCTCTCTTACTTTTCCCTTTATTTATTAAAACCCGTGCTAAACCCGTTGTTCATTGTAGAAAAAAGGCGATTCCGTTGCTTGCCGGCCCCCACATTTTGGCTCGACATCATGTGAGAGGGTTCAATCAGAGTACGCAGTAGCCCGTTAAGGGGGAGATCACTGGCTGCTAGAAGCCCATCTCCCAAGGTCTCACACTTGTACCTGAGAGATGGAAGCAACTACATAGGTATGCACACGGTTCAAAAACCGGCGGTTCACGGTTCAAAAATTTCTTGAACCTGAACATGCCCGGATAGGTTTTTGGCGGTTCCGGTTCAAAAACCACCGTTTCCGGCGGCAGTTCCGGGCCGGTTCGGCGGTTCATTTTTTTTCTTTTCTTTTTAGTCTTTATTTATCTATGAAATGTGTGTAAATAAAATTCAAACAATAAGGATGAAAATTACAATTTTATTGATATAAATTTAAACGAGACTACAAGTTACAACGATTACAATTTACAAAAGACTTGAAGTCTTAAACTATAAATTTAAATATTTGTTGCTTTTTTAATTGTCTATTTTTATCATTATTATACAAATGATATTAAATGTTGATTTTTTACACATTTTGATCAATACATTGAGAAAAATGAGCAACATACCTACATTTAAATCCAATTATTTGAACACGTCCACATTCTATAAATATACAAATTATGAGCAACATGCAACATTCAAATTTAATTAACCTATTCTACTAAACTATTCTACTTCGTGCTATTATTATCTATAAATTTGTCTTAGAAAAAAATAATTATGACAAAAATAAAGATAAAAATAGTAAATAATAAAATGTAAAAAATAAAGAAAGTAATAGTAAATAATAAAATGTAAAAATAAAGAAAGTAATAGTAAATAATAAAATGTAAAAAATAAATAAAGTTTTGTCTTCTACATTGGAAAAAGATTAATGAATGATCTAAATATGTAGTTATAAAAGAAAATACTTCAACATATTTTGTCTCATATCGAAAGTGAAACATAAAATATTCAAGGATGTCTCTATAAAAGAGAAACAACAAAGAAGGGTTTCTTAGAATTCAGAGGCCCAACAATAAATATGAGCTATTATGAAATTCTTGTATATATTTATTTGTAAAATTTGATTTTTAAAAATAAAAATTAATTTTTATAAATAATAAATAATTTTTTTAAAATTTTATTTGAACCGCCGGTTCCGGTTTCTGAAAATTGTGAACCTGAACCGAACCGTCCGGCGGTTCAGGTTTCGGGATACGAACTGCCGGTTTGGTTCGGTATGTGCATGCCTACAACTACACGGCAGTTGTGGGATTCGAACCCAGGCTCATTGCAGCAAGATCTGCCCCTTCGTTGCCAACTGCGCTGCCCCTGCAGGCACTAAACCCGTTGTTTATACTCTTTGGGAACAGAGGGAGTATACATTTTGGTGATGGCATCTACAAATAAAAATCATCACATTATATGTTCTGGTTTAAGACATTTGAGCAAATCAAGCAGATCGAAAATATAGTTGACGAGACACTTTTTCGTAATTTTGATACATTACTAGTACTTTTTAATTATATTATGGAGTAACATATTTACGGCATTTATTTTTTTAGATATTATTGGTGTTATTGTTGACCTTGCCAAGGTTATTACACAGTCTAGCTAATTCTGGACTCATCGAGATTAAAATTGCTATTATAGTGAGTGTTGGTTCATCATTTTATTTTTGTTTTCCATTGGAAGTCTTTTTAACTATTTTGCTTGCATACATAACATAATCTATTGCATATTGCGGGAAGATATTGTTGATCATTTGAGCAAATTCTGCAGGACAGATTCTTGTAGTTATTATTATCCAATTTTGTAGACCCAATTTTTTCGAAGTGATAATTTTTTTAAAAAATGTTGTATGTTTATTTAAAGATTTGTACATTTAAATTTAAAATTGTAGGTGAAATTCTTGTGAATACACATTGTAATACTACTCATATCGGGTTTACATGAATCATGACATGGATGAGTTTAACAATATAATTTTAAAGAGAGGTAATTTGTGTCTCATTTTAGTAAGTTTGACTTTATTTTATGAAACTAGTGTTGCTATCATGAAAATTAATTCGGATCATTAATTTTATAAGAACAGAAGAGATTAACAATTTATAGTACTGATCTTCTTCTCCAACCATTTGAATTAAACACCATAATTTCCTTTCCTTCGTTTTATAGGTACACACACCACACTCAAATATTAGGAAGTGGATGCAGGCGTAGGCGTCATCATTTGTTGGAACTGATGAAACCCGATTCCCCCTTCCCCTTCCGAATCAAACACCCCAATCATTGCCACGCACTCATCATACGATCTCGGATCCCCCAACTGCCCCAGCACCCGCTGCAGGCTCCGCGCCGTGATCCGACCCGTCCCCTCCCATTCATATACCCCAAATGCCGCTATCAAATCCTCCTCCTCCTGCCCCCCTCCCATCATCCGCAGGAAATCCTCCATGTCCACCAGCTTGTCATTGTCCGAATCCAGATGGCAGATGATCCCCTCCGCCTCCTCACACGACATGTACTCCCCCACCGACTCCAGATGCCCCCGGATCTCCGCCGCTGAGATCTTCCCGTCGCTATCGCTGTCGAAGCGGCGGAACACCTCCCTCATCTCCTCCTCCTCTCTCGACATAGAGCTCCTCTCCGAGCCCGAGGTCGAAGCGGACTTCGATTTGGGCTTGATGGAGGAGGCTTGCTTCTTGGGAGAGAATGAGAAGAAGCATTTCACAGCTTCCATTGATAGATACGTTGAGATTAAATTTAATTAGTGTGTTGTGCAATGCACTAATAATGCAGTAGTTACTTATACTAATTGTTTTGCATATTTCATGCTCGATAATGAAATATTTATATTGATACCTAAACAGGATGGGAATTTGCTCCGAAATTGCTGGTTTGGAAAATGAAGAGTGGATGCTTACGCTAACAAATTGTTCACGAAGTTGCATGGAAGTTTCATCTCTGGGCCCCATGAAGATGACCCAAGTGTAAAGGAACAGAATACAATGTTTTGATTACTTACTTTTGCCACTAGTTATCCCTTTGTCCTAACATTTTTCTCTTTGGCATAGATGGAAAAAATATTTAAGGAGTTAATTGGAGGAAGAATATAGAGTAGAAGGGATAATAAAGCAGGAAAGTTTTAAAAAGAGAGATTAAGTGTTTTGCGTTTTGTCAAAAAAAGAAAATGATCAAATTATAATGAAACGCTAGAAAAGAATATGATATCCAATGAATATGATCATATCCAACACTAATATGACAGAGGAAGTAGTATTGTATTGTACTACATGTCAGTTCGGAGGCGGAAAATTTCGTTTAATTAAGAACTGTCATTTAAAATTTTGTTTATATATACATACACAAATAAAAATCGTTGGATCATACATTGAAAAATCGATCTTCAACCTACTCTAGCTCCACCACTATATGTTAAGAAAGGACCTTTAATCAATTTAGCGATGAAATCAGTTCATGGTAATATGTTTCTCCTTCATTTAATAAGTTGGGATTAGAGTTGTCATATAGGTAGATGAACAAACATTAATGATTTTTTATTAAAAAATTTAGACTCAAGATAGATAAGTTAATATGATAATCAAAATCATGTATTCGATTATATTTTTATTTAATTATTTTGTAGTTTCCACTGAAATGGATACAATGAATTAATAAATGATACTAGTACTAGATTCGAAATAAGGAACAAAAAGTAAGCACTAATTACTAAATATATGTTCTTATATTAGGCCACCAATCACCTATTTCGTTAATGAAATTAGACATAAGATTCGGAATAATTGCTCAATTGGGGTTCGGCTAGCCTAAGTTCCAAATTCAGCCAGCCCTATCAGAAGTCGCGCGTGGACTTGCTACATATATTAACTGCAAAACTTCTTATTAGGACATGTGATACCCAACACACTTGGCCCTTGGGTGCATTGTGAGTGGCCGGCCGGCCGGGATGCCCAGCCCCACAGAGGGATGGAGAAACAGTCCTCTACGCCCCTCTTTGGTGGATAGGATAGGATAGGAGAAGAGCGTGCAACTCTCTTGCTGGAAGAATCGACGATATTGTAGATGCATTGAGTAATGTTGTATGCGTTGTTGTGATGTTGTAGTCACTTATAGATTTTTTGAATTTTTAGTGACCCTGTGTTAAAAATGGGTAATCCTTAAAAATCTCAAAGAAACTATCTATTTGAATTAATTTTCATATACCATATATCAAATTAAATGTAAATTTTTGAGGAGTTCAACGAAATCTCAATTGCATGTGCTCGGACGAGAAAATATAATTTTATCTATAACGACCTGCATTTAAATGTTGTATTCATACAATGACCTAAGTTCAATATATACAGAAAAATTAGCATCCTCTATCTTGTTTAGACTACTTTAATTATAGTCTGTTCCACTCAATTCTGTTTACCTGAATTAGTTAGTCTGTCAAGTTGAAGTGGAGTAGTTAGAACATTATCTTCATCTATACTATAATGCCAGTTTCTGCTACTTTATTTTAGTAATGTAACACCCGTACCTTAAGTTTGAAATTTACTTTTATGTAACGGAATAATTGATAAAATTATTTCGAAATGCTATGCTTCTCGATAAATGTGATATGGGAAAAATTATGGTTTATGGGTTTGATGGGAAAAGGAATGTGTTTTCTTTTTTAAAAATGAACGTTGGGAGACACGTTTAAGGTCTCGTTGAAAGGTCGTTGATGAAATTGCTATTCTTTAGCAAGACGAATGAATTAAATGGAAAGAAATATATATTTTATGGATAACGACGCGCGTAAAGCAAGGAACGGTTGAATGAATATTATATTTGGAACAACACCAAATATAAATTATGTACGATTTCTCGTACTTTATTTTTTTGGTTATGAAGAACGAGATAACAAAATTTAATAAGGGACCGTGAATTTTAATTGATGAAGGAAAATACGAAAAATATATAAATGTATGAATTTATCTTGGACTTTCCAAAAATAAATTTGAAGTCCAATTAAATATGAAATAACTTGAATTTTAATAACTCTTTAAATCCATTCTAGCTTGGGCTTGTAATTTAATTGTTGATTTTAGCCCAATTGGAAATTAAATCATGGGAGCCCAAGTATGGATTTATTTTAGCTAAGCCCAAATTAATTCTTCTTCCCCCCACCACGTCCGACGGTTCTTTCTTTCCCCCCATGATGTTCACGGTTTTCACCTCCCCACTTCCCCATCAATATCTACACCCCAAAAGCCACCCCCACCTTCATATTACACAACAAAAAAGAGAGAGAGAGAGAGAGAGGCGGCGAGAGGAAGTGCCGAGGAGAAGGAGGAAGCTTTGAGCCATCCATCTTGTGTTTTCTTCCATCTTTTTCAATCTTCTTGGAGGTATAATCCATTCCTATCATAAAGCATGTGTTGTTTTAAGCTTTACATGCATATAGCTTTGATTATCCTCCATAACCAATTCAAGTAAGAAACCAACTAAGAATCAACCGAACGATCGTCGCGCGTAACCGAAACTTAGAAAGAACTTAGCTTTATGTTCATAACACGTGTTGCGAGCCTTTGCGGAGTGTTTCCGGGCGGGTTCGGAGTGGTTCGGAGGGGGAGAAGCTTCCGCCGGCGACGGGCAGCGGCGGACAGCCGCGCTCGACGTTCTCGGTGCGGATGACGGCGGCCGGTGACGCGACGGTGAGGCAGCAACCCCGGCGTGGCGAGGCAGCAGCCCCAGCCGCACGGCAGCGGCGACGTGGACTCTCCTCCGCGGCAGCAGCTCCCGCCGGCGAGCAGCGAAGACAGCAGCTTCCTCGGCGGCTCCAGCTGCGGCGGCAGGCGGCTCCAGCCGCGACGGTGGCAAGCCGGAGGGAGAACGACGACGACGGCAGTGGTGGCGGTCGGCTGCTGTGTGATTGCCGAGAGAGAGAGAGGACGACGGAGAGAGAGAAAGAGGGAAGAGAGAGAGAGTGTGTTGGAGAGGGAGATGATTTTGGGCCAACATTTTATTAAGTTTGGGCCATGTACTTCTTTTAATTTGATGGGCTTCCTAATTAAATTTTTGGAGGAATAAGGTGGGCTAAGCTTAATCTTATGGGCCGGAAATTAAAATTTAATCGGAAAAAATATTTAATTAATTTCCGGAAGACCTTTTAAAGAATGAACAATTTACCTAAGTATGAAATGATACTTTTTTTCAATGGTAAATAATTATGAAAATTTAAAGTATACGCTTGAATAATTTTTAGAAATTATTTTCGACGTTATGGAAAATACGAGGAGCCAACGAAGGAAAGAACGAGCGTAAGAGGCCGACCGGCATCGCACGCGACGCCTTGGGCGGCCGCCGAATAACCGAAAATGCACGGAAATTGAGAAAGAGAATTAAAAGATTTGAATTAGAGTGCATGCATTCCAAATATCGTCGTTACCGAGAATTGATATGAATTTTATGTATTTTCCGAGAAGGTGGTCCGCACGCACTCTAACAGTCGGAACGAGGAATTCTTACGGAAATCATAAGCTTTTGAGGTGGGCTTTATTCTTTAACGTTTATTTTAAATCAATATGTTTACGGTGTTATAAGGATGTTTCTATAAGTATGTCATGTCGTGTTTATGTTTTGAAACTGCCTATCTGTTTGTCTACTAGAATAAAACTCTACTAGACTTTGATAGTTAACGAATTCGGGTCTAACTAGGGTCTACGCCCTACTTAGACTAGTGCACTGATGGGGATCGTGAGCCGTCCCCTAGGTCGGCCGGTCCAGTGATCGAGATTGTGACCACAGTCTCGTTTCACATGATGGTTCAGATATGGTATATGATGGAGGATGATGTTGGTCCGCGCGGATACTTTTTAAGGAAATGAACTTTAGTGTCTCTCGGCCTTTTTAAAGTAAAACCCGGGATTCACACGATGATGGCTTGACATATCTTAACGGTGAATGTTTTTGGGCATGAGTTCACTGGGTACACCAAGTACTCAGCCCCTGCATATGTTTTCCCTATGTGCAGGTTGAGCGGGGTCGGGAGGCGGAGGATTTTGAGCGATGATCCAAGAACGTATTAAATCACTGTTCCGGTTACTATTATGTCTTCATACATAGTAGTAGCTAAACTCTCAAAATTGCTTCCGCTACTCAATGTTTTCAGAATTTCTGTTATTTTCTTTGAACTGTTGAACTCTGTTACTTCCTTTATGGTTGAACTCTGTTATCTTTCATTATGAGACTTGGGTTTTGAAACGTTGATCGATATAAATGGAATTACCTCTTTGATTGTTAAGTTGTATTGCCTTGAATTGATTATTCCCCCTTCTTCCCCGCTTCTTAGTTCCCCCACTAGTCACGATTTTTCCCGTGCTTCCTATCCTTAGGAAGTGCGGTCGTGACAAGTAAGATGAGTCCCACTTAGTTGCCCAGTTTAAGAAGTCTGGCCCACAATGATAAGTACAATACATTTGTTAGGCCCTTATTTATATTGATAAGTCCATTTAATCATTCAGTGTGCAACCCTTTTTATCTACAAAAGCCCAGTTTCTTGTCACAGAATTTGTTGATTCTAGTTTAAACGAATGCTTTGGATTTAAACAATTAATCATTAAATAACTATTTATTTTTGAAATAGGCTTTGGATATTCAAATGCGTTTCTATTACTTTTTAGATTGATGATTTGCGTTCTTATTTTTAGTCTCTCATTTATCTATAGAATGTCGAATGTTTATAATTCTTGTAAAATTATTAATAAGATTTTATATGAAGTGATGTTTCGCGTCTTAACATTGTCCTTTTTTGGGCTAAAAACAATCTTGTTAATATTTTGTATTAATAAGTTTTCTCCAATGAAATTGTCAAGTAAAAAATGTGAAATAAGATGGGAGATGGTGCTCCACAATTATAATATATACGAGTATAATTTTTAAAATAATTATTTGAATAGTATTTTATAATTTTTTCTCTTTCACGATATTGTCTTTGTGCACTTTTACATGTCATATAAAAGTATTTTTGGATATCTACTATCAAATGTTTCATTTTATTTTTATTATTTTCGTTAAATAAACTTTATAATTCACTAATTAATTTAATTTATATTTTATTATCCATTAATACATAAATTATGACATGCATTTCATTATCTACTTTCATCCATTTATCTATACAATTCTGAAATATGTGTTAGATCAACGTATAGCAACCCATGAACAATTATACAAAACAGAAGAATTTAACACCCTACAATCATCAACAGTTAAATAATTGAGTTAAAAGTACTAATCTTTATACCACATCAATTATGAGTGGGGTTTGAACAAAAGTTGATCAAATTATTATGAAATCAAAAACTAGAAACAAAAGAAAGAAAAACATAATCTTCTTCATATTATCACCATTAACATACCCCTCTTCAACCTCCTCATTGCCCCCACCAAACGAACCATACCCATTCAAACCAGAAAATTCACGGAACCGGACCCTTACAGCCCTAGGCATCTGCGCCGGCGGCCGACGACGACGGTGAAACGTGGCGCCGCCCCTTCCATTGAGCGGAATCAACTCCTCATCTCGGATTAAGGCCTTGCAAACGGGGCATTCGTGGCATTGCGAGTGGAATCGGAGCCATTCGTAGAGGCACGGCCAGCAATGGAGATGGCCGCAGCGGGTGATCACCGGATCTTCAGCTAATCCGAAGCAAATATTGCACTCGAAGCCGGCGGTTTCGCCGCCCTCCTCCTCCTCCTCCGCCGCATCCATATGCATTCTCTATCCCCTTCTTTTTTTGATTCGTTATGGGGAAAACTGAGTCTCATTAATTTGAAGACCGAAAAAGTTGAATGTGTTTTTGAGATTACTCTCCAAATTTGACTTTCATTTATACATAATGTGAATTCTATTACTTAATTATTGAGTTCAGCAGTATTACTTTGATTTTTTGTTCATGCTGACAAATCTATCCACCTTTTTTTGCCCAGCCATTAAATATATTCTACCTAAAATATTAGAGGTCCTTCAATCTTAATCATCGATTTTCGATTTGTTAAGTCATTTATGATTTTTTCTCTCTATTAGTATTAGATTTTTATAGTTTTATAATTAATATAATTGGACGGACATACTACTAAAGGAGTAGGGTTTAAGTAATTTGTGAAAATTATCAAAATTTGTGTTCGGTCGTTATCGAAATGAAGTGGAGTATCAAACTATGAATCGATATTTTTTGGGTCCTCCATTGTACATTAATGTGTCTTTTTTTGAATGAATATATCAAATCTGTTAACCTTTTCATTAACTATATATATAAATTCCACATCGATCATCAAATGTTAATATTAACTCCGCGTTGGACTTAATTGAAAATGGTGAGAGTTGGGAAGGTGGAGAAATTTTTAAATGAATTTCCGAAGAAAAAGGTGAGGATGGAGATTTTTAAAAAAGAATATCATAATAAGAAGGCGAAGTGGACATTGAATAATATGCATATATCAAGCGAACTGAATTTAATTTTACGCAACTATGACTCAATATACTTTCAATCATGGGTGCGGAAGGTCAATTTAACAGCATAGTGTCGATACCATAACAATATTAGTAAGTTGCAGCGAATGAAATTAATTTGAACATTTGTGTTTCTCGAGTAAAAAATAATCAATTAAATAAATAAATTTTCTAACGGGTTTATATAAAAACACAATGTCTAGTTGAGGCTGAGTACTATCGAGATTTTAGCTAGTTTATAAGCCACATAACATAATTAATTTCTAACTCTTCTCCAACTATTGCAATTGTTCAAACTTCAAAACCCATCTTCCCAGCTGGTGCACGTACCAAAAAAAAAAACTTCAAAACCCATCTTCAAACTATAAGAATTCTTGACAGAGAATCAATAATTTAGGCGGATATGGAGAAAATTGGTTTATTAAGGCATAGTAATTTAAGAATAACGAGACAACGTGTAATGTGGAAAAGTTAACGGTTTATATAACTCGATTTAGAAATGATACAAATCAAACTATAACGTAATATAACGAAAACAATATTACAAAAAAAAACAATCAAAATTAAAAATAAGAGTACGAAAACCTTTTTAATGTTTTTTGCCAATATTTAATGGTTGGTTGCTTATTTACATTCCACCTATCTCCAAAAAATACACTAATTTTTTCATTATACACCGTCCTCTAATATTAGACAAAATTGAAATATGCAAAAATTTTCAACAAATAATAATTATACATATCATTTATAAGTGGACCACATAATCCACTAACTCTCATTTCACCACCTTTTTCCTCCCTCTCTTACTTTTTAAGTTTTTTTCATCTCTTTCTTACTTTACTAATTGCACATTAAAACTCGTGTCATTTAAATTTATCAATTTTTAAACTCGTGTCATTTAAATTTATCAATTTTTTGGGGGGAGGAAGAATATTTTCTATGTCCATATATGTAGTGCGACAATACTATTGTTTTTTAGTAGAAATGATCTCAATGCTAAAAGAAATGCACACACTTATATAGAAGATAATACTATTGTTTTTCTCCATATCAATCATTCATCTTCAACTAATAATATTCTAATTATTATTTTTTGCTTATTTTATTAACTTTACGTTAACATCACGTACACGGGTACTCAAAATTATTATGATTTGGTGATTCGACAAGTTCTTATTGGGTTGCTTCAATTGGGTGGGCTTTGTTGGCCCATGCACAAATACAAAATTTTGCAATCGGAACATAAAATACCACAAAATATATTCAACAAGTGCAATAGGATAAAATAATACGTTGATAGTGTCCAACTTTGTGATCGCTAAATTGTCCTCTAAAATTTAGAGTTTTATTTGGGTGAAAATGACAATTCTATTTTTTGCAATTTATTGGGCAGATCAATATTAATCACTTTTAATCATTATTTACCTTTAGGCTCTAAGAGCATCACAGTGGTGCGGATGTCCCGGAGGACATCCCCGCGGACATCCCAAAAACACATCCTGCCAAGTTATAAGGACTTCCCACTGCACTGTCACGTCATAAGGACATCTCACTGAACAGTGACGGACATCCTCAAGGACATCCCGACGGACTTCCAACAATAATAACAATTCACAAATTCACCAAATTAAACAATTTACGGAATTAAACAATTTAGGGGGGGGAGTTCGTGGGAACCAGCACTGCTACTGTACTCCCCGGAGGAGCTGATCTTCGTCCGCTTCGGCCAGCCAGATTCAACACCCGCAGTAAACTTGGCCGAAGTCTGCACCACAAGATACACCTCCCAATATTTGAATTCCCCAAAGCCCGCCGCAACGTCTTTGAACTGATGGTCAGACAGAAGCTTCACATCCTTAACAGACATGCCGCTGGTTGCCATTGTGGATGCTCTTAGGTCGGGAATATAATGGTTGCACCGACAGTGTCTAGTCATGTATTCTTCCCGCGTTATAACTCGTAAGATATGATGCCAACGCTTTATGAGGCCCAATGAATTCACAATTTAAAATAAAGACATTAGACTAGTTTTAAATTATTATAATTTTGTACAGTGTTAATAAATTTTTATAATATATTAGAACTAAATAAAATATATATAAAATGTTAAATATATCATAAACGAGTGTGGTATTATCACATGGTACTCATATCTACCAAGCAGATAGCATATCATTTTTAATAGACTGAAATATGAAATAATATAATGTACTCCCTTCGTCTAACTAAGTTGAGTCGTATTTCTTTTTGGGATATCCCGACTAAGTAGAATTCATTTTTTAACAAAAATAAAACATTAAATCACCATTACTTTATTCAATCGTCTACTTTACTCTCTCTTTTTTCATACTTTATTCTTCTCTCCTACTTTTCAACACAATTTTTTAATCTCCGTGTCTAAAAATTTTGTCTCAACTTAATTGGGACGGAGGGAGTAAATTTGTATTCTTACATAGTTATAAATAATGAATTACAGAATACTATTTATAGATTTGATCGCATACATCCTTAAATCAGAAATTAGAAATCACCGTCTCACGTACGGGGAGTGAATTTGAGTCGGATGATACTATGATGTTTCTAAATGTAAGGATTGCGTTAAATTTATAGTCTCGTACAATATATCCTTATTTATGTCATACATGAATTTAAGAATTGTCACAGAAAAATAACCTTATGACAAAGGGAAAAGATATTCGTACATAATTTCTACGTACATAATGCCCTTAATTTTTTAATCGGACCAAACCGGTTTTATTATTAGTTATATTGTTTATTTACTGAATTATCCTTTATTATATTTAAAACTTAAAAAAACTTTAGTGTTAATATTTAAATATATCAAATTAAATCTCCATGATCATGATTCATATCTATACTCCCACCTCCACGTCAAAAACTCCCAATTAAATCTTTATGATCATGATTCATATCTAATACTCCACCTTCAAGTCAAAAAATTTCACCCCCCTTCCTTGTTAATTTTTTTCTAATTTTCTTTTTCTTCTTTCATCTCTATCTTATCAAAGTATCAAACATTTCTCATTAAATAATGCCGATTTTTCGTACTCTTCAATTTTTTTGGCAGCTATCTCTCCTGATTCAATGCTTTGTTTCATTCTTCTTGCTTGCTAATTTTTGTGAATTAATTTTCCATTGGCACCACTAATTCTTATCACTTATCGAGGCATGGTTATCAATTAATAGTTGTGCAAAATTTAAATTATAATTCATTGCAATTCTCTATAAATTTTTACGAGCACTATTTTTTTCTAATAGCGAATGAACGAGATACAAATCAGTTATGTACTATAAAAATGATGGTGGGTAAGATGAAGACGGAAGAGAGAAAATCCACAAGCAATTAATAATGCTTTTATACAATTTTTGAGTCACTTTGAGATAGTATAAGCTTTTATAAAAATGAGTAAACTATAAAAATGTCCATGGACTAAGAGTTTATCTCGCCCATAGTCCATGTACTTTAAAAATATCGCCAGACATAAGGAAAGTACTCAAATCTTTCACTTTAAAAATATTAAGTTTTTTATGAATACAAAAGTCTTATTTGATCTAAATCTTCAAACCAAAACGACGATTCGTCGAACACTTTGCGAAGATTTACATAGTGCCCTCAAATTATTATCAAACATCTAAATTAAATCTTTTCCTTACAAAAAATAAGGATACACATTGCATATTGTGTAGAGAAGAACCAGAAACAATTGACCATATCATTTTTAATTGCAGATTTTCCAGTAGTCTATGGTATTTTGGATGAAATTGATGGAATCTCACCTTTTGCATGCCCAAGGACCCAATATCTTGTTTTATTACATGGATGGACACACCGTTCAGGAGATTTGATAAGAAAATTTGGAGCTCTATCTTCTACGTGATCTATTGGTCAATCTGGTGGCTCGAGAATAAAGTAATCTTCGAAAAGATGAAACCAAATTGGGATGCAGAGAAAAAACTACTTCTTTGGAGGCTTGGATTATGAATTAAAGGATGGTGTCCAAATTTTTCTTACTCGCCCGAGCAAGTATGCGAAGACCTATCTAAAGTTAGAAGATGGTTGGGACACAAATGAAGTATACCTGGTGAGTTGAGGCTTTTCATCTTTGTTGTGGGTGTTTGGCACTTTGCTAGTAGTTTTTTGGTTTGTCGAGTGTTCCGTTTGGGCTGGCTTTGTTTGCGGTGGTTGTAGGTTGTGCTTGGTATGGTGTTTTGTAGCGCTTCTTTGTTTTTTAGGAGCTTTAGTTTGTTCATGTTTTGTACTCCTTTGCTCACCATTTTAAATGGTTTGAGCCTTTCTTTTTATCCAAAAAAAAGGATACACATTGCATACAACACAAAAATTTTGAAAAAAAGTAAAATTAAGCAGTACCTAGTTGTTTCAAATATGAACCTCTCTCTGAAATATATAGAAAATATCACATGATTAATCATATGAATTGGTTTGAGGACGGTTATTTTTAGGGGTACAACTATACTTTTTTGGCTCACAACTCACATCACAAGCCAGAACTCACTAAAATTTAATGAATTAGCTTTGAATCATATTTAATTAATCCCCTTGATTTTTCAATTATTAATTTTAATTATATTTAATTACTTAAAAATGGAGTATATAGATATGATGAGAATAAGAAATAAGATTTTCATGTATTTCGTTTTGACGATATAAACACAATTGACATAAATATCAATTAATTTATATCTTGCCGTTAACATAATTGATTAAAATTAAATGGACTGTTATTTTATTATATTTATTTCCTAAATAATTTTTTTATTTTTTGTGTGTTTATTTATCCTAGTATTTTTATAATATATATTGCAATTTATTCTATGTGTACCAAAATAAACATTTAATTTATTAATAAGACCATAACATTTACTCATTTACTTATATAGGAGTATAACTTTTTGCACTTTTATTTTTAATCAAATTAATTTTATTGGTATTTTATTTATTTTAGCATAATTATAATAAAAAATAGTTGAAATTATTATTATTTAAATTTTTATATGTAATATTTAGCTGAATAATATGTATGTTCAACCTAATACTGCATGTTTAAATTTTATTTAAGGTACATGCTACCTAATAATATATTTGTATCAGATCAGATTTCATAAACATTATGAAATATATGTTTAAATATCATATTCTTATTATATATCTTTGACTTTCCATGTTATCTATATTGTAGTTATATTCTAGTTTTCACCACCAATAGACACTACTGCTAATTGAATATTAATATGTTATTTATTTTATTATAAAATATATCAGATTTATAAATATTTAATTCTTCCCCAGAAGGATACATAATTGGAGCTAGATATGCATGCGATGATTGATATTAGTAGCGCTAACATTTATACACCATAATGAAATTAATGTAGAAGATAAAGAAATGAATCAAACAATCGATTTTTAAAAAATAAAAAGAATAATTTTAAAATTAAATTTACTTTTTTTAAACTTTTTATTATATTTAACTTTAATAATGTCCACAAATATTTATTCAACAAATTATGCATATATATCAAGGTAATAAAAGCTTTCAAAGTAAACTATTATAAAAAGTCCAAAAAATCTTTGAATTTTATTAGAAATTTCATTTGGTATTGCATTTATAACATTAATGAAATTCAGTATAGATGATAAAGAAATGAATCAAACAATCGATTTAAAAAGAATAAAGAGAATAATTCTAAAATTAAATTTACTTATATTTTATGAACTTTTATTATATTTAACTTTATTAAAATTAACAAATATTTATTCGATGAATTATGCATATATACCAAGATAATAAAAGGTTTCAAAGAAACTATAATAAAAAAGTCCAAATAATCTTTAATTTTTATTAGAACTTTCATTTGGTATTGCATTTATAACATTAATGAAATTCAATATAGATGATAAAGAAATCAAACAATCGATTTAAAAAAAATGAAGAGAATAATTTTTAAATTAAATTTACTAATTATATTTTGAAACTTTTTACTATATTTAACTTTATTAAAGTCCACATATTTTTATTCAATGAATTATGCATATATACCAAGATAATAAAAGTTTTCAAAGTCACTATAATAAAAAGTCCAATTTTTTTTTGAATTTTATTAGAACTTCATTTAGTATCGCATTTATAACATTGAATGAAACGCAAAATTATATGCAGTTATTTTTTTTTATTATATTACTATAACATTATAAATTTTAATTAAAGTTATAAATTAAACAAAATAAAGAAAATATCAAAAAAATTCTCCTATCATAATTAGAGTTTATAAGTAAAGAAAACATACGACCATTATGATAGATTTCGGAAAAGAGATTAATTTCTCTGACCTCTTGAAATTTGGGATTAAATTCGTCGACCTTTCGAAATATGAGATCGTGGCCTGCGAATTTTTCAGAACAAGAGATTTTTGAGTTTTTCCCTCTTTTTTTTTCTTTTATCTTATTATTTCACTTACAAAATATATGAAATGACCAAACTATCCCATAATATATTCACACCAATTCTAATATTTTTCACCCCCAATTCGTTTATACCCTATGCAGAGCTCGATCTTCGTCTAATTATGATAACTAATTCTCTGCACGCAACCCTATGCAACATCTGAGCACCAGGTGTGAAATTGTTTGAGATGGAGTGTATGCTCTGGTTGGTACAGGATTTGCACATTCATTTAGTCTATCTTATTTATGTTTAGGTGATAATGTGACATGTTATGATTCCTCCAAAACATCCCTACATAAAGGTGTGAGTTTTTGATGATATTGTTTTTTATGGTATTGGCGAGATTGCACATGAGTGATCAAGTAGCCAACTTAGCGCAGCATGGCATCATGTTCCTGCGACGAACTGATACAGAGCAAATACATCACTCATGTAGGTCTGCAATTAGAACTGGGGTGAATATATTATGGGATAGTTTGGTCATTTCATATATTCTGTAAGTGAAATAATAAGATAAAAGAATATAAAAAAAGAGAAAAACTCAAAAAACCTTTGTTCTGAAAATTCGCATGCCTCGATCCCATATTCCGAAAGATTAACGAATTTAATCCCAAATTTCGAAAGGTCAGTGAAATTAATCATTTTTTTCCGAAATCTCTCCAAACGGTATATATAAGACTATAACATAATTAGAATTTAGAATTTTGCATATTATTAATTTATAAGTTGAATTGAATTTTATAATGTATTTTAATTTATAAACTTAATTTAATTTAATTTAATTTTCATAGTGTATGAAAAAAAAAGCACAATAATATCAATATCACAATTAAGAGAGAGGTGAGAGAGGAGAGAAAACTGCACATACATTTCTCGGCAAAAATGTGGAAGAGAGAGGAGGGAGAGAGATGGAAGGAACTAACTAACTATACGTGTTTAGCCAAAAAGTAGAAGTGAGAGGAAAGAAAATTGCTCCAGGTTTTTGGCAAAAAATGGGGAAGAAAGATTAGATAGATTAGAAAATGCACACACGCTATTTATTTTGAAAGGACAAATATGTAATATATTAATTTAATTAAAAGTAATTAAAATCATACACCGGTTTTATAGATGAAATACCTAAAATATCCAATTATGTACGTAGAATTTATGTACGTTTATCACTAGTTAATTACTAGTAGAAACTGGCGGGCAAACGTTTTTGACATGTGTGAATTAAAAATTTCTCTTATGTTTTTTAAATAATTAAAATCCAGTATCACAAATTATGTATATCAATTTAGAGCAAGATCGGCATCAAACACGAAATTTATTACTCTACTGAAACTACAACTTTCACTATCGTAGGAGTACTCCAATATTTTTCTCAATCATAAAAAAGTTAACCAAAGACCATCTCTAGCGTTATAAAATGATTAATATCACATGCATATATATAACAAGGGATATTGGAACCTAATATCATGGAATTTAAAAAAAGTTTGGTTTTTTCCACAAACTTTAAAATTGACAAATAATATCACGAACTTTACCCTGAGTTTGTTATTTCCCACCAACGAAAAAATTCCGACAAATAATATTACGGATTTTTTTTCGTAATTTCTGGACAACAACTTTGAGAGTTTCAAGATTTTCAATATTTGAGAATAGTTTTTCTTGAAGCACACCCTCCAAATTTGTTCTCCATTCAATTGATATAGACAGAATTTTTTCACTAGTAATAACAAACCCATGATAAAGTTCGTGATATTATTTGTCAATTTCAAAGTTCGTGGAAAAAATCCAACTTGATAATAGGTGCCAATATTCCATATAACAATAACAATAATGATTAAATATTTATGAAATAACTTGATAATAGGTGACAATATTCTATATAACAATAACAATAACAATAATGATTAAATATTTATGAAATAAATAGATACTAATAATAACAGTTTTTATGAACTGTCCAAATTCGAAATCTAAAAGGATACTCCGTATTAATTAGTTTATAAATAGAAAAAAAATCCGAATTGAATGCGAATGGCCTATATTATTATCTGTTTTAGTACACTTCAGTACTACATTAGTAATAAAATCGAATATCAGAAATCGGATCAAAAAATACATAACGCATCATTAACTTTCTTACTGAATCAATTTCCACATGTTTTACGTGAAAAGAAAAGAATACATAAAATTCGACTGATCAAATCGGTATGGCGTATATCCTATCAAAAATTAACACGTATACAATTTCCCAACTTTAAACCCCATCAGAAATAGAAATCAAATTTCAATACCAATTTCCGCGGAGGCGAAAACCAATTCAGGGGTCCCTATTTCATCGCCGCCGTGGCAGAGATGGCCCCCGCTAACAGCATGACCTATTACCTATCGAGCACCCCTCCATCGTCGGGTTCCGCTGGACCCACGCCCAGACATGGGGCTCCACGTGGTCCTTCCTAGGGGTGAGCAAAAAAATCGAAAACCGAATATCCGAACCGAATCAAACCGAAATTTTGAGATTCGGTTCGGTTTTTTCGGTATTTAGGTTTGGTTCGGTTTTGACAATACAAAAATTTCGATTTTTCGGTTCGGTTCCGTTCCGTTCGAACGAAAAAAAAAACCGAAAAACCAATTAACCGAATTATATTTTAAATATAATATTATATATATAGAGAAGTGATCAATTGCTAACTCACTCTCTAGTTACTAACTACAACTAATTTAAGACCATAGAGTTTTAGAAATCTAGTAGTCTAAAATTTGTCACGTGTAATTTTTGTTTTTATTAATTAAATCGAGAAAGATAAAAAAAACTACCAAATTAGGTTTTGGATGAAAATGTCAATATAGTGTTTTAAAAATATCAACACAATGCTTTGAGAATGTCAACACATTGCTTATGTCAATACATTGCTTTAAGATTGACATTTTACATGTATTATATTGACATATTTTATATACTATGCTGACATTTGTTGTTGTATGAAAAAATTGAATTTTTTTTATTTTTTTTTCAAATTTTGACATCGGAACATATGCAAGTGAGATCTCGTTAGAATCCTTATGAAATTATCTTTAATTTGATATATGTTGTGCGAAAAAATAATTTAAATCGAGAAAGTTATATGCGTTTTAAAGTTATGTGATATTGTTCAAAAGTTAGTTACAATTAATTTGTTGTAAATTGACCTTAATACCCTTATTGACGTTTTTGTTGATCGTATTGACATTCCAGGGCTGATGATCTAGGCCCTTGATTTGAATATCTAAGGGCTATTATATAATTGTAGTTAGCAATTAAGTATTGAGTTAACAATATAATGAACTTCAAATTACTAAACTATGCATGATGATGTCATTGTTTTTAAATCTCAGAATTCCCTATAATGAACTGCAAATAAAGTTGTAATGAATTTCGCGTTATTATATAATGATGTGTTTGGCGTTTAGTATTTTAAACTAGTTTGGATACAACTATATATATATATATATATATATATATATATATATATGGGGGGAGCACTATGATGCCACCATAGATAGGGTAACACCATACCACCAATATAGTCTGTTAGATCTCATTTATGGACGCCTATGATTAAATTTCGTGAACAAAACACAGATTGCAGTCTAATGTATTAGATATTGCAGTCTTGGTAAACTGCAATATTGTTGTGGTAAGACTGCAATATTCAATGAATAACACTGCAATCTGGTAATGTAAAAATTAAAGATTTCCTATTTTACCCCTCCGCGTTTTTAATTGATTCAGCATAATGCTGTCATATGAAGCTTGACAAGCACACGATTTTCAGATCCAATGGCCTAAAATGGTGGTATGGTGTCATAATAAAGAGTGTTGTCATTTTAATATATATATATTGATTTAATATATTTTATATAATATGTATTATAAATATTCTATTAATTTTATATTTTATAGATATATATTCTATGGGAAGTGATCAATTGCTAGCTCACACCTTAATTGCTAACTACAACTAATTTTAGACCATAGAATTTTAGAAATCTAATGGTGTATAAATTGTCATGTCTAAGTTCGTTTTATTATTATTTAAATTTTTAAAAAAATATATAAGAACTATTAAATTTAGGGTTTTGGATCAAAATATCAATATAGTGTATTAAACATATCAATGTGATGCTTGGATATGTCAACATAATTTCGAATTGGCATTTATATGTATTATGTTGACATATTTTATTAGCTATGCTTACATTAATCTGGCACTAAAAAAATATAAAAACTCAATAATTTTTTTCAAATTTTGATATCGGAATACATGCAAGTGAGATCTCGTTAGAATCCTTATAAAATTATCTCTATTTTGATATATGTTCTGTGAAAAAATAATTTAAATTGAGATAGTTATATGCATTTAAACTTTTGAGATATTTTTAAAAATTAGTTATAAATTGTTAATTGACATAAATACATAATTGACATTTTTTATTGGATACATTGATACTCGAAAATGATAGATGTTGGCTCTTGATTTGAATATTAGTTAGCAATATAATATACTCCTATATTCTATTATATAAATAAAATATAGTCTCTTCATCCCTTTGTAGTAGAGACATTTCTTTTCGACACGAGATTTTAAGAAAAATTGTTTTAAATGAGTTAAGTAAAAGGAGAATAAAGTAGAAAGGAAAAAGGTAGAGAGATGAATAGAGAGAGTAAAGTAAGAGAGAGTAAGTACTTTTGCCAAAAAAGGAAATGAATTAGTTACGTGGGACAACCCAAAAAGTAAATACTATTTGTTTAATATTTTATATCATATGGTAAATATATTGTTTAATATATAATATTTTATATTTAGATTATGGTTTAATATATCTCTTATAATTTGTGCAGATGGATTAAAATAGTACCGTTGCATTCTTGTAGAATGCAGTCTAGCAACTAACATTTTAGAAAATAACCATTTACCTTTTCAATATACTTGCAACTTGTTCTTGACTGTGACTTCGAAGATGGGATCAAATATGACATTTGTTTTTGCTAGACAATGTGTTGAGAATGTGTGTCATCTTGGTGAAGATGATGCTGCATCTGTTAAACATCAAATAGAAAGTCCGCCACAAACAACGCGGCTTATTACATCGGTATTCTTGAAACCATTTCAAATCCTAATACTCATAGCAAGACAACCGGCCGGCCTCCCTCCCTCGTAAGCTATTCCAGCAATCCCTTGAGTGATTCACATTTCCCTGTTTTTATCTCCCCTGCTCTGTTTGACTTTAATGAATCTAAAAAGATAGAGTTTGCTGATTTTGGCTGCGGATTCGGTGGGCTTCTAATTAGCCTTGCAACACTCTTCCCTTAAGATCGGGATGGAGCTCGAGGGACAAAGAGACAGAGTATGTGAAGGAAATAATAATTCCACTATTTGTTTTGTTGGTTCTTATCAAAGACTACGGAGATACTATAAATCAAATCCAATCACAATAACCATGAACATAAATCATAAAGATATAGCTTACTGATTTCATGCATAAAAATAAATATATATTCATAGCAGTGGCATGACAAAGGAACTTGGGAGTGATGACTTAATAAGAAAAGTAGTTGTGATGTCTAACTTTAAGGGGGATCGATTGTGTTCTATATCAATTGTGTAAACTTACGCAATTAGTGTAGACTTTGAAGACCAAATAATAACTCTTCTGAAATACTTAATCTTTTGAAATAAGTACTTTTGGTTTATATATATGGATGACCTTCTAAAAACTTTTAAAGTTATTATTTCTAATGCGTTATATATTTTTTTTCAATTTTTTTTTTATTTTTGATGCTTTAAGTACTTCCAACAAATTATTTCAATATGGAATTGGAATCCCATAAAATTTTTAGGCGTTTTAGAGCCTTTAAATTATTCAAATGGGCATAACAAAGCTTACCGTAAATCATGCTTTTAATGCGGTATTCCATTTTAGTAGTATTATTAATTAATAATTATTATAAATGAAACGGCTACGATGTCGATACTGATCGCTGTTGCTGCGAAATTGAGTAGGTCAGGTCAGCCCAACTAAATGGAATATTGACGGACCACTTTTTATGACTTTATTTAACCATTATCTTTTACTAGTATTATTTTTTGTCTGGCTCATGGACGGTTGATATTCAGAAGAGAAGACATTTTTAACTACTCTCTTCATTTATTTAACAATAAACTATCTGCATGGTATCTGATCTTTTACTTTCGCACTAAATGGTATCTGATATTTGTTTTAAATCATTTTTGATACCTGATCCAATTTTCATCCTAAAATACCCTCTAAACAAATTCATTTTTCTATTTATGTCATAAATGATATTTTGGACGAACTAGTACCAAAAGTGATATTATAATATATTCTCTCATTCTCCTCACTCTTTATACTAGTATTATTAATCAATATTAATATTATTATTTTGATGTTATAAATTAATAATTAATTTATTTTTTAATATCATTTAAATATACTTAATCATAATTATAGTTATAATTATATTTAAATATTATAATAATATTATTCTTATAATAGTAAAAACTAGTAGTAATTAATAAATAATAATAATTATTTTATATTAAATTAATAACTAATCAATATAGTCTTAATCAAAATTTTAAATTGTGAATTGTATTCATAATGATAAAGAGTTCAATATTTTTAGTTAGGCGTTTCAACCCTAAAATGAGTATAAATAATTTAATTAAATATATATAATTGATTTAATTACTTTAAATAATTAATTTATTAGGTGTTTTGTTATTGATTTATATTATGAATGCAATTAGATGTATGTATAAAACACTAAAAAGAAAGAAGGAAAAGAAGATAAAAGAAAAAAGAAGAAACATAAACTAAGGAGAAAAAAGAAAGAAGAAAGGAAGATAAAATACTAAAAAGAAAGAAGAAAATGAAGAAAAAAGAAAGAAGAATAAACTAAAGAAGAAAAAAGAAATAAGAAAGGAAGAAAAAAAAATCAGTGATTTTATTTAATTGAAATTTCTAAAAATATCCTCCATAAGAAAATAATCACATATTTGGTATCTAGAATTATTTTTGTCATGGGTATAAAAAATGATATAAAATAAAGATTAGGTACCTGCGAAGTTGAAAGGTGAGATATTAGTTCACTCTTTATCTATTTTTTTTTATAATTTGTCATATATAATTGCACGCCCATTCATAAAGTTGCGGTCCAACAGGGACACGAATATGAGCATATTCCGATTTCCGATGTAGAAAAGGTTGGAACCATGAATGAAACATGCATCTTCCCCTAGATACGAATATCCCTAGTGCAACCTATCAATTTTTTTGTTTCGTTATTATTTTCACATGCTAATTTAATACTTATGATAGGCATTGATTCTTTTTATCCCATGATTTAGGTGCTATATGACATGGACTAAATTTTTTTATGATTGGCTAAGCAGTTGTATTAAAGAAAAGTACTACAAATTTCGTGGATATTTTTTAAATAAAACATTGTTTGTTTACCAGGAAATTGAGTCTATGAATCACACCACTTGCATAAAACTCATGTATCTCCTAAGAAAACAATAATTAAATCAATGCAAGATAAAATTTTATAAAACGATCGAAACTCTGTTAACTTGCATAGGTTACCGTCGTTTTAGTTACTGTACAATATACACACGTGTTTGGTTCCGATTTTTTTTAATGAATAAATGAATTTAAAAGGCTATGGAGAATTCGAACCTGAACCATTTGACCTTAAATATTAACCTCTCTACCGCTTGGTCAACTAACAAATAATTCAATGTCTCTCACTGAGTACTAACGGCAGAGGTTCAATATCTTGATTCTTGCAATTTAGAAATTATAATTATCTTTGCATACGTGTTGTATATGTGTGCTTGGGTGGTGCAATTTTAAGCATGCAAAATTGAAAAGAGAACGTGTCAATTCGTTTAATTTGAAAGTGATGTAAAATCAGACAGGCCCGACCAACCATATGGTAGAAATTTTGGTAGTGTAGGTTAATCGACACTTCTAGAGAAAAATAATGGTTCACTGACGTTCTTTAATATGTGCTAGTACTTACTACATAATACAATTGATGAATTTAGTTGTAATATTAATCGTCTCTTTCAAACAATTGAAAATATCAACAACTCATTTCGTAAGCAGGATGGGATAGAGCGTGTTTTGTACTTGTAGTATTACTATATGCTTTATCAATCATACTTTGTGCAAAAAAAAAAAAATACTCCATCCGTCCCACTCTTACAATAGGAGTCACTCTTATTGTGGGCGCGAATTTTAGAAAGGTAAAGAATAGTAGATTGGAAAAGTTATTGAAATATGAGACTCACATTTTTATATTGGTTTTATAATAAAATATGACTGAAGTGAGTTAGTGGAAGAATGTGTGACCTACTTATCATTTATGATAAAAAATGAAGTGTGACTCTTATTATGGGAGAGACCAAAATGGCAAAGTGTGACTCTTATTGTGGGACGAAATGAGTAGTTCCCTTTAACCTTTTGGTCCACTTGTCAAAATTAATTTACTTTTATTTTTGAACACATTTTCACATATAATATTCCCTCTGTCCCACAATAATTGTCACTCTTATTGAGGGCACGAGTTTTAAGAAATGTAAAGAAAAGTTTGGTTGGAAAAATTAGTGGAATGTGGAACCCACTTTTTTATATTGGTTTTATAATAAAATGTGAGTAAAGTGAATAGTGGAATGTGAGACCTACCTACCATTTATGGTAAAAATGAAGTGTGACAATTATTGTGGGACGGGCTAAAATGGAAAAGAGTGACAATTATTGTGGAACGGAGGGAGTACATTACTAAAATAATGTTGGTCTCATTATCAATAATACTATTTCAACAATGTTTTCAGTTTTTCTCTTATTTCACTTATTTTATATTAAAATCTTTGATATTCTTAAAATATCAATTTTTAGATACGAATGAAGTACTATTTAGTAATACTCTACTATGTTATATGTCCACCCATTAGCACATGCATTAAGGCAAAAAGAAAGATGTTATGAAACAAATTTTGAGATTATATTATGTTGACAAAGGTTTAGCAATGCCATTAGGTTATAAAAGGATGTTATGAAACAGATTTTAAGATTATATATGTTTGACAAAAATATGAGAATGAAATTTTTTTCAATTAATAAAGTCAAGAAAGAGGAAAACTAATGCATCACAATAATGCATCAATCTTGTTTTCTCAATTATATATTGAATTGACACATTAAATAATGGCTTATTGAAATGGGAGACACGGGTAGCATCACTACGACAAGTCGACAATCGATAAAAATTATACACAATCAATAATTATATTAATGGTTTGTTTCACTCTACACTGCCGTCACATAAATGTGGAGTACAATATTTTTGGACTTTTCGTTTCAATTAAACAAATCAAAATAATTTTAAAAATTGTATTTTTATAAAAATCAGTGTATTCGTTATCAACTAAATTAAAATACATACTGCGATCACCCACCCCAAACAACCTACTCGGGTTCAGAGTGATTGAAAGAAGAAGATTTCTGTTAATCAGTGATTTCTACTGCTCATTTATCTGATCTCATTTTCTATGGGTTGGAGTCGCAAAGGAAAGGGCTGCAGCCGTTTCCGTGGACTGCGGATGACAAGCTCTCTTCAGCTCATCATACCTCTCCACATCAAAATTCAGCGACTTGAAGAGGCGCTTCTGCTTGGCACCGAACCTGCTCTGGAAGAACCCCTCGAATGAGGGCTCTTTCGACGTTCTCAGGAAGAAGGCATACCCTCCCATGAAATACATCGATGTCACATAGAAACAGATTGGCTCCATCACATCCCACGATAGTTCCCAGAACGTTAGGCGCATGAAGGCCGCTGTCTGAACAACAAGGTAGCCTAACCCGACCCAGAGCTCCCTACAAACATACGACTCTGCTTTCCTATCGATCACTGCCTTCTGCTTCTCCAGTTCTTCCAGCTCCTTCATTCTTGGATCGTCTGGTTTTGGGGCTAGAGGCATTAGTCCTTGGATTGCTCTCACCACCTGTGTCAAAACACAATTGTACAAAAATTTGTTTTACTACTATGATTCTTTAAGTTCTGATTTATCTTTGAATCAAACACAAGATTTAACATAAGACCCCCCTTGACTCCCATCCTAAGTTTTGACAAGAATTTTGGCATCACATCAACTTAAAGTTGAGGGAATATACATCACCCTATTCACCTCTAAACTTCTAGTGTTTCCATTTCTTGAAAAGGACTAGTAATAATTATAGAGGGGAAACACAATGTATAGAAAATCAAAACTCCTCCACAATAATGGGAAGTCCTTTTCACCCCCTTCCTTTACTCCACCAAAATTTTCAAATCAAGACCTCTAACGCAATGAAAAAACCAATCCCTTAACACAAACTTATCAATCGAGAGACTTTTTTTTTAATTCTGGCAAAAGCCAAGATATTTTTTTTGAAGAGAGGTGATGCTCTTTGAATAGATTCTTCCATGATCAGAGATCCACTCTCTAATAAAAGTTCACCACCATGTTTTGTGCGAAAACATTGTTTCGATTTCCTGTGGAAGAAGACATGGAAAACCAGCACACAACGAAAAAAGCTAATTAGTTCTCGGCAGTCTCCAGATCAAAACTTAGGCTAACGACTGAATCAGTAAATCAGAACCAATTACCGGCACATTTCGACTTCTGACCTGATTCTACAGCTCTAATCTATGATTAACTCATAAATATGCCATAATCCTTTCACAATTACTATGCACAAATTGAAAACAAATTAGGGATTGGGGAGGGAGCGCCAACCTGCTCAGGCCTGAGGAACACGACGCTTCCGAAGACAATCACGCTCCCAGATTCATCGAGTATTTTGGCGAATTCGTGCCCTAATTCCGGACTGGAGCACGCCTTAGCACAAATCTCCAGAAATTCTGGATGCGACACGCAATCCTTGTCCATCTGCCTCAATTTCGACTTCACCGTTTCAAGCTGCGACAGCCTGAGAATCTTCCTCGCGTCCATCACCGTCATAGTATCCTCCCGCGACTCCTCCGTCGCCTGCGGCGGGCGGAGGCCGTCGAGCCTGATCCGTTCTCTGGAAATGTCCATCTCGCGGAGCTTCTCCAGAAGCTTCTCGCCAGTCGGGAGGAACCGTGCCGCAGACGTCGTCGGCGCCGCCGCCGATTGGCGGTGGAGATATCGCCGGAATATACCGTCATCTCCGGGATCGGGGGCGGGCGACGTCTGATGACTCAGAGCAGCCGATTTAACGGCGGTGCGAGGTAAGGAAGTGCGGCAATTGGTGAGCGCCGTGTTCGTCATCCTCGACATGGTGAGGAGGCGCTGAGAGATAATTCTGTTGAACGCCATTGATGAATCAATAATTCAAGAGAGAGGGAAATGGCTGAATAACGTTTGATAGAATATGCGCATGGTTTGTTGAGCCTCGTTGGACCGACGCTATTTATAGCCCCCCATCTAATAATACGCCAGCAAAATCATCCAAAAACAGCCCAAATAATATTTTTTTTCCCGTAAATAAATTTCCGATTTTATATTTTTCATTAAAAAAAAAGGAGCGAGTAAATAAATGTGCGTTGAATTAGAATGTTAATCACGTTTAATTAGAAAGTAGAAAAAGAATAAAGGAGACGTGGTTGGATAACCATAAATAGAAAAGAGAAACGACGCAAACGTGTCGCCACATAATATAGAGATTTCATTTGTGAGGGAGAAACAGCAAACTTTTACGGGTAGGCGGAAGGAAGGGTTCAAACCTACACCAAATGAGTATTATCCATTCAATAACCTACACCAGTTCCAGCCTGTTTGAATCTGGCAATTTATTTTTAATAAATTGTGAATATTTAATCATTAATGTGCTTACTCTAATTAGTTTTAATACTATTTCAAAATCAATCTCATTTTTTATTTTTGAGTAAAAAATACCTATATTTAATTTTTCAAATTTTGTGGAAAAAGAGGCTAATATAGAAAAAATTCTTTTAAGTTTGAGTTAGTATAAATAGGTAGAGTAAAATTATATTTGATGTGACATTTAATTACACTAAAATGAATTTAAGTTTAATATATAGAAAAAATGTATATCATGTATTTACCTTCTCACAGGAGGAAATATATCATTTCAAACAGTAACAAACTCAAAAGAAAAAATGTAATATAACGAAAGGTAAATTATTTTCAAAAATAAAAAGTATTAGTACACGATGCATTAATACCTTCTCAAATACCTCTCACTTGATGATTGATTTTTATAAAAAAAAAGCTAAGGCAAATATAGTAGTTATAAGATTTTACCTCTCCAATGAAGATGCATAGATATATTTTTTAAATGAGAAAATGTATAATATCTTCTTAAATACATTTCTCCTTGAAGAATGATTTTTCAGAAGATAAATATAGAGTTATAAGACTTACCACTCCCTATGGAGATATTCACAATTTAGTATAAATATTATATTCACTATTATTAGTTTTACTTTCATTTCTTTTGTCCAACTATTCAAAAAAAAGTTTGCTCATATTAATTTAATTTAAATAAGTAAAAAAATAATAACCAGCCGAGATTGAGTCTTTTTATTATAATTTGTTTTAGCTTGCAAGAGTAGTTTAATGCAATGAGATTAAGACATCATATTATTTGTAAATTTAATCAATAAAATATTATACATTCACTATTTTCCTTTTTCTCATTTTATGTGATACCATCCAAGATAAAATTTTCAGTAAATAAATCAAATGTATAATTATATAATGATATTTTTCAAATGTTAGTAGCTTATTGTAATTTTCATAGATATAGTTACTCTATTTCGTAAATCAATAACTTTTGTTTTTATGTCATTTACAAATTAGTTTCACAACCAAAAATTTTTGAATGTCTAGAGATATTTTTATGTCCATTAAGGATGCTAATTTGTGTTTCAAAATAGACAACATACACTATAAAAAAACATCTTCAATCTTGGTGTCCGGCGCAAACAATAGCGTCTCTGAAAAGTAAAGATTTAAGGTTTAGTGGACAATTATGTACTCAATTTTTGCTCCCTCAATTTTGTCTAATTTTTTAAAAATTTTAACATAATATCTCTAATTTTTTGTCCTTGTAAGATAAGTTATCGTAATTTTTGTGTTCTTGTAAGATAAGGTGATGTAATGTTAAAGCAAATAATTCTATTTTCTAGTGATGTTAATTAGCTTCAAATAATATTAGTATATTAAAACATTAATTAATTATTATTATGAATTAGGCTAAAGTAATTTCATAATATAGTATTGAATTCTATGTTTTTTAAAATCAAAATTCCTTTATTGTCAATTTTTCAGAAAAATGTTTCAGATTTGGAAGCTACTCATATCAGAGCCAGGTTTCGATCCTGGGACCTGTGGGTTATGGGCCCACCACGCTTCCGCTGCGCCACTCTGATTTTGATGTTATTTTTCGACCGTGTTAAGTAGTTATACAAAATAACAATAAAATCTTATTAATTTATGTTGGTTTTAGTATTATAAGGATGTTGAATTTGCTTCCAAGATATTCCTTTTTCACTAATTACACAATGATAATTATAAGGTTAATGTTTGGTGTTTGATAGACTGGAGTATTGGAACCATTGAAATCTTAGCCGTGATGAAAGAGTTTAAACATGGTATACTCTTTTTTTGTTTTTGTGTCGGCGATGAAAGGGTGGGAAAGGGGAAGAGGAGCATTAGGGTGAATCCCTAAGCCAACTCTCTTTCTAAATGTTATTTTCATATTTTTGTAGATATTGTTTTATGAGGTGCTGAAAACATTTCGATTATATTTCAAATGGTGTTGACAACTCCTTACACGACTCTTCCTCTTGAAAAATGAAGGCTGTTATTCTTTATAAATGGACGTATTTTCTAGGGGGTATGTGTGTGTTGCACGGCATATATCGGTGTCTGCCATTTAATTGTGACCTGGTAATCCAATATATATAATCTTTTTGAGCTGATTGGGATTCCAATGACTTGTTTTTTTATTACTCCGAAATACAAATTTTGCTTCCCATATCCTAATTGGTAGTGTCGTAGTAGCTCTAGTCGACTTTGTTGAATTATTGTAATGAGTTGAATTTCTTGAATCTACTTAACATACTAATAAGCTACTTATTTATAATTGTTAAGAAAATAGCCAGCTTTATATCATCAAACAAATTCTAAAAAGTCTTATACTAGTGAAGATGACTTAATTGAACAAATACACCCCTCCCCCCTTAAAATTTCTTTGTTGCTCAGGTGTTGCCTATCTTCCAAGACTTTAATAATATAGAAAGTTAAAGTAGGATTAACAGATATATGGGCACTAGTCAGGGAATTATTATTTGTTTGGCAATTGAATTTGGGAGATTGGCTTATGCTGTTATTTTATTGAATGCACATAATAACAACATTGTAGACTGTCCACTTTTCTGAACTTTCAATTGTTTTCAATATGGGAATCGGTTGTTGTAATTAATTAGTTGAATTGTTTGAGTATTTCAAAATGGAATGTTGGCGATTGGGTAGGTATAGTTCATGCTCTGAACTTACTGAAGATATATAGTTATGTTGTTATTGTGTTAATGTGGATATGAATCAAAAGCATATGTTAATACACAGAATAAATATATAATATACTTATCAAGTTGAATCAATTGACTGAGTCACAAAACTGTTCACATCTTTTAGTCATTGTGAAGTTGTTTGTCACTGAAATATGATTCATAATAATACACAATATTTTAGAAAACCAGACCGGTAAACAAAACAGAGAGGTCATCCATTCATGATTCAATTGTTCTGATCGGTCGAAGAATAACTATTCAAGTCAAAATACATATGTAAATACTCCTTCCTCCTTCGTGACTCCGTCCAATAGAAATAGGAATACTTTCCTTTTCCGTCCATCCCATAAAAATAACTCATTTCCATTAATGAAAAGTTCTTTCCACCTATTAGTGATATACATCAATTTATTTATAACTTATATTCATAGGGCCCACCATTAAACACTAATAATAATATGAGCATACTATCCACTAACACTATTTTAATTACCTCTTTCATCAGTGGCGTATCCACCTTGGAACAAGGGGGTACAACTGTACCCCCAAATTCGAATACTAATACCTTTTATTGAGATAATTTATTTAAAAGGCTTCTTTGGCCAAGTGGTTGTGCTCCCCATTTTCAAAGCTCAGGGTTTGAGTTCGAATCCCCATAGTTGCTTAACTCATACTCCCTCCGTCCCATTAAATATGCAACATTTACTTTTCGGCACGTGATTTTATGTAGTGTTGTTTTGTGAGTTAATGAAGAGAGAGTAAAGTAAGAGAGAAGAAAAAGTAGAGAGAGTATTGTTTCCATTTTTAGAAACGTTTCATTTTTAATGGGACAGACCAAAAAGGAAAACGTTTCATTTCTAATGGGACAGATGGAGTATTTTTTCTTTTGATTTCTGCGCCTTTTTTTCTTCATTCTTTGATTTCTATACCTTTTTTTCTCAATTCTTTTATGTTTTGATTTATGCTTCTTTTTTTTCTCGATTCATTTATTCTAACGATTAAAGTTTCTATATCATTTTACTTATTTCAAATCTTTTTCTGTTTTGTTAAAATACAATTTGTTTACTTTTTTTCATGTTTTATTATTCAAATAATTAAAAGTTCTATAACCTTTTTCTTCTTTAAAATAATAGATTTACTTTTTTTTAGTTTTTTCAAACAATTGAAAGAATATATCTACTTTTTTTTTGTTTGCTAAAACAATAGAAATAATAAGTTTATATACTTCTTGATCAAATTCTCAACTAATAAAAAAAATTACTTATACACTATGGTGTAGCAATTCTATTCATATCTATTTGAAAAATTTATACCTAATAAAATATCTATATTTTTTATTTTCTAAAATTATAGATATTTTGCTTAAATTATTTATTTTCACAAGGTTCACTTCTAAAAACTAGTACTACTATTATCTTATAAAAAGTGATTAAAACTTCTCAAATATTTTATGAACAAAAAATTTATTTCTAAACTATATAATTTCTTGTTTAGTCGTTATATTCACGTCTATACAAGACATTTGTATTTAAGACAATGAAAAAGATTGTTCAGATATTTCTTCGTACCTCCGAATCCAAAATCCTGGATACGCCACTGTCTTTCATCTTCTCTCTCATTTTATTAATTATACATTAATTCTCATGTCGTTCTAAATGTTTCTGTTTTTATGGGACAGAAGGAGTATATTTTATTCAGGTCTGATCTACGTATATTAAATTACTAATCATGCTTGAATTATTCAATCACTCACTTGGTTGGGCTGAATGAAAAAATTAATTGGGGCGCATAGGTGTAACATTCTAGAAATAAATATAAGTAAGTTTTAAAGGAACGGAGGGAGTGTTAATAATTTCTAACCAGTCGATTCTACAATCATGTGTTTTCTGTAGCAGTTTATTTTCCAAGATTAGATTGGTCAGTTGGTATATTAGATGGAGGTGGCATAGAGATGTGAAGTGCATTTTTTATTTAATATTGTAATGATGTCGTTTTGATAGATTTAATTGCTCACTGCTCATTCGATTTTTCAGTCTCGCCAAAGCTTTTAATCATGGGTAACTTATATTAGAATTAGTGATTTAAAGCAAGCACCCTAGATTTATTTCTACAAAGGTCAGGAATATTCTTTGCCTATATATCTCGGTTGGTTAAAGCATGATGGTCCACTTGTTTGCATTTACTGATGATTTGGGCCTATTGATCAATTTGTAGGTAAATGAGACGACTATAGTCACGTTCGTTACTCTTTTTTAAACAGGAGTCGTATTCATTACTATTTACAGATCATATGAATTCGTCTCATCATTAAATATAATACTTTACATATTTCCTACAGTCGTTTTCTTCATCGCCCTTTACATATCTATCGGAACAGGCACATTAACCTAATCATTCAAGCTAGGTATATATAAAGTCTCCATCCAACTTTCACATATTAATCCTAAAATTGAACGTAATGAGACGGGAAAATTATATTTTTTGCGTTTGAATATAATTTAGTTTATTGAATTTCTAAAATTCAATCTTATGGCTAGCTTGCTACAAGTGTCAGGAGTATATAATATTCCTTGGAATCTATAATAATCGCATTTCCTTCAAATTAAACACATAAAATGTCATCAGTTAAACAATTTTAAAATATAAATTATATAAAGAAAAAATTGTCATTTAAATAATAACTTTTGATTGACTTATAGTGAATTCTATATATAATTTTTAAAACTAGTGAATTAAACCATAATTTTTGTACCTTTCACAATTCTCCATACTCCATACAATTAAAATTTCATTGAAATTTGTCATTTATTTGGTTGACTTCTAGACAAATTTGACATTGTTCTATATTATAATGATCGATTTCTAGATGATTGTTTTGTGTGCGATGAAGATGGAACAACAAAAGTTATAAAAAATTCATCAAATTTTAATCTATAGACCAATTGCGAAATGTACAAAGGTTAAGGTTTAATTTGCTATTTTTGAAAAGTATGAGATTGACAGGAAGTTAACAAAAAATTATTTAAATGACGATTTACACTATGGCATCAAAGTTCCGTACATACCATTAATCAATCAAAGTCAAACCCCCGGATCGGAACTAAGAGCATTCACAACCGTGCTCTTGCCAGCGAGCACGGTTGTGGGCCCGACCCCACTTTTTCTGCATGCTCTCTGGCTATAGCACAACACCCACAGCTGTGCTCTTCCGCAAGAACGAGCACAATTCAATTTAAAATTCAATTAAACAAAAACATTTCCATAATATTAAAATTCATTAAAAAATCACAATAAATATTACAAATTACAAATAAAATAAAAAAGACATAATTAAAATCCTAAAAATTAAAAATTACATAATTAAAATACTAAAAATTAAAAATTACATAATTAAACTCCTAAAAATTAAAAATTACATAATTAAAAGCTAAAAATACCCCCGTGGACGACTATTCATCCGGCGGCACTACCCCCAATTGTCTTTGGAGGCCCAATATCATGGCCTCGTGCGATCGAAGTTGTGAGGGGGTCATAGTGGACCTATCGACCATATTGAGTTGGGCCAAAAGCTGCCACAACGAGTTGGTGGGGGGTGGAGGTGGCGCATATGGAACGGGAACGGGAACGGGTGCGCGAACTGGAGCATCGGCGGTTGCAGCCGCGGCTCGACGGCGTTTGGCCGCCACCTTCTTCCTTCCTTGCGGTCGGCGTTGGGAACCGCTCGGGCCGGAGTTGGGAACCACTCGGGCCGGCCTCGGGGCTACCCAAGTTAGCTCCGGCGAGTTGGCTAGCCACTTCTTCGGAGCCGGCGTCGGATAGGGATACCGACCTTGACCATTTGGAGGAGCCGCTAGAGGAGGATGTTACGCCTCCCATATACTTCGGGTGCGTCCGCGTCTCCTGCCAAACGTTGAGGTACTTGAACGGCTTGTAGTTCATGGATTGGTAGGTGCTCATCGCGGCAGTGATGATGTCTACCTCGCTCCGGCCGCTCCTGGCATTCCGCTCTTCCTGGAGGAAATAGCCATTGAACTTGCCAATTTCATCGTTGGCTCGGAAGATGGCGTTGCGCATCATACTCTCGTTGCACTCGACCGTTCCCGACGGCCAATTTTCATTGTACCGGCGAGCGATGCGCCACCAAAAGTGATCGTCGGATTGGTTTGTGCCAACCACCGGATCTTCGGAGATTTCCAAGTACACCGTGAACAATTTATCCATCTTCGCCGGAGTGTACGGTGTGCGGACACCGCGAGTAGGAGGAGTCGGAGTTTGGGAGGGGGCGGTCGGCCTAGGCTCCGGTGTCCACCCGTATCGCCCTTCGGTGGCACCTTGGTCGTCGATTGGGTATGGCCGGTAACCACCCGGAACGCCCGAACTTTGGGTTTGAGGAGGGGCCGAATATTTTGTTTCCGGACTAGGAAACGGTTGTGAACCGAATCATTTGGGGTTCCAACCGTGGGAGGGTGGGGGGTCATCGCCTTGGCCGGACATTGTTATGATGTAGGAGTGGAAGAAAGATTGAGAATGGATATGAGATAATGGATATGAGAATGGATATGGGAGAATGAAGATGAGAATGAATATGGGAGAATGAAGATGAGATTTGTATAGTTTGGTGTGAATTTTTTGGTGTGAAAGTGGGGTATTTATAGATGAAAATGTGTATTTTTGGGGGAAAAAATAAAATAAAAATTAAAAAGTGGAAAAAACGGTAAAAAACGGATATATTTTTTTTGAGAAGCGAAAAAATATTTTTTTTTATTTTTAATCGGTTTTTTTTAATTAAAAACCGATTTTTAATAAAAAAAAATCAAAGGCAACGGCTATGCCGTTGCCCAATCGCTACTCGCTGGCACGGACGTGCTCGATGCAGCGAGCAGCGCCGTGCCAGAGGCGCGAGCACAGCGGCGGCGAACCTCGTTCTTGCCAGCGGCACGGACGGACGGACTCCGTCCGTCCACCGTTGTGCATGCTCTATTGTTTCATTAAGCGTTTCTTTTTGTTTGTGGAGTACTCAACTAGAGTACTTTTTAATTCCATTTATTGAGCTCCTTAGACTTCAATTATTTATGCAGTTTCTGTTAAGATTATATTGTGCAATGTACTATTTCATACAAACGTTGGTAAAAGTAACTAAAAAATGAATTCCATTAGGCTTCGAAAATAATTGAGGTCGAGCATAAACCAAAAAAATAATAATTACTAGTATTTTTTATCACCAGAAATAAAATTTAATAATAATTATTTTAACAGTGTCCTTCCGAGGTTTTCGAAGCTTGAGCTTGAATTTAAGGAAGTCTCACTTTACATTTTTAAGTTTTTTTTAATAATCAGAGTTAATAAGTCTATTAGTTCATATATTTAAGGAATTATTAAAATTGTCTTACCTTTATTTTTAGTTTTACCTAATAAAATTGTTCATTATCTTTCGGTTTTCAAATTTCATTTGGAAGCGGAACAGAATATTAAATTTAAATAAAAGAGTAATAAACCCTAATTACTAAAATAAAAATAAGCACTGGTTAGTACAAAAGTTAACTTATTTAAGGAGTATTAATTGATGCTCCAATACATAAATTTGGGCAATTTAGTTTAGCACGTAAATTTTGAAATTGTCAAAATTACTGCGAACTTAATTACTCTAAATTTACTAAAACTTAATAGTATTATTTAAAATCAGTGTTGCAGTCAATATAGTTATATAGGACCTATTCAATTAAACAAATGCCGTTTTATGAGTAAAAATTATAATTAACGTAACAATTCAACAGGATCTGCCTAAGCGAGTCAAGCTTAATCCCTTAATTAATGGTGTCGGTTGAGATCTCAACCAAGGAGAGAAAATAAGGGCTGGCCTGGAAGTGTGTGAGAGAGGTGATTTTATAAAATGAATTACGTAATTATAATTTCATATATGTCCTATGCTGGCCTGCTACTAACCTGATTAAAGTCGTGCTTTTTTTACAATCATAAAATTTTGTGTGAAAACAGCTTGGTTAAAACTTATGTAAGTGAATAACACATGTACAAACATTGAAAATGGTTCCTTTCACTAACAAACCATCTTCTCCCCTCAAAGAAGACAAAATAAAAAGAATGGAGGAGGATAAGAAAAATAAGATCTGTGGTTTTCGTTCAAAAAAAAGAACTCTTTTTTTTCAAATAGATCTTGATATGTGTAGCTAGAGACAAGTTTTTTCTAACACAAACTTGAAAAACATTTACAGAAGAAATGAAAAACAAATAAAGCCATGGATTAATTGAACTTTATGAAATGAAACTTTTGTCTATGAACCAAGAAATCAACAACTTTGCTCTCCCTCTTTGAGAAAAAGACAGAAACCAGATATAACTACGTTAGGGTTTATCCCACCAAACACAAAAGGAGAGAGAGAGAGAGGGAATGAGAGAAATTCTCATTCTTGATTTGTTTTCAAATTAAAAATTTCCCAAATTATCCAGACACACACCACGCCTTTGCAACTTACCACCAATAAATCTTTCATTTCCGCCTCTCGTTAAACAGGAAAGCCACCACTCACATACAGTTTTGAAAACGAAAAGGAAATTAGGGCAAGAAAAGCAGGTATGGAGAATTAGGGTTTGTAGGGATGCAGAGAATGGGAGGTCGGGAAAATACTTATTAAAGGTTGGTTGGGAAAAAGCCGTACTGAGAAAAAGAGAAGGTGTGAGGGTTTCTTTAAGCAGAAAATGGAGAAGGAGAAGCGGACACGAAGGTGACGGGGCCCCTTGCTCATCATCAGACTTCATTAACTGCAACATTTCTCGATTCCGTAGCCTCTTTTAAAAAGGACAGATTTATGCTTTATTATACTGATATAATACCAGCTTTTTTGGAATATAGGAATAGGGTCACACCTACAATTACAAACCACTCACGGCCGGCCGCCCTTTGACTTGCCCTGCTCTCTCTACACGCTAATTACTTTCCCCTTCTAATACTATATTTTCGTAAGTAATTATGGATTTCATTTCAATTCGATGCGGATTTTAAGAAAGATGAAGAAAGTAAGTGACAAAAATTAGTGCAACATCACATGCATTTATTCTACTACTTTTATACTCTTTCCGTCCCACTTTAATTGATGAAATACTACTCAGTTCCACTTTTTATTTAGTGCGTGATTTAATGCCATATTTATTTTGTGAGTTAAGTGGAGAGAGAGTAATGTTTCTGTTTTAAGAAATGTGGTGAAACTTAAAATCGGACGGGGAATATATACATTTCATCCAATAATAATAATTCATTTTTTTGTTATTTTGAAATGTTCAATAGGAGTCTCATTTTACTTTTGATATTTTCATTCGTTTGCCAATGTGAGTCTCATTGACCTTTTTCACTGGTGTTTTTTAAGTGGATCAACAATGGCTCTTCATCTATCTTCGTGGTGATTTGAACCTCTGATCTATTGGTTAGAGGGGAAGCATTTACATACATTTCACCTTGTATGTCTTATAACACGATGTATCGAAAAAAGACTCCTAATGCGAATTCAAGAATATAAAATTTATAAAAATATGAGTGAAATGATTTAGTGCATGAAGTTTAAGTAAAATACAAAAATAAAAATAATTTAATAGTGAATGAGAGAGTAATTAATTAGATAACATTTGAAATGGTAAGAGCTTTAATGCACAACTGCTAAAGTAAAAGAGAGATAGAAAGAAAAAAGTGATTTGAGTATTGTTAATGATACCCACTCTATTAGAGCGCAAAAAGTTTTCTTAAATAGAATTGGTCTATTTTTAATGGACATTCCAAATTGGCAAATGTGGTCTATTTTTAATGGACGATGGGAGTACTATACATAAAAAGCATACACATAAAAATATATTTTTTCTATGTATTGCACTAATTTTTTTAAGTTACTTTAATATCCTATTTAAAATGTTCACATTTCTTTTTGAACAAATTTATCTTTAATCATTAATCTTTCTATTTTATTATAATCAACAATTCATCAGAAATCTATACGATCATTTTAGAAAGTGATCTTTTTAAATGGAACGAAGAAAGTGTTTGTTTGTTAATAATTTTTAGACGGTCCGATCCAAATCCAATCTGTAGCCAATTTATTCATTTTCTTTCATAGAGAAATAACTTTTACTTATAAACTATGCCACTTAATTTCATTCAAATAAAATTATACTCCCTCCATCCCAGTTAAATTGGGTCAAAACTTTGGGGCACATTAAGAAATACTCCCTCCGTCCCGCACTACTCGCACGTATTTCCTTTTTGGGCGTCCCAAGTTACTTGCACTCTTTCCATTTTTAGTAAAAATTTTCACCTATAGCCGTCATTTTTGACTTTCCTATACACTCATTCCTTAATCTCCGTGCCGAAAAGGAAATGAGCGAGTAGCTCGGGACGGAGGGAGTAGTATTGAATGGATTAAATAAAAATAAAATAAAATAAGAGAGAGGAAAAAAGTAGAAGAGATAAGAGAGAGTAAAGTGGGAGATGAAATAAAGTAAGAATGATTAGCTGTTTCTCTTTTTTGTCAAAAAAATGAAATGACTCAACTTTGTTGGGACATCCAAAAAAGGAATACAGACTTAGTTGGAAAGGAGGGAGTACTAAAATCGTTAAAAGATTATAATTTTTAACGAGAATTGTCATTTTTATTTGAAACAATTGTCATTTTTACTTTTAATAAAAATTTCAATCCTAATTACATGAAACTGTCACTTTATATTTAGAACAACAATTGTAGCTTTTTCTTCAAAATAATTACTAATATCTTTTTTATCCCTAACAACGACCAAATAGCTTATGATGAATAGTTGGTGTTACTTAATTGATTAGCGACTAATATCGACAAAAAAATAATGTCTACTAAGCTCAAACTATTAAACTATATATATAACGTCTAATCTCCGGATCACATAATGTCTATTCATATTTCATGACTGTCACACGTTTCTATTTTTTTATTTTTTATATACTATTAGAAATAAATTGATGAGAATATTGTTCGTGATAAGACTATGATGAAAGACACCTTACAAAAAAGAACCAAATTTGTAATTAGTAAACTTTCACCAATGCTATACAAATATTGACCAAATAATGTACTGTAGCCGAACAGTAACTTAGGTTTGCTTGATGGTAATATCAACTCAAATTTTACCAATTTATACAATGTAAGGGAAAAATGGATTGTTTTGAAAGGGATGGAAAGAAGAGTACACTCTCAAGAAGTCCTTCTCAGACAGAGGCACTTTCTAGATTTAAATATAGAAACCGACAACTTTACTATGATTTCAGTACTTGAAACTGTTATCAGCATCCTCCACTGAGAAACCCTCTCTTGCTACATCTCCATCTTTCCACGTCCGATTTAATCCAATCCTCAACTATAAGGGTTTCCAATTTCCATATCTTTGTCGATAAAATCCAATGTAACATCTTGCTTTTCTAATCCCACCAAAAAAGAACAATGTTCACTGATGGAGTACGTACTAAACAAGCCAGCACAAAGCCCAAGAAAGAGTATCAGTTCGGCATGACCAAAGAGTTCGGCTAAGAGTTCGGTTCGGCACAACCAAAGAGTTCGGCCTCAGCCTACAGCTCGGTAAAAGCCAACCAATCAAGCTCTGCCCTCAGGTCGGCATCAAGCTCTACTCTCAGATCGGCAAAAGCTGCTCGGCAATACCGAACTGGGAGACACGATCTATCTAGTGGTGGACCCATGCAGCCTCCACGACATCCACGACATCCACGACATAATTACTGATGATGTAAGCCACCGCCTAGTTAGTGGCCATGCAGGATCTCATGACCTCCGTGACCTCCACGACTTAAGGTGGTGATGCAAGCCACGATCTCAGTTCAATATATAAATAGAACTTAGATCTGGTAGAAGAAGGTTAACTTCTGTAAAGCTCTCTAGAGAGAAAATAGCAAGTCTGTATTGTTAGCTGTAGAAAACAGATCAAGCAATACAACTCTGCCCTCTTTTCTTCCCGTGGACGTAGATTTACCTCAGTAAATCGAACCACGTAAATCTCTGTGTCGTAATTTATGTTTACGTGCATTAATCACCATCGAAAATTCGCCGATTCATCACTGGCGCCGTCTGTGGGAAACAGAGAACAAAATTTGTGATAAAGCGAATTTTTGACCCTTTTCCACCCCAAAAAATGCATACCAGATCACATAACACTCATAATACCGTTCGTGATAACCGTGAGGAAGCTAGTCCAGCTCGCAGGTCTGAAAAACGGCCTCGGGAGACATCTACCTCCGGTTCTCACGAAGAAGGAGCAAGCCACTCCAGGAGTCATCGCACCGAGTCTTCCCAGCAGCCCAATTTAAATGAAGCTGTCAAGCTGTTCTTGGCCGAGAAGCAGGAGGAGTTCTTAACCTTCCTGCAGAAGAGCCAACAGCCGGAGAAGACAACGGCGGATTCTCCCTCCTCATCCAGACATGAAAGTCACTACCGCAGTAGTGACGTGTCTTCCAGGAGAAAGAATCCTCAACCTCAACATGCTCCTGCTCCTCCTCGGTACCGGAACCACAGGAGAACTCCATCTCCTCCGTACCGAAGAGATGTCGGGTTCGCCATGTACGGAGCATTAAAGACTCCGTTCTCGGACGACATCACCCGAACTCCTTTGCCGCGGAATTACCGGACACCATCAATGACTTATGACGGGCTAGAGGATCCTCATGACTTCTTGGGACGCTATCAATATAATATGGCGAACCAGGGTCTCAATGAGGTCCATATGTGCAAACTGTTCCCCGAGCTGCTCATCGGGAACGCCAGAAGGTGGTTCGACAGCCTTCCTCAAGGCAGCATTAGATCCTACCGAGATCTAATGGATGCTTTCTACAGGAGGTTCTTTCAGAAAGCAGAAGCCCGGATCACTTCGGCTCAGCTGCTTTCTATACGTCAAGGTCGCGACGAAAAGATCAGCGACTTCCTGACGAGATTCCATAAAGAATGCCTACAAGTAGATAATCTCAATGATCTACTTGTCATTTCGGCATTCCAAAATGGAATCCTGCCCGGAGCTCTCTACAGAAAGCTCGTGGAGTGCGGTCCGCAAACAGCTCAAGAAATGTGGGACATTGCGGACCAGTTTTCCCGTGCGGATGAGGCAGACCGTCGAAAACGGTCTTTAGACAGCTCATCCCGAGGAGACGAAAAGAAGCCCGATCATAGCGATCAGAGGCTTCCTCGCCGAACTCCTTTTGAAAGAATTCAAAGGGCACCAGTACAAGGCAGATTGGGACCACGTCTCAACCCCGAGAAGCCGCCCGCTCAGTTCGTACCGCTGAACAAGTCAAGAGCGGAAATTTTCGAACTACATTCCGATATGTTCGAAAGACCAAAGCGGATGACGAAATCAGCCGCGCGGCGACCTCAGGATCAATATTGCTCCTTCCATCACACCCACGGTCATGATACCGAGGAGTGCCGAGATTTGGCTGCAGGTATTGATGTTCTTGTGAAAACAGGAACGTTAAAAAAATACCAAAGCAAGCAGCCGAAAAAGAACAAAAAGCAGAGAGGCGCGAACTGCAATCCTCAGGATCCGAAAAGGCATGAGGATCCTGAAGACGACGACGAGCCGCAATATGATGGAGTAATCCTGACTATTGATGCTCTCCCTGCCGGGAAGACTAAGTCGTCCCTAAAAGCAGAACGCAGAGGTTCCAATCAAGAGGAACCAACACATAAAAGGCTGAAGAAAGACGAAGTGATTACATTTTCAGATGCCGATCCCGTCCCAGCCATCTCTCCTCACCAAGACGCTATTGTCATTCAAGCCGGGGTGGCAAACAAACTGGTCCACAGAGTATTTGTGGATACAGGAGCGTCAGTCAGCATTCTTTTTAAAGAATGTTTCGATAAAATGGAAGTGGATCCAGCTCGGCTCAGTCCGGCTCCACTTCCTCTGAAAAGTTTCGCCCAGGAGGACACCCGCCCTGAAGGTATTATCAGCCTTCCGATCACGGTGGGAAAAGCGCCTACAAGCTCCAATACGATGATCGAGTTCTTTGTGGTGAAAGCTCGGTCTCCGTACAACGTCATCCTGGGGAGGGACTGGCTCAACACAGTTCGGGCCGTTTGCTCTACTTATCACCTCACCATCAAGATCCCCACTAAAGGTGGGATAGCGGTCATCCGAGGTGATCAAAAGAGAGCAAAAGAATGTCTGCAGATTGCGCTTAAAAGTGCCGAGCAATCAGTTCGGCACCATCAAGCATAGCAATCACAGCAACCGGAGTCGGAGGCAAGCGAGATGACCGAAGTCACTTCAGAGCCGAACTCAATGACCGTTCAGTTATACGAAGATGATCCATCCAGAACGGTCAACGTCGGCTTCGCAGGAACGCCTCTACTCCGGGAAAAGACCATTCAGCTCCTCAAGGAGTACAAAGATGTCTTTGCATGGTCTCCGTTGGACATGACCGGAGTGCCCCCCGAGGTAATCACTCATCGGTTAAATATTGATCCTTCAATCCGGCCAGTAAAACAGAAGCAAAGACTCTTTGCGGCAGAAAGAAGCCAAGTCATCCATGACGAAGTCCGCCAATTACTAAAAGCGGATGTACTATTCGAGGTGAAATATCCTTCTTGGGTGGCCAATCCTGTGATGATCAAGAAGAAAGAAGGAGGATGGCGGATGTGCATAGATTTTACCGATCTAAACAAGCACTGTCCTAAAGATTGCTATCCCCTTCCGAATATAGATAAAAAAGTAGAAGCTTTGATCGGCTTCGAAATTTTCTGTTTTCTTGATTTATACAAAGGATATCACCAAGTGTTGATGGATGACAGTGATGCTCCGAAAACAGCTTTCATTACCGATTTCGGCATTTTCGCTTATAAAAAGATGCCATTCGGTTTAAAGAATGCCGGAGCCACTTATCAAAGGATGGTAGACAAGCTTTTTCGGCACCTAATCGGAAAGCAGGTTGAAGTGTATGTCGACGACATAGTTGTCAAAAGTAAAAGCACTTCGGAGTACGAAGACAACCTCAAGTCCACTCTCAACGTGCTCAAGAAAGCCAACCTCAAACTTAATCCCCAAAAGTGTACCTTTTTGGTAGATTCGGGAAAGTTTCTGGGTTGTTGGGTTTCAAAGGACGGACTCAAGGCCAATCCCTCAAAAGTTCAAGTCATTCAGAACATGGCGATGCCGAAGTCCATACATGACGTGCAAAGGCTAACCGGATGTCTAGCCGCACTGAATCGATTCCTTTCCCAAGCAGCCGAAAAGCAACTGCCGTTCTTCAAGGTGTTGAAAAAGGCACCAAAGTTCGAGTGGGGAGCCGAGCAGAAAAAGGCCTTTGACGAGCTCAAAAGTTATCTAGCCGAGCTTCCTATTCTCTCTGCTCCAACCGAAGCCGAAGTAATATTCTTATACTTAGCGGCATCAGATCAAACCATCAGCGCGGTGCTTGTACGAGAAGAAGGCCTAAAGCAGTTTCCCATCTACTTTACAAGCCGAGCATTAAGAGGTCCAGAAACAAGGTATCAACCTCTGGAAAAAATTGCTCTGGCGTTAGTAAATGCAGCAAGGAGACTGCGGCCATACTTCTATGCTCACAAGGTATGCGTCTTAACCGATCTGCCTCTTCGGCAAGTTTTGACCAAGCCAGAAGCATCAGGCAGAATCGCCAAATGGGCCATAGAGCTGGGAGAACACTCAATCGAGTACCTACCTCGGAAAGCCATCAAGGGACAAGCCTTGGCAGATTTTCTTGCAGAGGCCAAGTTCGATCAAGCAATCCCTGTCATTGCCGAACAGAAAAAGTCTGCCAATGCCGAACTAGCACAGCCCTTGGAATCCGAAGTAGAGCCGCCAGACTGCTGGAGCGGATTCGTAGATGGAGCTTCAAACAAGATGGGAAGTGGAGCTGGTATTTTACTCGTCGCTCCCGACGGACACGAGGTAACCTACTCACTTCGGTTCCTATTCCCCACTACTAATAATGAAGCCGAGTACGAAGCCCTCCTTGCCGGACTTCAGTTAGCGCAAAGTCTGCTCGTCAAATCTCTCAAAGTCCATTGTGATTCACAAGTCATAGTAAATCACATGTTGGGTACCAGTGAAGCCCGTGACGAGAGAATGAAGAAGTATTTGGACAAAGCGCAAAGCATCAGCCGAAGTTTCTCCTATTTTCGGATAATCCGCGTTCCCAGAGCGGAAAATAGCCGAGCAGATACCTTAAGTAAGTTGGCCTCAGATCCGAGCTCAAAGGCGGAAGAATTAATGCATCGAAGCATTGATGAAGCCGAGGTACATTCAATATCCAGCTCGCCGAACTGGATGACGCCGATCTTGCAGTATCTGGATCAAGGACAATTGCCCGAAGATAAGAGAGAAGCTCGGAAGATCACGTGCCGAGCACTTCGGTACGAACTTCATGAAGGAGTCCTCTTTAGAAAGTCTTACCTCCAGCCGTTATTGCGGTGCGTAGGACCAGAAGAGACGGACTACATCCTCAGAGAAGTTCATGAAGGATCGTGCGGCAGCCACATCGGAGCTAGAGCTTTAGCTAAAAAAGTTCTAAGATGGGGATATTATTGGCCAACCTTGGTACAAGAAGCAGTGCAGCTCGTCAAGACATGCCCGAAGTGCCAAATCCATGCAAATATCCCAAGGATGCCGCAGACCGATCTATCCACTATGCAAAGCCCTTGGCCTTTCATGCAATGGGGCATAGACATAGTGGGACCACTTCCTCAAGCTCCTCGGCAAATGAAATTCCTAATCGTTGCCGTGGACTACTTTACAAAGTGGGTGGAAGCTGAACCATTAGCTACGATAACAAGCTCGAAGGCATTGGATTTCGTCTGGAAGAACATAGTGTGCCGATTTGGCATACCCCACATCCTCATCTCGGATAACGGGACTCAGTTCACCGACAAGACGTTCAAGAATTGGTGCCAAGAGCTGAATATTCAACAGCGGTTCACTTCGGTCTCTCATCCACAAGCAAACGGACAAACGGAGGTAACAAATCGTATCCTGGTGAAAGGGTTAAAAGCTCGGTTAGAACAAGCCAAAGGACAATGGGTAGAAAATCTCCCTCAAGTCCTATGGTCCTACCGAACTACACCCACAACCTCCAGCGGTGAAACTCCGTACAGTCTGGTGTACGGCACTGAAGCCGTGATTCCGGTTGAGATCGGCGTACCCAGTCCACGAACTCTACATTTCTCCTCAGAAATGAATGATGACGGATTGCGAGCCGAATTAGATCTGGCCGAAGAAAGAAGAGAATTGGCGTGCATAAAAGCAGCCAAGTACAAGGAGCAAGTAGCCCGGTATTACAACCAAAGGGTGAAGAAGCTGCAATTTCAAGTGGGAGATCTCGTCTTGAGAAACAACGAAGTAAGCCGAGCAGAAAAGCTGGGCAAGCTCGAACCCACATGGGAAGGTCCGTATCGGGTGTCAGAAGTCCTCGGCAAAGGGTCTTACAAATTGGCTCACATGTCAGGAGAACAGGTACCCCGAACATGGCACATTTCCAACCTCAAGAAGTTCCATTTGTAAGAGACAGTCCGGTCAGTCAGTCAGTCTTATGTGCTTTCCTTGTTTTTTTATTTGCTCTCTTTGCTCTCTTTGCCTATGTGCGTTTTTGTTTGTCTTACGTGCGTTGTGTCTATCTATGTGAGTGTCGTCTCTTACAAATGTAACTGAGGTATCTTGTTCTTCGAAGGCTGATCCCCTTCTTAGAACATATACAAGCCCACGATTGTGCGTCAAAGCTTCTAAAGAGGATACAAGACCACAATTCAGCTTAAACAAGCAGTTCGTCTGAAACGAGCTGCAACAAGCCCACGATTGTGCGTCAAAGCTTCTAAAGAGGATACAAGACCACAATTCAGCTTAAACAAGCACTTCGTCTGAAACGAACTGCAACAAAAGTCTGATTCTCGCGATAAAACTTGCCTGAATTACGACTAGGGAAAGTCCGATCCACGCGATAAAACTCGCCGAATTAGGACAAGGGAAAGTCCGATCCCCAAATTAGGACAAGGGAAAGTCCGATCCCGAAATTAGGACAAGGGAAAGTTCGATCCCGGCGACAAAAATCGCCAAATTAGAACACAGACCGACAAGCCAAAGACGAGTCCGGTCAAAGATGTTTATTTCATCAGACCAAAGACGAGTCCGGTCAAAGATGTTTATTTCATCAGACCAAAGACGAGTCCGGTCAAAGATGTTTATTTCATCAGGCCAAAGACGAGTCCGGTCAAAGATGTTTATTTCATCAAGACCAAGGACCAAGTCTGGTCAAAGAAGAGTTCACTTCATAAGATCAAAGACAAACATCAACTTACCCCGTACCTTTATCCAGAATGCCGAAGTGATTCACTTCGCTTTTCGGGGGGGGTAGTGATGGAGTACGTACTAAACAAGCCAGCACAAAGCCCAAGAAAGAGTATCAGTTCGGCATGACCAAAGAGTTCGGCTAAGAGTTCGGTTCGGCACAACCAAAGAGTTCGGCCTCAGCCTACAGCTCGGTAAAAGCCAACCAATCAAGCTCTGCCCTCAGGTCGGCATCAAGCTCTACTCTCAGATCGGCAAAAGCTGCTCGGCAATACCGAACTGGGAGACACGATCTATCTAGTGGTGGACCCATGCAGCCTCCACGACATCCACGACATCCACGACATAATTACTGATGATGTAAGCCACCGCCTAGTTAGTGGCCATGCAGGATCTCATGACCTCCGTGACCTCCACGACTTAAGGTGGTGATGCAAGCCACGATCTCAGTTCAATATATAAATAGAACTTAGATCTGGTAGAAGAAGGTTAACTTCTGTAAAGCTCTCTAGAGAGAAAATAGCAAGTCTGTATTGTTAGCTGTAGAAAACAGATCAAGCAATACAACTCTGCCCTCTTTTCTTCCCGTGGACGTAGATTTACCTCAGTAAATCGAACCACGTAAATCTCTGTGTCGTAATTTATGTTTACGTGCATTAATCACCATCGAAAATTCGCCGATTCATCATTCACCAAGAATAATGCATACAATTACCCATACCCCTCCAATCCTCGTACCTCCACCGCCTCCCTTGTCGGCCTCAATGGCAACGACTTCTTGCTCCACCACCATCACCACGACATGCTCTTGGCCACCAATCAAGAGCTCTACGGCCTCAACAGCGACCCCTCGGCCACGGCCGCGGCCAAGGCCTGGAAGAAGGACCGCCACAGCAAAATCGACACGGCCCAAGGGCCGAGGGATCGGAGGGTTCGCCTCTCCATCGGAGTGGCTAGAAAGTTCTTCGACCTTCAAGAAAATCTAGGTTTCGACAAGCCGAGCAAAACCCTTGATTGGCTCCTCACCAAGTCCAAGACTGCCATCGAAGATCTCGAGGAGATGAGGGAGAGAGTCGCCGCGGCAGCAGCCGCCGGCTCCTCGGAATGCGAGGTTGATTCCGGCGAGAATTTGAAAGTGTCATCAAACAAACTGAAAGCGGCTTCTTCGACCAAGGAGTCGAGGGACAAGGCGAGGGCGAGAGCGAGGGAGAGGACGAGAGAGAAGATGTGCATCAAGAAGCTAAACGAGACCAGAAACATCAATATTAATGGCGACTTCAACTTCATCAACAAGATAGCTTCCAGCAGCAGCGGCAACATCAATATCGGATTCCATTATCACCCAACCTACGAAGTCGGAGCAGCAAATCATCAAGACCTAATTCAAGAATCCATTGTGATCAATAGGAAAGTGAAGAATCCGATGGGATTTCAGCAGAATTTGATCATCTCTAGCTCCAACTACGGCGTTCCGGTGCCTTACAACGCCGCCGCCGCCGCTGAGAATTGGGACAGCATCTGTGCCATTTTGGATCAGCACAAGTTCATTAATAAGTGGGGACAAAAATCAATTTCCAAGAATCATTTTGGAACTCTTTTTTTTTAATTTGTTTTTGAGATTGTGGTTGTTTTTGTTTTGCAGCAATTTAAACTAGGTAAGAAACAAGAAGATAATATTGGGAAGCGACACTAGCAGTTGAGCTCAGGATTGTTGAAGATGTTTTCACCTTGTGGCTTGAGGCATATATGTAATTTCTGCTACCTTATTTTTCTTGAATTTCTCCCATTGATGTAATATGGTTGTCAGGGCTTTATAAAACAATTTAATCTACTATTGGATTAATAAATGTTGTTACCTAGCTCCTTCTTTTGATTACATATATATATGTAGATAGGTTTTATACCTAATGGTCTATAACAAAACATATCTGATAATATATTTCTGAATCTCATGCCCACTTATTTGCAAATACAGTTGAGAAAATTTTCAGGATATTAGAGCAGAAAATGTTTGAATCAAGCTTATTGCTCTTAAAATGAGTATATGTATATGAATGCACATGCTCAATTATAAATATATATAGGTTTATTTAGCTATAGCGTATCCCATTTAAGAAAAAAAGAATTAAAAAAGATGTTTTTAATTAGAAAAAAAAAGTTAGTATGATTGAAGTCCGACACTTTTAAGGGAATCGAAATGTTCAACCAATATTATGAATTAAATTACTTTGCTTTGAAGTGGTATATTGCTTCTAAATAAAATTATTACTGTTTCAACTCACTAAAATCTTTTATAACCAAGCCAAATTTAAATATTCAACCAAGTTTCTGCAGTCATTCATGAATCTGACTACTTTATTTGGAAGGGAGTTACTCCGTTTGCTAAGCCTTCTGTTATTTTGAAATTCATGTTTATTAAGTTTCCACCATAAAATCGTAATTAAATTATGTCCATTTTACCAAATACTGTGACTCTGTGAGAAATGGAGCATTAGTTATATGTAGGGTTGGAACGGTACGGTATACCGCGCCGAAATGGCCATACCGCATACCGTACCGTGCGGTATGACTAAAAACCATACCTTTACCGTACCGCTTTTGTCGGTATACCGCAATTGGGTTGGAACGGTACGGTATACCGCGCCGAAATGGCCATACCGCATACCGTACCGTGCGGTATGACCAAAAACCATACCTTTACCGTACCGCTTTTGTCGGTATACCGAAAAGTCGGTATACCAAAATTTAGATATCGTTACCGTACTGCTTTTGTCGGTATACCGTATCGTGATTTCGGTATACCGCAATATGCGGTATACCGTGATATACCGTGATTTCCGGTGTATACCGCAATTCCGGTATATACCGTATTTGCGGTATACCGTGTTATTTGAGGTATGATGCGGTATACCACGGTATATACAAAATGCATACCTTTACCGTACCTAAAACTGTCGGTACGGTATGATACCGTACCGAAAATTCAGTATTTTCGGTATTTTTTCGGTACGGTAAGTGCAGTATTTCGGTATATTTTCCCAGCCCTAGTTACATGTGAGAATACTTTTTGTGTACTTTAATAAGTTTATTTTGATATGTAGAGGTTTTAACTTGTGAAGGTTGTATGTACTATGTACATACATAATGCTCTTTAGTTTGGTTCTATTTTTAGTGATACGAGTATATAGTTTTGAGTATTTTTAACGCTAAGGCTCGTTTGATAAGAAAGATGGGATATAAGATGATTTGCAAAGTAAGATAAGAAATGCGGCTTCGTGTCAAGATAAGCTCAAATGAGGATTTTTTTCGTTGCTGTTTGGTAGACAAGAAATGAGACAGAAATACTATCCGACCAAATTTGTGAGATACATATCCTTGCATTCAGGGGCGGACGCAGAAATAAAATTAGTAAGGTCTATATTTTTAAAATATAGTTTAAAAATATTTTTTAAGTAATTTATATGATTAATAAGGGCTTTAATATAAATATAGGTATAAATTATGAATACATTATAAAAATTTATAAAAGAAAAATGTTAAAGAAAAAAATTCATTAAGGGCTACAACCCTACCTTTTCTCTATGTGGGTCCGTCCATGCTTGCATTTTGAAGAAAAAAAAACTGTGGGCTTGGATAGCATTAGGGCATAAAAGATAACTCGGGATATGTTAACTATGATACCAAACACTTGAAAATAGTTATATAATTATCTATATCTAGGCATTACCGACATATCAAACATGTCGAAAACCATTGATTTGGAATACGCATTAATTAACATACTACATAATTACATACTACGTATATTTAATTATAAAAAATATGAAAAAATATATTTTAAAAAATAAGCATATTCCTTATTGAAATTGAAATTATATAATAAAATTGTATAGTTATAATGATAAGTATTTTTTGTGTTATCTTTTCATTTTTCTATTATATTTAAATTTAATTCTGATGATGAGTATTTTTATAATAAAAATATGCTCTATTAAGCAATATCTATTCCTTGATTAATACTTCATTCGTCCATAAAAATATGTGCACCTTCCATTTTCGTCTGTTCTACAAAAATATGAGCATTCCATTTTTGTACAGTTATCCCGATTTATTTCTCCTATACATAACTTATTTACAACTTATATATACTATCATTAAACACCACTAATTTAACTACATTTCTCATCTCATCTCTTAATTTATCAATTTTGTCTTAATTTTTGTGCCATATTAACTGTTCATATTTTTTATGGGATGGAGGGAGGGAGTATGGACGGTGATTGATTAGGCTGAAAATTCAATTGCAATGGAATGATTCTGTTATTTTTTGACATTATAAAAATGATAAAATTATATCAAATATGTAAAGTTATACTACTCTTTAAGTAATACTCCCTTCCACTTATAAATATTTGTGTTGTATTTTGGGTTCTCTCAATATAATTTTACTTAGAAAATAAAATCTTCTTAATTTGGGTTTCGAAAACAATGAATCAATCACCTATGATAGAATGAAGGAATAATTATTATTTTTAATTATATTCATCTATAAATAATTACATATACCCATTTCATTACATCACATTGTCTTTCGTTTCGTTTTGTTTCGTTCAACTTCTCTTCTTCTTTTTTTTTATCAAACTCACCATAATGGTTCCAAACAACTTCGATCCAAATTGTCCATTACGTAGTACAATTTCATAATTAGTTTTATTAAACGCACACCAAAATTAAACTATTTGGAATGTTTTATTAATAACTTATGGAGAAATATTTTCTCTGCGTCATATAATTCAATCGAACACTACAATGGAAATTGAATTTTAATAATAAACTTAGTCCCGATCATGCATCAATATCATTACAACAATATTTTGTGGATGTAATATTTCGTACGTGATTGTATTAGAAAAGGAAAAAAAGAATAAATCAAAAAGAGAGTTATGAATTCTCGAACTCAGATCTAAACTCATCGCAGTAACAAATTTGAAAAGATTATTCAAGTGACGTCACATGATATAGAGCTGCTTACGATTAATAAGAGCATCCACAACCGTGCTCTTGCCAGCGGCACGGTTGTGGACCCGGGCGGTACTATTCATGTCTGCTCTCTGGCAAGAGCACAACACCCACAACTGTGCTCTTCCGCAAGGACGAGCACAATTAATATAAAATTCAATTAAACAATAACATTTCCATAATATTAAAATCCATTTAAAAACCATAATAAATATTACAAATTACAAATAAAATTAAAAAATACATAATTAAAATCCTAAAAATTAAAAATTACATAATTAAACTCCTTAAAATTAAAAATTACATAATTAAAATCCTAAAAATTAAAAATTACATAATTAAACTCCTAATAAGACTACGCATCCGGCGGGATCAACCCCAATTGTTTTTGGAGACCTTTTATCATGGTCTCGTGTGTTTCAAGTTGCGTGGGGGTCATAGATGACCTATCGGCCATATTGAGTTGGCTTAAGAGCATCCACAGCGAGTTGTTCGGGGGTGGAGGTGGCACATAGGGAGCGGGAGCGGCTTCGGGAGTGGCTTCGGGGTGAGAATGGAGATGAGAATGGATATTGGAGAATGATGATAAGAGTTGTGTGTTTGATGTGAATTTTTGGGGTGAAATTGAGGGTATTTATAGATGAAAGTGTGTATTTTTGGGGTAAAAAAAATTAAAAAGGTGTAAAAAACGGTTATAAACGGATATATTTTTTTGGGGAAGTGAAATTTTTTTTTTATTTTTTATCGGTTTTTTAATAAAAAACCGATTTTTTTTAAAAAAATATATAAAAATGTTTAAATGCAACGGTCGAGCCGTTGACGAATGGGAGCGCGCCACGTGTGCGTCCGCTGGCACGGACGTGCTCGATACATCGAGCAGCGCCGTGCCAGCGGCGCGTGCGCAGCGGCGGCGGATGACGTCCGTGCCAGCGGCGCGGACGGCGGTGGCGACGGACGCCACCGCTGCGCATGCTCTTAAGTGTATAAAGATAGCTTTATGCCTTTATATAAAGAAGAGAGACTTTTTAGACCATGTTTATCGGCAACCCTCCAACCCAACCCAATCATCCACTTTTTCAATATTTAATTCATTTCTATCTCTTACACATCATCTTCCACATCATTAATATTCATCCAACCCAACCACACATATTTTCATGATTTATCAATGACCACCCAACCACACTATTATATATTTATTTTTATATTATTTTTTAATAATATTATTATTACATGAAATACTTATTATTGTAAATTTATCAAAAAACGTAATAAATGACAAACTAAAAATTATAAAAATAAATAAATAAACTAAAAAATATGAAATTCTACTAAACTAAAAAATATGAAATTCTATTAAATAATAAGGATTATAGGAGGAGAAAAGATGATATTTTTTTGTGTGCAAAACTATAGCAAATTTGGTCTCTATTTATAGAAGAAGAAAAATTATGAATTTTGGTATAAATTTTATAATTTTTAATATAATATATTAAAGATATATTAATTATTAAAAATAATAATATCAGCCAATGAAATTGTGCCATTTGGCACAATCTCATTGGCTGATATTATTAAATGAGAAGAGAGACCGAAGGTCGGTTTGAGGAGAGAAGGAGACTTGGGTCGAGGAGAGAGGGAGAATATGTATTGCATTTATTTTATTTTTTTAATTAAGTTTCTAACGTGGAGGTCGACTCAAAGCAGCGATAAACATGGTCTTAGGTCCACGAACTTTGTCAAAGTATCATTTTAAGTTCGTGAACTTTGAAAATATCATTTTAGGTCCGTCAACTACAAGATAATATCATTTGAGGTATTTTAAACTTTTTCCGGATGAAAATGCCCTTAAGACATTCAAAGGTCAATTTGGACAATTTTTTCGCCACTCATCTTGCATCAGAGACCTAGAGTCCAACAATTTTTAAAGACAAATTTTTATATTTAAATTCAATTTGGATGTTAATTGTTCTCCATTCTGAAATTCAAATAAATAATACTCCGAATGACAATCCAAATTAATAGATATTTAATTTCAAAACAAATAAACTAAATATAATTCACAATTCACCTATAGTAAGTTCTTAAAATGCAGTTTAGATTGAAAAAATAAAATAAAGTATCAAGTCTCAATTCAGTATCCCTAAATAATTGGTCATCTAATAATTGAAAAATTAACACATATTTTTTACGTCAAATTGTAATTATATTTAAATTCAATTTGGATGGTAATTAAATTAAATAGTAGTAAAAGAAATTGTTGGACTCTAGGTCTTTGACGTAAGATGAGTGACGAAATAATTGTCCAAATTGCCCTTTGAAGGCCTTAAGGGCATTTTCGTCCAGAAAAAGTTTAAAATACCGCAAATGATATTAACTTGTAGTTGACGGACCTAAAATGATATTTTTAAAATTCACGGACCTAAAATGATACTTTGGCAAAGTTCGTAGACCTAAAAAGATGTTTCCAGAATTAGTAATGAAGTTTCAGAGTTTCATTCACACATTTTTCGTACTTTCTTCTTTTTATTATTTGTACAAATTTGTCTGAAAATTTTAAAATAATAAAATACCAAAGCATAGAATAGGGCAAAACGTAGGCCCTCGGGAAGAAAGCAAGAAGCATGGATAATCATCTTCATCAAGTGTTTCGAAAACAAATGACGAATGGAAATTATGTCCACCAAATGTCACTAAGTTCGAACCAAACCTTGTACTATAATGAAATATTTTTTACATTTATAGTTATTGTTAGTTTTAAATGGTGTAGCTAAAAGTTTCGTTTTGCAAATGGGATGGTATCCGTGGGTCTATTTCGTTTGGAACTCTAGGATATTATATTTGGGAAAAATTAAGTGGAGTAGCTTTGTGTATATTTTTCTTTGTTACTAAATCCGTCTCACAATAAAAGTTACAATTTGTTATTTCGTATGATACAGAAGGCAGTCTTGGATTATTCACATGTATTGAAATGCATCATGGTGTTGGAATAAAAGAAAATAAATTTAATATTTGAGTAAAAGTATCTGAATAATCTTGATGTTATATAGTATTCTCAGGAATTGTGTATAGAAAATCTAAATAATTTGTAATAGAATTATCTAGATACAGACTTGTCACGATATAGATATTATGTAATAAAATATTCAGATTTTTATATCTACAAATCTAGATAAATATAATATAAAAGAATAGAGTAGAAAATTATAGAAAGAATGCTTATATATATATAGAGGTGTCTTAGTATCATTTTGCTTAAGTTGAAAAGTGAAATGTATCTTAGTTTGAGAAAATTACCAAATCTCCCAAATGGATCACATTGTCCTCTCCGCCAAACTATAGTTATCCTTCCACATATCTCTTGTACTCGACATGGTGCCATATTTCACGACAATGGCTATATAGGTGGGAAACTGAATTATGTCAATAAGTTATGTAATGATAATCGATCCACATCGTCGATTATAAGAAGAACAATCACAAAAAATATGAAATAACAAATGAACCAACAATTGTTTGTCGTTTGGCAAGTGTTTACATCCACTGGAGATATAGATTGGATGTTTTATTGATCAAATCACCAAGATAGCTATAATATCCATTCTTATAATTCTCTTTATGTCAACTTTAGTCTTTTATCTTAAATCTGGACTTAAAATCATGCTGATTTCATCCATAAGCACCCAAGATGTCATCCACATATAATAAGAGATATACTACTTGCTTCTCATTTCTTTTTTTCATGCATACACACATATCATACTTTGATCTCTCAAACTCAATATTCAACATATAATCATCAAATTGTTTGTTCCACTGTCTGCTTAATTGTTTTAGCCCGTATATACTCCTCTTTAATAAAAGGTTTGATGAATCCCTAAGATTGCCCTATGAATATCTTTTCTTCAATATCTCCAAGTAAGAAATCAGTTCACATCTAATTGTTGAAGCTCTCAATATTTTGAGCTACATTGTAGTCTATCTGTAGTCTTTGGGTGTATCCTTTAGCTAACAACATGACTTTGTATTGTATTTTGTTATTCTGAGGTGCCTCTACCTTCTTTTTATAAATCCTTTTGCATTACTAAAATCCATGTGTTATTTTTTCAATAGTGAGTTAATATCCTCTTGCATGACCTTGATCCACTTATCTCCTTCTCTAATTTTAATACTAACATCTTTGTAACTCCCCAACTCAATATGTTCAATTTCTTCAGCTGCAAAGAGAGCATAATACACACATATACACACCAAAAACCACATTGCACACCTACACAACACAACACATTGAAGAACATGTCTATCATGGTATTTATGATTGTTGATTGTATTTTTATAACCATCAGGAGTGCTAGTTCCCTGAACTGCATCTAATTTGTAGGAGAGTTTGCTAAAATAAATTTCAATTATTAAGTCCATGAGTTATGCCTAATTTAGTAGGATTTGCTAAAAAAACGTAGTTTCAAATTATGTGATTAATTGATTTTTGCATTTGTTATTACAACTGTTATTCATAGACGGACGTAAATTTTTTTATCCCTAAAATATCCACTCCACTTTCAAAAATACTCTCTCCGTTCTACCATAAGTGCTAGAAATTTTTTGGACACGAATTTTAAGAAAATGATACTTATTGAGTTAAGTGGAGAGAATACAGTATAAAAGAGGAAAATATAGGAGAGATAAATAAATAATAAAATAAGAGAGAATAAAGTTAGAAAGATAAAAGTGTTGCTTTTTGCTAAAAAAAATCAATCATTTATGGTGGGACAACCCAAAATAGAAATTTATTTACTTATAATTGGACTGAGGGAGTATAAATTAAATGAAATAGAGTCTTTTTTGTTAGTTTGGTGAAAGAGTGAGCAATGAAAATTGAGTCAACGTCCTTCTCTTTTTTTGGTAATTACCAAGGATATCCATCGACGGGCTCAGTGACTATTCCCTGCTCTATCAACGTTCTTCTCTTTTGTAAAATGGATATCAATCCTTGCTTTAGTTGTTCGAGAAGTAAACTATTACTATTATCGCGACATACTTAAGTAAAATAGTTACTCCCTCCATTCCACGTTAATAGAGTCACGCTTTTTTGGGACGTTCTTGTTGGGTTACCGCAACGGAAGACATGGAAATCAAATAGGTCCTTACGGATCTATTCAGGTGACTATGTGATTAAATCTAATTTTTATGCAATTAATCTAGATCTATAGAAAACACATCAAAACACATGCAAACAACAATTTGATGTAGATTCGATTATTACCTCTCGATCCATTGAAGGATTGGCGTTGCTAGCTGCACCTCCCGGTGATCCTTGATTTATAGACCACGAGTCTTCTGCTAGTTGCACCTCCTGGTGATCCTTGATTTATCGACCACGAGTCTTCCATTCTATTCTCACGTCCTTGATTATTCATCCGTGTGGGCGGATCTCGAAGATTCAATAATAGTGAGATACGATCTAGGAAGTCCAACACAAAACACGAGATTGTCTTGTCATAATCCTATAAATTAGGATAGAACAAGAATAAAATAAGAACTCTATTCTCCCTCGTGCAAAGGCATGAAAACCGAGGCAAAGAGGAAGAGAGAGAACGCCGGCGATGGCGGCTAGGGTTAGGGTTGTTGTGAATTGTGTATTGTGTGTTCTAGGGTTTCCCATCTCTCTAGGGTTTCCCATCTCTCTCACTATTTATAAGAAGACTTGTTGGGCTAGAATGGAAATCCATGGAGTGAATTAGATGTTGGGCTCACTCATTTGATAAATATCTAATTAAATCAATTAACCCATGATTTAATATATTATCTAACGGAATATTATTTTGTTCCACTAAAGACTAGTATTGGACTCCCATCTAAATCACTAAATTACGAATAACTTGGGTTCCATTTTATTTTATAATATTTCTCACACTTAAGATTATCTTCATCCATCAATTTAATTCTTTGTCTGCTATGTGACTTGAATTAAATTAATTCTCCAAAGAGTTTTTCTAGTTTGAAAATTTATTTATTATTCATGGAATAAAATTCCAACTGCGCAGATTTCTGAATAATAAATTCTTTTTTCAAACACCTCTTGGAGATGAAATCATACCACACTGGGCACGTGAACTCTATTTTCATGTGTCTCACTTATATATTAGTTTTAAATGAAATGTGAGTTGGATTAAATTAGTGGAACGTGGGGCCTCTTTACCATTTATAGTAATTATGAACCGGGACTCTTATTCGCAGACGGACCAAAATGGAAAAGCGGGACTCCTATTCGCGGACGGCGGGAGTATTTCTCTGTGCCGAATAGAAATGCATCTATTAACATGGAACATAGATAGTACATGTTTAGCATAAACCTCAAAATTTTATAGGTGGATCTTGTTGTTGGGAACCAAGTTAATGTATATTTCCATGGGTGCAGAAATTGTATAAATAGTAAAATAAAGTTAATTTTAATACTCCATCCGTTCATAAAAAATAGTCTCATTCGTGGATGACACGGGTTTTAGAGCACTCACAATGGAAGGGCCCTCCCTTAGAGCCCTTCCATTCCACATCAGCATTTGACCAAAGGTATATCTCCCTGTAATGAAAGGGCCCTCCCATTCCATTTCATTTGACCTAAGGGCATATCTTCTGCTGCGGTAATCCCAACAGAGAAGAGACGCCAACATCGGGCATCAAAGAAGATGGAGGAGCGACTACAGATCCGTCGAGAAAGCCTTGGAGATCAAAGCACTCGGCCATATGCAGCACCTGACGATGCCAAATAAGATAGGTGGTGGAATCGAGCTTCACCGGAGTCATATTGATCATAGTATTGATAAGTAGAGGGTCTGGAGTTTGTGCTGCCATGGCGAGTGGGGAGAGAGACTGAAGGAGACAAGTTCAGCCGGTCGGAGGGGTCGAGTCCGATCAGGAAGGAGAGTATGACAGCGGAAGAATAGGGTTTAGAGGATCAGGATGACTGATACCATGTGAGAATTGATATGGGAATCACCGTGAATTGGTGATTGGAGAAACTTGTATTAATAGGTGTAAAATACATGATTAAAGGGAAACAATTATAGAAAAGATCAAATCAAATACTAATTACACTAATTAGTGATTAATCAACTATTTTCCTTATTAGAGAGAGTTTCCATTTATAGAAATGAGATTATTTTTTTGGACATCCCAAAATGGCAAAATAAGTATTTTTTTATGTACATCCCAAAATGATAAATGAGAATTTCCATTTTTGAATTCTCTAATGTAAGTGATACTTACGACAGATTTTAGGAAAATAATCTTGTTTTTAGTAAGCTTAAATATAATTAGGGCTTGGACTCGAAAACAACACTAAAAATCCACCTAATAAGCCCATTTGGCTACAAAGGCCCACCAATTTTTTTTATGTTCTTGTAGAATCTCTTTGGGCCTTTGATGACCGCAGTCCTACGGTCAATATTATACTCCCTCCGTCCCGCACTACTCGCACTTATTTCCTTTTTGGGCGTCCCAAGTTACTTGCACTCTTTCCATTATTAGTAAAAATTTTCACCTACAGCCATCATTTTTTACTTTCCTATACACTCATTCCTTAATCTCCGTGCCGAAAAGGAAATGAGCGAGTAGCCCGGGACGCAGGGAGTATTTTCTTGCGCTGAAAGATAACCTAAATTCTTTTTCTTTTTCTTTTTCTTTTTCTTTTTTTTTAATATTTCATATTTTCTCCTCCGCTGCCATTTTCCTCTTTCTTGAGCAAACAAATAGCAGAACTGCAGAACGAAAAAATTCACAAACTACAACAATAATAATGGATCCTGCGAAGACGATACCATTGGAAGGCCGCACCGATGATTTGCTGCGATTCGGGATCCACGGCGTCAAGAGCGATATCATCGAACCACATCCTCTTCAGTCTGCCCGTCGCTCTGTAATGTTTCAACAATTTACAAACACTCTCTCTCTCTCTGTCTCTTGATTTGTGACTTTGTTGTTGAATTTATGTTTGGTATTGAACAGGCGAAGCAAACGCAAGATGAGATGAAGAAGAAAATCCTGTCCAATACTTACGGAGCAGCATTTCCGATGAAGATGGAGATGGATCGTCAGATTCTCTCCAAGTTTGTGCTTCTCTAGCTCCCTACTCTTTCTCTCACTGCACACTTGTTCTCTCTCTCTCTCTCTCTCCCTCTCTTAATTTTGCTTGTATTGTGTAGGGAGCTTTAGGGGCTAGGGTTTTTAGTTTGGCGGAAAATTGGTTTTTAATTTCGTAGCTTTTATACGTTTGAATCTAGTAATGTCAAAGTTTCTTTCCATACTAAATTTCAAGTGATGTCTTCTTTCAAATGGTAACTTGTTTGATTCTGCTATAATGTTTCCGTTCATTTGTTCCTGGTCCTTTTCTTTTGCTAAAATGTCTGAAAGTTGCAATATTCTGAATAAATGGTATGCAGAAGTGGGTTCTCTAATAGTATTTCTATGAATGGGCTTCTTATGATACTATTTGTTTGAAGACTGCTGAAAAGAGTTAGTCATGACTGTCATAAACAGATAAACTGATTTCATGATTATTTATTTTTGGTCTTCAGCTAGTTATATGTGCTACTGAAGTTTCTATTTCGTCTATTATGCACCTGCCTTTGTAAATAGAATTCGCTGAGTATATCTTCTTTCATATATATGGATTCATGGAATGTGGTAATGTAGAGCTGATTGACAAGCAATGATAATAACCTATAATGAAGCTGGTGATATTGCTACCATATGCGAGCTGTAACATTAGGTTGAAAGTTGGAAGAAATATGATTTGTACTTAATGTGCTTTATTTTGTTTTAGTGAGTGATATTGTTTCTTGACATGACTTATGATGCCTTGTCTCCTTTGTCCCAAATAATATGCTACTCCATTCGTCCCACAAGAATATGCACTCTTTCTTTTTTAGTCCGTCCCACAAGAATATGCTCTTTTTAATTTTGGAAACTCTTTTATACTCTAATGAAGTGGGACCCATTCTTCACTAACAATACTTTATTTACTTTTTCTCTCTACCTCTCTCTTACTTTACCAATTTTGCATTAAACCTCTTGTCGAAGCCAAAGTACATATTCTTTAGGAACGGAGGGAGTATGACATAAAGATTCTTGTGTTTGTTCTTGTACCATTTCATTTTCATTGGTATCGAGACACGCAATATCAAGTTCTTTATGTTCTTTTCCTTTATGGGAAATTTTGTGTACGTTTGTTTCCTTTTATAATAGTGATGTAGAAACCTGTTCCATGTGTTGAATCTTGCAAGATGATAGTTTGAATTTATAAATCTTGTCTGTGAGTGCACAATGTACCTCATATGATGCTATATAGATCTCTCGGGATGTTATTGTTACACTTTAGCCGTACACAAATTATCTGGAATGTATTATAATGCAATCAATTTTTGCTTTACAGATTTCAAAGGCCTCCTGGTGCAGTACCTTCATCATTTGTAGGTCTAGAGGCCTTCACTGGAACAATGGAAGAGTTTGGTTTTGAAGATTATCTTAATGGTAAGGAATTGCTGAGAGAGATTTCTATTCAAAATTTCAAATTTCTGAACCTTTCCCATTTTACTTTTCATCAATTTGACATTGGGTGTCAAGGACTATGAATAGACAAAGTAATACCTTAGATCTTATAGCATTATTTGAAAACCTTAAAACAATAAAAACTTGCTGCTGGGACCATTTCAGTTGACAACTAGCGATGAAAGGCATTATAGTGAACCGTATTGTTTGAATATAGTAACCAATATATGAAGTCCTAAACTATAAGGTTAAAGTTCTGAGTTTGAAGTTCATTCTCTTCAATAGCATGTCAACACCTATTGCTGAAGTTATGCATGTTGTATTTTTGCTGTGTCCTGCTGTATCTGTGTTTCAATCCATACATTTACTTATACCTTGCAGTTTAAGTAGGAAACAGATTTCTGAACTGTCAGTCGAGTCTTGAGATATATTATGGTTTAATTGTTCATGATGCTACCTGAAAAATGTTTGTGTTATGGTTCTGATTGTCTTTCCGGATCCTTGCTCAATTTTTATGTGTCGTTTCAGATCCCAGGGAATCTGAATCATACCGTCCAGTTGACATGCATCATGGTATGGAAGTTCGTCTTGGTCTGTCTAAAGGACCACCATGCCCCAGTTTCATGTGAAGTACCAATCAAATCGATTTCAGGGCCTTTTACCAGGTGTATTGATTCTAACATATACTTTGTCCCCTTAAAAAGGCTCAAAATAGGCTCTCGAGTCATCGTGCTTTTATACCTGGAGCTTGCTTTCTTTATGACTTAATTTCCTACTGTCGGAATTCGTCATTGGCTAAGTATCATATGTTCTTTCCAGTTTTGTTTGCTGCTTTTCTTGTGAATATGTATGTGTATGCTAAATCAAGTGCAAACCCGAACATCCTTCTTCTGGGGCAAATGCCCATTCTCACCTCTTCTCACCCTCCTATATTTATGAAACAATATACACACTAAATGCCCCCTTTGTTAAATTTCAAAATCACTCTATATATAATTTTGCCCTACCCATTATTATTTCCTGGCTACCCTGTATGTAGTGTTTTTACTTTTCTTGGCTGGCTGTGGTTGAATTCGAGATCAGCTTTGGCCTTTGGGGTAATCAAATTCACTCCTCACTGCTTCAAACCTCTCAGCTTGGCCCCATCTAGAAGAAGCGACAGAATAGTAAGAAATGAGACTCCATATGTAAAAGAAATTGACTTAGATACCCTCCATCACGGCCGAACGAATAAATTTATTTTATTAGAGGCTAAAATTCAATTTAAAAAATAATAATTATCCTATGTTTTAATGTAATGATAGGAGCTTTTGCACAACTATTAACACCAAATACTACAAATTGGTGAAAATATACAAATAAAAAATAAATATTTTGATTGACTAGGGGCCTAAGTCCCATATTGGGGCTATGTAAGACCATCCACAACGCGTCTCGCGCCGGGCTCGCGTCTCGTCTCGGAGAGACGAGACCCCCGCGAGACGCATTGCAGCGCCCATCTCGTCTCTATCTCGCGCCTGTCTCGTCGCGTAGCTCGTCTCGGCGAGACACGAGACGAGATGGCTCGTCACGCGCCAGGGACACGTGGCACGTCCCCATGCGTGCGTGACGCCCACTCGCTGGCCCGCAAGTGGACTTCGTCACTGATGACGCAATAATTGGTTTTTTTTTAAAAAAAATCGATTTTTAATTAATTTTTTTTTCAAACGGTAATATTACCGTTAAATTTTTATTTTCATTTTTTACATTTTTTAATTTTTTACTCTATAAATAATTCTATTTCATACTCATTTCAAACGCAAACACACATCTATTCCTCTCAAATCCTCTCTATCACTCCAATTTCCATCTTCAATCAACTCAAACAAATGGATCCTTTTGAGCAAATGCGTCAATTAATGGAACAATCACTCGAAGAAGATTGACGACGAGAGGCGGAGGAAGCCGCACCACCCCCACGACGCTCCCGGAAGTACATCAATCGGAACCGGGAGGAAGTCGCCGCACGGTTAGTACGCGACTACTTCTGCGATAACCCGATTTGGGGAGATACCTATTTCCGTCGCCGTTTCCGCATGCGGAAACCGCTATTTCTCCACATAGCGAATACTTTGGCGGCCAGGGAGGAGTTCTTCCGAGAAGGGTTCGACGCGGTCTGTCGTCCCAGCCACACGACGCTGCAGAAATGTACTGCAGCCATCCGGCAGCTTACAACTGGACAAACGGCCGACATATTCGACGAATACCTGCACATCGGAGACAGCACTGGGCGCTTGTGCTTGCTCAACTTCTGCAGAGGCGTCCGGGCAGCCTTCAGTGACGAATTTCTCCGGAGGCCAACCACGGAGGATTGTCAGTTCCTCCTCAAACTGCACGAACAAGTGCACGGATTCCCCGGGATGCTTGGCAGTGTCGATTGCATGCACTGGCAATGGAAGAATTGCCCGGTGGCTTGGAGGGGTTCCTACACGAGCGGCCACAAAGGCACCCACCCAACCGTTGTACTCGAGGCCGTTGCCGACTACCGACTTTGGATCTGGCACGCGTACTTCGGGGTCCCTGGCTCGAACAACGACGTAAACGTGCTCCAACAGTCCGACCTCTTTACCGAAGTTTTGGATGGTAAAGCGCCGGCCATCAACTTCGTCGCCAACAACCGGCGGTATAAAATAGGGTACTATCTCGCCGACGGCATCTACCCGAAGTGGCCGACCTTCGTGAAGACGTGCGGCAGGCCAGCGAACCCAAAGCAGGCTCTTTTTGCGCAGAAGCAGGAGGCTGCGCGCAAGGATGTGGAGAGGGCGTTCGGGGTTCTCCAAGCGCGCTTCAACATCATCAAAGCCCCGACTCGTTCGTGGTTCATGGAGAGCATGGTCGACATCATGTATACGTGCATAATCTTGCACAACATGATTGTCCGAGACGAAGGACCCGATGCCGGAAATTGGTTCGACCCCGAATCCCCCGGAAGCTCAACCGCAAGTAGTCCGCCGCGAAGTGGAGCGCATCCATCTATACAAGAACGGTTGGCTATTCGGGCAAGGACACGCGACTCTAGCGCCCACACCCAACTCCAAGAGGATCTAATTGAGCACATTTGGGAAAATTTTGGCGGAGAAGATTAAATTATGCCATTTTTATTTTTTTAGAATTTTAATTATGTCTTCGTTTTTTTAATGTTAAGTTGTAATGTTGTTTTAATTTTAATAAAGTGTGTTTGTTTAAATTGAATTGGGTTTTAAAAAAAATTTATAAATTAAATTGAATGAATAGTAATTATGAGACGGTATAGAGACGGTTAAGAGACGGAGCGTTGCAGGTTCCGTCTCTTAGTTAAGAGATGGAGGAAAAAAGGACAGTGGGGCCCTCAAATAGTGCTCAAATAGTAGTTAAGAGACGGTTTAAGAGACGGTATAGAGACAGCGTTGTGGATGGCCTAACTCTGCTATTATTGCCCTTCATAACCGAAGGACATTATGCATCCACAAAAAAGTTTTAAAAAGTATAAAATCTTTCTTTTCATTATACTAAGCACCTTTTTTTTTATTTAAAATAGTTTTCGGCATTGAAATACCATTACAAAATCCAAAAACAAAAAAAGAGTCTTGTTATAAAAGTGGAAATACTATTCTCTTTACATTATTTTGAATCCTATTTGTTTTCTACAGTATTAACTAATCATACTCAAATACAGTGCACAAAATTTTATGTTAGTTGGGAAATTTTTTTTATTACACGGTTTAAGAAATTAATATGTTAAAAGTTAAAGTAAAGAGAATAAAGTAAGAGATGAAAAGAGAGTAAAATATGAGAGAAGATAAAGTTTTTGAAAAAAATAGAAATGACTCAACTACCTTGGGACAATACAGAAATATATACGACTCAACTACCTTGGGACAATACAGAAATATATACGACTCAATTACCTTGGGACAATCCAAAAAGTTACACGACTCAACTACCTTGGGACTGAGTGAGTATATAAGAATGAAAATATTGAAAAAAATGGCCAAATGTGTTTAATGCGTTAAATGGAGCAAGTATGACTTTTGCCACAATTAGGGCATCCACAATGCTTTGATTGGGTTCTGTTCTGAGGGACGAGACATGCATTACACGTTGAAAGTGTCCTGTCCCCAGCTTCTATCGAACCCAAGAGACAAGAGAGCGGTTGTCCCTATATGCCATCCCGGCCAATTAGCAAGCGGCATGAAGCCCACTCGCAACCCTGTGAGTCATTTCCAACCATTGTTATTATATATTTAAAAAAAATAGATAATACTATTATTTTTATTTAAAATTTACCTATTATTCATAATATATCCGTTTTACAACTTATTTCTTCCCATTCTTTTGTTTTTTATCCTTTAATATCTTCAATATTCATATATAACTACCTCATTCATTCCATTATTTTTTCATGGTCACAAAAGGTAGGCCAACATTCTGGATTTTCCAACGTCCACTCCCAGATCTCAAGATGTGTACATCACTCATATGTCCAACATGTCCGAGGCCCAGACCCAGTTGTTTGGTAAAATCCATACCATTGATGGCCAAGCCGATGTTGTGTTGCCTACGGATCCGATTGTCGGAAACAACCAAAAGACGAAGGCTTTTTACGAGAGAGACGTACAACATTTCACGTCCCCCAAGGGTTTCCTCGCCCGTCCTACAAGAAGCTTTGTGCTTATTTTGGAGTGGAACAAGTCAGATTGATATTTTGCCATCGTGTATTAGAGCATCCACAACGGCGAGCAGGACGACGTCCGTCCGTCCGTGCCAACGGCACGGAGACCTCGTCTGCCGCTGGCACGGCGCTGCTCGATGCATCGAGTACGTCCGTGCCAGCGAGCAGGTGGCGTGGCAGACGCTGATTGGCCAACGGCTATGCCGTTGGCAATTTGATTTTTTTTAAATCGGTTTTTAATTTAAAAAATCGATTAAAAATAAAAAAATATTTTCCCACTTCCCAAAAAATTATATCCGTTTTCTACCCACTTTTAATTTTTTTCATTTTTTCCCCAAAAATACACATTTTCATCTATAAATACCCTCACTTTCACACCCAAAAATTTACAACACACTACACAATTCTCATCTACATTCTCTTATTTTCATTCTCATCTACATTCTCTCATTTCCATTCTCAATCTTTCTTCCACTCCTACAACATAACAATGTCCGGCCACGACGATCACCCCCGGGCTCCCACGGTTGGAACCCCGATTGGTTCGGTTCACAACTGTTTCCTAGTCCGGAAACGAAATATTCGGCCCCTCCTCAAACTCAAAGTTCGGGAGTTCCGGGTGGCTACCGGCCTTACCCGATCGACGACCAAGATGCCCCCGAAGGGCTACACGGGTGGACACCCAAGCCTAGAGCGAGGTCGAGCGGCCCCTCCCAAACTCCGACTCCTCCTACTAGCGGTGTCCGCACACCGTACACTCCAGCAGAGATGAAGCAATTGTTCAAGGTGTTCTTGTCAATCTCCGAAGATCCGGAGGTTGGCACAAACCAATCCGGCGATCATTATTGGTGGCGCATCTGTCGCCGGTACAATGAAAACCGGCCGGCGGGAACAATCGAGCGCAACGAGAGTATGGTGCGCAACGCCATATACAGAGCCAACGAAGAAATCCAAAAGTTCCAGGGGTATTACCTCCAGGAAGAACGGTCGGAGGGGAGCGGCCGGAGCGAGGTCGACATCATCAGTTCCGCCTTGTCGACCTACCAATCCATGAACTACAAGCCGTTCAAGTACCTGAACATTTGGCAGGAGACGTGGTCGCATCTGAAGTATAGGGGAGGTGTAACATCCTCCTCTAGCGGCTCCTCCAAACGGTCAAGGTCGGTATCCCTATCCGACGCCGGCTCCGAAGATGTGCCTAGCCAACTTGCCGGAGCTAACTTGGGTAGCCCCGACGCCGGTCCGAGCGGTTTCCAACGCCGACCGCAAGGAAGGAAGAAGGCGGCGGCCAACCGCCGTCGCGCCGCGACTCCATCCGGCGATGCTCCCTAATCCGCTCCCGTTCCCGTTCCCAATGCGCCACCTCCACCTCCCACCAACTCGTTGTGGGCGATTTTGGCCCAACTCAATATGGCCGATAGGTCAACTATGACCCCCGCGCAACTTCGATCGCATGAGGCCATGATATTGGGTCTCCAAAAACAATTGGGGGTAGTGCCGCCGGATGAATAGTCTTTCACGGGGGTATTTTGAGCTTTTAATTATGTAATTTTTAATTTGTAGGAGTTTAATTATGTAATTTTTAATTTTTAGGATTTTAATTATGTAATTTTTATTTTTTAGTATTTTAATTATGTAATTTTTATTTTATTTGTAATTTGTAATATTATTTCAGTTTTTTTAATGAAATTTAATATTGTGGAAATGTTTTTATTTAAATTGAATAATAGAATGGTGGGACCCTCGTGCTCGTCCTTGCGGAAGAGCACGGCTGTGGGTGTTGTGCTCTTGCCTAAGAACAGGCAGAAAAAGTGGGGCCGGGCCCACAACCGTGCTCGTTGGCAAGAGCACGGTTGTGGGTGCTCTTAGAATTTTAAAATACATAATTATATTAAAAAAATCTAAAATATATTATGAGGTCCAAATGGGGATGCATGATATCTAATGCGTAATAATTAGAAAAATTACTCATATTAAGACATTAAGTCAATCCGATTTTGAGATTATAGTTGAGCATGGGGTCAATTCAATTATTCAAGTCGATCCGATTTGATAAAATTAGTATGGCATGGGTCATTGTAATACAATCTCATGCATAAAATTGTGTCAATCTAAATACGGAAAATTAGGTTAAAAATTTAATACTCCGTACTATTATTATTACCTACTAGTACTATAAATTTAGCGGTTATCTGCGGCGAGTTTTGAAGCTTCATCTCTGCGGCAACCGGAATCCATTTCCCACCTTAATCCTCTGCATCTAAACCCTAACCCCCAAATCCACCCCAAGGTCGGATTCATGATCCCGCACGTCTCCACCGACCTCCCCCGCCACTTCCCGCCGCTCTCCCACAATACTTCCAACTTCTCCACTCCTTCACCTATCACCAAGTCTCCGAGTAATGACGCTAATTCCAAACCTGGTTCAACTTTGAGGCTTTTTTTTCTTCTTTTCTTCTGTTTTCTTTTGACAGATTTTGATGAGCAATTCATCCGATTGTGGATCAGATGGAGGGGCAAATGTGCCTTTGAAAGAGAAGACGACCAAAGCTCAACGACGGGCGATTCAAGAGGCACAGCGTGCTGCCAAGGCTGCTATCAAAGGTAAAATATTTTATAATCAGCTTTTAAATCACAATTCGTCATATCACATTTATGTTCCCCACTTTTTCTATTTATTCCTTACCATTATGTTATTTTTGTTGCCCTGTTTAAGTTCTTCGCATGTTTTGTGCATCTCAACTGCAATCTTTTTTTGTGTTGTGGCTCTAGTTTCTCTTCTCTTGGAACATAAACACATTTCACTCGGTTAATTTTGCATCTTCCAGGTGAAGGAAGCAGGACTGCTAGAGTCGATTCAGCCAATGCAGGGAAGACTGTAAAGCCAGCTCCACAAAGGAAAGACAACTCTTCTGTTGCTGCTTCTGAGATAAAAAGGAGGGACAGTCAAACAGATAAAGGTAGGAAGAAAGATTTCCCTAATCCACGGATGCAGTTTGGTGATGAAAACAGATTTGACAAGACAAAGAAGCGGTCTGTAGTAAAACAAGCAGAAGCCAGGAAAATAGTTGAACTCTTTAGGCATCTACCTCAGTATGATCATGGTGCAAAGCTCACTCACCTGGAATCGAACTTCTTTCGATTAGCCCCCATCCATCCTGCTGTATACAAGGTATTTAGTCCGAACACTCTTGAATAATCTTGGTTCAAAGGGTCATCGATACTGAATTTATGAGATCTCCCGGACGTAAAATTAGTATTTATTCTCTTTGCGTAATGCTTGTGGTAACATGAACTTTTAACTCGACAGGTTGGTTTCCAATATCTAGCTGGGGATATATCTGGTGGCAATACCCGGTGCATTGCGATATTGCAAGCATTTCAAGAATCAATCAAGGATTATTCTACACCACCTGAAACATACCTTATTAGGGACTTGACTTCTAAAATAAACTGTTATGTTTCTTTTCTGATAGAATGTAGACCCCTTTCAATCAGCATGAGCAATGCAATTAGGTTTCTTAAGAGACGAATTGCCAGCTTTCCCTTAAACATCTCTGATTCAGAAGCAATTACCAGTCTTCTCTCGGATATTGATCATTTTATAAACGACAAGATAATTCTAGCAGATAAGGTTATTGCGAAGCATGCTGTGTCTAAAATTAGGGATGGTGATGTTCTTCTGACATATGCATCGTCTTCTGCTGTTGAAATGCTACTGTTACATGCCCATGAGGTTGGAAAACAGTTTCGAGTGGTGATAGTTGATTCGCGTCCCAAGCTTGAAGGAAAAAAGCTGCTTCGCAGGCTTGTGGGGAAAGGAATTAGTTGTACATACACTCATATAAATGCTGTTTCTTATGTCATGCATGAAGTAACAAGAGTTTTTCTGGGTGCATCTTCGGTGTTGGCAAATGGAACTGTTTACTCAAGAGTTGGCACTGCATGTATTGCTATGGTTGCCCATCAGTTCCGTGTCCCAGTCCTGATATGTTGTGAAGCTTACAAGTTTCACGAGAGGGTTCAACTTGATTCCATTTCCTGTAATGAGCTTGGTAAGATCAGGTTGTCCATATAAGAGAAGGTAGTTTAATTTGCATCGAATTATGCACTTAATACGCACACCCTTTTCAGGTGATGCTGAAATGATTTCAAGGGTTTCCGGTAGAGAGGATATCAATTCTTTGGATGGTTGGACTAGTAATGAGAATATACAACCCTTGAACCTGCTGTAAGTATGGTTTTAATATTGAGTGGTCATTTTATAGAAAGCAGTTTTGATAGTTAATTTTTTGTTTTTGGTAACAGTTATGATGCAACACCTTCGGATTATGTATCAGTGATCATAACAGACTATGGGTATGGCATGGTAAGTTCAAAAAAAGTTGGAGCATATTTTCATTATGAGTCTGCATAAAAATCTGCATTCATGAGTTGGTGTGTCGATTGACGTTGTATGTTGTGTTTTAGATACCAGCTAAAAAGGTAGCAGTTATACTCCGAGAAAATGACAGAGAATACTGGTTGAGATAGAGCTATGCATGTAGAGAAATCCAAGTGATGTTGTGCTAGAATCTGGAAAGGCCTTGACGAACTGACCCACCCCCAAGCTTATAGATTAACCAATTTTTTAGATGATATTACTGGCTAACAGACTTGCACATTTACTGATATTACAAGTGAAGAGGAAAAGATGGATTAAGAAGTAGAGCTAGCAAAGATTGAATTATGTTAATTGGAAAGCAGAATTAGGTGCTAGTTAGATTATTTATTCTGAATGATGTGTGTATAAACTTGTTTTTTATAACATGCGCGTGATATAATATCTTGTTATATATTTGAATGATGCAAATAATTGTTTTATACGAATGTATGTTAAGATATTTTGAGTATTTGATAGGAATATGCATATGAAATTTTTTTATGATGTTTTAGAATACGACACACATTGTACTGAAATTATGTAAATCACAGAAATAAAGATTATACTATGTATTGACCCGTTTGATAAGAAAGATGGGATATGAGAAGGTATGTAAAAAGGCTTCATGTTAAGATATGCAAAGATAAGATTTTTTTTCGTTGTTGTTTGATAGAAAAGAAATTATCTAAATTTGTATAGTATATTAAATAACATGGCTTAACTTAACAAATTGGTGAGTTATATAAACATGGTTAAAGTTATAATTTTGGTAAGATGGGAGAGGGCCCTTGTCTTATATTAGGCTTTGAGTTAAGCTTAACTATATCAAACAATTAAAAATATTCATATATAATTCTCTATCTTGGTATTACTAAGCTTAACTAGTAGTATAAAGTTTCGAGGTGCTTCTATGGTATCTAACCCTATTTCTTAATTTTAATGAGAAGAAATATTTTTTCTATCGTATTATTTCTCTTCTATAATTATTTGAATAAAATAGTCCAAATTTTACGAATTGTAGGATAAATAGTGATAATCATAATATCATCATTAAAGGATCTCTTATGTGATTCCATTGCACAAATAAATAGTAGTACATATTTATACTTGATAGGAAATGGACTTTAGTAGTGAATGGTTGCAGTATCAAACCTAAAAGTCTCATAACATTGAGATGACAAATGACACTATGATATAGTATTACTAAAAATACCATAATAAGATAACTGTTTCTTATCCAGAATATATTGCTTTTAATTACATGCTTCTATGTAAAACCACGATATTCATGATTTAGAAAACACACCATGTAATAGCAATCATAGCATTCATATCTAACAAATTTTCATTAACTAATAATAAATATTAATAAATGTTTAATAGAGTCTTAATTAACTTTATTGATTTTGTCTAAAGAAAATGAGTTTGTGCTCCTAGATTAATAGCAGACTGAAACTTGAACCAGAGAGGAGATTAATACTATTGTTTTCCTATATTCTTGAATTAGATAAAAATTGAAGGCATTTTGTTAAGATAGAACTTATATTTTAATTTTAGGTTAAATCTTAGTATTATGGAAGTGAAACAAATATAATTCTATGAAACGAAATTGGAGTAAATATGGTTTGAGTTTCTTGTGCATGTAGAAGTTTCGCATCAGGTGGAAAGATTAGCAGTTCTCATTGAATGAAACGTAAGAAACGTGGAAAATTAGTTCTCGCATATATTAACAAGAAAACTAAAACACAACAATGGGATCTATTTTTGAGAAATTTGAATGCTAAAGCAATCCATAACTTTTCCCATAACGTCTGTAGGCTACAAGGTGTCTCAAATAAAGTTTCACAAATATAACCTCCTGTGGGCTGAGGAAAAAGCTATAATTATAAAACATAAAGATTGATTGTATAAAATAAAGCTACAGACCGAACTGGGAATCCCTTCTAACTGGGACCTAGATGAAGCCAGGTCTTCAATGATTATTAGTTGCCATTGATTTAGTCCCAACTGCTTTGAATCGAAAATACAGAATTCTGGACGTTTTCGAATCAACGTAGAGTGTCTAAGTGACTCTTATAACAATCAGCCTACTCCAGATTTTACTTCTTTGTCATTAACCTCTTCTCAAGACTTCATCTCAACCACCATTTTTGAACGGTTGCCATTGGGGTGTTCAAAAATGGGGCGTAGTGCTGGATTAATGGATTCGCTATTCGCCCAACGTTAGACCATGCACTTCGGTGATAACTAGCAGTGGCAGGAGCATGGTACATAAGCTTCAGTAGCTGCCAAAGAAAGATATCCAAAATATCAGCCCTTCTCTACAATTTTGATTTAACAAAGTAGCATTTGAGAATCATACACTCCCTCCGTCATAGTCATGTTTTTCCATTAAGGTCCATCCACAAAAATTAATCACCTTCAATTTATGGCAATTTTTTCTCTCTAATGTGGTGAGTCTCATTCTCCACTAATAATATACTACATGCACTTCTTCTCTTTATATCTCCCTTCTACTTTACCAATTTTGCACTAAAACTCATGTCATCTCCTACCAAGACTATTGGCAGTGGACGGAGTGAGTATACAAAAAATGTCTATCCTGGTAACAGCAATAGCTCATTATAGTAGAAAGTTACTTCTGGAGACTGTATACTACTATTGTGGTGTCTCTCTGACAATGATCAGCTATAGGCACCAGCTCTGAAAGCCAGTATAAAACCTCCTAATAGAGGACGGCAGCAGGAGATAATTGAACCATTAACTATTGTGGAAACTCAAAACCATAAGAACTAGCCTATGTATCTCTTCCACACATACTACTAAAGAACCCATGGACTCGAAAGGAGAAAAATTAATACTAATTATTGCAGTTGTTAGCGGAGGTTGACCAGTAGCTAAAAATTTTAGAAACCTAAAAGTGGATAAAAATTAAGGAATAAAATAAGAGGAGTTATCACCTGCCAGTACATAAATGTTTGTATAATGTTGCGCTGCCACCTGCAGATAAAATTTGTAGTGAGCAAGAAAGTATCACAGCAAGAAATGGAAGTTTTTTTTTAGAGAAGCTATGACAAAATACATGAATTAAAGTAAATATATAATGAAAAAACTAGAAGTACTGACGATAACAAAGATATAATCAGAAGGAACCCAAGTCCAATTTCAGCCTGTGAGGAGAGAATGCTAAGGGTAGTTGCATTTGATTCTACCCAAATACAAGCATCTTCCAAGTATTTCCTGTAAAAGTCCCACCAATAAATCACAAACATATTACAGAGGCAGGCCTTCCAAAATGACAAGTGTGACCCATGCATAAAAAATTTAAAAACTGTTTCTTAGGTGGGTAAGCAATAAAAATATAAAAGAACAAAAGAATATAGGTATTCTGGCATTCCCTACAGATACGGATACAGCTACCCAAGAGACTTAGGAAGCAAGGACTCTCGACGGCATTATTAAAATCTTGCGAGTAAAATCCCCATTATCCCAGCTTAGAAAAGCTATAAGCCAAGGAACAAATAACAATGTGATATAATTCACCTTAGTTTTTCCTACATTTTCCTTATTTCTTCTCCCTGTACTTAACAATCCACAAGACAATCAAATATCCACTAATGTGTTTATTGCAACTATATCAAAGAGTAAATTACTACACAATCAATAGCCCCATTGTAATTACAGTTATGACTCTTTACAAAATATGGAGGTGTCAGAATTAACCTAAAACCTAAAATGTGTGCTTGGAATCAACAATGGAATACATGTAGAGAGGTAAATGCAAGCAAAGAAACGATTTGGTGGACTATGGTATTTTGGAAAAATGGATACATCCTATTTCAAAGTTCGCATTGCAAAGCACAACACGTGACTATTATGGCTAAAAAAGTGTATTTTGAGCAACTAAAGGAGAAGTACAGGCTTTCTTAATTACCTGTATATGGTTGATCTACTAAAGTTACTCCTCAGGAACTTTGCAACATGCTCAAGTGCCCGGCACATTATAGGAAGTAAAGCAACTGAACAGAATTAAGGAGCCAACTTATTATCATCGAAGAGAATCATCATATATCTAGTAACACAAGACAGAGAGAACAGACAGGTTGAACTAACATTTGAGAACCAGATGTGAGCTGACAAAGGTAAGGCAGTAGATTGAGTACATAAAATCTTTGGTGACTACCACCGACTGGAACCACACTTGCACAGCCTGCAAGTTCCATGCTCTAGGTTTCTGCAGACATTGATTAGTTATACTAAAAATTAAATGGCGCACTGATAAATTGTCAACAATCTAGGCATTACAGACATAGATGATATATTTTGCAAATAGGCTACTCTAGAACGTTACCCCGTATAGTGAATACAACGAATACAAGGAAGAACATGCAGTCCCAAAAAAGGAAAGCCGGTATGCCCGATTGGAGAGGTTCCTTGGAACAAGTGGAAATATTGCAAGGACTGCCACGATAAAAACCTGCCAGAAAAACATATAAATCAACATGAAATATTAAAACAATATTCCACCTCAAAACTATAAGCAAACCCCATCAGCTTGAAGATGATGAATACCTTCTCATCTTAATACCAAGAAATCTAACTTACCCAAGCATTGACAGAAAATTGGATTGTATGTTGATCCCAACGCAATGATGTAGAATTGGTTGGTGGAGTAGTTGATGCCCCCGATGTTCTACCAGAGGACCCTACAAGATGATTTTCCATAGGTTTCACATCAAAGAATAGCTAGCTTCAACAGAAAACATAAGACTGATAAACTAGTGAAACTTCAATCTCGTTCAAGGTAAAACGTGGAAATTATGACTGAGACCTGAACTCCTTTGGCGAGTATCGCTGGGGTTAGCAGTTGATGACGAGGATTGTTGCGGTGGGTTTGATGTTGTTGTCGACTGGGATGAGCTGCTGGTCGCCATTGCCTCGACAACTAGATCAGGGTCCTGAAAAATTAAAAACAAGATGCGGCTTTAAAATATCAAATAGAACCAACAAGCCACTAAATGTGGCCTCCACATATGATGATCATAGGGAAATTAAACTCCCACGGGGGGTTTACTTTTCATGATAGGATGGAAAGATAAAAATAACCGAAGCTAAACCCCAATCTACCATTACTTTGACGGATTAATTATATTTGTACTAGTTTAAGTATCTTATCTTATCCTTCAAATACTAAACCCAATGCCTTGTGGTAGAAATACATCAAGCAATTCTAGCATCATATATGTCTAAAACCTAGTGACAAGGAGAGCTTTGAGCTGCACTCAATGGCCATCTCTACATCCATGAAAACAATGAAGGAAATCGAGGACGCAAATCTGAAGCTCGAAAACGATAACAATCGGAACCTCACAAGTAATACCGTTCGAAAAAAACTGCATCGGAATTGAGTCCAGACCACATTCAACGATGAAAGAAAACAAAAACAGCATAACAAAATATATTTCTACTTGAATTGAACTGCGCACGGATCTTAAATATCTTCTCCAATACTACGCTAGAATAATATTATCAAGTAAGAATATAAAGGGGGGAAAAGCTACGAAAATAAAGCCCGATAGAAAATCCTGATTAGTCTTCAATAAGGATTATAAACAAGGTTCAATTGGGGAAAAACCAATTAAATCCCGATAAAACCCTGGCACAAAATGACATCGAAGAGAGAGAGAGAGAGAGATCGCACGATGTCACGCTGGTAGAACTTGCGCTTGTAGTGGTCAACGACATCGTTGCGGGATGCCAAGTGCGGCGGAATGAGAATATTGGACCAATAATCTGCCCAGCGGGAGTCGTTATCGTAATCGTAGGCCGCAGCCGCAATTCGCTTCAACTTCTGGGGATCCTCTCCTTCTCCACCACCCATCTTGTGTGGTTAGTTGCTCCTCCTTCAAGGTAAAGTAAGAACTGGAAATATAGATCTTTTGGAGAATACACGAAATCCCCTTTGTATAGTATTCTCGGCCGCCTTTCGCCTTTACTTTCCTTTTTATATTTACCCAAAAACATTACGTCAAATTTAGAAAATTATGCTCACTATATTAAATGGGATAAAATAAAGAAGACAAAAATAAAGCAAGGTAAAATTAGATATTATAGGAGTACTTTGTAAGAGTTCTATAAAATACTACACAATGAGTCAAAATATGAGAGAGCTTGAAATAGAATTCAAACATAAGTAAACAGGCAAAATGTATAATACAAAATTATCACATATAACATATGCTACAACACCTACCGTTAATAAAGATGAATTATTATATTTTTTTGTCTATTTCTCAGAAATATAAACTTTCTAATTTAAGAAATAATTGAAGAGGAGACTTGGGCTCAAAGTTGTCATTTCCCCCTGGTTAACGGGCCGATCCATTGAGAGTGTTATGTTGGGCCTTGGAATCCATTAGGCTATCTAATTAACCCCTATTACCAGCCATAACTAGGGGTAGGTGATAATGAGATAATCGTTGTTTCACTAATCCATTTTGCAATCTCTCTATGAACTGCAGTTCTATCGTGCATATTTTGGCTCCTTCGTGCGGCCATGATTTTTCCGCATAAAATTTTGGTATCGTGATTGTCTATTATTGAATTACTACTATTTTCTTGTGTGGCCATTTTAACAACGTAGACATAGACACATAGTATAACTTGGATTGGTGAACGAGATGGAGTAAATACACGTACGACCACTTTAATATAGTACATGAGAAACATTTTGGCGAAACAAAGTTAAATAAAATGTAGTAATGCTATTCTAATTCTGTCTTGAACAACTGGAGCAAAAAATCATTCCAAGCATCAATGGGTCCAGGCAAGCACCAATGCACGCAGTCATTAGCCAATGTGTTATTGATGACCGGCCAATGACCATATTTACTAGGATGTCCATCCGGCCGCAGCAGCATCGCCACCGTCGCATCAAACAGCTTGAACTTCCCTCCGCTTCTCCTCCCGGCCGCTTTCTGCGCTATCCTCAGCTCCTCCAGCTGTATCAGATACATCTCCAGGCTGTAATCCTCCAGCACCACCTCGCTCCTCCTGTACGGCCTCGTCCTTGCACAGTCCCCGCCCTTGTCCCACGCCGCCCCCTCGAAGTGCGACGGCGCGTACGTCCTCAGGAACGCCACGCCCCCGAAACCGGCGTCATTGATGGCCCGGAAGGCCGTGCGGAAGGCACGGCGGTAGCTGAAGTAGGAGGTGAGGTGGGTGACGTCGGGCTCCGGGCAGTAGAGGCACCCCATGCGGCGGCCGTGGAGGCTGAAGTAGGTGGGGCGGAAGAACCAGTGGCCTGCCGAGATGATCACGTAGTTGAAGAGGGCGACCTGGGAGGTCCAGTGGGGGTCGGGCTCGTCGAGGAAAAGCTCGTAAGGGCGCCGCTCGTCGTTCGGGTCGGTTTTTGCGGTTTTGACCAAGTAGGGAGACCAGAACATGGTAATGTTGAAATCGTGCTCTCTGTACTCGTACCGTTTGTTTTGGTCCCCTGGTTCCGACATGTCTACTGGACTGGCAACCTGGATAGGTGATCAATGGTGAGTCACTACGTCCCAAAATATAAAACTGAGACATGTAAAAGTGAATCAAAATATACTCCTATAAAGTTACCCTGGACAAGAGACAAATCAAAGACTGCATATGATTCCTGGCAACAGAATCGCCGACAAAAGCTAATGATAGCCCCCTAACGAGCTGCAGAAACTGTTGCGGGTCGAAAAGGGGCAGCTCACACTCGTCGGGCTTCCACCTCCATTTCAAATACCCCCGATCAGGCCGTCCGAACTTGAGACAATTCTGGTGCTCCTGAATTGCATAGCACGTCTCATTCGTGTAATACGGGCCATCCGGATCCGGTACCCATTCGCCCGAAAACAAGTCGCACTCATCCCCTTCGAAGACTCGGCTTCTTATTTTCCCACGATGGCTACTCCTCCCTCTCATCATCGCCTGCACCTTTTCATCTTCTCTCTGCCCTTTCCCAGATTTCATCCTCTTTCTTCTTCCCTTCGTTCCAAAAGCAACCATTTACTATTGAGGATTAATTTACAAATTGAGCATGCATCATGGCATTTGAGTGATGGAAGCACCTTATCATTTTTTTTCATTACAGGGGCGGGTTGGCGGTCGACGACAACGGCCGTGTCCACGCTGGCCTTGTTGTCGTCGTGGCAGTCGATGGAGCAAGGGTTTTCAGTTGGAGGGGCTTCTTCAACATGGGAAGTCAGGGTAATTGGATCCTCCAGATCTTCCAACCGCGGCGACGTCGTTTCGTACAACTTTTTCGACGAATCTCTTAATGCAGGGTAATATAAAGGGATTGTTAGAAGAATGATTAGAGCGATTAATGGAGCGAGCCTTGATGTTTTTCTTCGTGGCTGAGCCTTCCCAACGGGAAGGTCCGAAGCCTGGGATCTCATTGCAAATTATCATTACAAGATTTTGACGCCATGAGCTTTTTCAAAAACAGAAAAAAAAATTTAAAACAAAACTCTCTTTTTCTAATTTTATTTTTGGGAAATGTAAGGCGAATTTCAGGAAATGAGAGAGGTTTGAAGGAAAAGAGGTTGAAGATGTATGGTGCAGTGAGGTTGTAGAAGAAACAATGGTTTAGAATTTTCAATAAGGAAAACACTAACAATTGATTGAATGTCATATTTAGTAGTAGTATCCATTATTTCTTTGTTAATTAAATTGTTAAGTTCGTAAACATTTCTATGCATGAGTATTTGATAGTAATAGATAAAATGCTCCGAGTTTAATGTTGCATAGATCTGTGAGATTTTATTACTCATAGTATTTATCTAGTTTATTAATAATGGTCAAGCGCTTTCCAAGGGCTAAGATATTGTGGTAATTAGATAATACTTCATCTAGTCCCTATTAATTGTCTCATAGTTAACCGGTGTAGTATTTATTAAGAAAAGTGAGATGGAAAAGTTAGTAGAATGTTTATCCAATTTTTATATATATACTTAGTTTTATCGTGATTGTGAGTGGAATGAGTTAATAAAATATATGGTCAACTGACCAAAAATAATAAAAATGAAATCAAATACAATTAATAAGGATAAGAAGAAAATGAAAAATGGTAGGAGTACTTAATAGGAACCAAAGTGTGTTTAGGGATTTAGCTGCGGCTATGGACAATGCATGCATGGTGCGACAAATAGTAATATGAGAGTGAACATTTTTATGTTCAAGCTTACGAGTGTTAAGTAATTAAAAGAAAAGTTGGAAATGAAACCTGCAAATAAAAGAAGTTAGGGCCGACCTTATCTTGACGCAATTTATTTGACCCAAACCTTTTAGGCGAAACCATTTAATTATAGCCACTACAAGAAACTGCACCACAACAAAAAGAATGGCTATGGGCAATTTTTAATGCTATTGTTAAGGACGCTAATATGTGTATTTAATTATAATACCGACGTTTCATAAAAAGTCTTTAGTGTTGGTGTCCCAACTAAAATTAGAGGACATAAAGAAAAGCTTCCTTTAAAAACAAAAGATTACAATAATTTGTTTTCAACTTAGGGACAATTTCTTTTGCATCCTAAATTATGGTTATTTTAAAAAAAAATCAAACACTAATAATTTCGACTAAATTTTTGTGTCCTTAAAAAATACTAGTTAAGTTCTTTTTAGCACTGGAGTTCTAGACTTCTATCCAATTTTCATTCAAGAGTTATTATTTTCATGCCTCTTCTAAATCTCGAAAAGTGGACAAATTCATTTGTTAAGTCTTAAGAACATATACTCCATAAGATTCATTGAGGAAATCCTCTGATAATACTTATTCTTACAAGATAATTGGTGCAATATTATAATGGTCTCATTGTTAAAGCTCTAACTTTCGTTATATCTAAAATGCCGAAAGTGAGAGACGGGGCACAACAATAATTCATAAATCTTGCAAAACAATGAGTAAGAATTTTTCATTAGTTAATTCTATGTTAGGACAGCAACTAAGATGATGACGATTCAAGAGAAGTGTAACTGTACGTAGTAGCCACCAAATTTGACAACTTTATACAATTTCTAATGCTATAGGATGTTAGCATCCGATTAATAAAACCTCTCAACATAATTAATTGTAATTATGCTAACCTCACTACCTATACATAGCATTATGCCGTTTAATTACTCTTATTTAACCAGTAATTATGTGCCGTCACATTCTAAAAATAACACATGATACTCCACGCGTCCATCATATGAGTCATTGCTATCCTCTTTTTGCTAAACTTTACTGTTTTTATTTTATTATATACCTCCTATTACTATTTTGGGTTTCAAGAATCTTCTAATGCATCCCACGCCAATAGATAGATAGATATATACATAAGGTCTTATTCGTCCCTTAACTATCTCTTAAATTACTATTCATGGATCTCACTGTACTTTTTTACTCCATCTCCTTAACTAAGAGACGGAACCTACAACCCTCCATCTCTTATATGTCCTTTAACCGTCTCTTAAATTACTATTCATTCAATTTCATTTTTTATTTCCAATAAATTCAATTAATAAAAACACACTTCATTAAATAAAATAAAATTACAACATAAAATAAAAATACAACTTAAAATTCAAAAAAAACAAAAAAAAAAACATAATTAAAATCCTAAAAAAATAAAAATTACATAATTTAAAATACAATTTTATAGAAAATAAAAAAAACTACTCCGCCGGCGAATCATCCCCCGAAGGCGGTGGAGGTGCACTGAAGCCACCTGGAGGCGGAATACCAAGTTGTTTTGCCATAAACTCAATTCCGGCAAGATAGGCTTGGTATTGGTGAGGCGTCATGCGGGAAGTATCCACCATTGTGGCGGTCATGTACACGGATATTAGGGAGTTCGAGGGTGCCCCCGAGCCCGAGCCCGCCTGGCTTGATTCGGCTCGGCCCCTCCTCCCTCTAGCCGCCTTCGCCGCATTTCTTCCTTGCGGCCGACGGCGCCCACGGGACGATCCCCCGGCATCGTCTGTCGTGCCCTCAACCTCGTGCGAGGCAACCTCTTGTGCGGCGCTGCCCGAACCGCCCTCACTAGACGAGTATTAGCCACTCGCCGTGTGCCTCGTGCGCTTCGAGGTCGAGCCCGAGCTGGACCGGTAACCGCCGGCCCACCTTTCCTCGTCTTTGACGACCTCCCAAACATCGGCATGTTTGAATTATTTGCCGGTGTCGTCGAAGTAGACTCGCAAAGCCGACCTCAGAATTTCGGCTCCTGTGGCTCCGCTTTGGTAATGAGCCGATTCACTCTTGTAGATGGAACAGAATTTTTTGACCTCTCTGTCGACTCGGTCAAAGTGAGCGCGGAGCATCTTATATGTGCGGCGGCGGGACCCCTTAATATCGTGGTAGGCCTAGGTGACCTTTTCCCAGAAACACTTCCGGGATTGCTGATTCCCGACGATGGGATCGTACGAGACGCTGATCCAGGCGTTGTACACAGCCAGCCTTTTCCAGAAGCACTTCCAGCCTAGGTGATGAACCCTGGGTGCCCGGCGCTGATCCTAGGTGACCTTTTCCCAGAAGCACTTCCGGCCTAGATCCTCCTCCTCCTCGTCCGCCTCCGCCTACGCCCTCGAGCTTCCACCGCCTCGGCCTCCTCCACCGCCTCGGCCTCCTTCCTGAGTAGGTTCAACCGAATAATCCTCCCGAATCTTGGATAATCCCTGCGAATAACTCGGGGCGGAGGGGCGGGCGTATGCATCCACATCAAAATGGGGTGGTTGGTACCCCCGGCGTCGACGAATCCTGGGTGCCCGGCGTCGACGAACCGGAACCACCACCCAGGACATTGTACATGCCCCCAGTCGCCGAACGCGTTGATGTCAAACCCGCCGGAGCCGGCACCGCCACCGCCAGAGTTTCCGTCGCGGACATTTTGTGATCAGAGGTTAGATGAAAATTGGAGAGGAAATGGAGATGATTTGGGAAGAATAGATGTGTATTTGTGTGTGAAATGAGGATGAATTAGAGGTATTTATAGAGTAAAAAATAAAATAAAATAAGTGGTAATATTACCGTTTTTCAATTTTTTTTATTTTTTTAAAATTCAAAATTTAAAAAAAATAATTTATTGCGTCAGCGTGACGATGTCCACTCGCGGGCCGGCGAGTGGGCGTCACGCATGGCGCCGTAGCGCGCCACGTCGCGCTGGCGCGTGGCGAGACGGCTCGCCATCCGTCTCGGCGGGACGGGACGCTCGGAGGACTGGGGACGAGACGGGACGCTGCAACGCGTCTTGCCGCCGTCTCGTTCCGGCGTGACAGGTTACAAGCCACCCGCGTGACGCGTTGCGGGTGGCCTAATACTCCATATGGATACGGTAAAAAATTACGACCTTCCATCTGTATCAACATTGTCTTGTATCGTGACAAGATATGATTTAATCTGTGTTGGGATAATTTAATATTGATGCAACATCTACATAATCTAATATTGATTGTGAGTGAAACAACTTAAACTCAAACGATAAACGCGCCAGATCTAATCTAATCTATTCCTTTAATGGGAAAAAATCGACCACATCCTATGTGCTTGAGTCAAATAGAAAGAAAACAGTTATTGGACCGGTCAAAATTGGTGAAAAAACAGTCAATAACTTGACTTGATAGTCAAAGTAGTTTGACTTGTGTGTTGTTTATTTAGCATAGTAGTTTGACGTATAAGGATGTCACTTAATTTTTACTCTTTCAGAGACAATAATATGAAAATGATTGATAAAATTGATACTATATTTTTGAGAAGATTGAGATTTAGAATAAAACCCGACGTGATTGTGCAAGTTGTATAATCTGACGGGACTTGGCAAAGTTTGTGGAGGAATTATATATGTAGTCTAATAGTAGTATAAATGAATCATAAATTCGACATCATTAGAAAAACCTCGTTATAAGCTATTGCATCCATTGGTAACATAATGGTATAAACTAGGCATGCACCCGGGCCGGAAACCGCCGGTTCCGGTTCATGAATCGGCGGTTCACAGTTCATCATTACCATGAACCGAAACCGGCCCGCCAAAGGTCCCGACGGTTCCTGTTCCGGTTCAAAAAACCGCCGGTTCACGAGGCGGTTCAAAACCGCCGGTTTTTTGCCTGAACCGCCGGTTTTCGGCCGGTTCGGCGGTTCGTAAATTTTTTTTTTTGCATTTTTTATTTGTTTATCTATGAAATGTGCATAAATAAAATTAAAAAAAAAACACGATGAAAGTTGCAATTTTATTGAGATTACAAGTTACAACAATTACATATCACAAAAAACTTGAAGTCTTGAAGTCTTAAACAAAAATTTAAATACAACGAGACTACTAGTCTACAACTACAACGAAGCTAATTACTAATTACAAAAAAGACTTGAAGTTCTGAACAATAAATGTATAAGTATATATACTCTTAGTCGGCGAAGGAGATATTTCTACATAACTAAATTGAGGTCACCTTTAGCAATTCAACCTTAAATGTTGAGTTTAATCTAACAATCAACAATTATAGTAGAATTGCCAAAAGTTTCCTGAATTTAGCCTTATAGAGAAATCTACTTCATCGCTAGAGTATATACAAATACAATTATTTAATTGTATTTGCATATTTTTAAACTAGAAACAAATGGGAAAAAAAGGAAATAAAGTAAAAAGGACTTGAGCTCAACTTAAATTTAAAATTTAAGTTGAAGTGTCTACGTATCCCCAATGCTCATTTGCATTAGGGAATCAAAGCTCACGTAGTTCTCTTACCTTACTTACCTATTTGGCTTGGCCGGCGGTTGACGGTTGGCCTACGATTCATCCCCGGTGAATTCTTCTTGTGATCCCTCCTAACGATCATCCCAATCATTTTCTTGTTCTCTGACGTCAGCTTTGACCCAATCATCAAGTAATATCACGGCTTCCATATTTTTCGCGGAGAGCTTACTTCTTGATTCATCCAACACACATGAGCCAACACTAAAAGCGGAACAGAAAAAATCTCCTTGGCCATTGAGGCAAGTATGGGAAAATCTTTCTCGTGTGTTCCCCGCCAATCGAGGACGTCGATTTGGGCGGGAGGAGTAGGACCTTCATCACCAAAGGAAAAGAGTGAATCGAAATATAAATCTAACCACTTACCATACATGAGGTCGACCTTTTGCCGGTGTTGTAGCTGTATAGGTCGGCTAATTGGGATTGCGCGTCGGGCTCATCATAATCGGCTTGAAATGCGAAGCCAAAGTTATGTTGTTAATGAGGGGGAGGTCTTCTGACTTGGTGAGTACTGTTATAATTGGTTTCATATTCGGTGTAGAGAGCACGCAAGTTAAACTCGAAGGTTTGTTGGATAATTGACCGGTCTGGGAAGTTTATTTGAAATGTTTCTGAGAGGTCTACTCCGAATTCGTCACTGATATCCGATTGCAATGCTTTAAGTGGACCAAGATCAATAGAACTCAAATTATTATAATAAAAATCTAAAATCGTGGAGGTACCGGCTAATTTCCATTTTGGATCCAAGACCTTTGCAATAAAAAACACCGTTGGAATCTCACTGAAATACTTAGAGCATCCACAACCGTGCTCTTGCCAGCGGCACGGTTGTGGGCCTGGGCGGTACTATTCATGCCTGCTCTCTGGCAAGAGCACAACACCCACAACTGTGCTCTTCCGCAAGGACGAGCACAATTAATATAAAATTCAATTAAACAAAAACATTTCCATAATATTAAAATCCATTTAAAAACCACAATAAATATTACAAATTACAAATAAAATAAAAAAAATACATAATTAAAATCCTAAAAATTAAAAATTACATAATTAAACTCCTTAAAATTAAAAATTACATAATTAAAATCCTAAAAATTAAAAATTACATAATTAAACTCCTAATAAGACTACGCATCGGGCGGGATCAACCCCAATTATTTTTGGAGACCTTTTATCATGGTCTCGTGTGTTTCAAGTTGCGTGGGGGTCATAGATGACCTATCGGCCATATTGAGTTAGCTTAAGAGCATCCACAGCGAGTTGTTCGGGGGTGGAGGTGGCACATAGGGAGCGGGAGCGACTTCGGGAGTGGCTTCGGGAGTCGAGCCACGACGACGGTTGGCCGCCGCCTTCTTCCTTCCTTGGGGGCGGCGTTGGGAACCGCTCGGTCCGGCGTCGGGGCTACCCAAGTTAGCTCCGGCGAGTTGGCTAGCCATTTCTTCCGAGCCGGAGTCGGATAGGGCTACCGACCTTGATAGTTTGGAGGAGCCGCTAGAGGAGGATGTTATGCCTCCCTTATACTTCGGGTGCGTCCGCGTCTCCTGCCAAACGTTAAGATATTTGAACGACTTACCGTTCATGGATTGGTAGGTGCTCAGCGCGGCGGTGATGATGTCGACCTCGCTTCGGCCGTTCCCGACATTCCGGGACTCCTGGATGAGAGAATGAAGATGAAAATGGATATGAGAGAATGGAGATGAGAATGGATATTGGAGAATGATGATGAGAGTTGTGTAGTTTGATGTGAATTTTTGGGGTGAAATTGAGGGTATTTATAGATGAAAGTGTGTATTTTTGGGGTAAAAAAAATGAAAAAAAATTAAAAAGGTGTAAAAAACGGTTATAAACGGATATATTTTTTTGGGGAAGTGAAATTTTTTTTTATTTTTTATCGGTTTTTTTAATAAAAAACCGATTTTTTAAAAAAATAAAAAATGTTTAAATGCAACGGCTACGCCGTTGACGAATGGGAGCGCGCCACGTGTGCGTCTGCTGGCACGGACGTGCTCGATACATCGAGCAGCGCCGTGCCAGCGGCGCGAGCGCAGTGGCGGCGGATGGCGTCCGTGCCAGGGGCGCGGAGGGCGGTGGCGACGGACGCCACCGCTGCGCATGCTCTTAAGCCATTTCTCAATCATATAATATAAAACACACATCAATTCAGGTGAAGAGTAAGCATTTTTCATCGCAGTTTTAAAACCAAGTGATATATACATGCAATGCTCTAAAACACGAACAATAGTGCAATAATAAACACCCAATAATTCAACAATTGCATTTTTGAAATATTTGAACAATTTAAATAAAGTCACGCTATGATCCCAACAACTATGCGAAAGATATAAATCAGAAACGGGATAGGTTCTAAAAAAATCACACAAAGAATCTTTATGCATCAAAGTAGAATTCAGACAATCATATGTCGAATTCCATCTATGAGACACATCCATGGTAAAATTCGTATATCTTACATTCTTTTGATGGCAATACTTCTTCCAAGCTTTGTCAATAGGTGGCTTTTGATGGATTAATCTAACTGCAGTTCTAATAGGACTAACATGCTTTTGCCATAATTCAAGCGCATCTTGTACGCATAAATTCAAAATATGACATATGCATCTTTGATGAAAATACTTTCCTCCAATAACCGGAGCACAAGCCGCAATCAAGTCATTAATACTTGCAGTGTTAGCAGTAGCATTATCAAAACCAACAGAAAATATCTTATTGCATAATTGAAATTCATTCAAAACTTGAATAATTAAAGAAGCAATTTCGGGTGCAGTGTGTGGTGTCGTCTCAAATTCTCTAAAACCAATTAAACGTTTGTTCAAAGTCCAACTATTGTCCACAAAGTGAACCGTAATGCCCATGTATGAATGCCGGTTAAAACAATCAGTCCATACATCTGAGCAAATGTTCACTTTGTGTCCCAAGTTTAGTAAATAACGTGATAATTCAACTTTTTTCTCCAAACATTGTCTAACGGTAGATCGTTGAACGGTCATTCGACCTACTCTTTTGATAGCTACGTTCAAACCACTTTGCATAGTAACCTCAAATTTTTTGTCATCATAAACATTAAAAGGAAAATGCTTCATTGCAACCCATCTAGTCATAACGTCGGCAAAAATTTTTTGATCATATTTAAAAAGAGGCGAACCTGACGAACCTGAGCCACCGGGTTGGAAGTTTAGTTGGGTTTGGGTAGAGGTAGTGCCACATTCTACCGGATGCTTTGTCACCAAATGACGACGGAGGGTGCCATATCCCCCACCACTCCCAAATTTGTAGACTTTATCACAATAGTTACAATATGCATGAAACGCCGATATCTCTTCTTGAGAGTGCGGATCATGAGGACTTGGAATCACCACCGGGACCTTCTTGTAGTGTTTAACAAAAATATCAGATTTCAAAGCTTTTGTAGTGTTAGTGGGTGGAGGGGGAGGAGGCATGTCCTCATTTCCGCCGGTGCTAGACGGAATACGAGAATGAGATCTATCATCATTGTTGTCCGAGTCCGACGATATAGACACGTCGTACTCGTCATCTTGTTGGGAACTACCACCGCCTCTTCCCCCCCACCTTGATGCATTTCAGCGAGTAGCATGGCTGTCATATGATCTTCTTATATCTATAAATATTATATAAGTTGAAGTTTAATCAGGAACACAAAATAAATTAAAAAACTCAATCTTATGAAATTAAGAATTGTAAAAATATTTTTTTAAAAAAACTTACTTGCATGCGTTCAGCCGCCACTCGGGAAACCTCCTCCATAACTTCTCGACGACTAGGTCGCCTTGATTTTGAGGGACGACTACTTTGATCTTGGGCAATTCCTTTGCCCCGATCACCACGTCCCGGTCCACCACGATAAGAAGACATAGTGTAAAATGAAAGTAGTATGGAATATGGAGTATTGAATAAATGGTAAATTACGAACACAACAACAAATATAGTAGTAAGTAGAGAGAATAATGAGAGAATAGAGAAATTGAGATTGAGAGAAGGAAATCCTTGTTAACACAAGAATGAGGTGAGTAAAAATGATGGGGGAAGTAGAGTATTTATACGATTAAATTGGAAGAAATAAAATAAAAATAAAAAAATTCAAATTTCAAATTCGACCGGTTTACCGCCTGAACCAGCGGTTCAGTCCACGGTTTTTTACGGAAACCGGCGGTTTCTGACCTGTTTTCAGGCCTATACACTGCCACATATGCTCTGCCACCTGAAAAAGCACCTGAACCGTCTCAAACCGTCGGTTCAAACCGGCGGTTTTCGTAAAAAATCGCCGATTTTTCTGCACACCTAGCCGGAATCCCACCGTTGGAACCGTTGAACCGCCGGTTTAAACCGGCGAACCGCCGGTTACGGTTCATGATATTTCTGAACCTGAACCGCCTGCTTGAACAGCCGGTGCCGGTTCCGGTTCATGAACCGGCGGTTCCGAACCGCCAGTTAACCGGCGGTCCGATTCGATTTGTGCATGTCTAGTATAAACGATCAAAAACTGAAAACAAAATTTGAATTAGAAACAACGTGGGAAATGTATATATGAACTCTCAGAATAAAAATTAGTACTACTCTTTATGCCCCATTATTGTTGGATTATATACTTTTTTTGGACTGTTCTATTCAGTGGTGAAGCCACATGAGGGCCGGGGGCCCATGGTCTCCCCACCAAATTCGATGTTTACTACATTATAAATACATATATCCAGGGGTGCATTATAATGCTAACTTTTCTTAAATTGCTAACTTGCTAACTCATTAACGTAGTGTATTAAAAATGTCAATACGATTACGTTAAAATGTCAACACAAATATGTGTTGACATTTTAAATATTAATGTCAACACAATGTATTAAAATATCAACTTAAGTTTATGTTGACATTTCAGTATTATCGTATCGATATTTTTAGTACACTACGTTGATGAGTTAGCAATTTAAGAAAAGTTAGCAACGGATCACACCCCTAGGAGTGTGTTATATTGTTAACTCATAGTTAAATTGCTAACTACAACTAAATGATATGCATTAGATCTTAAAATCAAAGACTAAGATCATTCAACTCCGAATATCAATGCAACGAACAAAAAATGTCAATTAGGGTATTTATGTCAATTAACGACAAAGTAGTTATAACTAACTTTTTAAAAATATCTCAAAATTTTAAATGTATATAACTATTTCAATTTAAATTATTTTTGACAAAACATATATCAAATTAAAGATAATTTTATAAGGATTCCAACGAGATCCTACATGCATATGTTTCGAAGTTAAAATTTGAATTTTTTTTTTGAATTTTCGTATTTTTGGTGAAACAGTTTTATTTCAATACAACTTACATAATATGTTAACATAATGCTTGTACAATGTCAATATAAAATTGTGTTGACATTATCATGTCTTCGTGTTAATGTATTTCATACACTATATTGACATTGTGTTTCTAAACCCTAAATTGGATAATTGCTATTATATTTTAAATATTAATAAATAAAAAATGAAAATACACGTGGTAAATTATAGACTACAAGATTTGTAAAATCTAATGGTCTAAATTAGTTGTAGTTAGCAATTAAATGACGAGTTAGCAATTGACCAGAAGTTATTCTATATACTTAGCACAAGTGGTGGTCAACTCTATCTTTTTACAGTTAAGTACAGTGTTCGAATCCTATAGGCTGCAATGTTTAGTATTTTTTATATTTATTATTGTTTTAGCTTCACAAAGTACACTTTATCCTTAGTTTTTGTTCCATAAAATTCTAAGAGACCCATAAATGTATCTTATGGATTTTATTAGTAAATTAAATTTTAAAGATATTTCACACATATTATCCATCTTTGTGGCAGTCCCAACTTAGGTCGCATCAGTTCTTGGCGATGACGAAACAAAAATATCTCACAACCTTGAAGAGTAAGTTGGACCCCCCAACATTAAAATTCTGGCTTCGTCACTGGTTCTATTAAAGTTAGTGTCATTTCTTTCTTCTTCTTTTTTATAAATACAACACACTTAATCTTTATTATCGTCTTATAATTTATATTCCCAGTAACACAATATATATTTCTTGTAGGAGTATTACATAGATAAAGAAAAGATACAATACATATCGATTAAGGTAAATGATCTGTATATTGAGTGACTTATAATCAAAACTATATCTATGAGATGTAAAGTACCTAATTTTATATCTGATACAGTAAAATTGAAAGACAATAGTACAATTAAAGAAGAAAAGGTATAGAAGAATGAACTATAGAAACTAGTTACACAGCTACGGCATCATCGCGACATAAGAAAATATCGTGCCGTGGCCAATATTTGGCATCGACATTTGGCCCACGTTAATTGGCATAGTCTAGCAGATGGAAAGATTCAGGGACACCTGGCAGATTCGCTGCAGATTTTGTAATAAAATAATCCAGATTTAATGGCTAATCATGTTTAGTGCTAATTAGCTCAGCTTATAGTGGCTCCAAACGCAGAATGAAGATGACCCCAACTCTCTTTCTCTCTCATGTACATGCATGTAGGCGTGTGTGTGTCTATATATATAAGAGAATATTGTGTAGCAGTCATGTGCCATAGAAACTTCCGACAAATAGTTGAAAAGGGAATACAATACAAATATAGTGCATAGTGATTGAATGGAGCAAGCTGCAGCAGGTTGGTGGAGAAAAGGGCCATGGACTCCTCAAGAAGACCAGCTGCTCTTTCAGTATGTCTCTCAGCATGGTGAAGGCAGATGGAGCTCTGTCTCTAAGTGCACAGGTATGTAAAGAAAGAATGCATGTTGTGATTGTTATTGTTATTTACTCCCATTTATGGTGATCAGGTTTGAGAAGGAGTGGGAAGAGCTGCAGGCTGAGGTGGGTGAATTACTTGAGGCCTGGCCTTAAAAAGGGACACTTAACACCACAGGAAGAAGGGATCATTATTGAACTTCATGCACTTTGGGGAAACAAGTAATTTCATATCTCCTTCTCCCTCTAGCTCTCCCTACATTGTATATATAGTAGTAGTACTATTAATTTGATGATTTATATATATATATATATATATATATATAGGGTTGCGTTAAAGACAGAACCATTCTTAAGTGTAGAACCTAGAACTCTACATATTTTATTCATTGGATGAGGAAAAAATGACGGTCAAGATTAAAAATCATACATATTAGACTATGTTTTCACGACATTCCGGACTCAACATGTGAAAAAACTCACATATTGATGAAAGAATGAATGAAACGAAGAAGAGTCCATGCATGCTTTATTTTTTCACTTCTCTGCATTCACCCATTAATAATAGTTTTGGTTGTAATGGGAAGTTGTTGTGCAAATCAACACCATTGGATTAAAAGATCTAACGACCTCCGTTTGACATTTGTTCTACGTTTAAGAATGGTTCTACGTTTAAGAATGGTTCTATCTTGATCACAATCCTATATATATAGGGTCATGATCTATGGCAAACACCTCTTAACCATATAACTAGAGAACAAATAATAGCCACAAGATCAAAAAAATCAAGGGCTAGTATTAATTTTTGAATTTAATGAGATATTAGTTCCCTCAATCACAAATTTACTCCACAATAATAAGGCGGGGGTATAATGGTCATTGCACATCCAAAATTAGATTACATCATTGGCATTTGAAAAAGAAACCGCTTTCTTCTCTTCTCATCCTCTTCCTTCTTCTGCAAAATAGTTCTCAGCTCTCCTACCGTCGATTCGTCCGATTGAAGAGGAATTCGATTGGAAATTATCAATATTTTCACGATTCAAGTGACTCTCTTTCCCCGACGAAGGAATCTGCATCGGTGTCTCCAATCATCACTCTTCCAGCGGCCAACAACACCGCCACCGTCAACAAGGTGGCGGCGGCGCTCCGGAAGGAGCTCATCGCGGTGATCAAGGAGAAGAAGGAGGCGATGGCCAAGGGCGGGCCGCTCTACGATATCTTGTCGCACATGATCGTGGCATCTGACCCCGAGCGGGAACACACAGATCTATGATATGATTTAGCCTGCATTTCCCAATTTATCTTCTGTTTTTCTTAGTTTTGATTTCCTTTAATTAGGGAATTAACATTAGGTGATAAGCTATCGTTGCAATTTTTATGATGGGATGTAGTGTAGTATTTGAATTTTGTGAGATTTTAGCTATGCATTTCAGATGTAGCCCCTTTCTGTTTCGTCTTGCTCTGATCTAATTATAATATCAATGTTGAATTGTCCCAAAAATAATCATGCTAAGAGTGAAGAGTGAAGTAAAATCATGCTAAGAGTGATGTGTTTTGTAAACAAGAGTGAAGTAAAATCATGCTAAGAGTGATGTGTTTTGTAAACAAGAGTGAAGTAAAATCTGAGTAAGAGTGATGTGTTTTGTGAACAAGAGTGAAGTAAAATCTGAGTAAGAGTGATGTGTTTTGTAAACAAGAGTGAAGTAAAATCTGAGTAAGAGTGATGTGTTTTGTGAACAAGAGTGAAGTAAAATCTGAGTAAGAGTGATGTGTTTTTGTGAACAAGAGTGAAGTAAAATCTGAGTAAGAGTGATGTGTTTTTGTGAACAAGAGTGAAGTAAAATCTGAGTAAGAGTGATGTGTTTTGTGAACAAGAGTGAAGTAAAACCTGAGTAAGAGTGATGTGTTTTGTGAACAAGAGTGAAGTAAAATCTGAGTAAGAGTGATGTGTTTTGTGAACAAGAGTGAAGTAAAACCTGAGTAAAAGTGATGTGTTTTGTGAACAAGAGTGAAGTAAAATCAGAATAAGAGTGATGTGTTTTGTGAACAAGAGTGAAGTGTTTTCTGAACAAGAGTGAAGTGTTTTGTGAACAAGAGTGAAGTAAAATCAGAATAAGAGTGATGTGTTTTGTGAACAAGAGTGAAATGTTTTCTGAACAAGAGTGAAGTGTTTTGTGAACAAGAGTGAAGTAAAATCAGAATAAGAGTGATGTGTTTTGTACACAAGAGTGAAGTAAAATCATGTTTTCACAGAAGCATGATCTTTACCCAAACATATAAACGAAAGTTGGTACTGTACTACTTATATAATTAAAAAAAAAATTTGGTTGCTTGATTAAATTATAAATTGGCAGAAAAGTCAGTCAATTTCTCATCATTCTAACCTTTTACAAAAATAGCTAATTATTTTATAATTTTAATATTTTTTTAATTATCTCATAATATTAAATTTGAAAAAAGTTAAATTTCTATGGAGACAAAATGTTCAACTACCGTGCTTAATATTAATTTTTACACGATAAAAAATTCAAACACAAGCCAAAATAATGTTAAAGTTGTGGGATTAATCTAAGTTTACAATTTTATCAACATCAATTATAATCCGTATATATAAAAGAATTGGAAAGAGAGAGGAGCAGTTGAAAGTAGTTGATAGTAGTCTTGACGACGAAATCCTCAATTGCGAAGCGAGCTCTATTGTAATTGTGAATGTAGACTGATCATTCGATCCACCTCCTTTTACACTTGTATCGAGCTGAAGGCAGAGCAAGTGGGTTTTGGCGTTACGTTGGGTGATTTCAATTCGCGCTGGAACAACAATTTTCACAGAAGCATGTTCATGATCCTATTTTATATTTTAATATTGTAATTTCCAAAAATACACTTAGCCTATTTTGTATTATTAAAATAAATAATATTTGTTCCATTAAGATGTGTGGCTGAGATTTGTTCTCTAGTTATACACTTAAGATTAGTTATACCTTGATCACTACCCTATATATATATATATATATATATGTACAGATGGTCTACTATAGCAAGATACTTACCTGGACGAACGGACAATGAGATCAAGAACTATTGGAGGACTCGTTTCAAGACAAGAAAACCATCGACTGCGAAACAACAGAAGCGCAGAATTATCAAGCAACAGCAAAGTGAGCATATTCATGCCAATAGTAGTGGTAGTGAGAAGAAGGATGAAGAGATGGCGAGCATCATCGATCAGTTATTTATGGAGGAAAGTGCATCGTCCTCCGATTCCGTGCCATTGGATTGTTACTTGTGGGGTGGATTGTGGAACTTGGATGCTGAAAATGATCATCTTCCAGATATACCGACTGAAAATTATCATCCTTTTGAAGGCGATGCAATTGATTATCTTCTACTTTAAGGAAACTAGGCATGACCAATTAATTACAGTACTTGTTAGGTAATAGTAATTCATATAGTTTCATGTTCCATTTCGTATTCACCCTATTGTACAATTCGGATTTTGTAACTCTTTAGTTGAATTGGAATAATATTTTAAATAAAGGAAAAGGAATGGCCTTCAGATGCAATTTGTATTTTTTGTTCTTCGCCAAAAAAAAATGGAATTAAAATTATAAAAATAAAGTGGCCCATGCAGGTTTCGAACCTGCGACCTTCGCGTTATTAGCACGACGCTCTAACCAACTGAGCTAATAGGCCTCACTGAAATTTAAATGAATCAAAACAATTCATGTATTTGGATTTTATTTTGATAATGGTGATGAAGATAAGAATAGTCCAGTGGAGAAAACTTGTGGAGATGAAAGCATGTTTGAACAGATAACAGCAAGCGAAGTAGCAGGCTACGCCGTCGGAGCTCTGCTCCTCTCTGCCACCATTTCAGCCCCCAAGATCGACTCCTTCATCTCCTCTTCTCAGCGCAGGTCATTTTATACATACACTCATTCACTTAATTTGTTTTCTCACTTTTTTTTTAATGTTCACAAAGAATTTATCCATTTCCAAACAGTTCTTTAGGCATGTGTAAGAGATGCGGTGATGTGAATCGCATCGCTTGTCGGAAATGCAAAGGCTCTGGACTCATCAGACAAGGAGGCCCTTTCCCTTTGACTCCTATTGTTTCTCAGAAATCCACTTCACTTTCTTGCACCTACTGTGCTGGAAGAGGCTGCTTTTCCTGCCCTCAATGCTCATCCAATCAACCTTAATTCACTACTTATCTTTTAGTATTCCATGTTTTACGTTTTTAGTGAGTTTGTTTCTCAAACACATACACTATATACAAAGTTATAGCTTCACAATAAATTCAATTCTGTCCAAAGATACATAGCTTTATTTATTCCTTAATTAATTGGTTGAACATCCCATTACAATAGATTTGATTTGATTCCAGTTACAAGTTTGCCTTAATCTTTATTAATGCGGAAGCAATCCACAATTTCACCAGTCTGCAGCCTGTTGGACACTCGGAGCTTCCTATAATCATGATAAGTGAAGGCCGAAAAGAGACGAGGATGTTCGGCATCCACCAACTCCAGTGGCGCCTCCACCATCTCCGCCTTGGGCCCCAACAAGAAGGTAGCAATCGAAAGCCTCGTGCCCGCTTCCTTACACATCACACGGTGCTTCACGTTCAAGAATCTCCCATTGCTCCACACCTTTAAACCCCCAAAAAAAGTTAGAACAGTGTATTATTAGGAAAAGTTATCGTATAAGATCTGACTTACAGCTGCAATATCACCAAGATTGACAACAAGGGTTCCATGGGAGGGATCGACAGGCTGGAATTCGCCGGAGGGCTTCATAACCTCGAGGCCACCGATATCTTTATCGTCGTGCAGGAGAGTGAGGAAGCTAGAATCAGTGTGCAGCTGCACTCCAGGGGAGTTGACAGTGTGAGGGGCAAACTTGTACTTGTTGATCCTGAACTGGCAACACCAATCATCAAAGGAGAAGCCTCTCACACCTAACCCCAGCACAATTTTACCCCCAATATCCACCAGCAATTCATTCACTGCTCTTGCATACTTGGAGATAACATCGCTGATCAATTCATAGCTGACAATCATCACTTTTTCTCATCAATCATAATTAACTAGTGAGAGAATTGAAACCTTTGCTGAGGAGTTGCATCCAAGTCGGAGCAGAAAGCATCGACAGCTTGAGGAGAAGAGGGGTCGTAGAGGCCGAGCGCCTCGTAGAGCGGATTGACCGGAGACGGCGCCATGTATCCGCTTCCTGGCATGACGTCGCGGTTTCTGGCCTTGACCTCGGCCGGCAGATCTAGCAGCGATCCCACCACTTGCCTCATTTCGCAGAGCAGAGAATCTGGCAGAATCCCCTCGTAATTCACGATCCGGAAGCATCCCCACTCCTCGCACGCAGCCACCAGCTTCCCTGTCGCCGGGAAGTCTTGCAGATCGATCACTGGAATTTCACTCGCCATTTCTTACACAAAAATTGCTTGCATTCTTCTTGCTTTTTATGATGCTCTATATGTCTAAACAGGTTAAGACATATCTTCATTTTTCTAGGATGTTGTTTGGGAAAAAATATACAGGTTTGTGGATGCTGCACGCCTTTAAGGGCATCCACTATAAGAATAGTCCAGCCATAGCCTAGCCACAAACTCCTCCTGCCACATCATTAGCACTAAAAATCCTCCTGCTACATCATCAGGATAAGCAAATAGCCCAACAATAGCCTAGCAATAGCCTAGTCACATCACTCAAAATTATATAAAACAAATAATTGACAATCACAAAAATATGGAATTGAATTTACGACACAGATACGGGAAAATTCAATAATAGTATTAAAATTTTAAAAATACATTAATTAAAAAAACACACTTCATTAAAATTAAAACTACATTACAACATCCTCATTAATGAGTTTGTCCCACATCGAAAGTGGAACATAAAACATTCAATGATGTCTCTATAAAAGAGAAACAACCAAGAATGAGTTTGTCCCACATCGAAAGTGGAACATAAAACATTCAAGGATGTCTCTATAAAAGAGAAACAACCAAGAATGATTTTGTCTCACATCGAAAGTGGAACATAAAACATTCAAGGATGTCTCTATAAAAGAGAAACAACCAAGAATGAGTTTGTCCCACATCGAAAGTGGAACATAAAACATTCAAGGATATCTCTATAAAAGAGAAACAACCAAGAATGAGTTTCATAAAAAAACATTAAATAAAAAAATTAAAAATTTCCGTTCGCCGATCGGGAGCCTGCAATAGCGGCCAGCCGATCGGCGAGCGCTCGGAAATCAGCGTGCGCTCGCCATTTTTCTCGCTGATTTGGAGCTCGCCGGCTGCAATAGTTCGGCGAGCGGACCGACGAGCGCCAAAAATCGGCGAGCCGGTGCGCTCGCCGCTATTGGAGATGCTCTAAAGACTACTAATATTCTCAATTTTGGATATCTTTTATTTTACTCATTCCTGTATATTGCTAACTATAACTAAATAATAGTCATTAGATATTTAAATTAAGGGTCTAGATCATTAGCCCCGTAATGTCAATACGATAACAAAAAACGTCAATAAGGGTATTAAGGTCAATTTACAACAAATTAGTTGTAACCAACTTTTGAAAAATATCACATAACTTTAAAGCACAAATAACTTTCTCGATTTAAATTATTTTTTCGCACAACATATATCAAATTAAAGATAATTTCATAAGGATTCTAACGAGGTCTCACTTGCATATGTTCTGATGTCAAAATTTGAAAAAAAAATCAAAAACTTTTAATTTTTTCGTACAACAACAAATGTTAACATGATATATAAAATATGTCAATATAATACATTTAGAATGTCAATATAAGCAATGTGTTAACATTCTCCGAGCATTGTGTTGATATTTTTAAAACACTATATTCACATTTTCATCAAAAACCCTAATTTGTTAGTTTTTTATCTTTTTCGATTTAATTAATAAAAACGAAAATTACATGTGGAAAATTATAGACCACAAGTTTTCTAAAATCCTATAATCTTAAATTAGTTGTAAATAGTAATTAAATGATAAGTTAGCAATTGGCCACCGACCTATATGTACCTAAATCACTTCATCATTCTCTGCCTAATACTATGGGAAATTTCTGCATAATACAGGGGGGGGAGAGAGAAAGATTTGGCCACTTCGATTATACAGAAAACAGAGTAGTACAATTGTACAAAGCATTGTTAAGCCAGAGATTATTACAAAACATTATTGTCTCGAGCAGTTAACATTACTAAAAGTTAAAACTTAAAATAAAAATGAATTTTCAAATTACAAATTTAAAAACAAAATTAGAGATATAAAGTGACATAATAAGGATATAAAGAGAGATAATTTCACAAGGGGTATAAAAAGATATAACGTCACCTAGAGAATATATGATATATCGCCTGCCCTCACCCCGGCATCTCGCTCTGCCGACCTACATCGGGACAATTTCTGGTGGAGGAACGTGGATCCCGCGGCCCAGGGGCAATTTTCATAACACTGGTCTCGAGCTAAGAAGGATTCCAACATAAGTTTTTATTTCACTTTCTGATAAACTGTACCAAGACATGTCTCCAAAGTGAGTGAAACGAACTACTAGAGTCTCTCTTTCAACCAACGGAAAGCGAAATACACAAGCAGTTGCAGGAACATGCAACAAAAACCTCCAACGCAACTATCTGCTCTCGTATTTTTTCAGCACAGTCGGTCTTGTCACAGGGTAAAAAAGGAATACCCACGAAGAAGTGGATGGAAGAGCTATTATGAAAGCTTGAGATATGCCTTTATGATTCCCATCATTTCGCTACCAGTAAATCGTCCGAGAATTCCTCTGGCTGCTGCTATCTCATTGAACTCGAAAACTTTGTCACCTTTAAAAGCCCGGCCCTGTTTCTCTTCTTGACTTCTGTCAGCATGTGCTAAATCCTCACCGGGTTCAACGGTTGGAAGAGGAAAAGGATCGAGAGGGATATTAGAAAGATGTGAATCTCCACCCACAGCACCAATGAAGTCTTTCAAACGACACAGTGTAAATGGGACTGGTTCGAAGCTGTGATCACCATATTCAACTGGAGTAGAATGGTCCCCAGTGACACAAATGTAATATTGGAACTCCCCTGCTGACTCTGCTTGCCAGAGGAGCTTAGTTAGTTGCCCTATAGCTTTATCAACAGCTTCTACGCCTTTGGCTTTGAATACACTTGCTTTATCATGACCAGCATCATCTATTGCCTGCAATTTTCACATGTTTGGAAATACTCAGAACACAACAGAACCAAACAATTCAGATATTTATATTCAAATTGAGCGGAGACGAGTAAGCAGAACTGAATCAGATAAATAAAGATTGAGATCCTAGCAGGAGCTCAAAGCAGCTGAAAAGTAACATACTTTCCGCACACAAATACTAAGTCTGCATAATGACATGTTTTCTTGTACGACATATGCAAGAAAAGTAGTACGAGCACAGTATCCCACTCCAGAAAACAAGTATAGAGCCACCCATGTATGCTAAGAACAATTATATCAGTGACAAACTGAATGGACATAAATTAGTAAAACGCGACCTTAATGTGAAGGAAACCGAAGTCATAGCCATCAGGCCTGCCGGGTTTATGTTCATCTTCCCCAGGCACAAAGACATTGGGGCTTGATTTAGAAGGAGCTGAGAGTGCTCTGTCTATTGCATCTGATTTTGAGGTTAGCAGGGTTCTGTAGTCTCCTGTTGCTCCTGAAGCTTCTAAAATATCAATACCAAGGGATAAACCCAAACCAGCAATAATCTTGGTAGGAGCAACCATACAAGGCCACAAACCGTGTATTTTTTCAAAAGGAGGGACCTGGATTTGTCATTTTTTGTTCAGAAGCAATTATCCAAAAATGGAATTTCCAATCAAACAAAAAGGCAGCCCATACTTTTTTTAATTTATTAAATGAGAGAGGTAGAAGCATATACCCAATTTATCAAAGATTACCTCAATTCGAATCCCACAACCTCGTAAAAGGACAACATTAGCTATATTCTTTCCTTCGGCAACTCTTCTAGCATTCACAGGATGCCCAACCAAAATGCGGGATATTTCTTTCGATAACTCGTTAATAACTGCAGCCGTATTCTTTGCTTCATCAGAATCATCAAGAGGTTGAGCTTGTAAAAGTAGGCGATTATCCTTCAATGGATCGGTCCCTGATATGTATCCACTTAATTTTGGGCCTTTAACAACCACCCCACACCTATGCTCCGTGGCATACCTATAAAGATGATAATGCACATTAGGTATACTCAATGAACAGTAGCATTAGCATATCATAGAACAAGCCTAACTGGTTAGAATTCACAGCTCAACTTAGATGCAATTCTTAACATTAGCTTAATACTATTCAACAAAGTGAGGGTGTTTTCTAAACATGTAAAATCCAGAACGACATGCACCTGACTCTAACTTCATATTGAGGAAAAGAAGGCAGCTTGAGTCTATCCAGTGCTGCACAAAGAACAGGTCCTTCTTCTTCAAAATGCCTGTCTGCCCTCCTGCTGGTAACTACTCCAGTACTTTCATCAAGAGTTGCAAAGTTGGTCTGAGAGAAAAAGATGAAGGGTGAAATGAGAATCAGCCATATTGTTTTTAATTATTAATTCAGAATAGTTAAGATTGTATCCAGTTGGTATAAGACAAACTATTGTGAAGATCAATAGGATGCAGCTATAAAATGCTGCTTATTATGAGATTGTGCATTCCTTTTGAGTTGAAGAAGAAAAGGTTTGAATATCTAAGGCACAATAATATTCTTTAACTGTAGTGTAAAGAAATTATGATAATTTTTCCAATCTAAAACTGCATCAACTAATAAGACCTTAAGCATAGTAACAGCGGAAAAGATGGTGCGTACTTTAAAAGCGATATCTCCAGGTGACATTGCCAAACCTGCACCCATGGACTCAAATGCACCACGGCCTCGGTAATAGATCATAGGATCATAGCCCAGCAGAGAGATATGTGCAGTGTCACTTCCACAACCTAAGCCTACTTCAACAGGGTCCATTAGACCGTTGATGCCAGCCGATGCAATTGCATCCAAATTAGGGACATTAGCAACTTGCAAGGGATTCTTATAACCAAATCTTGGCAGTGATACATCTCCCACCCCATCAACTAGAATAAAAGCAACCCTTCTCTTTGGCTCTTTTGAGTTAACCATTTCCTACAGCTATAACACTTATTTTTACCTATGCAAAAGGTTTTCTGCAATCAAGACACCCATGTCAATTTTAGTATAAACATCTTGATTTAAAATCTTGATCACAAATATGAAAAATAGAAACCGACGAAAAAACAAACATGATTAGAAACCTCCCAAGCAAAAGCAATACCACAAATAAATAAATCTATCGCCAAGCAAACATGTAGCAACTTATTGTTAAAAACTACAGAACTTCAGCCAAAGTCAGATGGAAGCAATGACATTCTTTCTTTTACATTGTTACGAACGAAATCCATCAATGAAGAAATTGTATCCAGCCTAAAAATACATTAGAAAAACAACCTCAATACATTGAAAAGAACAAGGAACAAATTGATCAATCACCATTATTGCAAATACCATTGAGCAATCTTAAAACTCAGAAACTGATAGTAGTATTTCACTAGTCTCAGGAAAAATGAGTTAGCGAAAATATGTTTGTTCAAAGTTCAAACCAATGATTAAAAACCGAACTGATAAGCAAACTGATGAAGCTATCGGTTCATGGTTTAACTGGTCTAACCACTTGTCGAGCCAAAATACTATAGCAAAAATATATCTATGCATGTAATTAATAAACATGAAATGATTAGACACTCAAACATCATTAAGTGTTCAATTAAATGCAGAAGCTAAAAACCATTCAAGCATTCCATCACACAGTAAACAAACATCAAATAATTAGAACCTTCAAAAATAAGCAATCAGATACAACACATTGCTTCTTGAATTCAGAAAAAAAAATATCACATTGAACAAAACACATTGCAAAGATTCAAACAAACATTAATCACAATTCACACATCAATAAGAAACTGAGAAAAAAAAAAGCTCACCAAAATAAGCTTCAATGTTTTTAAACGACAAAGTAACAATGTTTTCTATCTAAACCACATTGCCATAAACCACGAAAGAACTCATTTCGCAAAAGCAGTAGATTAATACAAGGAAATCCACATCTTCATCCAACCGTAAAAATCCCAACCTTCTTCTCATCTTTTTTCGCTACAAAATCTAAAAAAATGAGTTTTCTTTTATCCTTTTCTTCTTTTTTTTTTGCTTTAACGGGAATTAAAAATAAAAGAAAAACAAAAAAAATTGATGATAAAATAATATGCAAAGTAAACTAATCAGATTCCCAAAATGACAATATCTGAGAATTTAAACGGTTCAAAAGAGTAAAAAAAGAAAGTTAAAAAAAATGTACAAGGTATCAAAAGCGAATTCTTTTAGCTCTGATTCCATCCAAAAGAAATTAGGGCAGACAGGAAGAGAGACACGGTCGAGTCGAGATCGGACGGGGGGCAGGAGGGCGGCGGCGACGTGATCGGACGGCAACAAGGAGAGAGAGACAAGTAGAGGTGATGGAAGAAAGAGAGGTAGTGAAGTGAAGTGAAGTGAGCGTTGCGAAAACGTGGAACTATATTCTATGTATATGGTCGTAAATTTCAAAATAATTTTACGTGTTTCCAATTTTTTTGTTGATTTTACTTTTTTATCATATTAATTTTTTTTCTTTATAAATTTAATTTAAATAGTACTCTAATTTATAAAATTTTCATTCTTATTAAATATAATTAAATTTAATTGATAAAATTTTGTATGTTAAGTTTAGAGCATCCACAATGGGGCGCCCTAAGGCGCGCCACGTCAGCAGTTTTATCCTCCTACCCTCCCACCTGCAATGGGGCGCCCTAAGTAGCGCCCTATGCATTTTATTTTATTTGAATATTTAAATAATAAAAAATTGGGAAAAAACTTCATTTCATATATAAAAATTAATACATTACAATACGAATTAAAAAAATACGCAAACTCAACGACGGCGGTTACGGGCCCACACTTCTTCAATCATGTCGTTCATGAGTTGCGCATGGTCTTGTTGGTTGCGCATTGAGGCCTGTCTAGCTAGAATCTCGTCCAAGCCCGACGCCAATCCTCTAGCGGGGGGCTCGGTCACCTTGCTGGACGAGCTAGATGCACCGTCATCATCGTTCCACTCGGTGATGCTCCTACCTTCATGCTTGATTATCATGTTGTGTATGATAATGCACGCATACATGACGTCGGCGATGCTTTCCTTGAACCAGAGACGAGCCGGCCCTTTCACAATTGCCCACGATGCTTGGAGCACACCAAATGCCCGCTCGACATCCATCCGCGCCGCCTCCTGCTTTTGCGCAAATAAAACCCTCTGCTCACCCATTGGGCAGTTGATCGTCTTCAGAAAAACAGGCCACCGTGGGTATATGCCATCGGCCAAGTAGTACCCCATGTGGTATCGGCGCCTGTTGGCAGTGAACTCGATGGCCGGGCCGTTGCCGTTGCATTGCTCGGCGAAGAGGGTGGAGGAGTTGAGGACGTTGATGTCGTTGTTCAACCCGGCTACGCCGAAGTACGCATGCCAGATCCAAAGTCGATGGTCAGCGACGGCTTCGAGGATCAAAGTCGGGTGGTTGCCCTTGTATCCACTAGTGAATTGGCCTCTCCACGCCTTCGGACAATTCTTCCACTCCCAGTGCATACAGTCGATGCTCCCTAGCATCCCAGGAAAGTCGTGCGCCGTCTCGTGCATTTTCATCAGGCCCAGGCAATCAGCGGCAGTCGGCTTGCGCAAATATGTGTCGTCGTAGGCCTCCACAACTCCCCTACAAAATCTCTTCAAGCACTCCCGGCCCGTTGTCTCCCCGATGTGGAGGTACTCGTCGAAAATGTTCGTCATGGTGCCGTAGGCCAACTGACGGAGTGCAGCCGTGCTCTTTTGCAACGGTGTAAGGCCGGGTCTGCCGATGCCGTCTTCCCGATACGTGAAGTATTCATCACGTGACGACAACGTCCGAACAATGCTGAGAAATAGGTAACGCGGCATTCTAAACCGCCGGCGGAAAACAGTCGGTCCCCACCGTGGTTGATCGGTAAAATAGTCTTCAACTAGACGTTGGTGAGCTGCCGCGTGGTCGCGTCGGACACACGTCCGACGTCGAATATGCCTGCGGATCTGCTCCGCCGCCGCCGCCTCCTCGCGCTGCAGTTCGAGTAAGCATTCCGCCATGGCCTCTTAATCGGCTGCATCTAAGGCTGCCGAGGTCTCCGAGTGCGAACTACCCGACTCCGAGGAGCTAGAACTAGTGGTGTCATCGTCGTGGTTCATTTTGGTATGTGAGATAGGTAGAAATGTGAGAGAGGAGCGAAACGAGAGAGGCGAGATGTTCGTATGAACAAGTGAATGAGAACTGAGGTTTAAATAGAAAAAAAAAATCAAAAACGCGTGGCATCATCCGCCGATCCCCAATGGGGCACCCGATGATGCGGACGATAGCCTATCGTCAGCGCCCATCGTCCGCCGAGCCCACAATGGCGCGGACGATGGCGCGGACGATAGGCCATCGTCCGCGCTTCAACCGCGGACGATGCATCGGGCGTGGGCGTAGGGCGCGGACGATGGCGGGCACCCACAATAGGGCGGACGATGGCACGCATCGGGCGTGCCATCGGGCGTCCCATTGTGGATGCTCTTATAGTACGTCCTAATGGATCACCTCGTTCACTATATACTACATTTGCTAATACGCCACTGTAAAGTGGACATGTGGATTTATATTGAGGTTATATTGAAAATAGATTCTACCATAATTATGGGTTCCACATGTCGACTTTATAAGGTGTATTAGCAAATGTAGTATATAACGTAGGAGGTGATCCCTTCCGTACGTCCACTACCTCACTTCAATTATTAGAGCATCCTCATCCATGCTCTTAGGCAAGAGCATGAAAGTGGGCCGGGACCCACTTTTATTTATGTTTTACTCCATGCTCTTCCCCAAGAGCATAACACTCATATTCATGCTCTTTCGCAAGGACATGCTCAAGGGTCTCACCATTCTATTATTTAATTTAAATAAAAACATTTCCACAATATTAAAATGCATTAAAAATACCCAGAATACTATTACAAATTATAAAAAAAAATTAAAAAAGAACATAATTAAAATCCTAAAAATTAAAAATTACATAATTAAAGTCCTAAAAATTAAAAATTATATAATTAAAATCTTAAAAAATAAAAATTACATAATTAAAATCCTACAAATTAAAAATTACATAATTAAAAATACCCCCGTGGAAGACTAGTCCTCTGACCCTATCCCCAATATTTTTCGGAGACCCCGTATCATTGCCAAATGTGAATCAAATATTCGGGAGTCATCCGAGACCTATCAGCCAAATTGAGTTGAGCCAAAAGGGTCCACAACGAGTTGGTGGGGGGTTGAGGTGGCACAAAGGGAGCGGGAGCGGGAGCGGGGGCGGGGGCGGATGGAGTCTCGGTGCGACGGCGGTTGGCCGTCGCCTTCTTCATGCCTTGGGCCGGCGTTGGGAACTGCTCGTGCCGGCGTCGAGGCTACCCAAGTTAGCTCCGGCAAGCTGGCTAGCCACCTCGTCGGAGCCGCCGTCGGATAGGGATAACGACCTCGACCGTTTGCTGGAAGAGGATGACAAGCCTCCCCTATACTTCGGATTTCTATGCACCTGTTACCAAGCGTCGCAGTGCATGAATGGTTTGTAATGCATGGAATGGAATGGTAGGTTGACATGGTGTCCACCCGTATCGCCCATCGGTGGCATCTTGCTCGTCCACCGGATGGCCGGTAGCCACCCGGAATTTGAGAACCTTGGGTTTGAGGTAGGGCCAAGAATTCCGTATCCGGATGAGGGAATGGTGTTGGGTTGAACCATTCATGGTTCCATCCACGGGTGTCGGAGGGGTGATCGCCGATGCCAGACATTTTTTTTGCAAGAGTGAAAAGATTGAGAATTGATGAGAGAATTTAGATGAGAATTGTATAGTGTGGCGGGAAATTTTTTGTGTGGAAATGAGGGTATTTATAGATGAAAAATGTGAATTTTGGAGGAAAAATGAAAAATAAAGTAAAAGTGGAGAGAAAACGGATATAATTTATTGGGAAGTGGGAAAATATTTTTTTTTAATTTAAAAACAATTTTTAAATTATATTTATTTTAAAAAAAAATAGAAAAAGCCAACGGCATTGCCTTTGGCCAATAGAATGCTGTCATGTCGTCCTGCTCAGCGGCACGGACGTGCTCGATATATCAAGCAGCGTCGTGCCGTCGGTGCGAGCACAGTGGCGGACACGAGTGTGTCGCGCCGTCAGCACGGACGCCATCCGCCCCATCGAGCAGCGATGGGGATGCTCTTACACACTCCAACAATTTCTTAAAACTCGTACCCTAACTAAATTGCACTCCTAAACTGGGACGGATGGAGTAGAGTATGTAATAATTGAAGTGAGATAGTGAAAAGTGGGACCATTTTAACTTTTTGTATGTTTAGGATTTTGTTTTGTTTTATTTTTATGAAAGTAATGACATCTGAGTGTAAATTTCATCAACAATGAGGTTAAATTTTATGTCCAAATATGGTAAATTCTAAATAGGACTCTTAAATTGGGACGGACGGAAATGGCAAAACATGACTCTTAAACTGGGACGAAGGGAGTATTTTTTAGTTTTAAAATATTAATAGTATAAATTTTAAAATTAATTATATTACAAATTTAATTCAAATAGAATATAGAATAAATAAAGAAATTAAAAATTTAAAAGTAACATGTTTTAATAATGTAAGGAATAAATATTTTAGAAAAAAAAGTAAAAAATGAACTGAATCCATGAGACAATAAAGCATAAAATATAATTTTAATAATGAATTAAAATTTCATAAGTAATTTAAATCAAGTAGTATAACAGTTTAAATTACCTTTGTCCTATTACAAGTGGTTTTTTTAGTTGCGTACACCATAAGTGTGTCATTCATTTTATAGCAAAAAAGGAGTATATTTATTCTCTCATGTTAATTATTTCTGCACTTCTATAATTTATTTTATTTTCGATCAACGTAATTTACTAAATAATAGTACTATTTTAATTCTCCTGCTAAAAAGAAGTATTCTCACTTGTAGCGAACGGAGCTAAACCCTAATCCAAATTAGGGCTAGGAAAAAAATACCGAATTACCGAAATATCGGTCTTATCGTACCGAAAAAATACCAATAATTTGGAATAAGGTAACGGTATGAATTTTTATATACAGTAACATACCGAAATTCGGTATATACAGTAAAATATAATATAATTATATACTCCATATAATAGTATTTTATATATTTATAAATTATAAAATCTATTGTGAAATATAAATATAATTATATATATTTTTTAAATTGTTAAAAATAGTAGTAAATAATATTCTAAACGCAAATATTCTATTTTTATTGATGTTGAAAGTTAGGTATACCGAATTTTGGTATAATATATCGAAAATGAGTTACGGTATCGGTAGTGAAATTTGTCATACTGAAAATAAGGTATACTGAAGTTCGATAAATCGAAAATTTTGGTAACGTACAGGTATGCTTTTTTCTCATACTGAATTTTCGATAAAGTATGCGATGTGATGAGTTTTGGTTAGGTATATCGTATACGGTACCTACCCACTCCTAATCCAAACAAATAATCATTCCAGAATTTCAAAACTTGAAAATAGAAAACAAAATAAAAAAAAATAAAAACCAAATGAGAATATTACGGGGGAAAAACAATAAAAAATAAGGTATGATATATGTATTGAAATTTGGTATGATATCGGTTAGGGGTGAGCAAAAAAACCGGAAACCGAACCGAACCAAACCGAAATTTTGAAATTCGGTTATTTCAGTTTTTCGGTTCGGTTCGGTTCGGGCGAAGAAAAAAACCGAAAAACCGAAAAACCGAATTATATATATTCTATAAATTTAATATATTATATTATATATAATATATAGTATATTCTTTTAATAAATTCTACTATATTATATATATTATATGTATTATTAATTTTATATTATATATAAATATTCTATTAGTATATATAAAATAAAATAAATTACACACACATATATATATATTAATATTATATTTATTTTTTCGGATTTTTCGGTTTTGTTCGGGTTTTTCGGTTTTTTAAGTTCGGTTTTCAGTTTTTTGGTTTTTCGGTGTTTCGGGTTCGGTTCGGTTTGGATTTTGAACTAAATACGGTTTTTCGGTTTTGGTTCGGTTTTGATAAAAAACCGAACCGAAACCCTAATGCACACCCCTGATATCGGTATTGAAATTTGCCACACCGAAAATAAGGTATACCGAAAATTTTAGTAAGGTATTTTTTTTCATACTAAATTTTCGATAAAATATACGATATGCTGGTTTTGATTAGATATACTGTATGTGATACCTACCCACTCTTAATCCAAATTAACCAACATCTACAACACTAATCATTCCAGAATTTCAAAACTTAAAAATAGATAACAAAATAAAAAAAAAAATTGACCAACGAGAATTTTGGGAAATAAAAACAATCAACACAGCTCATATTCATTTGATTCATTCCGATAAGATTCTGTGAAAATAGATCCATTTAGTTAGGTATTTTGAAAGAGGCCCTTTTACTCATCACCATATCAGCCGCTTAATACCCTTATTTCCCGGTAAGTAATTTCCTTAACCACATATTCTCCTACGCTCACGGAGATAACATCCTCTTATATATCCAAACAGTTTGAAGTGCCCTTACTTACCAAAGAAGTAGCAAAATGCAAAACTGCATCTATCCATTCACACTTTAAGTGCCAACTTCCCCAAAGGAGATTAGCAACATTAGTTTCAAAAACTGCATTTTGTTAATCAATCAATTCCTTCCTTGTTCATGGCAAGCCGCTATAGAAGTATCCCAAAACTAGTAACCAAGTTTCATTATTGCCAGCGCCGCCTCAACTCGACGGCCTACATCAATCTGGATGACTCCAAGGAGCTCTTCTCTTCCGTGCCAACGTCGAAGCTGATAACAACCGCATTCACTCTTCATGTGGTGATGAATGAAGCCATGATCCATTTCGGGTCCAAAGTCATGAATTCGAGGCTAATGGACACCCCCGTCTCCAGAGAGGTTTTATTGGGCTCCATCGAGCACACACTCTTTCACCATTTCTGTGGGGGGAAAACCCTAAAAGAGGCCGACCGCGCTGCCCGGAAACTCTGGGAATCCGGCCTCCAATCCATGCTCGATTACGGCATGGAGCACGCCCACGACAACGCCTCCTGTGATCACAATGTGCACGAGATCATTCAGACCATTTCTTCAACACTTTTACTCCCCTCTTCTCCTGTAAGCAATTTCCACATTTCTTATTTATTTTCTCATTTTTGGATCATGATCAATATATAAATCAATGTATATCACAGGTGAGCTCGGTTGTGGTGAAGATGACGGCGATTTTCCGTCCTCAATTGCTTAAGAGAGTGAGTGATCTATTGAGATGGGAATTCAAGGATAATTCCTTGCATCTCCCATGGAAGCTCCAAAGCTTCCCTCTTCTCTCAAATTCAAGCGCTCTGTACCACACACCACATATGCCGGAAGCCCTAACCCTAGACGAAGAGCGGGATCTGGAGCTAGGGATTCTGAGGTTGATGAAGATATGCGAGAGCAGCTTAGAGGCCAATGTACCTCTACTGATCGACGCAGAGGATACCGCCATCCAGCCTGCGATCGACTACTTCACATTCCACGCGGCTACAATGTACCACATAGGCAACACACCGTTGATCTTCAACACCATCCAAGCCTACCTTAAGGATTCCAATGAGAGGCTCGTCATGGCCAAGATAGCTGCAGATAAAGCTGGAGTCCCGCTAGGGATTAAACTCGTGAGAGGTGCATACATGTCCACTGAGAGACAGCTTGCCTTGTGTCTCGGGGCCAACTCACCCATTCATGGCTCTATTCAGGATACTCACGCCTGCTACAATTCCTGTGCTGCTTTTATGCTAGAGGAGATAGCCAACGGCCCCGGCTCCCTCATCCTCGCCACCCATAATATCGAATCAGGTACTTGTTTTGTCTTATCTATCTTCCCTGCCAAACGGCCCCTAAGAGTATTACTTATAACGCAGGGAAACTGGCAGCTGCTAAAGTTTTTAGTATGGGAACGAAAAATTACATTGAGAATCTGCATTTTGCACAGCTATATGGGATGGCGGAGGCGTTTTCTTTCGGGTTAAGGAATGCGGGTTTCAAAGTGAGCAAATATTTGCCGTATGGGCCGGTGGAGCACATCGTTCCCTATCTTCTCCGACGGGCTGAGGAGAATCGGGGATTTGTTTCCACTGCAGCATTAGACAGACAACTAATGAGGTGAACAAACTATACACATTGTATCACTTCAGATTATTGTCATTAATTAAGATATAATATTGATAGATGTAGCTTTTATGGTTTTATGCAGGAAGGAGTTGCTGAGGAGATTAACCACTTTGGAGAAATAGAAGATAGATTGGTAGAGATTGACAAGCAGGTTAAATAGTGGAACTGTACATTCGCCTAAACCAGCTAGGACCTTTTGGATTCAATAAATGTACAAAACTTTCTTGTAAATTATTGGACTACGATGAGTGACCTAGTTTTCAAGATTTTTTTGTATATCTTTTCTTGCTACTTTTCAAGATTTCATTTTATTAATGCAATGACATTTCATACCCTTTATTTTTTTTATCAATGAATTTTTAGCTGCATATATGAGATGTAAATTTGGATGCATCCAAAAGATTGTTTGGACTTTGGAGGACTCACTTTCTATTATACTACTGTAAGAGCATCTCCAATGCCGGCGTCAAAATCGCGACGCCGATTTTTCGCCGACGCCGGTTCTGACGCCGAACCATTGGAACCGGCGTCGGCGAAATCGGCGTCAAAATCGGCGTGGCCATGCCGATTCGCGCGATGACGCCGGTTCCGACGCCGATCCTCACGGCGCCATTGTGGGTCCCGGATCGGCGTCAAACCGGCGTCAGATTTTATTTTATTTTTTTTCTTTTGAAAACACTATATATACGCGCTTTGAACGTCATTTTCATTCGCACCACTTGTTTTAACGAGTACTCTCTCTCTATCTTACATTATGTACAAGATCAATTTAAGAAATGAGTAATGCCGGTGGTAGTGGTGGGGATGCGGATGAGTACGAGCGTATGCTGAACGAAGAGCTAGATGCCTATACGAGCCGTGAGGTTGATCGATGGATGCAGAGTTATATGCAGCCGGCGGCACCTCGCCCACGACCAGATGTATTTTTATGTAAATTTATGTAATTTTTTTAAATGTAATTTTTTTAAATTATTGTACTTTTTGAAATTTTAATAGTATTATTCAATTTAAATGTATTTGTCTCATAAATTAAATTTCGTATGTTGATACGATTGTAAATTAAATTATATAATTGTTATTAGTGATGTGGATATGTAGTGTGAAGGCTATGTGAGGGTTATTTGATGTCCAGTTGATGTGGCAAGCTGATGTGGCAGGAGAATTGTAGTGCTGATGATGTGGCAGTGTGAAGGCTATGTGAGGGCTATTTAACGTCCAGTCTTACTGGAGATGCTCTAATGTTACATAATTAAAAACATCGATAAATAAAACCATTAATAAGTTTATTTTTGTGATAAGTCAGTAGTATTTTCTCATGATACCAATTATCAAGTAAATAAGTGGAGTAGTAAATATTAATTTATACTATATACTTTCTTCGTCCACAAAGAATATGCACTTTGAGTTCGGCACTGGTTTTAATGCAAATTGTTAAAGTAAGATAGAGATAATTAAAGTATTGTTAGTAGAGAATGAGTCACACCTCATTAGAGAAAAAATAATGATCAAAATTGGAAAGTGAATATTCTTGTAAGACGGAAAAAAAGGAAAAAGTGTATATTCTTGTGGAACGGAGGGAGTAGTATTGTTTGTTTAATCTGAGTCTGACATATCTCCTCTTTATATCGAACTGATCATTTTTGCTTTATGTATGTATGCTTTGATATGTATTTTAAGTATGAGATTATTAGATAAGTTTGAAATTTTAATATATAAGTTGTTAGGGGTGTGTATATTGCTAACTCACCCCTAAATTGCTAACTACAACTAAAAAATAGACATTGGATTATGAAATTAAGGTACAAGATCATCCCTCATCCATCCATGAGTATCAATATAATACACAAAAAATGTCAGTTAGGGATATTAATGTCAATTGACCAAAAGTTAGTTATAACCAATTTTTAAAAAATATCCAAAAACTTTAAATGATTATAATTATCTCAAATTAAATTATTTTTTTACACAATTTATATCAAATTAAAGATAATTTTATAAGGATTCTAACGAGATTTCACCTGCATATGTTTCGATGTCAAAATTTGAAAAAAAAATCTCTAATTTTCGTATTTTTTAAAAGCAGCTTAATGTCAATGTAGCTATCATAATATGTCAATATAATACATATACAATGTCAATGCTAAATTGTGTTGACATATTCAATGAATAATATTTATATGTTTAATACACTATATTGACATTTTGATTCAAAACCCTAATTTTGATAGTTTTCTTATCTTTTTAAATTTAAATAATAATAAAACGAAATTACACCTTGCGATTTATAGACCACTAGATCTCTACAATTCTTATGGTTCTAAATTAGTTGTAGTTAGCAATTAAAGGTTGAGTTAGCAATTGATCACTCCCCCAAGTTGTTATTTATAAGTATTTATTATATCATCTAAAGGGGGAGTGTTATGTTGCTAACTCAATACTTAATTGTTAACTACAATTAAATAATATCCATTAGATATTCAAATCAAGGGTCTAGATCATCAACTCCGAAATGTCAATACGATAAAAAAAACGCCAATAAGGGTATTAAGGTCAGTTTACAACAAATTAGTTGTAACTAACTTTTGAAAAATATCTCATAACTTTAAAACGCATATAACTTTCTCTATTTAAATTATTTTTTCACACAACATATATCAAATTAAAGATAATTTCATAAGGATTCTAACGATATCTCACTTGCATATGTTCCGATGTCAAAATTTGAAATTGTTTTCGAAAGTTTTCATAAATTTCGTTATCAGCTTTATATCAATACACGACACATAATATGTCAATACAATGCTCGTACAATGTCAATATGAAATTGTATTGACACTGTCATGTTTATGTTGATGGATTTCATATACTGTATTGACATTGTGTTTCTAAACCCTAAATTTGATAGTTGTTATTATATTTTTAATATTAAAAACTGAAAAATAAAATTACCCATGATAAATTATAGACCATAAGATTTCTAAAATCATATGGTCTTAAATTAATTATAGTTAGCAATTAAATGATGAGTTAACAATTGATCACTATCCTCGTATAAAGTAGCTATGCTTTTCTTGAACTGAAATATTTCATTACAGAAACAATGAAGAGGTCTATTATTATCGAAAGCTCGTTTTGAATTTCGCAAATGTACGTGAAAATGGACTGACGATTTCAAGTCCAATAGCCATCAATAATTTCGCTATATGGATTTCTAATAAAAAAAAATTGCTTTGTAGAGGTAAAGCAGGTACAAACAATGCTTTTCAGAGCGAACCTACATCTCTCTCAAGAACACGACTCGACCTTGAATCTACAAAAGATGAGCAAAAACTTGAGATCCAAACACCGTCTCGGAAAAGCAGTGAACGACGGTGGGAGATTCGACTCTCATCCAGGGCCGAGTAAGCAAGTTAGTAGGGGCGGAATTTCCTTGCAGCTCGCATCTGTTGTATCCGCTTTTTATCCTGCTCAAATTTGCTTTGCAGCATCATGATCTCTGCATTCACAACCCACACACATTTCAGTAAGAGAAAGCGAGCAGCATCACATAATTCTCAAAACTTTGCAAGTCAATTATTTTACTCAAGACTATTAACGTGTAAAAAGGGTGGTGTATTTTTTAATATAGCGGGGCAGCGCCTAAAACAACATCGACACGAGGAATTATATGACAAGTTAAAATCAACTTTGGAAAATTTAACATTGCACATGTGATGAGAAGCATTTCAGATAATGAAAGCAGAAATGGACTCTGATGCTCGCAAAAATCAAACTATCATAAACATAATCCTTTCACCAACTTTATAAAACAAATAGTAAAACAAATTAAATGTACGGGTTATTTAACATAGGATGCATTACCCTATGAAAATTAGCACAAGAGATTTTGAAGAATGTACCATTTCTATGTGCTTCCCTTCTGTTGAACTGGTAGAAATCTAGGCCAACTTCCTTCTTTTTCTTCTTTCCCATCTTGTCCAGGACAGCAGCTTGGGCCACAGAACCAACAGCAATTCCACTTTCAGCTTCAGTACTCTTCTTACGACCTTTCTGATGCACAACAACAGTCCATCCACCTTCTGCAGCTTGGGCCAGCCGCTCTGCTTTAGCCTGCATGAATCAAAATGTTAACAGAAGTTTGATGCAGAAGAAAGCAGATCATAGAGGCCGTAATACAAATGAATGAGAAAGAGCACCATATACTAATTTATATAAAAAAATATACTGTATCGGTCCTTTACAAGAACAAAACCCAGCCCTGCAACAAGTATATCTTGTTTAGCCAAAGATTTCAGCACACTATCAGCAATAATGTCACAGTGCTACCTTTCATCATATGTTGTAAATGAGAGAGATTACGCTATGCTGCAGAATAAAACCATTACCTGCCCCTCTCTTGCCTCATGAGCCATTATGAAGTCATCAATCCTCTCTTGCAAAACCTCCAGCCCAGGTCTACTCTGGTGATAGTGTGTGATCCATTCTGAACAAACAGTTACTGATGTTGAAAATGGAACAATTATGAAAATTATAATCCCATTTAGGCTAGAACTCGAATATGCATTGTCGTAGAGACAGAGAGAGTTCTGTGTGACCATTTCTCTTCACTCAACCAAGTTAAAGCATGCCCGCTTGGTGTTAATTTATGACCAAAAAATAAATAAATTACACAATAACAAACTATATACTACTATTATTTAAACAGGCTAAATCAACCAACATATTTCAACAGGTTGAAATAGAGGACACATCAACATCAACCCACAGATCTCAAATAGATGAATAGATATTACATTCAATAAGCTTCATTTTGTTAATCATACAAACGTATGATGATAAAAGTAACATAACCAAAATGAGATTCTAATTTGCCCTATACCCTAGCTAACATGTGTAAAGGTATTTGTCACCACATGTATGAAGAGGAAAAAGGAAATAGCATCATTATTGGAAGTTCCATATAAACCCCGTGCATCTAGAATGATCATGTTTCCTAAATCTGTATGCAATATCATGTGTATGATGAGGAAAAAGGAAATAGTATCACTATTGGAAGTTCTACATAAACCCCTGTCCATCTAGAATGACCATGTTTCATGAATCTATACACAACAACAGAAATTTGCAAAAGATCATTCCACATAAAAAGAAACTTTTTAATATAAGATCATACCTTTCATTCCTTTCGAGTAATCTTCATCCCCAGAAGACATCTGATAAACTTCATCTTCTACGTTTTCTTCTCTTGTTTCCAGCAAATTGTCAGAGGGTATATGATTTGACACTAGCTGCCTTTTCTTTTTCTTTCTTTCAGGATGTTTTGACTTACCTACAGCAAAAGGATTCAGTTATCTAAAACATAAAAGGAAGCAAAGATAACTGAAATTTGCAGCAAAGCATGAACTTTTTTTTATACCTTTTTTGGTGTTCCTTGCGGCATCACCCTCGCTAATTCTTCCAGAAATTGAAAATTGTTCTCCAGGTATAGAATCTGCCATCCAATAACTGTTAAGAAGTACTAATATAATCCAGAATCCAAGCACTATCTAAATAAGTCTCAACAAATTACAACCTCTTATAATTGAGGTGATGAGATACTCAGCTTAGTCTCATTCTCATATTAAATTTTTTTGTCCAGTTCCATTTTCACACATCATCACACACCAACAGGCAACACGATACTCAGACATCAGTTTCCATTCATTGACTATCGAATGACTTACGTCCTTTTGAAGAAGGCTATAGACCAAAGGCATAACAAACAGGGTCAAGGTGAAAATTACTGCTAGAGCACAGCATCACAGATAGAATACATGATTGCAATACTTAAAAAGTTGAGATATAAAGCAATGAGAATTTTATCATTCATTCTTCATTTTTCTTACCATTACACTCTTCAGATGCATCTTTTTTGTCATTGGATTCATCAAAGTGGCTGATACTCTCAACATTCTTCCTCTTCTTTTTACTTTGTTTTAGCAAATTTTCCTTACTTGGTTTATTAGGAATTGTATCTTCAATTTCGTTGGTAAGGCTGGGAACAATGCTCTCAGCATCTCTTCTGGCTGGCCGGCTCTTCTTTCTTTTTTTATCACTCAATTTCTGACTCTTTTTCTTTCCTGCGGGCGTTGCATCTGCCAATACCAAATCTCAGTGACTCCTCTCCCATCACGAGTATGATCAATTGAAGCAGTTAGATTACCTTTCACCGGGCGAGTTTCAACCATCTCAGCAACAACTTTGACGTCAGTTGAAGCTTTCTTTACCTTCATCTTCATCTTCTTCTTCTTCTTCTTCTTCTTCTTCTTCTTCTTGTCGTTATTGTCCCAGCTCCACAAATACTTTCCCCTAAATGATGAAACACGGGTTCAGGAAAGGGAAACATCAAATTCTTCTAAGGTAGAAAACCAAATTCAATATTTTTACAATCACAGAGCAAAATCGTTACAAAATAAGATTTTCAAGGGTTCATGATTCATACTCACGCGAGCCGCACAGCGGAGTCAATTATCGGCGCCGCCGCAAATTGAGTGAATCAGATATTATATGTCTGCGCCTCCGACCGACTGTGGAGCGTTGATTTTAATAGGGTTTAAGGTTGTTTTGCGAGGTTTAAGAGCAACGTTTACTTTACTGTTTTCCATTAACACATGACCCCACATCAATTGTTTCAACAATTGTTTGACGCAGTAGATATCGCCCATTCATTATACTACTCCCTCAGGTTAGCCATTAAATGTCTTATAGGAGTATTTAACTGCTCCCGTTTTAAAAAATTGTTTAAATTTATAAAATAAAGTGAATAAAAAAGTTGATGGAATATGAAATCTACTTTTATATATTAATTTTATAATAAAATAAGAGTAGAATGAGTTAGTGGAATGTATGACTCAAAATAGAAAGCTTAAATTGGTGTGAAGGAGAATCGAGCCAAATCAAGTGCACCGTGCACTACTTCCATAATTTATTACATCTATAGTATCAATTCCGTCCATGAAATATTGTTCAAGTTTGACTCGACACAAGTTTTAAGAAAAATAAGTTGAAAAAATTAGTTGAATGAGTGCCTCACATTTATATACTACTCCCTCCGTTCCATAGTAGTGGAGTCATTTTGCCATTTTGGTACATTCCATAGTAGTGGAGTCATTTCCCTTTTTAGTAAAAGTTAGCACATTTCTTCTCACTTACTTTACTCTCTCTTACTTTATTCTCTCTTCATCTCTCTAATTTCTTAATCTCCGTGCCGAAAAGAAATGCCCCCACTACTATGGAATGGAGGGAGTATTAGTTCTATAATAGAATGTGAGTGTAAAGAGTTAGTGGAAAGTGTGGACTATTAAAAAAAACAAAGTGGACAACTTTTCACAGACGAATCAAAATAGCAAAACTGGACAACATTTCAAGGACGAAGGGAGTAGTAGTAGTAGTAGTACAAATACCGATATGAAAGTATTCAAAAGTCAAAACACTAGGAACCCTTAGTGGCTCTGTTGACTGCTCCTAAGAGCATCAGCAGTGGCGCGGAATTCCCGGTGAAATTCCCCGCGGAATTTCTAAAAACACCTCCTGCCACGTCATACGGACTTCCCACTGCACTGCCACGTCATACGGACTTCCCACTGCACAGTGGCGGAATTCCCCTGCGGAATTCCCGACGGAATTCCCGCGTTAAAAAAAATCACAAATTCAAATATTAACCAATTCCCGAAATTAAACAATTTAGAGAATTAAAATTTCGACACAAATAGGAAAAAAATTCCATTAAAAAAAAGAAAATTACATTTCACCAAATTAAAAAAAATACATTTCAACGACGACCCCTCCGCTGCCATACTTCTTCAATAATATCGTTCTGGAGTCGAACATGGGCTTGTTTTTGGTGCATGTCGGCAAATGCACGGACATTGCTGGTGGCCACGCCGTGGCTTGGACCCGCAACATCAGCATCATCATTGGCCCAATCAGCCAGTGCTGGACCTTCATCTTCGACAATCATGTTGTGCATGATAATACATGCGTACATGATGTCGGCGATGATGTCAACGTACCACAACCGTGTTGGACCCTTCACTGCCGTCCATCGAGCTTGGAGCACACCAAATGCCCGCTCTACATCCTTGCGCGCTGCCTCCTGACGTTGCGCAAAGTATATCTTCTTTTCATCTGCTGGGCACCTGATCGTCTTCACAAAGACGGGCCACATCGGGTATATCCCATCCGCCAAATAATAGCCCATGTTGTGCTGGTTGCCGTTGGCGACGAAGTTGACGGCCGAACCGACGCCCATGTACTGGTCGTTGAAAAGGGGCGACGATTGGAGGACGTTGATGTCGTTGTTCGACCTGGCTACTCCAAAATAGGCATGCCAAATTCACAAACGGTAGTCAGCTACCGCCTCAAGGATCATCGTGGGATTCTTGGCCTTGAAACCAGTAGTGTACATCCCTTTCCAGACAGCGGGGCAGTTCTTCCACTCCAGTGCATACAATCTATGCTGCCTAACATCCCCGGGAACCCGTGTTGATTCCCGTGCATATCCAACAGAGCCTGACAATCTTCGGGGGTAGGCTTCCGAAGATACCTATCCCTGAATATCTCCCTAACGCCCTGACAAAAATACTTCAGGCACTCTCGGGCAGTCGTCTCGCCGATGTGGAGGTACTCGTCGAACATGTCGGCCGCACCTTCGTATACCAGCTGCCTGATTGCGGCAGTGCACTTCTGAATCGGCGTGTGGCCGGATTTACCAGCCGCATCCTCCCGCACCCTGAAATACCCGTATCGACGCTCCAAAGCGCCCACGATACGCAGAAAGAGCGGACGATGCATCCTAAACCGTCGCCGGAATAGGTTCTCCCCAAACCGTGGCTTCGGCGCAAAGTAATCCGTGTACAACCTACGGTGGGCAGCTAGGTGGTATCGGGGTACTATAGTGCGACGGTGGATGGGTCGAGGCACCGCCGGCGCCGAGGCCGCTTGTTCCTCCCTCTCCGAGGCCACTACCACTACCACTACCGGCCATTACGGATATATAAAAGAAATTTAGAGAGAGAGAAACTTGTTAATACAATTTGTGCGAATGAAATGAAGTTCAACGGGATGTATTTATAGGAACAGCAAAAAAAACATTTAATGCAATAAACGAGAATTCCGCGCGGACGTCCGTGGGAGTCAACGGAATGGCGGACGTCCGCACGGAATTCCCCGCGGAATTCCGCGGAACTGCGAATTCCTCGCGGGAATTCCGTATCCGTGCATGATACGCACAATGGCGGACGTCCGCCACGGAATTCCGCATTGACGTCCGCCACTGCTGATGCTCTAACGTGACATATATTCCCTCCGTCCCACAAAGTTTTCCTAGTTTGACTTGGCACGAATTTTAAGAAATTGTTTGACTTTGTATTAAATAAAGGTGTGTAGTAGAATAAGGGTCATTCATTGAGGAAATTGAGAGGTGTATTTAATGTCTATTTTTTTTAAGATTTCAATTGGGATAAACTTTGTGGGATGAACGAAAATAATAAAATTGAAAAAAACTTTGTGGTACGGAGGGAGTATAAAGTCTACCGACATATAATTGCAAGCAGGCCCAACTAAGAGTTTTTTTAATCAATAATCTATTGAACCTCAATATATTTCTCAATTTTTTTGGCCTGTATTTCTAACCAAAACCTTCTTCCCTAATTTTGGCATATTTAAACACGGATCATCTTACAATGACTTTTCAAAACAAACTATAGATAGCAAAAATGAGAAGTATGGTTGGGATTATTGCATTCGGCATATAAACATGTGGCGCCACGAGTTTGACGCTAATCTCACGACCTATAAATACTAGTTTGCACACACTCCTCAATCAAACCACCAACATTAACATATTCTTTTGTTCCTACAACTTCTCATTCAAGAAAATATGAATAACTCACAAAGCGCAAGCTATAGAGCCGGCGAGGCCAAGGGCCAAGCCCAGGAAAAGGGCAACCAACTCTTGGAGAAGGCCGGCAATGCTGCTCAATCTGCTAAGGAATCCCTTCAGGATGTATTAATATTTCCTTGCATTTTAATTTATAATATAAATTAATACTACTATTATATTTTAATAATTAAAATTGTGTTTCAGGTTGGAAATCAAGCACAAGCCAAGGCACAAGGTGCAGTGGATGCTGTCAGGGATGCGGTCAACAAAAATTGACCCATTTTAGTTATCAACACATATACCCCCTCCATAATATTAGTATGTCTTTAATTGTAGACAATCCCTATAGTTATTGCTAGCTCTTTGTTTTTTTTATTTTTTCTTTATTAGCTTTGCTTCGGTCGTTTGACATGTTACACAGTCCGGCATGAAGCTGTATGGATTATACTAATAAATAAATAATACAGTAATAAATAATAATATTTTATTATATCAAGGCATTTCATTTTTTCAAGCATATATGTTCTCAAGATGCAGTTGATTAAAAAATAGTACTGGTGTCCAATCGATCAATTTTATCATCTTATGAAACGATGCGATGGAAAAATTGTAAACTCACTCTACGTGCAGAAACATTTTCATAAACATTTCCATTTTTTGAATGTACTACCACTAATATCTAAAACAATATAATCTACCCCTTTTTTGGAGCTCGAAAGAGTTGGAGATTTTAAAGCATTTTGTCCTTGTTTAACTGCGTGTCTGGGATATGGAGTACTCCGATGGTACTGCGTGTCAGGGATATGGAGTACTCCAATAGTGTTCGGTTTCCAAGATACAATTTAGGATTAAGTTGTAAGATTATTTTAATCATATGGAGTTAGTTATGACTAATTATCTCATGATTATCCATCTAAGATATAGTTGTAGGGTTGAATCTCATAAACCAAACATACTACAAATTTAATTCTTGATACAATCTTGTAAACCGAGCATCCCCTACTATATTATCTTCATTAATTTGATTCAATCGTAGCCCATTGAACGGGAGATTAATTAATCAAACAAGTTATGATTATAATTGTATATCAAAGGTGTCTCACTTTATAAGAGTACTACATTTAACTTTTTTCTATTTTAATGTTTTCCTGTTCTTCAACTTTTGTTGTCTTTAGTGAATTTATTACTTAAATCAAAGTGAGTACTTCATCGGTCCCATTTAAGATGTTCTTGAGTGACACAAAATTTTAGGAAGGGAAGTTTGATGGAATAAATAGAGAAAAAAATATATAGTTGAATATTTTAATAAAGAGAGAGGAAAGAGAGATTTATTTCCAAATATAAAGAGTGTACATCTTGAACAAACTAAAAAGGAAAGATGGATAATGAGACGAATGAAGTATATAATTAGTTTTATAAATTTATTATTACTTTTATTAATAAAAATGATTATTAATTACAGTTGAATAATTCAAAAATAAGATATATGTTTTACTAAAATTATAAAAAAAAATTAATATATTACTCTCACCATCGATGATTGATATGTAGGTCTATATAGTAAATTAATGCTTAGAATTGATATGTACTTCCTCCATCTCTTGAAAATATGAATTTTGAAGGGGTGCAAATTTTAATATACAATTGATGAAGTAAGAGAGCTAAAAAAAAGTGGTTGAAATATTGTTATTGGATAATAAATCTCATCTTAGAAGAGATTTTTTTTTCTAAATTAGAAAGTTCGTTATTTTAAGAGACGGACTAAAAAGAAAATACTACTCCCTCCGTCCCTGAAAATTTGTCACGTATTTCCATTTTCGTCCGTCCTTAAAAATTTGTCACCTTTCACTTTTACCATTTTTAGTAGCGGACCTCATATTCCACTAACTCATTCTCACTCACATTTTATTATAAAACTAATATATAAAAGTAGGACTCACATGCCACTAATTTTTTCAACCCACTTTCTATTACATTTCTTAAAATTCATGCTGGATCAAATGGTGACAAATTATGGGGGACGGAGGGAGTAATCGGTTTATAGAAGCACTTTTTTAAGGGACCAATAGACTTATAAGTAGATCTATAGCTCAAGCTAAATATGATGATGCTCAAAAGTCATATATCTAACTTTTTTGCATATAGTATTTGACTAAAGTATACTTTTATGTACCAAATACTAAAGTAATGTATGACATATTAAATATTCATTGTTAGATCAATTTTGATCTGGACGCAATTTCAATATGAGAGTTTGTGAAAATACTACGGATAAACGTTTTTTTACACTTTTATTCAATCTTGAATAAGCGGATAAAACAATATAGTAGTGTATGATTATACAGTTATACTAGTAGATATGTGTTTGATAAATTTGAATTTTAGTGTGCGGTGGAGAGACAATAGTTGGCTCGTGGCTTAGATTGTTACAAATAGTAGAGGTCTCAACTCGTGGTTGAGATTTATAGTCATAACTCCAAATTATTTTCTGACACAATATGGTATCTTCCCATTGGCTGACCTTATTATCCGACTCATCATGCTCCCACTGTAACTGGATAGGTTTCCCACACTTTTCATTCTTGACCAAGTGATTTGATATATGGAACACCACCCACTACTTCTTTACGTTCACATGATTTGCCTTATGTTCCAAATTTTCAAATAAAAGAGAGAGAAAGAGAGATCATAAGTGAAAGCGATGTTATTCCTAATCCATTTATGAGCCTTGAAAAATTATGTTATCTGCACTATTTCTATGCAATTGTACATAAACTGAACATATCATCAACTTCCAGTCTGTTAAGCCACATCAGCAAACATCTTAGTCTGGCGTTGGTCCTACCTCGACTTATAATAGCCACGAAATTACTAAACAGTTTTTCCAACCCACTAAATACCTGCCACGTGTAATCTCCTAGCTCTCACTAGCCACCTTTACTTGAATGGAATCCTCAACTCCCAAACTCTCACAACATAACACACCAATCAAAAAACTAAACACAAAGCAATCAAAGTTCAAAAAAAAAAAACTGCGATGCTGAAGTCTGAAACAGCGAACAAGTGGGCCCGCAGCTGCGACGCCTGCCGCTCGGCCGCGTCGGCCATCTACTGCCTCGCGGACCAGGCGTACCTCTGTGGCAGCTGCGACGCCCGCATCCACGACGTGGCCTCGCACCACGACCGCGTAGGGGTGTGCGAGGCTTGCGAGAGGGCCCCGGCGGCCTTCTTGTGCAAGGCCGACTCGGCGTCCCTCTGCGAGGCCTGCGACGCAGAAATCCACTCGGCCAATCCTCTGGCGTGCCGCCACCACCGCGTCCCGGTCCAGCCCATACCTTACAGTTACAGCGACGAGGAAGACGAAGCGGGATCGTGGTTGCTGATGAATACAATCAGGCCGTCGTTTCTGGATGAGTATTTGGATTTGGATCTTGAGGACTATAATGAGTTGAGTGAGGGATATTCATACAACAATGAGCAGCAGCAAGGGCATTGCGGTGTTGCTGCAGGGAGCAGCTATGACGACAGCATCGTTCCCGCTGATTATCACAACAAGGGATACCAAGCTGGATATTCTTTTCCTGTGAGTTCTTCACCTCTGCTATTTACAACTTTTTACCTTTTCTTTTCTTCTCCAAATATTATTTTGCAATGCTCTTAATGATATACTCCATCCTACTAAGTGGAGTATTTATTACTCCATTTTATTAATTTGGATTTAGAGATTCAATAATAAATAGTTAATCAAAAATAAAAGTGTACATATATGTATCTACGAAATTTGATGCCATAATTATGTCAAATAAATTTTATTTATAAAAATAATGAATATATATAAAATAAATTTAAATTGATTGAAATTATCTATTGAGAGAAAAAATAAGAAATCTCAAAGGTTGTTCGGGAAAATTCAAAAAGATTTTAAGTTTGTGTAATTATAGCTAAATAACTCCCCATATTGTCTTGACTCGTTTTGCCATGAAGATGGTATGTAATCCACCTTTGGTCGAATTTGATCAAAAATTTTGTGGAAAAAAATAGAAAATCTCAAAATTAAATTTAAACTATAGAAAAATTTGAAAATTGGTATATTTATGGATAAATAAATTTGTTTTTCTAATCTTGCATTTCATTATAGCATGTAAACAACAAAATTTTTTAGGATGATAGCATGTAAACTATTGAACTTTATCAGAAGAAATGCTAAGTGAAAACATTGATTATTGAGCATAGGTATCAACGGACATTGGGATAGTCCCGGAATCCACAAGCGAAGCATCATCGATGAAATGCGAAGCGTCGGACAAACGAGGCACCATCGAACTATTCACGAGCCCCTTGATCGAAGCCCCAAGTCAGTTGAGCCAGATGGATCGAGAAGCGAGGGTGCTGAGGTACAAGGAGAAGAAGAAGACGCGCAAGTTCGAAAAGACGATAAGGTACGCATCAAGGAAGGCGTATGCCGAAACAAGGCCGAGAATCAAAGGCCGCTTCGCCAAGAGGAAAACTTCGCAAGGCCAAGTTGATCAGATCTTCTCTTCGCACCCGGATAATGCATACGGCGTCGTTCCCTCCTTCTGATCTCTCATTCTCTTATTTGCAATAGCCTCCATATATATCTGCTTGCTTCCTTTGTCACTTGCCTTGTGTATATATATACTGTGTGTTTTTGTCAAGTGACTTTTCACTTCTAATCTTCTATATTGTTATTTGTTACTAGATCAGATCACATGAATTCGTAATAGGCGAAAGTCATAAAATAATTAAAAAGTCTTTCTAACTGTAGGGATCAGATCACTCGGGATTCACTAATTACCGGGACCTCTTTTGTATTAGGTCACCACTGAGATGGCTAATCTCAGTAAGAACAAGCCAAGGAATACAAAAGAAACTAGAACTATTACAATTTGTGACTAAGTACAAGATTACAGAGAAACCCTAGCCTATATCAGATCCTTAACCGATCTGATACTTCAAGCTACGCTCCGTAGAAACCCCTGCACACTGAAGTACACAAATTAGTAATACAAGAAAAAGATCCTTTCGGATCTAAATCAGAAAAGACAAAGAAAACGGAACATAAGATTTAGGATATGGCTCAGGTCGCACACACGACTGCACTGGGCCAAGGACCTCCTCAATCTTCACCAACAAGTCTCAAGGGAGCACAGTGAAACAATCGGACCCCAAAACCCTAGGGATACTCCGATTACTACAACACAGAAGCCACCTCAACACACAACCACCACACGTCTCACAATCACTGCCAAAAGGCCTCAAGAACACAAGAATCTCACGGATTTAAGAAATCAACCGAAGATCTTCAACCAAAGGAACTGATTCGAACACAACCATTCGAACCCAAAGGAAATCTCCAAATCAACACAGAAGTTGAGAGATCAACACTCAGTTCTCACGAAAACAGAGAAGAGAGTCGCCGGAGAAGAAGATCGGAGCACATTTCATTAAAGAGAGAGAGGAGAGTTCTAGAGAGAAGCTAGAGAGTCTAGCATAGAGAGAGAGAGAGAGAGTATAGGAATAGAATGAGGCGGATAGAGGATAGGGTTTGGTTTATCTCACACAACAAAACCAACCCTACATCCGACGGTCCATATCACTGATCTGCGTGAGATGGCCACGTGGCAGCCATCGGAGCATCCCAACTTAAGTATTGGGCCAAACAGCATTGGGTCACCAATACTAGAACTGGCCACATGAATTAATTCAGCCCAGCTGATTAATATCAAGCCCAACCAATTGTGGTCTATTATATCTCACATACTCTACCTTGGACTAAATTGGGTAAACAGAGGAGAGCCTTGGTCCACATGTTGATTCATCACAGCCTACAAGGCTATCTCAAGACACCAAAGAGTTAGAAGCTCATTAGTCAAGAGAATAATCAGGTTTCCTAACAAGACACCAGATGGCAAGTCAATTAGTCTTGTAGGACTTTAATTGCCTTGTGGTTTCAATAAGCCAAAGCCTAAAGAATCAGCAAGGTCTTCCCCCGGGACATGCACATGCACATGCTAACCACAATGAAAATGCAAACTTCTAATGCAAGTGAGCAGTTTATCAACAGGTAAGCATAAGCAGGGTTCCTATCAGTATGCACTTTATGCAATAAAATCTCCTATTTTTCAACCACATCTCTAATGAAATAGAACCTAACATCTATATGCTTAGTTCTATCATGAAACAAAGGATTTTTGCATAACTGTATAGCAGACTGACTATCAGAATAAACAACAGGAACAGATTTCAAGAATTTGAGTTCAGAAAGAACTCCCTTTCACCAAATTGCTTCCTTGATAGCCTCTGTGTTGGCTATATATTCTGATTCAGTAGTGGAGAGGCTACTATATGTTGCAGTTGTGATTTGCAGCTTATACATGATCCACACACTGTAAACACATAAGAAGTAGCGGACTTTCTCTTGTCCTTATCATTTGCATAGTTAGAATCCACAAAACCACATAGATTTACACCATCATCACACTTCAGGGCCATTTCAGGGCCTCCCAGTGCACAGGGCCTCCCAGATTCTGATTCAGTAGTGGAAAAATACATACCATACTTCGAAGTATGTTTCAGATATCTCAGAAGCCATTTCAGGGCCTCCCAGTGCACAGGTCCAGGATTAGACATATATCTACTCAAGCAAGACACAACATAAGCAATATCAGGCCTAGTACTGACCATTAAGTACCTAACAAAACCTATAGCATTGGCACAAGGAGAAGAAGAAGACGCGCAAGTTCGAAAAGACGATAAGGTACGCATCAAGGAAGGCATATGCCGAAACAAGGCCGAGAATCAAAGGCCGCTTCGCCAAGAGGAAAACTTTGCAAGGCCAAGTTGATCAGATCTTCTCTTCGCAACCAGATAATGCATACGGCATCGTTCCCTCCTTTTGATCTCGCATTCTCTTATTTGCAATAGCCTCTATATATATATATCTGCTTGCTTCATTTGTCACTTGCCTTGTGTGTATATATATATACATGTATGTTTTTGTCAAATGACTTTTCACTTCTGTTTGTTACTCCCTTTGTCCGCGAATAGGAGTCCCGTTTTTTTATTTTAGTCCGTTCGTGAATAGGAGTCCCGGTTCACTTTTACCATAAATGGTAATAGAGTCTCACTTTCCACTAACTCATTCCACTCACATTTCATTTAAAACTAATATATACAAGTGAGACATCTATTCCATTAACTTTTTTCCACCCACTTTTCTTAACATTTCTTAAAACCCGTGTCGTCAAGAAATGAGATTCCTAATGGCAGAAAGAGGAAGTATATTAAAAGTCATGAAATAATGAAAAAGTCTTTCTAACACTATTTATATCAAAATTGAAGTACATGTATGTTGCTATTTTTAAAGTAGGACCGCAAATAGACAAGTACTCCACTAGCATATTTCTATAAGACTAGTTTTTTTTTTAGTTTTCTCTTTTAAAAATTTGTTTGATAATCGCCTCTATTGGGCTTAATAGTTGGCCCATCTTCCCACTCTTGGTTGGAACGTTTGTGAACTCCCCTTTTCTTTTGGTTGGCCCAACTTAGTAAAACCCTCTAAATAAGGAGACTGAGATTGCAATGCATAACACAATCAAAGGCCGGGTACCGTACATTATTAATAGGAGCAGGTGCAGTTTTATTTTTTTTATATAAGTTGTAAGTACTTTTTAAATTTTTAATATGAGATTTTTAGAAAATAATTTTTGATGATAAGTTCATTTGAACAAAAAAATCAAGAATTTATATTTGTAGTAATAATTAATTGCACCATCTCTATTTAATACTATAAGGGGCTATTCGGTTTGCAAGATATCGAGATTAAATATGTATTGTGTTTGGTTCATTAAATTGAATCCACGACTCAATCCTAGATGGATAATCATATGATAATTAGTTAGTCACCTCTTCCAACTAAAATAATCTCAAACTCAATCGTAGATTACATCTTATGATTATTTTGTCTATCAAATCCAACAAACATTAAACATAGTACAATTTAGTCTCTAATAGTGATATGAATATAGTTGCTAAAGATCACGTATATGTTCGTAATTCGTTGGTGGCCATAGATTCACCGTTGGTCGAGCAATATGTAGTACTACTATTAATGATCACACATCACCGTTTGATGATGACAAATGCATTTGCACAAGAACTCGAGAAATTGACGATTTTTTACTATTGACCAATATTAATCTTTATTAATAAATCCTCTATCTCTATTGAATATTGTGAACGTAACTATATTATATTTAGTCTCAAATAGTTGGTTACATATTTAGTAATGATCATATGTTCGTTGTGGGTTGTGGCCATGCACGCAATCGAACGTGCATGACGATAGATAGATGCTAGCTGATGGAGCATTATGCATTGATATATTTATATAAAAAATAATGAGTTATACTAATGTTAGTCGATGAATACACAAAAATAAAATGATCAATTGGTATCCTATTCAATCTATATCAAAATTTATATAATGTTAATTAACGCATTCAATTTGTTCATATAGTTGAGAGAGACTTCCGATGACCTCAATAACCTACTTTTATCTCAACTAACCCATTATAAATCGTCGCTATTAATTAGGTCACAAACACTTCAAAAAAAAATTGACCTCAATTATTGGTATTTAGCTCCCAACTAATCCATCAAAAGATGGTTCCCCAGTAGTAACAAATAATACCTGATAATATTATTTAAACTCCCTTTTCATGCACACTATGAAATTATTCCCTTTTCATCACAGACTGTATTAGACAAGCAATGAATTCATTCATTCCTTTCCTTCTATCTTGTTCTTCTTTACTTTCCCTTTTCTTTCCAATGTGGACATATGCGTACACGTAAATGATAACTTAGAGAGAGGTGTAGAACTCAATATCATTATTTAATTTGATTATTGCACACTCAAAGCTTGTAGATTCTATTTCTATTATATAAAACTTAAAAATTCAAAATCTTTTGACAAACAGAAAGGCGAAAGCAATGGAACATATTTTTGTAGTCAAGAACAAGAAGAAATAAATGAAAAGTAGTGGAATTTGGTGGATACCTGAACCCAAAACACAAGTTTGGTGGGCCCTGTTAATGCGAGTGAAGGCCCACAATGTAAGAAAATACACTCATTCTTCTACCTTGCTTATTGTGGTGTTCCTTTTTTTTGTTTTTCAATTTTCATAAATGTCATATGTCTACATCTCATTAAATCCACGTTAAAATATACTCCCTCCGTCCCATTTAAGATGACCATCTTTCCTTTTTTGTTGGTCCCAATCAAGATGATCACTTTCCAATTTTGGAAATAACCTTCTTTCTCTTCTTTCCTCATTCAAATATTCAACTACTTTTTTCCTCTCTACTTTATTCCACCTAACAACGCTTCCTAAAATCTCGTGCTTCTCAAGAATGTGGCCATCTTGAGTGGGACGGAGGGAGTAATTTTACTTTTTTGGTTATGCATTACAAACTATATCTCTTCATGAATGTGGAAGCAGTACCAATCTAAGTTTGCAAGATTTTGGCTGGTAAAATAAATCTTGGGAAAATTCGAAATTAGTTTAATTTACAGTCATTTCTGTTTTTATGAGTTCACGTAAAAACACAAATGTAACTAGCTAGGACTAGGTAGATTAACATTTATAATGACCCTTTGCGATAAAAAAAAACAACAGTGTTTTAATTTGATCCCATTTTTTAGTGCATCGATCCCAAATAAAACATTTTTAGTCCCAAAACTTTGATATGAGATTTTTTGTGGCTTCTATTCTTTAAAAATATTATCACATAATTTCTAATCTGTAATGTAATATATATAGTTGGAAGAACGTTTGTAATAAAAAATTTAGACCAAAATGCCCTTCAACACCTAAGGTATTTTCATCAAATTGCTTTATTCTTTATCCCCTTTCCCCTCTCTTTTTATTTTTTAGATTAAATAATCATCATCCTATTTTATCTCTCATCTACATATCTCTTGAGCAATATGTATATATTTGTTTGGCTGAAGTATTGTACTAGTACGTAATTATTTTTTACATAATCATGAAGAGGATAAAATAGTAGTAATACATCCATCCAAATTAATAACCTAATATGGAGTAGTATTATTTTTCAAATTATTTAATCTGGAAAATAAGGAAGAGATATGAGAGAAGAGATCAAAGTAAAGAAATATGACAAAACTGAAGAGAAATTTGGTTTTAAAAAGTCTAAAAAAGGCAAGTCCTTCGAAAAAATATTTTTATACGGTATGTGTTAGTATATAATTATAAATCTAATAAAAAAAACTGTGTTGAACAATTCTAATAGTATTTGCTATGGAGTATTAGATTTTTGAATTTTGATAATGGACTTTTAAATTATCAGATTTTTGGTATTGAATTTCAAATTTTTATATACTACTCCCTCAGTCCCTTAAATTTTATCACATTTTTTTTATTTTCGTCCGTCCCATAAAATTTGTCACATTTCACTCTTTACTAGGGGTGTGCATTCGGGTTTCGTTTCAGTTTTTTGTCAAAACCGAACCAAAACCTAAAAACCGAATTTAGTTCAAAATCCAAACCGAACAGAACCCGAAAAACCGAAAAACCTAAACCGAAAAACCAAAAACCGAACTTAAAAAACCGAAAAACCCGAACAAAACCGAAAAAACCAAAAAACCCGAAAAAATAAATATAATATTAATATATATATATATATATATGTGTGTATTTTATTTTATTTTATATATACTAATAGAATATTTATATATAATATAAAATTAATAACACATATAATATATATAATTTGGTTATTCGGTTTTTCGGTTTTTTTCTTCGCCCGAACCGAAAAACCGAAATTTTTGTATTTTCAAAACCGAACCGAACCAAAAAACCGAATAACCGAACCGAATTTTAAAATTTCGGTTTGGTTCGGTTCGGATATTCGGTTTCCGGTTTTTTTGCTCACCCCTACTCTTTACCCTTTTTGGTAGTAGATCTCATATCTAACTAACTCATTTCAAATCACATTTTATTATAAAACTAATATAAAAGTATGACTCATTCTTCACTGACTTTTTCAACTCACTTTCCATTATATTTCTTAAAACTCGTGTCTGGTCAAAGTGTGACAAAATTTAAAGGACGGAGGGAGTAGTATTTCAGAATTTTCAAATTTCAAATTTTCGGATTCAGATTTTCAGACAATTCGGATTGGATTCATTTATCATAATTTTGGATTTCGGAATCGGATTAGATTGAGAAAAATCCGTTCAGAAATCAAAATGCTGACCCCTATGTCTTTGTCCATAGTTTGTGGTAAATAAAACTAGTAATAGTAGTTTTTAAATGACCAGATTTTAATTTCATATGTAAATTAAAGAATATATTTGAAAAATAGATTTTGATTTCATATATGAATTAAAGAATATATTTGAAAATTAGAGAATTTTCAGTTTAATTTAATTTTGCTAACAGGCCAGGTTGGATTTAAGTCAAATTTACATATATTGTCTTAGGAATATAATCAAATGCAAATTCTAAATACTGTACAAACTCCAAACTATTATCTAGACCGTTAAAAATGTCAATAGATTAGAAAATAATAGCAACAACAGAAAATATCAACACAGTGTCAATGGTTGACACCGTGTTGACATTGTGTTGATCTTGTGTTGATATTGTATTGATATTAAAATCTTGAAATTTTAGACTGTGTTGAAACTTTAAAGTTTATACAATATATGAGTTTTCATTTTATTACTACCTTATTTCCTGTGACTTTAGTAGAATCGAAATGAGCATATATAGAAAGAAAGAAAACATAATGCGTCACATAGGTGCATTGTAATAACAGGGCTAAAATTGGAAAAGCAATAAAAGAAAGAGAAACTTTGGTAGCAAGTAATCCATTGAGAAATGTGAATCATCATACATACATGATGTGTACTATACAGCAAAGCCAAAGCAATAGCCAAGAATCATTAACTTTAATTTGCTCAGTTCTGAGTCGCTTCTCTCACACACAAATCACCATCCTAATCCATGCACTCTTCAACCCTCTTCCACCCCATTTCCCTTTACTCACACTCTCTCCCACACACTATATATATATAGAAAATCAAATTCAAGTACAACCTGGCACAACACAAAGATCTCCTGCTCCATATATAAATATACACACCACGGAGACACAGAAAGTGAACCAAGAAAATATAGAGAGAGAAAGATGGAAGCAAATATCCAACACCCTACAACCACGACAGCTGCTGCTGCTGACGCCAGTTTCCAGAGATGGAACTCGCCGATTCCGTACCTCTTCGGCGGTCTAGCTCTTGTGATGGGAGTGGTGGCTCTGGCATTACTAGTTCTGGCTTGCTCTTATAAGAATTCATCGTCGTCGGAGGAGGAGTCCTCAAGCGAAAAGTCGGTGAAGGAGGCGCCGGCTTTGCAGCCGGAGATGGAGCCCAGAATAGTTGTCATCATGGCCGGAGAAACTAACCCCACCTACCTCGCTAAACCCATCGCCGCCTGGCCCCATGAACAAGTTTGAGGCCTTGCATTTCTTTCAACATGATTTTTTCAATTAGGTAATATTAGAGTTAATTTACATATGTAGGTTGATTGTTTGTTATTGTTCCTCGAAATGATCTAGTCAATAACATTTTCTTGTTTTGATAAATTTTGCAGCCGATTTTTTATTGCATTTTGCTTATAGTTTTACTTGATGATTCCATCATGTCCATGTCCTAGAAAATTCATTGTTGGTTTAAGCAAGTGGTTGTTTCGATTGTCCATTCCTAAAAAATTCATTGTTGGGTTTAAGCAAGTGGTTGTTTCCATACTACAAAAAAAATTCGCTATTTAGTGTGAGATAGAGCCGTAATTATAAAGCTTGTCACTAAAAAATTTTATTGGCGGATTTTCCGGTCACTACCTCCCAATGACGAAAACATAGGGTGGCTGCCATTGTAAGTTCGAATTAGTACGGATTAATCTGTCACTAATTAGGGACTGACACTTTTCCGTCACATATCACTCACTAGTTATTGAGGGATCTTCTGCCTCACTAATTCCATCACTAGTTAGCGGTTTTTTGTAGTGATCTATTAGGTGTTTTGTGTGTGCAGTGTGTATTCCGAGAGTGTGTGCAATGTATGTGTTTAGTAAGTGTGTATAATGTATGCAATTTCTTTAAATTAAAATTAAATTTTATATCAATTATACATTATATTACCAAACAAATGATTTTAAATTAAATTAGAATTTAATTCCATTTCATGTTTCAAATGGTGCACTGCAGAAACACAACATATCCCCATTTTGCACATATGCACGCTGCCAAATCTTAGAATAAAATTGATGTATAATCTTAGAATACATAAACAGAGTCATTTTTGTTTGGGTGGAATATCACAATCCAATCTGTAACAACGTTAAACAACACCACAGACAATGAGCAGATTTTCACAAGTGGTACCAAACTAGAGAATAGCTATGGCTGGTGAAAGGATGCTAGTCTTCTCTATATCCAAATCATTATGCCCATCTTCTACAAATAATAGGTTTATGAGTATACAAAACACAAAAGTTTCCCCCAGGCCCATCCACGTTAACTAAGATAAATAGCAGCTACCAGAAAATTTTTGTGGCTAAAGTTACGTAGAACCTACGTTCTTCAAAGCTATGACTTATATATATATGTATCTGGTACTTTGTGCTTGCTCCGGTCATAGTCGCGCTTCTCTACATGCCAAAATTGCACATTTGCACAAATTCCATTTGGTCTTTGTCCATAGATGCTTGTAAAGGTTCATGGCAATATCCAGCCATGGCTTCATGTCTCCACTGAAATGGATAATTTCCTCCATACTGATACTAGGATTGATCCTGAGTCCCTGCACGTGCCAAGCTTTGTCCAATGGCTTGGTTGTTGAGTAAAACGTAACAAGTCCAGCTGGTAGCGTCCCCATCTTCCATAATGAACGATCCTCATTCTGAAATTTATTAACCATATGAGTTAGTGACCAAATAATGGAAAAGTAAATTACCAACAACATATCTAGGTGCTGAAGTGTGTGTAGTGACTTACCAAATCCTGCCAATAATGATATTGCTCAGTGCATTTCTCCTGTCTCCAAGCATTGAGGTCAAAAATATACATGCCAAAAGCCCAAGCACATGCCCTAGGACTGAACTTCTGCTTGATGAGAGGATGGGAAAAGTTTAAATATTCAGAGAAACGTTGGAACGATCCAAAGCAAGTGCTAACAGCACCATTACCAAATCAATTGTCCACAAGGCAGTCAAATCCTTCTGAACTACAACATCATCATCCAGAAATAGAATCTTGTGCAGCTTCGGGTAGAGTTCAGGCAAGTAGAATCGAAGGTGATTGAGCATCGATAAATACTTAGGGTTTCTATACTTCATGTTGTTTACATCTGTAGAGGTGTTCTCAGCTCTGGTCTCAAAGTAATACTTCCTTAACCTAACAGATTGACGCTGCTTAAGCACATGTGCATATGAAGGATTTAAGAACTTGAAATCATCCCCTGCCTTGATCTCAATATGGGCAACCCCTTCCAATGGCCTCATCTTAAACCAAACCTTTGTAGCAGCATAATTCATTCTATCGGTAACAACATGTAATACATGTTTCCATGGCTCCTTTGCATTTTTAACAACAGAGTTTAGCACCACAGAGATTGCAATCACATTGTCAGAGAACAAAGCATAGTGGTATAGGTTAGGATCCTCAAGCTCAGGTCCCGGCTCATCATCCACATACTTTTCAGGATGAGCAATTCTCCCCTCCATAAGCCGCATTGCTAAACAATGCAAACTCTTGGGAGTTGATTTTGCCGTGATAACGCTAGCAAAGACCTCATTTTTCTTGGCCTTTAACAGCAACTCATTCACAGCAAATATCATATCCTTCAATTTCTGAATCTTTAACTGATTGTCGTATGATTCCTTGTTCTCAGCTATCATAAGCCTAGCAATCTTAACTTTATCTTTGACCTCCTTCCCGAACTGCCTCAAGACATCCTCATCAACCGGACCATCAGATTCAAACAGTGCAGCGCGATAAGCTGGCTTCAATTGGAGGTCAGAGAAATTCTGAGCCAAATCATCAAACATCTTAAGCTGCTTGGATATCTCAAGCTTGAGTTTTCTGGCGTAGGTAGCATATGCATTTACTAATGCAACATGATTGTTTGCCTGGTTATATATCAAATCTAACCTAGTCTTCACCGGATCTGACTGCCACGCCAGAAAACTTCGTCTTACATGTGCATTCCCTGTAACATCCACAACCTGCTCACAACAATTTTTAGCAAAGAAACATCTGATTTAGGTTCAATATCAACTAAAGAGGAATCATGTCCAACAAACTAATTGAGCGTGATATAAGTTCATCATATGCATTAAATATTTAAATGTGACCAGAGAATACTCCAAAGTAATGGAGTAGCATATTGACATAAGTTGCATAGCAATTAATCACGAATCATTGAGGTCAAAATGTAGGAAATCAAGCACTAAATACTGAAAAAAACGAGTGTGACATGAATTGTGAGAGCTAACCGAATCGTTGTGCGATGGGTGAGATGTGAGGAGGACGGAGAGAGTAGCTAGGAAAAGAAGCGTGAGCATGGCAGAAACGAAGATCCGGTAGCTGAAAAAGCTGCGGAGGAGGGATCCGCTGCCCGATCCGACACGACTGCCCCGGACCGCCACAAGAATTACCACGCGAATCCGGCCAATCTCCAACTCGGTCGTTGCTTATTGAAACGGTAGACTAGTTCTTAGTGGTGGATTGGAATGTGAGCTCGGATATAGATACACGCGAATCTATGTTCTGTGTGCTGTTGTGTGTGAGTGTGTGTGAAAGATGATGAAATCAACGATGAGTTCTCCTCATGCACACAAGATTTCGGTCGACAACATAAATCTTCCTAACTCCCTTCTCATGCATGCAGTCGTCACTGTCAAGTCAGCATGGATATTTTGGAAGAGTTAGTTAGGGAGTTAGTTAGGAAATGAGTTAGTTATAGAGTTAGTTAGAAGATATTTTGCTTGACATCTTAGCTCAATCTTTTGTATAAATAGAGTAGCCTTCTCTCTTGTATCTCTCGATGAATCATTCAATAGAAATGATTTCGTTCTCTTTGGATCATATGGATCCACATTCTACATTTTCTACATGCTATCAGAGCGGGCCCAAGTCGATGATGAATTTTATCTCTTTATCTTTCTCTTGCCTACCCACGTGATGGAAGTATGATGTGTCATTCCGGCCCATACGTGAGGGGGCGTGTTCAAATTCTTAATATCTTGTCCCACATCGACTTGGTAACAATCCTAGCTCACCTATAAAAGTATGGATAACCTTCCCCCTTATAAGGTCTTTTAAGGGGTGAGTGGCTCATTTCTAATATGGTATCACTCTTTACTCTGTCCTCTATGTGCCTACCTTCTCTTTCAACCTCATTTCTGTGAGCTCATTAACTTCATCTCTGCCATGCACTGTCATTTTCACTCATTATTCCATTGAAATTCAGGCAACTTCTCAGGATTCCAATCATGTGGAAGGTTCTATCATTCCTTCTTCATTTACTTCATCTACTGATATTTCTTATGCTAATTCAGTCACTAGCATAGATATTTGGCATAAGAGGTTAGGACATGTATCATTTGGGAACCTAAAAACCATGTCTGATATTCTCAAATTTCCTAATAAATCTCATTCATTGTGTGACATTTGTCCTCTTGCCAAACAAAAACACATTTCTTTCTCTAAATCTGATTCTAATGCCACCAAATGTTTTGATCTCATCCACTGTGATGTCTGGGGACCCTTCAACCCCTCCATTACCCAGGGATACAAATATTTCCTCACTATAGTAGATAATTGCTCCAGATTTGTCTGAGCTTTCTTCTCCAGATTTGTCTGGACTTTCTAAATGCACAACAAGTCTGATGTTGGAGCTATTCTTCCACAATTCTTCAACACAGTTCTTACCCAATTTTCCACAAAGATAAAAGCCATTCGTTGTGACAATGCTCCAGAACTAAACATTCTTTCATTGTTCTCATCTTTTGGAACCATCATCTAACACTCTTGTATTGAAACTCCCCAGCAAAATGCCCGGGTAGAAAGAAAACATCAGCATCTCTTGAATGTTGCTAGGAGTCTGTTATTCTAATCTTTTCTTCCTATTCATTTTTGGGGGGATTGCATACTTACAGCCTCTTATCTCATAAATAGAGTCCCATTATCTATTTTACCACATTATATGACCCATTTTCAAGTCCTCTTTCAAAAACCCCCCATCTTACTCACACTTGAAAGTGATTGGTCGTCTCTGTTATGCTTCTACTCTAGAACGGGCCAGGAACAAATTTTCACCCGGAGCCATTAGGTGTGCTCTACTGGGATATCCCTCTGACTACAAAGGGTATAAACTCATTGATTTGGATTCTATGCAAGAAATCATCACAAGAAATGTCACATTTCATGAGGATATTTTTCCATTCTCTCATCTGTCTCCTTCTGACTTTCCTACTTCTGCTCCACCTCCAAATATTCCTAACCATCCCCACACACTCCCTCCAGTTCAAACACTAACATCACCACTCCCACTCCAAACAAAGCTATCACTTCCAGCCATGGCAGAATAATAAAACCCACATCTTATCTCACAGACTTCATCTGCAACTCTGTTGCATCAGCCACTCCATACCCAATCTCTTCTTACTTTAACCTATCCAAACTATCCCCTGAGTATCTAAAATATGTAATACTCATGTCTGCCATACATGAACCTACCACTTACAAACAAGCCTCCCAATATGAAGAGTGGCAGCATGCAATGCAAGATGAACTGGTAGCTTTCTCTATAACAGATACTTGGTATGTTACAGTTCTTCCACCTAGCAAGATTCCCATTGATTGTAAATGGGTTTATAAAGTGAAGTTCAATCCAGATGGAACAGTAGAAAGATATAAAGCAAGGCTAGTTGCTAAAGGATTCACTCAGCATGAAGGAGGGGATTTTCCAGACACATTTTCTCCAGTAGCCAAACTCACTACTGTGTAGATGCTTCTTGCTCTAGCAGCTATTCAAGGCTAGTGATTTGAAAGAAGATATTTATATGACATTGCCTCCAGGGTATGAAGTTGATTGGCAGTCTGTTGAAGGGGCAAACTCAGAATCGACTCTTGTGTGTAAGCTAAAGAAATCTCTCTATGGCTTAAAACAAGCATCAAGGCAATGGTACTTAAAGCTATCTGAAGTGCTGAAAGGCTTTGGTTTGCAACAGTCTGCCTCTGATCATTCTTTCTTCTTAAAAAACAACAATAGTGGCTTCTTTGGAATAGTGGTATATGTTGATGATATTCTAGTTGCCACCACTCATCCAGAGATAACTGAGGATTTCAAAACATTCCTATCGCAATACCTCAAATTCAAGGACCTTGAGCTCCTAAGTATTTTCTGGGATTAGAAATTGCAAGAAACAATAAAGGAGTGTTAGTCTCCTAAAGAAAATACACAATGGATTTGTTGAGAGACACATGGATGCTTGGCTGTAAACCTTCTACTGTACCCATGGATCCTCTAAAAAGGTTAAGATTGGATTCAGGAACACCTTTGAAGGATGCTTCAAAATATAGAATACTTATTGGAATATTACTCTTCTCTACATTACTAGACCAGATGTTACATTTACATTACTGGCTATTGTTTATTTCTTGGTTCTTCAATGATTTCATGGAAAGCAAAGAAGCAAAACACCATTGCTCGTTCATCAGCAGAAGCTGAGTACAGAGCCATGGCTCAAGCAACGTGTGAGGTAGTGTGGGCAAGATCCAGTTTTCCACAAGAGAACTTAACACATCGAGATTGATTGTCACACAGTGAGAGAAAAATATTTGGAGAGTGTGATAAAGCCGTTGCACATCAGAAATAATCTGCAGTTAGCAGATATTTTCACTAAACCCTTGGGAGCATTGGCTTTTCGTTCTATATTGAGCAAGATGAATTTTGAGAGTTTATACAATTCATCTTGAAGGGACATGTGAAAGATGATGAAATCAACGATGAGTTCTCCTCATGCACACAAGATTTCGGTCGACAACATAAATCTTCCTAACTCCCTTCTCATGCATGCAGCGTCACTGCCAAGTCAGCATGGATATTTTGGAAGAGTTAGTTAGGGAGTTAGTTAGGAAATGAGTTAGTTATAGAGTTAGTTAAGGAGATATTTTGCTTGACATCTTAGCTCAATCTTTTGTATAAATAGAGTAGCCTTCTCTCTTGTATCTCTCCGATGAATCATTCAATATAAATGATTTCGTTCTCTTTGGATCATATGAATCCACATTCTACATTTTCTACAGTGTGAGTGTGCGTGTGAGCCGTGAGGGGGAGAGAGAGAGAGTTGAGGAGTAAAAATCTGTGAGTTAGCTGTGAGGAGTTGAAGAAGTTTGGTGATGAAGCCGCGAATTTTTGATGTTTGTAAGTGCAGGAAATAAATGAAGATCAACCCAGAGATTTTACGTGGTTCGATTTACTGAGGTAAATCTACGTCCACGGGGAGAAATGGGGGTAGGTTTGTATTGCTTGATCTGTTTTCTACAGCTTACAAATACAAACTTGCTATATGGTGTTTTATCTCTAGAGAGCTTAGCTTTTTTTCTACCAGATCTAAGTCTTATTTATATATTGAACTGAGATCGTGGCTTGCATCACCACCTTAAGTCGTGGAGGTCACGGAGGTCATGAGATCCTGCATGGCCACTAACTAGGCGGTGGCTTACATCATCAGTAATTATGTCGTGGATGTCGTGGATGTCGTGGAGGCTGCATGGGTCCACCACTAGATAGATCGTGTCTCCCAGTTCGGTATTGCCGAGCAGCTTTTGCCGATGCTGAAACCGAACTGTTGAACTATTGCCGAGCAGCTTTTGCCGATCTGAGAGTAGAGCTTGATGCCGACCTGAGGGCAGAGCTTGATTGGTTGGCTTTTACCGAGCTGTAGGCTGAGGCCGAACTCTTTGGTCATGCCGAACTGATACTCTTTCTTGGGCTTTGTGCTGGCTTGTTTAGTACGTACTCCATCACTACCCCCCCCCCGAAAAGCGAAGTGAATCACTTCGGCATTCTGGATAAAGGTACGGGGTAAGTTGATGTTTGTCCTTGGTCTGATGAAATAAACATCTTTGTCCGGACTTGGCTTGTCGGTCTGATGAAATAAACATCTTTGACCGGACTCGTCTTTGGTCTGTGTTCTAATTTGGCGATTTTTGTCGCCGGGATCGAACTTTCCCTTGTCCTAATTTCGGGATCGGACTTTCCCTTGTCCTAATTTGGGGATCGGACTTTCCCTTGTCCTAATTCGGGGATCGGACTTTCCCTTGTCCTAATTCGGCGAGTTTTATCGCGTGGATCGGACTTTTCCTAGTCGTAATTCAGGCAAGTTTTATCGCGAGAATCAGACTTTTGTTGCAGTTCGTTTCAGACGAAGTGCTTGTTTAAGCTGAATTGTGGTCTTGTATCCTCTTTAGAAGCTTTGACGCACAATCGTGGGCTTGTTGCAGCTCGTTTCAGACGAACTGCTTGTTTAAGCTGAATTGTGGTCTTGTATCTTCTGTAGAAGCTTTGGCTCACAATTGTTTAGCTTGTATATGTTCTAAGAAGGGGATCAGCCTTAGAAGAACAAGATACCTCAGTAACATTTGTAAGAGACGACACGCACAGAGACAGACAAAACACACAAACAAAACGCACAGAGACAAATAAAGACCAAGTAAACCGAATAAAGCACATTGAGCAAACAGGACTCAAGACTGACTGACCGGACTGTCTCTTACAAATGGAACTTTTTGAGGTTGGAAATGTGCCATGTTCGGGGTACCTGTTCTCCTGACATGTGAGCCAATTTGTAAGACCCTTTGCCGAGGACTTCTGATACCCGATACGGACCTTCCCATGTGGGTTCGAGCTTGCCCAGCTTTTCTGCTCGGCTTACTTCGTTGTTTCTCAGGACGAGATCTCCCACTTGAAATTGCAGCTTCTTCACCCTTTGGTTGTAATACCGGGCTACTTGCTCCTTGTACTTGGCTGCTTTTATGCATGCCAATTCTCTTCTTTCTTCGGCAAGATCTAGCTCGGCTCTCAGTCCGTCGTCATTCATTTCTGCTGAGAAATTTAGAGTTCGGGGACTGGGCATGCCGATCTCCACCGGAATTACGGCTTCAGTGCCGTACACAAGACTGTACGGAGTTTCACCGTTGGAGGTTGTGGGTGTAGTTCGGTAGGACCATAGGACTTGAGGGAGATTTTCTACCCATTGTCCTTTGGCTTGTTCTAACCGAGCTTTTAACCCTTTCACCAGGATACGATTTGTTACCTCCGTTTGTCCGTTCGCTTGTGGATGAGAGACCGAAGTGAACCGCTGTTGAATATTCAGCTCTTGGCACCAATTCTTGAATGTCTTGTCAGTGAACTGAGTCCCGTTATCCGAGATGAGGATGTGGGGTATGCCAAATCGGCACACTATGTTCTTCCAGACGAAATCCAACGCCTTCGAGCTCGTTATCGTAGCTAATGGTTCAGCTTCCACCCACTTTGTAAAGTAGTCCACGGCAACGATTAGGAATTTCATTTGCCGAGGAGCTTGAGGAAGTGGTCCCACTATGTCTATGCCCCATTGCATGAAAGGCCAAGGGCTTTGCATAGTGGATAGATCGGTCTGCGGCATCCTTGGGATATTTGCATGGATTTGGCACTTCGGGCATGTCTTGACGAGCTGCACTGCTTCTTGTACCAAGGTTGGCCAATAATATCCCCATCTTAGAACTTTTTTAGCTAAAGCTCTAGCTCCGATGTGGCTGCCGCACGATCCTTCATGAACTTCTCTGAGGATGTAGTCCGTCTCTTCTGGTCCCACGCACCGCAATAACGGCTGGAGGTAAGACTTTCTAAAGAGGACTCCTTCATGAAGTTCGTACCGAAGTGCTCGGCACGTGATCTTCCGAGCTTCTCTCTTATCTTCGGGCAATTGTCCTTGATCCAGATACTGCAAGATCGGCGCCATCCAGTTCGGCGAGCTGGATATTGAATGTACCTCGGCTTCATCAATGCTTCGATGCATTAATTCTTCCGCCTTTGAGTTCGGATCTGAGGCCAACTTACTTAAAGTATCTGCTCGGCTATTTTTCGCTCTGGGAACGCGGATTATCCGAAAATAGGAGAAACTTCGGCTGATGCTTTGCGCTTTGTCCAAATACTTCTTCATTCTCTCGTCACGGGCTTCACTGGTACCCAACATGTGATTTACTATGACTTGTGAATCACAATGGACTTTGAGAGATTTGACGAGCAGACTTTGCGCTAACTGAAGTCCGGCAAGGAGGGCTTCGTACTCGGCTTCATTATTAGTAGTGGGGAATAGGAACCGAAGTGAGTAGGTTACCTCGTGTCTGTCGGGAGCGACGAGTAAAATACCAGCTCCACTTCCCATCTTGTTTGAAGCTCCATCTACGAATCCGCTCCAGCAGTCTGGCGGCTCTACTTCGGATTCCAAGGGCTGTGCTAGTTCGGCATTGGCAGACTTTTTCTGTTCGGCAATGACAGGGATTGCTTGATCGAACTTGGCCTCTGCAAGAAAATCTGCCAAGGCTTGTCCCTTGATGGCTTTCCGAGGTAGGTACTCGATTGAGTGTTCTCCCAGCTCTATGGCCCATTTGGCGATTCTGCCTGATGCTTCTGGCTTGGTCAAAACTTGCCGAAGAGGCAGATCGGTTAAGACGCATACCTTGTGAGCATAGAAGTATGGCCGCAGTCTCCTTGCTGCATTTACTAACGCCAGAGCAATTTTTTCCAGAGGTTGATACCTTGTTTCTGGACCTCTTAATGCTCGGCTTGTAAAGTAGATGGGAAGCTGCTTTAGGCCTTCTTCTCGTACAAGCACCGCGCTGATGGTTTGATCTGATGCCGCTAAGTATAAGAATATTACTTCGGCTTCGGTTGGAGCAGAGAGAATAGGAAGCTCGGCTAGATAACTTTTGAGCTCGTCAAAGGCCTTTTTCTGCTCGGCTCCCCACTCGAACTTTGGTGCCTTTTTCAACACCTTGAAGAATGGCAGTTGCTTTTCGGCTGCTTGGGAAAGGAATCGATTCAGTGCGGCTAGACATCCGGTTAGCCTTTGCACGTCATGTATGGACTTCGGCATTGCCATGTGCTGAACGACTTGAACTTTTGAGGGATTTGCCTTGAGTCCGTCCTTTGAAACCCAACAACCCAGAAACTTTCCCGAATCTACCAAAAAGGTACATTTTTGGGGGTTGAGTTTGAGGTTGGCTTTTCGGAGCACGTTGAGAGTGGATTTGAGGTTGTCTTCGTACTCCGAAGTGCTTTTGCTTTTGACAACTATGTCGTCGACATACACTTCAACTTGTTTCCCGATTAGGTGCCGAAAAAGCTTGTCTACCATCCTTTGATAAGTGGCTCCGGCATTCTTTAAACCGAATGGCATCTTTTTATAGGCGAAAATGCCGAAATCGGTGATGAAAGCTGTTTTCGGAGCGTCACTCTCATCCATCAACACTTGGTGATATCCTTTGTATAAATCAAGGAAACAGAAAATTTCGAAGCCGATCAAAGCTTCTACTTTTTTATCTATATTCGGAAGGGGATAGCAATCTTTTGGACAGTGCTTGTTTAGATCGGTAAAATCTATGCACATCCGCCATCCTCCTCCTTTTTTCTTGATCATCACAGGATTGGCCACCCAAGAAGGATATTTCACCTCGAATAGTACATCCGCTTTTAGTAATTGGCGGACTTCGTCATGGATGATTTGGCTTCTTTCTGCCGCAAAGAGTCTTTGCTTCTGTTTTACTGGCCGGATTGAAGGATCAATATTTAACCGATGAGTGATTACCTCGGGGGGCACTCCGGTCATGTCCAACGGAGACCATGCAAAGACATCTTTGTACTCCTTGAGGAGCTGAATGGTCTTTTCCCGGAGTAGAGGTGTTCCTGCGAAGCCGACGTTGACCGTTCTGGATGGATCATCTTCGTATAACTGAACGGTCATTGAGTTCGGCTCTGAAGTGACTTCGGTCATCTCGCTTGCCTCCGACTCCAGTTGCTGTGATTGCTATGCTTGATGGTGCCGAACTGATTGCTCGGCACTTTTAAGCGCAATCTGCAGACATTCTTTTGCTCTCTTTTGATCACCTCGGATGACCGCTATCCCACCTTTAGTGGGGATCTTGATGGTGAGGTGATAAGTAGAGCAAACGGCCCGAACTGTGTTGAGCCAGTCTCTCCCCAGGATGATGTTGTACGGGGACCGAGCTTTCACCACAAAGAACTCGATCATCGTACTGGAGCTTGTAGGCGCTTTTCCCACCGTGATCGGAAGGCTGATAATACCTTCAGGGCGGGTGTCTTCCTGGGCGAAACTTTTCAGAGGAATTGGAGCCGGACTGAGCCGAGCTGGATCCAATTCCATTTTATCGAAACATTCTTTAAAAAGAACGCTGACGGACGCTCCTGTATCCACAAATACTCTGTGGATCAGTTTGTTTGCCACTCCGGCTTGAATGACAATAGCGTCTTGGTGAGGAGAGATGGCTGGGACGGGATCGGCATCTGAAAATGTAATCACTTCGTCTTTCTTCAGCCTTTTATGTGTTGGTTCCTCTTGATTGGAACCTCTGCGTTCTGCTTTTAGGGACGACTTAGTCTTCCCGGCTGGGAGAGCATCAATAGTCAGGATTACTCCATCGTATTGCGGCTCGTCGTCGTCTTCGGGATCCTCATGCCTTTTCGGATCCTGAGGATTGCAGTTCGCACTTCTCTGCCTTTTGTTCTTTTTCGGCTGCTTGCTTTGGTATTTTTTTAACGTTCCTGTTTTCACAAGAACATCAATACCTGCAGCCAAATCTCGGCACTCCTCGGTATCGTGACCGTGGGTTTGATGGAAGGAGCAATATTGATCCTGAAGTCGCCGTGCGGCTGATTTCGTTATCCGCTTTGGTTTTTCGAACATATCGGAATGTAGTTCGAAAATTTCCGCTCTTGACTTGTTTAATGGTACGAACTGAGCGGGCGGCTTCTCAGGATTGAGACGTGGCCCCAATCTGCCTTGTACCGGTGCCCTTTGAATTCTTTCAAAAGGAGTTCGGCGAGGAAGCACCTGGTCGCTTTGATCGGGCTTCCTTTTGTCTCCTTGGGATGAGCTGTCTAACGACCGTTTTCGACGGTCTGCCTCATCCGCACGAGAAAACTGGTCCGCAATGTCCCACATTTCTTGAGCTGTTTGCGGACCGCACTCCACGAGCTTTCTGTAGAGAGCTCCGGGCAGGATTCCATTTTGGAATGCCGAGATGACAAGTAGATCATTGAGATTATCTACTTGTAGGCATTCCTTATGGAATCTCGTCAGGAAGTCGCTGATCTTTTCGTCACGACCTTGACGTATAGAAAGCAGCTGAGCCGAAGTGATTCGAGCTTCTGCTTTCTGAAAGAACCTCCTGTGGAAAGCATCCATGAGATCTCGGTAGGATCTGATGCTGCCTTGAGGAAGGCTGTCGAACCACCTTCTGGCGTTCCCGATGAGCAGCTCGGGGAACAGCTTGCACATGTGGACCTCATTGAGACCCTGGTTCGCCATATTATATTGATAGCGTCCCAAGAAGTCATGAGGATCCTCTAGCCCGTCATAAGTCATTGACGGTGTCCGGTAGTTTCGCGGCAAAGGAGTTCGGGTGATGTCGTCCGAGAACGGAGTCTTTAATGCTCCGTACATGGCGAACCCGACATCTCTTCGGTACGGAGGAGATGGAGTTCTCCTGTGGTTCCGGTACCGAGGAGGAACATGTCGGGGTTGAGGATTCTTTCTCCTGGAAGACACGTCACTACTGCGGTAGTGACTTTCATGTCTGGATGAGGAGGGAGAATCCGCCGTTGTCTTCTCCGACTGTTGGCTCTTCTGCAGGAAGGTTAAGAACTCCTCCTGCTTCTCGGCCAAGAACAGCTTGACAGCCTCGTTCAAATCAGGCTGCTGGGAAGACTCGGTGTGTGGACCTTTTGAGCGGCTTGCTCCTTCTCCGTGAGAACTGGAAGTAGATTTTTCACGAGGCTGCTTTCCAGGCCTATGGGCTGCTGGATTAGCTCCCTCATGGTTATCACGGACGGAGGCACGGGTGTTATGTGATCTGGTATGCATTTTTTTGGTAGAAGAGGATCAAAAAACTCGCTTTATCACAAATTTGGTTCTCTGTTTCCCACAGACGGCGCCAGTGATGAAGCCGCGAATTTTTGATGTTTGTAAGTGCAGGAAATAAATGAAGATCAACCCAGAGATTTTACGTGGTTCGATTTACTGAGGTAAATCTACGTCCACGGGGAGAAATGGGGGTAGGTTTGTATTGCTTGATCTGTTTTCTACAGCTTACAAATACAAACTTGCTATATGGTGTTTTATCTCTAGAGAGCTTAGCTTTTTTTCTACCAGATCTAAGTCTTATTTATATATTGAACTGAGATCGTGGCTTGCATCACCACCTTAAGTCGTGGAGGTCACGGAGGTCATGAGATCCTGCATGGCCACTAACTAGGCGGTGGCTTACATCATCAGTAATTATGTCGTGGATGTCGTGGATGTCGTGGAGGCTGCATGGGTCCACCACTAGATAGATCGTGTCTCCCAGTTCGGTATTGCCGAGCAGCTTTTGCCGATGCTGAAACCGAACTGTTGAACTATTGCCGAGCAGCTTTTGCCGATCTGAGAGTAGAGCTTGATGCCGACCTGAGGGCAGAGCTTGATTGGTTGGCTTTTACCGAGCTGTAGGCTGAGGCCGAACTCTTTGGTCATGCCGAACTGATACTCTTTCTTGGGCTTTGTGCTGGCTTGTTTAGTACGTACTCCATCATTTGGCGTCGGTGATTACTTTACTGTATTCGATTAATATATCACACTTTCATCGTCTTACGTTTTTTTCCCTCTTCGTCTTCGGTTTCACATCTAAATGAGTTGCTATTAAAATACGGAACTGTAATCACAACTTAACTAAATTCAATTAAGATTCATCAAACTTCAGTTAGAATAGTTCATTCTTAATTAGAAGAATAAAGATAAATTAACAAAAATTATATATACAAATTAAGAATGAACTATTCTTTTGAATTAGTAAGTAAATGGATAATACGCAAAAATTATATATAATTTTTTTGAATTATATATAGCTATAATGGAATCACAACTTACTATTCTTTTGAATTAGTAAGTAAATGGATAATAGTTATATAATTTTCGCATTATATAGTTTGCCTAGTTATATATTTTATTCCATTTACTTGTCGTTCTCATTTTATTCCATTACTTGCAATCGTATCTTATTTAGGGTGTAATTATTTCTAATACTTATATTGCACTCAAACAATCTTAAAATAATTTCTTATAGAAATTTATGATTTAAAAAATATATTTTGATGCAAATAATTACGATTGTTTAAATTTAAAATTTATTTAATTAGAATTTAAAAATTAAATATATATGCATGTAGTCATTTTAATAATTTAGAATTTTAAAAATTATTTAACAATAAAATATTTGGATGTAAATGACTATGATGATTTTGTTCGATGATAACACTAAGAAACTAATAAACAATTAGAAATGAATGACTATAATTATTTTGTTTGGTGATAACACTAAGAAATTAAGTATATATAAATATATATATATATATATATATATATATAGCAATGTTTATAATTTATAATTTTAAAATTATTTAACAATAAAATAAATCGATGTTAATGACTATGATTAAATTGTTAGATAATAAGACTAAGAAATTAAGTATACATCCATATAGTCGTTTTTTAACTTTGAATTTTAAGAATTATTTAATAATAAAAAATTAGATTTGAAATACTAATATTATTTCTTTGGATGATAAGAATAAAAAATTAAGTACTATATATGATGTAGTTGTTTTTATAACTCAAAATTTAAAAGTTATTTAAAATAAAATAATTAGACGTGAATGACTATGATTACTTTATTTGATAATAACACTAAAAATTAAATATATATGCATAGGGTCTAATTGTCGTTTATAACTTGAAATTTTAAAATAACTCATATTTTACAACAAAACAATATGATGTGAGTGATTATGCTATTTCATTTGATAATCACACTAAGAATGAAGTATATATGCATGTATCATTTTTATAAGTTAAAATTTTAAAAATTATTTAATAATAAAATAATTAGATATGGATGACGGATAATTTCATTTGATGATAACACTAAGAAATTAAGTATATTACATATAGTCATTTTTGTAACTTAGAATTTTAAGAATGATTTAATAATAAAATAATTTGATGTGAAATACTATTATTTCTTTGGATGATACTAACACTAAGAAATTTAGTATATATGCATGTAGACATTTTTTATAATTTATGAATTTAAAAATTATTGATAATAAAATAATTGGATGCGAAACACTGTGGTTATTTCATTGGATGATACCACTAAAAAATTAAGTATATATGCATGTCAGCGTTTTTATAACTTAAAATTTTAAAAATGATCTAATAATAAAATAATTAGTTGCAAACTATTTTATTATTTCATTGGGTGATAACACTAAGTAAGTATAATCATGTAGTCAGTTTTATAACTTGAAATTTAAAAATTATTTAATAATAATAATTCGATGTGAATTACTATGATTATTTCGTTTGATGGTAATTGGTAACATATACTCCATAATTAAATATATATGCATGTAGTTATTTTTATAATTTAAAAAAATAAAAATTATTTGATAATATAATATTTGGATGAGAAATGACTGACTATGATTACATTGTTGAATTATAAAAATAAGAAAATAGATCTACTATAACTTAAAATTTTAAGAATTATTTAATAAAATAATTAGATGCGAAATACTATATGAAGTAATTATTTGGATGATAAGACTAAGAAATTAAATATATATGATATAATCATTTTTTATAATTAGAAGAAATTATGCAACTAGTATATGTTATCTACCGAATTGATTACATAGATGTAGTAAATCATTTCCTAAATGTATAAATGTTGATTATGGAAAACTTAAACTTTCCTAAATGTTGATAGAAGGGTAATCATGTAATGCATTAAATTAATTAATCGTCATTAATTACAATGTAGAATACCTAAAATATCAAATTTTGTACATACAATTTTTGTTAATTTGTCACTTACTCTAATTAGAATTACAACTAGAATTTAATCAGTACGGATGTATAATTATACCTATACATAATAGACCTACATGTACCGTGCCCAACTCGAATTCATTTATCACATACTTATTTTGTTTCATATTAATAGAATCATCTGGAAAGTTCCAAATTAATTGAGTTATTTTTATTTTTAGCAAAAAGAAACTTTAATCTCTCTTTCATCTATCTTATTTTATTCTCTTTTATTTTATTCATCATCCACTTAACACGTTATTCTTAATCTTCGTGCTGAAAAGAAATGTCCCAATTAATAAGCAACGGAATGAGACTTAGTGGAGTAGAAAATAGCAATACTCCCTAAATACTATTCCTTCCGTCCCAACTAAGTTGAATCGTATTCATTTTTGGGATGTCCCAACTAAGTTGAGTCATTTCCTTTTTTTTTACAAAAAATAAAATATCAAATCACTCTTACTTTATTTCATCATCTACTGTACCCTCTCTTTATCTTTTCCACTTTAATCTTCCCTCCTACTTTTCAACACAATTTCTTAATTTTTGTGTCCAAAAATTTTGAATCAACTTAGTTGAGACGAAGGAGTACTACTATTAATAAGCTGCAAGAATGGTTATGATAGTCTACTCTCCCCGTTTCACAAAAGTATGCATAAAAATGTTTCATCAACCAATTTTGGTGTATTGTTTTTTATATTTTATTTTTTAATTTTATTTTTTATGAAAATGAATAAATAAAATAAAATTGTTTTACATACTTACTTCATTAGATTTTAGATTAATTAATATATTCTTCACTTTTTCTCATAATGTAAAAATTGTTTACGAAGACTCTTCACTTGCTCTACCAATGTTACTCCATTAAATATTCTGTATCATTTTTATCCAGTGTCATATTTTTATTTTTATATTACTAGCTTAAGTTTATATTCCAGTTTTATTAATTAAATGCATTAAAGAGGTTACAAGTTAACTTTTCAAGCTAGCGTTTAACATGATTAGCCATTAAGCTGGCTTGGAACCCAAACATTTAAGATTGGGTTCAAATTTTATAAAGTTGGCAATTGAGACTAGATATAATATTATAACTATTTCACATCGGTTCACATAGCCTGTATAATTCTAATGGATCACTCCTCCTATCACCAATTGATTTTACGATGGAAACCATGGATTTCTATCATGGTATCAGAGCGTTCGCCGATTGTGGGTCAAATTTAACTGACCCAGCAGAATATCTGGGTTGAAACCGAAAAAATGACTGACCCAGCAGTATATTTGGGCTAAAAGATTGGGCCACTGGTCCAACCAATCGAAAAAAAATTGGATCAATTGTCCAATCGATCAGGAAAAAAAAAGTTCAATCCCTCCAAGTTCACCTTGAAGGGTTTGAGGAAGGGTGTTGGCAATTGAAACTAGATATAAACTACAACTATCCCACATCAATGTTCACATAATCCTGAAACCATTATATAATTCTAATGAGTCACTCCTCCTATCAACAATTGATTTTAGGATGGAATTCATGGATTTCAATAATATAACTTAGGTAAAATTTCAACTCAATTAGTGTGAAACTCAAAATCTAATGGACTAACCAGATTGATATCAGTTTTGATGTTCCAATATTTTGGAAATGAAAATATACTAAATTTAAAAAAATGCTGTCTCACATGAGTTTCAATCGAGATCTTGGAAAACAAATTGGAAATCCTCCATAAGTAGACCTCACACATCCAATGAATCAATGACCTTAATACAATCAATTAATTTTGCAAAATACAATTAGAAATAACACCAAAATTCGAATTTACATTCAGTTATAAATAATGGAAAAAGTATCACAAAGATAAAATTGTCCGACACAGTGCTAAAAAATGCTTCAAAGCCTAGATGATATATAGCTACCCAGTAATCCATGACAAAAATATCTATATGTACATCTCATTCCACACAGCTGAATGTATGTACCAACAATTGAGATCATAGCATGTACTCCATAAACTAACAAAGTTTTCACAAAACTTATGCAAGAGATATTACCTCCTACCAATGAACAAAACCTATCAACCTCACATCATGGAACAACAACTATATCTAATTAGGTAAATAACTATTTACATTAACCAGACATCCCTTCCCTCCCACCCATCCCCAGTGGACTGTAATAAACCACATGCAGGACGAAGAAGCATGGTGTGGATCGATCTACAAGTTCCCAATGGTAGTTACAAAGGGGACCAGCCTTCTGTAGTCCCTCCGTCGACCAAGAGCACAACTATCAAGGACTCGCCCTAGCATCAAACGGGTATTTTGCAGTGTTAATTCTTTTTGTGATGTACTAGATTCAATGGCATTAGCTTGCCCGGACGGAGTCAAGCCTGTCCCAAATCCGAGCCCCCCGGCAAACTGCAAAGGCCCACTTCGAGCTTTGAAAGATGTCTGAGGGACGAGGATCTTCTCATCCATTCCCATAAATCCATTCTCGAAAGAACCCAGATCATGTGGATGGGACCCTGGTATAGAGCTACAGCTTTGTAAGAGTGCTTCGAGAACACTGAGAGCTTCCCAGCACAGAGTACTCTCGACCAGCTGGGATACAATCGCATACATGTGAGGACTCTGTGCAGCATCTACAGGAGTATGTTGGAGTAGTGCCTTCAGCATAAGAAGTATTACACGTTGATACTCGACTGGCCCTTTCTCTAGCAGCCGGAGAAGATGCCCAAAAGCCAGAGCAGAGTGTTTGGGAAACCACTCATTGCACAGTAATGGTGAGACACAAGCAAGAAGATTTTCTATACCCTTAATCTCTCCTGAGGCATAAGCCATGAACACAGTTGCTAACTCATCCAATGATTTGGCCCGGCACCATATTGCAATGTTGGTTGCAACAGTACAAGCCTTATGATAGTGTTGTTGCAGCGGCGAAGTTGGTCCCACCACTGCATCCTGACTCAGCTGTAAGCACAGCCATGGAAGTAAGCCAGTGATATGCATCAAGAGGCGGGTTTCTGTATCACCGAATATTGAGTCACAGGACGGCACTGTAATTTGAGAGAGAACTTCAATGGAAACACCATGGCTGACAGTGGACATCAGACCTTTAAGGACGAGAGGCTGCACTCCATCAAATGCAGGAACTTTTGAAGTTGACGGTGATACTTCTGCTACAATCCTTGACTCCATACGCTGAAAATCAGGACCATCTGATATGCCTGTATCGAGCTCATCACGTGGCATGCTTGAGAGCAGCACATTTTCTGTTGTCGTGTCCCTGAACGATAGACGATAAATTACCCGAGAGAAAAGCTCAAGCACCTGGCAGTATACATGAATAAAGTCTGTGTGCATCATGGCAACGCAGCCCCAGAAGAGTTGTGGATAGAGTATTACTTTCTCAGGTTCCATATTTTCCACCATCACCTGCAAAGTTAACAAAATTTCCATAACAAATCCCAAAACTGATGGTACTGGATTTCCCAGGCATCTGTGCAAGCAGCGAAGGAGAGAGACACATGCATCATTTGTGACACGTGGCCGTAATGCACGGTATATTTGGTGGGACCGGCAAGCAAGGTGCCTTGATGTGCATTCCATAGCCCATTTTAGTGCTTCTGCCCCCCAGGTTTCTCTAAGATCTCCTTGGAAAAAAATTGCATCAACCATACTCTGCACAAGAGCAGATAAGAGTGCTGCACTTGGCAGCTCAGTCCTGACTAGTGTGGGGTCCTCATTCTCCCACATCATGCTACCTCTCTTCGATTGGACATATTTGATCAGGCTGACAACCTGTTGCTTGTTCTCTCCATCACTATGCTCCACATCATACAGTTCTAAGTGCCGACCAGCAAGTGAATACAGCAGATTAACAAGGAGATGTTGGCAGTGCTCCAACACAATATCCTCTGAACTGTCCATTGAGACGAATGTAACATGAAAGAGAAGTGGCAAATGCTCTCTAAAATCCTCATCATTCTCATAGGCAATTTCAGCTAAAAGAATCAATGCGATGTCCGCCTGAGTCAATGTATGTTGCTGATGGCCTTGCAATGCTGACAGAAGTTCTTTAGCATTCACGCCATGAGCGCCAGTTCCTGGGTGCAATACATCTTCCCCAGAATTTGGGGTATCAATGAGGTAATCTCCACTGTCTCGAGATACATGACGACTTCGTAAACTTCCTGTTGAACTCCGAACCCCAATTAGTGGCCCGGACATGTTGACCAGTGCAGGTAGAAGTTGCCCTGAGCGACCAGCAGTTACAGGAACAATACCAAGCTCTGGGGGCAAAGGAGTTAATGGACCTGAAGCACTTCTGCCACCAACAGCTGCTGTTCGCCAGCTCAAGCTTCCGCTGGTGTTCCTTAGCGGTCCGTCAAGAGATCCACGAACAAGTAAAGGTGACATGTGAGGCTGGCTGTCCACGGTGGAAGTTATTTGGGCCACAGCAGGTGCCTGAGAGAACTCTAGGACAATTCCTCCAGCATCACCTTTATTTGCACCAAGTCTCAGAGGCTCCACAGTGTCTTCAAGCATCCGCTGAGCCAATTGGTAAACCAAGTGATCAATAGTACGCTGTGGGCAAATTCGAGCTAGGTATAAACTAACCCTCTTGGCAACTGAGAAATAAGTGGCAAATGCTCCACTTATTTCAGCTGATGCATTTGAATCACAATCCTCAATCCCTTTTGTGATCAAGAAATCCAGAACAGGACTTATATTCCTAGGTTTACTAGCTATTGTGCTCCATAGCTTCTCAATTTCATCAGGGAATTGATCCCCATGGCGCCATGTTACATAATAAAGACTCTTTAACAATCTATCACTCCAACCAGAGTCCTTCAATTTCCAAAAGTTGAGGTTCTCGATCCACGGAGCCATACACGTCAAAACTTGATGTTGTGCAATTATGTCCACTGCGTCAAGTTGCCTTTGCATTATCTCTTCACAAAGGAGTTGGCTCAATTCTGGATGATCTTTAGCAAGTTTACAAGAGAGTTTGTATTGGAACTGTTGATAAGAGTCAGGAAGGTTGCCAACAACAGCAGCTCGATAGCTACCTGCACCCTCAACACCATCCTCAGCCCACTCACGAACAGAGAGCGTCTCAAGCATTTGAAGAGCATCATCACGAATTTGCCTTGATGGATCCACCACTTTGTAAAGGATCAAGCTTAATAGCCTCTGAATTTCACATTTTGGAATCTCTTGACGCATGTAGACTTCGGCCAAGACACTGAAGTATCCATCAGCTATTGCAGCATCAGAATAGTAGCACTGCACCAAATATTAAATCTAATCAGTAGTGTCAGGTAAAATAATAAATAATTAGGTAATGTGAATGCTGAAAGAGTACCCCGGTCTGAGAAGCATACAATACGATATACATGTACACATGGAGTTTTAATATGTGTATAAATATGCCTAATTAAGAAGTCTTTGCCACATCAAATTTACTACCATAATGATGATATGAGATGCACTTAGGCAGCCACTACTAACTAGCGGTAAATGCAAGATTTGGACATCAAAAATAAAACTAATAGAAGATACAATGATTAAAAGCACAGCTAATTCAAACATTAAGTTCAAGACGGAGTCACGGAACATTAGTTACTCCACTTAATAAAAAAAACATGTTTGTGTTGTCCACAATTTGGTAAAATAAAAGAGCCTCTTGTGAGAATGCCCATGGCAAACATGAAAACTGATAGTTTAGTAAAGTACCGGGCTTCATGGTTTACCTGGTCAATGCAGGCAGGAAATAGGTCTAAGTTAGTGAGGAGAAGGTTCTTCAGGGCCAATTTTGCCAGAGACACTCGATGGTGACCTCCTCTATGCCTATCACGGCTGGTTGCTGCCCGCCCAACATCTCCAGTATATTTTGGTAAAGATGGAGTTCTTGAATCAGCTGGTGAAAATCCAAATGGCGCTCTGGGTGCAGGCTCAATAAATAGGCTATTGATCCACGAAATAACACGGCCACTCATTTTCCGTGCATTGTCATCAAAGCATGGTCCATACAACAGAGAGGCCATTGCATTCATGGAGGCCCACTGTATTGCTTCAACTTGTTCACCCAGTTCTTTATCAAATGAAAGCTTGTCAATTGAGTCCTTTGACCTTGAATGCTGACTTGACTTGTAACGTTCAACTTCACGTCGATAATCACCAACACCATCCTGATTCCAGGTACTGCCTGTATCATCACCCCAGGTAATGAGGAGATCAAAAAGTCTCTTTCTTGTTCTAATATCAAATTTCTCAGACTTTGAATCAACAAATTCAGGAGCCAAAAATCTCAGAACGGAAGCTAGTGCATATCGGAGAGGTTGTATCTCTTGAAAGTTCTCAGGAGGCGATGTCAAAATCTGCCTAGTTGTTTCTTCAATGAACTTCAAGAAATGAAGGCGAAAAACTGGTTTGCGGCCTAACATGCCAGGCCATACTTTTTCAGCAACTGTGCGGTATATGTTTGAGATATGGATACGAAGTTCTTCTCGGCGGGACTTTTGACTCTGTAAATACCAGTTTATAAGTCAAACCAACAGCAACAATTAAGGCTAGAGACAGAGAGAAACAAGAACGAAAAATGCCAGGTATGTGCTATATTGAGTATTGATACAGACTGATCTTAGTTTCATATGTATTACTCTGTTAAAATCTCTACTTCCTTAAAGTAAGACCATATGAGGAGGAGCCTTGCAAAAATGCATGACCTGACAACCTGTGGGTGTATTTTGCTGACTTTTTGGAGGAAAGACTTTGTGAAATGTCAAAAACATCCCCATCGACATGTTCATGTAATAGACCAGCAATCACAATACACCATCTTTACAAAATGAGTAGGTGCAATTATGCAATTCTTTATCGAGAAAGAATATGAACCAAGGTATTTAGAAGGGACAGAGAAAGACGGAACAAAAGACTGGGAAACTCGAACAGTCTGTAGTGTTCCATTGGAAATATACCTTCCACTTTGGTTTTCCCTCTGTTTCCATAGACACCTCATCTATAAATGATGCAAGCTCACTGAACATTATCTCGCAAATATCCAGATGTGAGTGACCAAGTGCCATGGTGGCTCCATGCTGCAAGTGCAGAGATAGTAAATATTAGTTAGAATATAATTGTTTCCCCATGACTTTTATAATGTTCAACAATACCACCACCTTTGATTTTCATTAAATTTAACACACCCAATTTTTTCAACAAACAACCTTTTCCCGGAAATGGGGTTGACGTACCAATGAAATGGTGACATGTCATCACTGGAAATCTTAGAGGTGTTGAAATTGCTATAAAATCGATAGAAAGTTGTACTTAGTGTTTTAAAAGTCAAGTCAAATTCACAAAACAACCTAAACGTCATGATTTATTTAGCAATACTCAGCATGCTTTGCAGTTCTAATACTATGCCAATCTCCATGCACAATGCCAAAATATATTGATGAAACCACCTTTATCTTATAATGGGGTGCAACCATAAAAATCAGCATATTTGACACTATTACCTAGCTAAAACAATCCAGGTGAGGAAATAATTTGTGCTATGCGATGAGATGCCAAGTTAACAAAGCATAGAACCAGTCAATTGCAAATTTTGTGTGAGAGTGATATTCTTTCTCTTGAGGAAGTGGAGTAACTCACAATACAAAGACAAAGTGTCAGCAGTTTACATCACCCAAGAATCCCCATACATATGCAAATAGAATAGTATCATACTAGCAGAGGAAAGATCCATCATTTGTTATCAATTTAACATTTCCCCTAGTGCAAAAGCAACCTTTTATGTTTATTTGGCTATTCACATAGAGAAACACTAGCCTCTTGTGCTCTAGAAAACTCACCAGCATTATCATCAGATATGGCTTTGCTATGCACATAAGGATCTTGTGCAGCAATACATCAATTCACAGAATTTTACCAAAATGTTTTTTATTTAACTTTAAGACACATCCTCAAACAGTTAGAATGTGTATCCCACATGTTAAGATATTATCCTTTACTTCTCAAAACTATACTAATTGATCTGTACAACATGAAATGCTGGTTTTGTAACTCTATACACATTCCCCCACTCTAAAACGAGGGGAAAGCGGAAAACATTTTCACATTGAATTTGACTTTTATAGGGACCTTTTTAACCAGTTTTAAGAGGAGAACACATCACAATTGAGATATTCATTCTCAATCTGCTTAGCACTAAATTACTTATATGCAAAAAATTATGTTATCTAAATCCAACAAGTTTTCCTTAGAGTGGTTCCCTAGCAGCTTCAGAGGGTCCTTTCAGACTGATGCCAATTTCATTGGAATTGAATCCATAAACTGATCTTTTATAGAAACCAATCAATAAATTATACAACAGAGATTTCCTACAGGCTGCTTCATCATTTGCATAAACTGAAAGGAGAAATGATATCAGAACATAGATCCACAGAAACATTTTCAAAGATTGTTGGCAGTAGCAACCACTTACTATATGTAGTTCAGAACCAGATTTGAGGGAAGGTAAAATCAGATGGAATAGTTCTTTTGTCGCTACTGAACCACCACCTTCTCGACTATCAAGGGGACATGAGCATGCAAACATTGCATACATGAGCCACTGATCCAGCTTATTGTCAGTATCCTGCGATTGATAAGCCTTCCCCCCCAATTCCATTGGTGTGATATGAGCAAGACGCTGAATAATCTCTAATCTGCAATATATGATAAATTAACTGTTTGAATACAGTAATAGAGAACCTGAATAACTGATTATGTATAAACCACCACAGCTTTGTTATTTAATTGCACAGCTTATTGTATTGTTAGGGTAACGATTTCCTCAAGCTTGCTGCTTTATAGAAAGACTTCACATATATTCAGAGAAAACATTAGGTAGCATAAAGGCAATACTTACTTTGCCTCCCGGACAGAACTAGGACAGAGTTCAGCAGCATACTTGACAATTTCACTAAGGCATCGAGCCCATCTATACTTATCAGGACTCTCAAACATTATAGACTGGAGAGTTACATCAGGAGATACAGCATCCGACTCACGTTTCAGATCAAAAGGACGACCAGAATCCCAGTAGCAGCTCTGAACAATATCATCCTGTAATAAATTCAACTCATACTTGAAAACATGGTATGAAACGTTTAATATTGCGAACATGAAAATGAAACAGACTCTAAGAACAGAAGCAACTGGAGCCGAATCTTTCACTTACCCCATTCTCTTCTAGAACGTCGATTATGAATATTGGTTCAGCCTCACTTTTCAAGATATGATCTGGACGTTCTTGCATGCAGAGTTCCCGAATATCATGTCGTAACGCACGGACACAACGCAACAACTCCAAAGCAGTATGCCTTATCTGACTATCTACAGAACTTAGGAATATAAGACCAACTGCATCTATCTCTGAAGCACGGAACTCAAGAGCCTCTTGAGAATTGAATGAGGACCTCTTCATTCCCTCATTTCGGTGTATACGTTTTGCATCAAGTGCATCATTTTCCATTTTATCATCTAATAGGCAAGCTCTCCAAAAACGCATGAGTTCAAGAAGGCGTCCCAATGATGTCTGAATAAGAAGGGGGAACTCATCTGGAAGATGTAGGATGAAATTTGCCATCCCTCTCATAACTGCAAAGCGTCGATGAGGGAGGTACCTCACAATTCTGTTCAGGACCTGCACAGCTTCCTCACGAACTCCAGGATCAATGCTAATGCCATGCTGAGGTATTATTTCCGTGATTTTATCACTTCTTCCAACTTCCTCTATGAGATAGGGTATGCACTTTAGCACCGAACGAAAAAGATACCCTTGGGATTTCTCTTTCGTGACAGCATCTGAAAACTATTTATCAGTTTTATGTCCATGTGGTGCAGAACATACAACAGGAGGCAGGTCGGAATCATATAAAGCAGTCAAATGACCATCTCACAGGTGTAATTCAGATGTCTAGGATATAAATGGTTGGTGCTATTAACTACTTATACATGCCAAAATCATGCTCAAATAATATAAACATTTGAATTAAACCCAAGAAACGAGGCCGTGATAGTACAAGGGGTGGATAAGAATCTAATAAACCCTTGGAATGGTAACACTGAATGAGGTTGAACTAAAGTGGCACTAAAAGATTCAAATGACATCTTGCTCACTGAATGCACTAAAGTTGTAAGAAAGGTATGAGCAACATGAGAAGTTAGGCATACGAGCGGCCCAACATGTGATATAACAATTTCCGTTCAATACATGTTTCTAGAAATCAGGTACAAGTTCAGGAAAGATTAATTTATAGCAGTTCGATTTCCAGATCTTCCTCTTTCTTGAGAGAGTTTTAGAAACACTGAGCTTAAATGATGAATAACAATAAATCAAAATATATATTTGCCAACTTTATAATGCTTCATGCGATGTGAAGATAAACATGCCCAGATAATTTCCCATCATTGGGCATAAAGACTTGCAAGAGCTTTAGAATATACAATAAATTGGGCATAAAGACTTGCAAGAGCTTTAGAATATACCTATTGTGGTCCTTGAGGAAGTAAGAAGAGCCTGGCTATAGGTTCTATGGCAAGATCTTAAAATGGCTTCAATTGCAGCCTTAACTTTAGGGATGTAGTGACCAATATTATGAACTGCAAATGCAGCACAAATTGTAAGATAAGGTCTGATTTTCTAAAGGAAAAAGACATGGCATACTCGATAGATAAAGAATTAAGACTACCGTGAAGAATTTCCAACCCAGCATGCTGGCTAGTAGGAGACATAACAATGGCAAGCAATGCACGAAGACCAATCACCTTTGCCTCCGGACTATCTTGCTTCAGCAATTCCAGAATCGTGTGATTCATTGCAAAATCAAGATTATGTTCTGCTATAGTTACACAGAATTCCACAAGTTTGTCATGTTGGACATCCTGTGTGAGCATTCCTTTTCTGAGGATCGTCAAAAGTTGAGAGGTAACACTGTCTAGGTAATCCCATACACGATTAGGAGGCTGTTTATCCCCATGGACACTCAAGTAAAACCTCAGAACACGATGCAGACAATCTAATGCCATGAACCGGTGGTTCTTATCCTGAAACATAAAATCAATAAAATACTAATTAAGCCTAGAAGACAGCATAAAATTATAAATAAACACAGTAACACACAAATAGGTGGCACAAAATTATTTACGCAGGTAACAAATCCTAACAATGTAGACTATATTTCTAAACTTACCCTTAGATGCTTGTATAGTTGTTCCATGTGCGAACCAATATTGCCGAGGAAAACATTAGGGTCACCAAGACATAGGAGAAGGGTTACCAAAGGGTAACCAACCTAAACAAAGAAAAAACTCACATGAGTCAAACCGTGAAAGATACATTTTAAAATTTTCAAACAGATAACTTCTTTAGCATACGATATAAGGTAACGCATGAAGAGTGTACTGGACAAGCATTATGTTTCAACCCCCCAAATTATAATACGTACATTATCATCAAAACTAAATTAATTAATTGTAAAAGCGACTGGAAATTTGCAAGGCTGAAACTTACAGCTATATGTTTACTTTGTTTGTCCATCCAATGCATCAACTGCACTCGTATTCGTGCAACAGCATCATACCAAAAGGTCAAAGCAGGTTCAACGCCAGTAGGAGGCCACTGACTTTTTCCACCGTCAGCAAGTGGTGCTAGTATATTTGAAAGCATGTTGCAAAGTGCATGGTGAAGTTCGCTTTTACGCTTGTGAGGGGCGCGATTTAGAGGGTTGGCTTTTGCTACAAAGGAGGCAGATGCATTCAGACCTCCCTCTGTTTTAACCTGAATACCATCTCTTCGTCAAAAATGTTTTGTAACAGCTTAATGATCAGTGAGAATAATTTAGGCATACCCCAAGTTTGAGGTAACGCATCCCATTGATAATACTCAGTGTTTCACTCCTTGCAATACTAGTATCGATTCGGCGAGTATTAAGTTCCATGAAGAAGCGTTCAGTCACGGAACTAAATCTGTAGAAAACAATAAAAGCATGCAAATACTGAACCAGGTTTTAGTGCAACATAAAGGCTTCAAAAGCACATAATCAATAATAAAAGTTATTGACAGATGATGAAACTGAAGAAATGTTAATAGTCTAGCGACAAGTTCCAAATTTCCAATAAATAGCAGAAATGATACAGACTATCACTCTCAAGTCTTGCTGACACAAAAATACAGTATATTTTACTGAGATATCTCCTAAATATAAAAGGTATTACAGCTTGGTCATTATAAATGGAGCTCATAAATGTTTTCTTGTGTAAAAGTGTTCATCCAAAAGAAACAATTTTCCTTAAATCTGTGTTGATCATGGCATTAATTGAGTCCTCATATATAAGAAACAAAGCTATATAAACTTGAAGTCGCATCATCCACTTTTAATAATTAGGAATCCATAACTCCAATCAGTATTATTTGACAAGTATATTGACATATCCAACGTGTAAAAGTGCTGCAGTTCATATCATACACATAAAATTATGTAACAACAAACAACAGTAACAACTTCGTTCACTACTTCAAACTCATTTTCCTATTTTCCAAACATAATTATAACTTAACCTGAGTGTTAAATGAGTAAACACAAGGAAACCAACTTGAGGATCAGGGAAACATAAATTAACATCTTTCAGAAAACGTTCAGCAGATACCCCCAGCAGATATATTATGCTAAGCTTTTCCCTTTGTTATGTTATGATAACTGGCTGTGCACATGAATGTTATCAATATACTACCATATTCATACCTGATACGTGATAAAGCACCCAGGAGCTGAGCGACTAGGTCAAGCAGAAGTCCCCTTAAGTCAACAAGAGAAGGATATTCTACTTGGCTGACAACCCTGCATTGCAATGAATCCAGAGAAAATTAAAAATAAAATAAGTGAGGACATTTTTATGCCCTAAAACAACATCTTCACTATTAAAACCAACAAGACAATTATAGATAAACATAACTACAACCACAATAATGATGGCATGTTTAATTGTTTATGCTCTAAAACACTTATATATGTCCACTCTGTATGGCGTGAAAACCTCTTTAGCTTTAGCCAACAGAAAACTCAATCCAATTATGTAACTTTATAGGTGTCATACACATCAACGACCGAAGATACACCACACAAAGATGTCATAAATGTAGTAGAAGTCAGGTGCGGAGGTGGATAGTCAGATTGGAATTTGCAATCATCCATCATTTTCTAGATTAAGCCATGGTTACCTGTCTGCATTAATCAACCAGTCAAAGACAAAGTTTTCAAGCCCAATCCAAAGTTTTTCTGTCAAAAGAGGAAGCTCATTAGAAATTTTGAATCTTCTTTCCTCGTTAAGGGCGTGGAGGAGGGGAGAGAAGTCCCAGCCAGCGGAAGATAGATTACAAACATAAATCAGGAATTTTTTTAATGGGTAGCTAAAGATTCAAGGGACCATAACTGCACAAACAAACCTGTAAGTCCTTCTTGTGGACAGCATTCAACAAAGCGAATGCATGCAGAGCAAAAAATACATTCCACTGCAAGCTGTATGATTACGCATCATAAGCAAACTAAAGTTATTAAGAATTGAGTGTACTATAGAACACTTGAAAATTAAAATCTATCGCTTCAGAAAAAAGAAGATAAAACTAAATTGGTTCTCCTGGGACCAGTATATCATTTAAGCCAATCCCACTTAAGCATCAAAACTGTCACGTCCAATCCATATTACTGTCATAGAATGATAGTAATATTTAACTTTTAGTCAATTTGTTCGCATCTTTTAATGGACCCCTGCATGATTTATTTCTTTCTTTAAGATAATTAATCTATCCAGCATGCATCAAACCAACAATATAATTTGTTAGTTGTTACAACAATAAAAGGTTTCACATGAAACCAGCGTTCTCATAATCATCATCATGCGCAGCACACAAGTTTTACAATATGCAGTTACAGGACAAAAAATATATACTCTGATGCTTTCTGAAGAGCTCCAAGTTCTTCTCAAGATTATGTTATTTTAGATGTCTTATCAGATTTTGTTTAGAAGCAACTAAGATATAGAAGCCTAAAAAGACTAGAGCTTGAGAAGTTTAATGCCACATCCTTCACTAAGAAAATTGGTGTGATGATATAGCTAGATACTCTCAGGCTAGGCTATTAAGAATCAGATGCATGTTCTGGTTAAAATTGTTTGTTCTGTTTCAAGTGCATCACTATGCAATTAATACACTTTCATCACATTGAATCATTCTTTTGTTATTCAGGGTCTAATTATTTTTCAAATCCTGCCTTCCACATAGAATCATCTTAGCACAACTCTTCTATACAAGCTACAAATGAAAGGGAAAAAGGACAAGGAAACAAAAACTAACAAAGATACAAAAACAAGATACAAAAACTACCCTAACAGGGTGTGTAAGAATGTGAAAGTAATCATTCATAAGAATGAAGAGAGACTAACCTTCCTTTGAAATGTTGAAGCATCATTAGCACCTTTTGGAGATTCACTGCATAATTAACCCAAAAGCCCTTCTTAAATCCAAATGAATATATATTAAGGTCATACGTATATAACATATATCCCTACTACATAGCACTACTACCTTAGACAATCAAACAATAACCATTCAAAGCCACTATAAGATGGGATTCTTATCATAAATACACCTTTCCAGTCAAGCTTGCGTGTTAATATCTGAAAATTTAATCAAGCCCCTATGATTTCATATCAAATTGAAATTGAGATTTGATCATCAGAAAAAGTGAATATCTATCCTATAATTATGCTGAATAGCTTAGATTATCTAAGGGAAGATTAAAACATTTTTGGTAACCTTAGGGAAGTTACATAATGATCTGGAATATTATCTGGAGAGAAAGCTACAAAGTAATGCAAAGCTGGTACGAGGGAAAGTTTCATCAATCAAGCAATTAAGAGCTTCAGCCAACTCAATAAAGAAGAAAACAAAAGCGGCAATGGCTTATCTAGTTTTTCAACCTAATTGATATCATTCTCTCACTGGAATAGCTTTACATCCTTCGAGGCTATGGCTGTGATTCCTTATGCCATAGTCTTCTTCTCCCTCCATCCCAAAAAAATAGTCTACTTTTGCCATTTTAGTCTGTCTCCTAAAACTAGACTATTTCTATTTTTAGCAACTTTTTCTTTCTAATGAGGTGGGCCCTTTTTTCCACTAACAATACTCCAACCACTTTTTCTTTCTATCTCCTCCTTAGCCAATTTCGCATTAAAACCTATGTCATTCCCAAATTCTCTATTTTTTATGGGACAGACTCAAAGGGAGTAATTCACAAGGACGAATCTGTTCTTTTATTACATTGAGCAAACTATCAAACACCATTATGCTTGTGTTTGTTAAATCACTATTTTCTAGATGTGTGCATCTCTCTCTAGTATTTGAAACCTATAGCTTTGGTACTTTCCATATTCACAAAACATATAAATCTTGATTCAAATCAAAGTGCGGAAGGATATTTGGAAGAGTCAATTTTCAGGATTGACCATCCAAAACGTCACCCCAAAGAAGCCTTTTGGTGCACAACTCAGTTACTTTGGGTAGCTATCTAACATTGAGCTAAGAATATGTTATTATAGCTGGATAGTATAAATTAGGCAGTACTTGAACACTTCATATCTGCTATAGTAATTCGACAGACATTCAAAAATTCAAATAATAAAAAAACCTTAACTAAAGTACAAGATCACTTCTCTAAAGCAGGGGTATTTATAGTCAAGGGCACATATATTTGCAAGCATACTCTTGTCATTGCCCAACATTGTTCAAGGGCTCCGTTTGCCAGACTGATACAATTCAGAACATCAAGGACAATATTACAACATATTTTAAGTAAGTCCAAATCACAAAGTTGGAGTTTTCTAATGAGTTAGCCCGGAAAGGAAAAAGGTAAGTTAACCAGTAAATCAACTACTTATTGATTGACATATTCCTACATCTTATTGATTGTTTGTGGAGTTTATTTGGTTTATTTATTCAAGAGATAAGATATCTTAGGACTATGTTTACCGATAAATTCATAAAAGGAATGTTATATGTTGAAGTTGGCTGGCGATTAACAAGAACCAATTTTTCGGAAAAGGAAAAACCTTTCTCTCCATCTTAAAAGAGCCTCGAGTAAAGGTACAGGGGTATGTCGAGCCACCATCGCTAAAGAATCCAATACTTGTTCATAAGCTGGATCTGATGGACGAAGATACTGTCCATCCTGCAAAATTGTTGAGACATAATCATGAGAACTATATAGAGTCAAGAACCGGTGCTATGCACATAAAAGCCTCCCACAATAGTAATTTCATGGATTACTCAACTACCATTAATTTCGTACCCAGACAGCCAATAGCCTTTTTAGCTAATTATGTCTTTTTCTCTAGGATTTCCCAACAACTTTTCCTTATGTAAACATAGGTCAGCCTCATCCCTTGCTCTCATGTATTTAGCCAAACAAATATAAGCCTCCGTATACATAGTAAGTATATCATACAAACAATTCTCGATCCTTCATCAATATAAGACATATAGCTAGAACATAACAGGTTTAAATGGTATCGTGCATCATAATCCAAAATAAACCTTACAACTTGACATAACGAACTACAGAACCATGCTGGAAATTGAAGAGCTCGATCACTATATTATCATAGTATCATAAAACAGACACAAAGAACCTTACTTGAACTTGAGCAGTTTCAATGCGTCGCCTGGCAAGAGGAAGGAACCGCTGCAGCAGCGCATCGACAATCAGCTTTGCCGCACTCCCTGCCTTCATTTCTTCCCTGACTAGAATGCAAAATATAAACAGCTCCCAACTTCACAAATTCATCTTAGCTATATCCATTGTGTTCATCCCCATCAGCGATCCTGATCACATGCAACAGGTCAGAAATCACCGATAAAATATTAAAGCAAGATTCAGCTACAGTAGCTAAAAAGGTAAATTTTCTGATTCAAATACTGCTCCTACATTACACAGATTATATGAACGCATTTCACAATTTAGTGAAATTCTTTACTCTCATAGCTAGAAGCTGCAGTACCCAAGTCTTGTTAATATAGAAGTTTTAGAGTGACATCTAGCAGAGTATAGTAAACATTTGAATAATTTCTTAAATGGGGAAATATTATAAGGTCCAAATGTTGAATTTGATAATCATTTTACAAGTCCATTAAAGTCGACTAAGCTAAAAAAAATATTCCATAAAGCATAAACCAGTTCTTAAGCCCAGTAGCAGTGGTGACAAAACTTATCATAATAATAATGTGTTTCCACCAAATTCCACGTTAAACAACAATGCCAGATTAATGCAAATCTCGGTAAAGATATTCTCCTAATAGCAAATGAAATTGAGATTAAACTACAAATCAAGATGAAGACCTTAGCATACAAATAAAACATGTGTTGACTGAAATTAAATTAAATTAATATACAAAACAGTTAACGTCATAAATGTCAATAAAGATTTTTCCAAGAAGATCTCCCCCTCTCACCTCACATAAAAAGACCACCTCTCTCACCGCTACTAAAGTCTACTATCTTAATTCCAGCATACTTAAACTCACATTCAAAATATTTGCAACCAGTATTTTAGTAGTCACTACTGGAAACAAGGAAAACTGAGAATTCGGGTAACTCAATACTTCAATGCCCAGATATGCTCCAGTCTGCGTCGACAATAGACTAAAAATCAAATCTTCATTTACAGCAACTCATTCTGGTGACAGATTGACCGACGCCCCAATTCCCCAAAATCCCAATCTCAAATCCATTACCGGGTAAAGTTCTCGACCCAATAGTCGGCTCTCGAATAGGATGTATCCAACAACATCAACAAAATAATAACATCAATAACAAGAAGAAGAGCTCTAATTTCCGAACCTCTATCGGAATTCATCCGTCTGAAACCGCGTTCTTCTCGCCGGAAATCAACCCATCAGCACCCAAATCAGCGGACCTAACCCCCATTTTTGAGCTCTCCTTCCCTCAACCGGGACCTGGCCTAAACCGAACCTTCCCGTCGCCCTGAATTTCTCTCTCTCTCTCTGGAGCTCGATATGTGTGCGTGTGAAGCTGCGCTAAATAGTGAGTGAGCAGGAACGAGAATACGAGGAAATTTGGGAGCTCAGGAAATGGGTGTCGCCAATGCCAGGTATGAAATGTGGTAATACACGGAATTGGGGTAGTATTGTATTTCTATTTCGGCTGACCCTTTATACTTTTTCATTTAACTTAATGCAATTATAATAATCTTTTTATATCCTCTTCTCGTTCAAATGGTCAATGCACTAGTTAAATGACTTTGTTTCATTCGTATAAAAAAAATCGAATATTTTATCTCATATTTATAGTACTAACCTTTATAAATGAGGCACAAGTTATTTGTTCCACAAATTTTCGTACTCCTTGATTTATTAAAAATCATGTTAAGTTTTATTTTAGGATGAAGTTAAGGGATTCGTATATTTTGCACTTCCAATTTCACAATATTTCAAAAATTATCATCGATTTATATTTATATTTTGTAAATCTCGGACTTTGAAAAAATCATTTATTCCACTATCTATTTATCATCATCAGATATCATTTATTTCACTATCTACCTCCCATCATTAGAAACTTGGCTCACCTCGTCAACATCTCTTAGAGCATTAGCAATGGGGCGCCCTAAGGTGCGCCTATGGCGCGCCACATCATCATTTTATTGTTTTGTTTAATTAATTTAACTGTTTTCAAATAACAAGTAACGAGTAAATAAAAAACAGTCTAAATAACAAACGGCGAAGTTTTAATAAAAAAAAAAACTAAGTCGGACCAATTCCCAACTTCCGACGCAGCTCATCGAGTAACGCCCGGAGATATTAGGCTTCGTCGGGGTCGGTACACTTCTTGAGGGCCCTGTGCGTCTGCAACATCGTCCTTGCCATCGACGTTGTTGCTAACGACTCAAACGCGTTGGCCGTCTAGGTTGGGAGCTCTACCGGGACCGGAGCTTGGGTTGCAGCGGTCGACGATGAGGTCGCGGTCGACTTCCCCTTGGCCTTCGCAGCCTTGACGCCGGGAGGACGCCGGACGGACACCGGTGTGCCGGAACTCCCTTCATCCACGTACGTCCGGTTGAGGTCAACCGGGTGATTGCCGCTGGCGCTGCTCGTGTAATCACCAGCTTCAGTGGTCTTCGTCCTCTTCGGCGCACCAGTGTGCAGAATTCCACCTTAGAACTTCTGCTTGTCCCTCAAGAGCGCCCAGATGGCCTCGTGCTTGAAGTCGCCGTACATCGACCGGTACGACAACAAGCGCTTTAGCGCGCACGTCGCTCAAGCTCTCGCCGCTCCCCTGTGACCGCGTGAACTTCTCGAACTCCGCCGCGTACAAGTTCACTTGCTTCTTGACTTGATCCCAGTGCTTGCGGAATTGCTCACGCTTGCGCTTGTACGCGGTCGGCGACTTGACCGAATTGTAGAGGTCCGCGATGCGTTCCCAGTACGCGATCTGTCGCTGGTTGTTCGCGAATATCGGATCTTCCGATATATCTACCCAACACCGGGCCAAAGTGAGAGTTTCGTCGTCGTTGTAGTTCGTACGGCCGGGGGCGTACTCATCGCAATCACCGGGAGGCAGCAACTTCTGCGCCCGCTGTCGGTTCCGCTTCTTTCTGGCTGGGGCGGAAGCGGTCGCGGCGGGGTCGGGATCGGCCGCTGCGGTTGGGCGGTGCGGAGACGGCTCCATGTCAGACAACCCATACGATTCCGTACTGAAATCGGGATCGTAATGGGTGTTGGTGTCGAACGAACGATAATCACCGGGTTCTGTACCCGGCCAATGCGCCCCTGCGCTAAACGTAGGACTATTGGGGCTTGAATCCATTTCGTAGTAATTATGTAAATGTAAGTTTCGAAAATGAAATCGAGTGAAATGAAATGTTACAAATGAACGGTATTTATAAAAAAACGAAACCGCGTGCCATCGTCCGCGGTTGATCATCCGCGACCTCCACAATGGGGCGGACGATGGCCATCGTCCGCGCTATCCTCCGCGACCGAAGTATACCCACAATGGGTGCGGACTATGGATGGTGCGGACTATGGATGGCACGGACGATGCGCGCCATCGGGCGTGCCATCGTCCGCCCATTGCGGATGCCCTAATGAATTTTACATGGAATTTTTTCTACCTAAGACCATTAGCGGTTGGGCGCCCTAAGGCGCGCTCTATGGTGTCACGTCATCAGTTTTATCCTCCTACCCTCCACCTGCAGTGAGGAGTCCTAAGGCGCGCCCTATGGCGCGCCACGTCATCAGTTGTACTATTGTTTTGTTTAATTAATTTAAATGTTTTCAAATATAGTATGCAAATGAAAATTAATAAAAAAAAGAACGAGTAATTAAAAATCGGCGAATATTGATTACAGAAAAAGTTACACAATTCAAGTTACACTAAAAATCGGCTAATCTACGCAATTCCTAACTTCCGGCGCAGCTCATCGATCAACGCCCGGAGATATTCGGCTTAGTCGGGGTCTGTACACTTCTTGAGGGCCTTGTGCGTCTGCAACAACGTCCTCGCCATCGAGGCTGTTGCCAACGACTCAAAGGCGGCAGCCTTCAGGGTCGGGGTCGGGAACGGCGATGGGGTTGCGGCGGTCGAGGATGATGTCGCTGTAGCCTTCCCCTTGGCCTTCGCAGCCTTGACGCCTATGGGACGCAGGGAGGACATCGGTGTACCGGTACTATCATCCTCTATGTACATCCGGTTGAGGTCTACCGGACGATTCCCGGAGTCGCTGCTCGTGCCACCACCAGCTTCGGTGGTCTTCGACCTCTTTCTCCCCCCCGGTGTGCACAATCCCGCCTTGGAACTTCTGCTTGTCCCTCAAGAGCGCCCAGATGACCTCGTGCTTGAACTCGCCGTACAGGGACTGGTACGACAACAGCGATTTGGAGCGCACGTCGCTAAAGCTCTCGCCGCTCTCCTGCCCCCGCGCGCACTTCTCGTACTCCGACGAGAACAGGTTGATTTGCTTCTTCACCTGGTCCCAGTGCTTGCGGAGCTGCTCCCGTTGGCGCTTGTACGCTCTCGGCGGCTTCGCCTCATTGTAGCGCTCGGCGATGCGCTCCCAGTACGCGATCTGCCTTTGGTTGTTCGCGAATATCGGATCCTCCGATATATCCACCCAACACCTCGTCAATATGAGGGTTTCATCCGGCTGGTAGTTTGTACGGTCGGGTGCGTACTTTTCACATACTTCCGGATGTGGCAACTTGTACGCGCGATGCCGGGTTCGCTTCTTTTTGGCGAGTGCAGCGGATGAGGTGGCGTCGGCGGCGGCGGCCTCGGTGGTGGCGCGGCGGGAGGGGGCGACGGGTAAGTTTGGTGACGGCTCCATGTCAGACAAATCGTACGATTCCGTGCTGAATTCGGGATCGTACTGCGTGTTGGCGGCGAATGATCAATATTCGCCGGGTTCTGTACCGGCCAACGCGCCTCACCACTGAACATCGGACTGTTGGGACTTCGTGAATCCATTTCGTAGTAATAAAAAATGTGAGTTTTGAGAGTGGAGTCGCGAAATGAAATGTTAAAAATGAAGGGTATTTATAAAAAAAATGAAACTGCGTGTCATCGTCCGCGACCATCGTCCGTGGAGCCCACAATGCGGCGGACGATAGGCTATCGTCCGCGCTATACACCGCGGACGATGTATCGGCCGTGAGCATCGGGCGCGCCCGATGCCAGGCACCCACAATGGTGCAATCGTCCGCGCCCGAGGACGATGGACGCCATCGGGCGCCCCATTGTCGGCACTCTAAGCGAAAAAAAAAAACATTATTTTGATGCTTGTCTGAAATGAAATTTTGAAAAAAAAAAAGAGATTAAAATAGGTTTTTGAATCTGAACTACTTTTAACATGCTCACTCATATTCAATGCTAATTGTTGTCGCCGTCGTCCTTGTACGTTGCAATGAGCCAAGTGGCTATAATCGTGGTCATTGTTCTTATGTTGCAATAGTTTTCGGGCATCGCAAAGTTAAAGACATAGACACGTTACATTAGATTATTAAAAAAAATACAAATTGGTAAGAGGAAATTATTTCTTTTAAGAGTGATTTGTAAATGTAGAAAAATATTCATGGTGTTGAGAATATTTTAGATAAGAAAAAGTGCAAAAGCACTTTTAAGAGCATCCGCAGCGGTGAGTTGACATCCGTCCGTCCGTCCGTCTGTGCCAGCGGCGCGGCACCGCCTGCTCGCCGCTGCGCTCTTGCCGCTGGCACGGCGCTGCTCGATGCATCGAGCACGTCCGTGCCAGCGAGCAGCTGACGTAGCACGTTCTGATTGGCCAACGGCATTTCCGTTGGAAATTTATTTTTTTTCTTTTAAATCGAAAATAATACCAAAAAATTTAAAAAATATATTTTCAGAATCCCAAAAATATGGCCGTTTTTTATAGTTTTTCTGGAATTTTTTTATTTTTTTTTATTCCCAAAATCATCTATAAATACACACATTTATCATTCATTTTTCACATCAAATCATCTCTCATTCATCTCTCATTCATATTTTTCATACAACTTATCTACATCATCCTCTCTCACTCAAACCCTCTCAAATGGATTTCACCAATCTCATTGCGGAAGCGGAGCGTGAAGAACAAGAATACTATGAACAATATCGTGTCGCCTATGAAGTCTATGTCACCGCGAATACCCTCGCCCCTCATCCTCGACCAACTAGATCAACTCGCCGCTACATCCATCGTGACCGGGAGGGAGCCAACGAAAGGCTCGTTGCCGACTATTTTTCCGACCAGCCGCGGTTTCCGGAATAATACTTTCGGCGCTGTTTTCGCATGTCAAAACGCTTGTTTATGCGTATTGTCAACACATTATCCGCCCATGTTGCATACTTTCAAACAAGTACAGACACAGCCGATTGACAAAGTCTCTCGGCGTTGCAGAAGTGTACGTGTGTCATCCGACAACTTGCTACTGGGCAAACGGTTGACCTCTTCGACGAGTATTTGCATGTTGGTGAGTCAACTGGAATCATTTGCCTTAAAAAATTTTGCGACGGCGTTCGTTCAGCTTTCGATGAGGAATTCCTTCGGGCACCCACCACCGATGATTGCCAACTGTTGCTTCGTCTTCACGAAACAGTCCATGGTTTTCCCGGTATGCTTGGCAGCATTGACTGCATGCATTGGAGGTGGAAGAATTGTCCGACTGCTTGGAGGGGGCAACACTTAAGCGGCCACAAAGGCGGCGGTACCGCCTAAGGATTTGGCATGCATATTTTAATATTGCCGGATCCAACAACGACTTGAACGTGCTGTATTCTTCACCACTCTTCAATGATGTTTTGATTGGTGTAGCACGGCGATCGACTTCACCGTCAACGAAAATGCATACCACATGGGTTACTATCTCGCCGATGGTATCTACCCAAGGTGGTCGACTTTCGTGAAGACGCTCAACAACCCGCAAGACCCGAGACGGGTTCTTTTTGCGCAGCGTCAAGAGTCCGCTCGGAAAGACGTCGAAAGAGCTTTTGGGGTCCTTCAAGCCCAATTCAACATTGTGAATGCCCCGTCTCGGTTGTGGTACGTGAAAAATATCGCTGACATCATGTACACGTGTATTATCTTGCACAACATGATTATAGCAGACGAAGGACCGATGGCGGCTAGCTTTTACGACTAGGATGAAGCCGGAAGCTCAACCGCGAGGTCTCCCCCACGCTGAGGTGTGCATACGACGGTGGGCGAGAGGATCGAAACAAGAAACACAATGCGCGATACCCGAGCCCACATTGAGCTACAAGAAGACTAATCAAACACATTTGGGCGAAATTCGGCCTCGAGTAGTGGGTTTTTTTAATTTTATGAATTTAAGATTTTATGCAATTTTATTTTGTATATTGACAGTTGGATGAGGAGAGAATACAGTAGAAATAACCATATTTCTTTTTTTTTAAATGTGTCAATTAGAGTTATACATTTAAAAGTGAAATGTGTACTCCCTTAAAGTGCTACCCCCATTCAACAAGAGTATGCACTTTTGGTTCGACACGAATTTTAATGCACAATTGGTAAAATAGGAGAAAGTTATAGAGAAAGAGTAATTATACTAGTGGATAATGAGTCTCACCTTGTTAGGGACAAAAATAGTTCTCAAAATTAAAAAATGCATATTCTTGCGAAAGAGATTAAAAAATAACAAGTGCATACTCTTGTGGGATGGGGGGTACTTCTAAAAGTGAGACCAAAGGATTACTAAATAGAGAGTTTAGAAATAATACTCCCTCCATTACACAAGACTACAAGAGCATGCATTCTTTCAATTTTCCATCTCACAAGACTATGCACTTTCTAATTTAATAATTTTTTTTCCTCTCAAAGAGCATCCACAATGGATGCCCTAGTGGCTGCCACATCAGCATTTTTTTGTCCGCCCATTCTTTCTGCGGTTTCGCCCTATCAATTAAACTCAATTTACATTTAATTTTTAATATTACTCCTCAGTCCCAACTAAGTTGAGGCATAACTTTTGGGCACAAAGATTAAGAAATTATATTGAAAAGTAGGAGAGAGTAATAAAGTAGAAAAGATAGAGAGAGAGTAAAGTAGATAATTGAATAAATTAAGAGTGATTGAATGTTTTATTTTTTTTAAAAGGAAATGACTCAACTTAGTTGGGACATCCCAAAGAGGAATACGACTCAACTTAGTTGGTACGGATGGACTATTATTTTTCATTTTTGTTTTTAATTGCTAAAATACCAAAATATATTATATTAAACACCACGAATTTAAAAAAACAACTACATTACTTAATTAAAAAAACTATATCATACTTAGCTAAAAAAAATACATTACTAAACTAAATTAATAAAAACCTAACTAGTCATCTAAATCTAACTTCTTGCTCAAATTTTTTATAATCTTCTCAATCCTCTGTCGTTTTTTCGGATCGGTTTTCTGATGAAGGCTCCGCCTCCGCCGCGCCAAACATCGGCATATCGTCATCGACACTATGCGGGTTTGGAATTGACTCGGATCCATTATTGAACGTGTGAAAATGAGAAAATAGAAGAGAAAAAGAGTAGAGTAGGGAGTATTGTGTGAAAGTGTGTGAAGAGTTAATGAGGATGGAGTATTTATAATGTTTTAAAGAATAAAAAAAATTGAAAAAGCGTCGAGATCGGGCTCGGGCACGCCCCTGCAATGGGAGCCCGATGCATCGCCCGACGCGTCGGGCGACCGACCCAGACGACCGATATTTCAGTCGTCCCACTTGGGCGCCCGATGTATCGGGCTCCTGCAATGGTCGGACGAGGACGCCTGAGGACGATTTTGCCCGATCGTCCGCCCGATCTCCTCACTATTATGGATGCTCTAATGAGGTAAAACTCATTCTCTATTTACGATTCTTCAATTATTTTTTCTTTCCATTTTTCTTACTTTGTCAATTATGCATTAAAACTCATATCTAATCAAGAGTGCATACTCTAACGAGTGCAATCTTTTTCTACAAGGAAAGTATTTTAATGGAGTACTAACTATGTCCACGAAAAATAGTCTAGGTGTTATTTTTTACATTTTTTCTCTTTCTATTTTTTATTTTCTCCCATACATTATTATTTTTTACTAATTTTATCTCTTATTTTTTTCTCATTAAAATTTATATAGTCTATGAATAAAACTATTTTTTCATGAACTGAAAGGAATTTTCTAGGCAAATTTACGAAAAGATCAAGATTCAAGAATAATAGCAAAACGCCAAATCCCTAATTTTATTTGTTCACTTCACAGGGCTGCAATTCATCGGACCTCTTGCCACACAGCTCGTCTTCCCCACTATCCTTCACCGTCCGCCGTAACAACGCTCGTCTCTCCTCATCCCCGCCGCCAGTGGGTGAGCTTTCTCTTGTAAAGCCAAAGATGTCGTCACTCGCCACTCTCCTTCTCAATTGATTCCCGCAACTCAACAAGGTTTTTGAGAAATTGTGAGAAAATTCTCCTTTCATAGATAAATAATTTGATCATATTTTTACAAGTCTTTTGATTCATTTGACTGAACCGCAATCTCATAAATCCTAAAGTAGATATTGCAAGTGTGGTATTTGTGGTAAATTCGGTCATTAGGGACACCTTGCAACGAACATTTGTTACGTAATCAATAATTTATTTGTCCTTCCATGAGTATACACTCGCAACACACAACACTGCTCCAAAATATTTAGAGGTAATGTTGTTATAAGAGAGAAGAAAATGGAAAGGGAGATTAGGCCGAGAAGAAGATTAGGATAAATGAGATTAAGCTCACCGACAGGGAAACCCAAGGAGGGGAGAAAAAGAAAATTATAAAATGCATAAATTCTGCATTTTTAATTCGACAAGCATTATAGTTCAAGTTTCTAAGTTTTTTTTATTATTCCCAGCACTTGTTTTTTTCTCACTGCTGATTAAATAATGCATTATGTGAACATGAGAATAGGTTGTTTTGTTTGAGGTGGCTTTATTGTGAAAAAGTAGATTTGTATGGTTGAAATATGCTATGTGTGAGAAATTCTGTCATGGCATGTAATTTAGGAGTTGCTCATTTTTCCTTATATTCAAGAAGATGAAACTGTGTACAAATGAAATAGAAATTGAAATTACAAACAGCATTGAGCAAAGCTGCTAACTGTGTGTCCTGGTTGACAGGCAAATTGGCTCTGATCTAGAATGGCTTCTGGAAAGGATACAGAGAAAGACCAACTCGCTGCTTCTCTAAATGATCTTTTCACCAATGTGTCCGATATGATTAAAGGCGAGCTCCAGGTAATTGGAGACATTAATCTGGCTTTATTTGAATGCTTAAATTTGAAAGAACAGATACTGGTGAGGCCATGCCAAATCTAAACATGATTGTCCTGAATTTAATCAAGTAGAAACAATTTTGAGATGATGTTAGTAATTGAATGTGTACTAGACAATCTGACTTTAGTGGCACATCTTTGCATAGGATGTCTAACCCTTTGTTACATGGCTGTTGCTGGTTTCCAACTTTTACTGTATGTTGCTGGTAAGAATAAGCGTGAACTGAATAGGCCATCTGACTACTGTGCCATAATTTTCTTTGTTCTATTGTTGAAAACTGTTTTGCATCTTGAGATATGGAGTACTATATTCTATCTTGTGATATGTTTGGTTTGAAGAAATTGTTTGCATGATTGTATAATCCATTGTCTTGTTCTGACTTTAACTCTAGTGATAGGTTTGGTTGATGTGTTTGCCTAACTGTTTGATCCATTTTCTTCTTCTGGCTGACTTATGATATTCAATTATCTAATGTGATAGGGAACAAATAATGTACTAGAGCTTTTGGAGAAAATGAATGTAAGAGTGGGGGAAGAATACAAAGGCTTTGGTGATGTGGCCTCAGGATTAAGAGTTTTTGTGGAACAATTGAAGTCGAAAAGCAGCACATTCGACGACTGCATTCAGCAGCTTGATACGATAGAGCAACAAGTGACGGAGTTCGAAGCTGTAATTGCTATGCTTGACAGATATGTTTCCTTACTGGAGTCAAAGATGCAGCATGTTTACCAAATTTCTCCTGCTGCACTAAAATAAGCTAGGCTGGTTTCATCGAACAGATCAACTCTTCACTGTAATACATAATGTATCTAACAATGTTTCTGACATGGAAAATAAATTTAAAAAGATCGATATGATGTTATAATACAGGTTGGAGAAAGCTCTAGCTACAACTTTGTACATTTGAGAAGGCATCAAAATATGATTTTTGCTGAACTCTTTTCAGCTCATTAACGTACTTCCGCAATTACAGCACTATATTTTAATTTAAATAAAAAGAAAAACTGCAATGGAAAATATAAGTAGAATTCAATGATACCGAATCGCATTATAGAGTAGACTATATTCCTTCCAAGCATAATTAAAGTTAGAAAAAAATTGCAATTTTGGTAAAATATTGAATCAAAAGCATGGATTTGATTTGGTAATAAGTTAGGTAGGAATTGATATGAAATTTCAGACATGATTATTCGAGACGAATGTGATTAATTTCGACTAGTTTAGTAATGAGTAGTGATAAATTAACAAAAATTGTATACAATATTGGACATTTTAGGTATTTTACATTCACAATAGTTTATACATTACATATTTACCCTTTTATAACTATTTAGGGGAGATTAAGTTTCTAAGTTTAATAACTACACATTTAGGAAAGATAATTCATTCTATCATAATGCTACATAATTATAGCTAAATCAAAACTAAAAAGATAAATTTATCACAATCTTCACCATGCATTTTTAAAAATATTGGGCACGTATTTGAAAAATATTAAATTTCTGCTATTTTCTCAACACTCAAATACTTTACGCAATAAAATTAAATGAATAAATTGACATATAAAATGTTTGTTGTCATTATAAAAAGTCACATAATGTATTTAAATTTTTAGTATTTTCATCCAACTAATTAAATATTATTATTTCGATTAACCAATAATAAAAAATAAACTAAAACATTAATAGTTATTCAAAACAAACTATTTCATTGTGTAATAAAAATTACATAAATTATAAAACTAACTATATGTAAATATACTTAATTAATTAGTATTGACATTCAACTAATTAAAAATTATTAACGCGATTTCTTTGAGTATTGTATATCTTAACTCAAAAATTATGAAATGAATATAAAATAGTAAAAAATAAATTGAAACAAATAACGGTCATTTGTGTCCAACTATTTTAATACTCTTATCAGTAAATTTTAAAATTGTAAATTATAAACATATGTATATATACTTAATTTCTTAGTATTATCATCAAACTAAGTGATGATCATTGAATCGATTTTTTTTATTCAATATTTTGACTCAAAACCATGAAACAAAATAAATTTGTTATAAAATAATAAAAATAAATTAAAATAATAACAATAATAATCTACATCCAACTATTTTATTGTTCAACAATTTTAAAATTGCAAATTACAAACATGACTATATATAATATATATACTTAATTTCTTAGTACCTCTTCCAACCAATTGATGGTGATCACGTTGATTTTTTGTGTCCTAGAAATTTGATTAAACGATAATAATCATTCACATTCCACTATTAAATAATTATAATAAATGTAAATTATAAAAATGAATACCTGTATATAGTTTTTTTAGTATTATCATCCAACTAATTGACTATCACTACGTCGATATCTTTGCATATATACTCTACATCTTGACTAAAACATAATGAAATAGAGACAATTTTGATATGTCATAGTAAAAAAAAATTAAAATGATAAAATCATTCAAATCAAATGATTCTTAAATTGTAAATTATAAAAATAATTATAGTATATATACTTAATTTCTTAGTACTATCATCCAACTAGTTAATGTTAATAAAGTCGATTTACTTATGTACTCTTCTTGACAAAAAAAACATGAAACAAAATTAATAGTCATTCACATACTAATTTACTATTATTGAATGATTCTAAAAAGTGACTACATGTATATATATTTAATATTTTATTGTCACCCAACTAATCGGTAATCATTAGATCAATTTTCTCGTGACTCTACATTATTTAAAAACCATGAAACATAAATAAATTCAATATGTACTACTAAAAAAATACATTAAAGCGATATTAGTCATTCGCATTGAAAAATTATAAATTATAAAATGACTAAAGTAAAAATTGTAAACTATAAAAATGATAGTATTAGAATATGTACTTAATTCATGAGTATCGTCATTCAACAAATTAATTATCACTAAGTCAATTTCATTTTATTCTCTACATCTAGAATAAAAAATTCATGAAATATAACTAAAATTGATATAATATTAAAAAATAAGTAAAAAAAATTAATTTGCATCGAACTATTTCATGATTGAATAATTCTAAAAATTATAAATATAAATGCAACTACTTAATTTCTACTATAAACACCCTTCATGTTAATTAAGAAAGAAATAATGATTAATATTTTCTTAATATAAAAATACCCATCACTAAAAGTAAATTAAAATAAAAAGTATTCATATATCTGCTTTTGGATATAATGAAAAAGGAAACAGGCCAAGGAAAAATAGTATTAAAAGAAAATAGTACAAAAATAAAAAGATAATGCAAGAAATGTTAAATCGTTATGGCTATAATATTTTCTCATATATTCCACATATCAAATATAGAAATGCTTTATTATTTTAATTTATTTTTCATATATTAAATTATTTTATTGTCACAACATTGACGATTTATTCGCATGTAATTTAAAATAAAAAATTAACAAAAAAAGATCAAACAAGTTATGAAAAAATAATACAAATGACAAAAGAAACTAGATACTAAAGTATGAATTGATCAAACAATTTTCTTTTAAAAAATATACTTATGTTACTTTATTAAATTATATTGTACTAGTAATTATAGTATAATTAAATATAGTACTTTAATTATGTAGTGTGTTAATTAGTATTATCATAAATAATTCATAATCTAAATCAATGCGGTTTTCCTAAACTAATAGAGTAAAAATATTCAATATTAAATAAGGATAAATTAGTCATAAAATTATATCCTAAAAACAGAACTAAATTAAAGAGTATATTGTATATACAATTTTTATTAATTTATCTTTTCTCTTTAGTAATAGTAGGTCGTATAGTAATCTGTGGTTCAAATAAATGCCGCTTTTCACATACTAATAATGATCGTAACAATTTATCATAAATACTGATTAATCAAGTTGTTATAGAATTGAAAATATGCAAGCCTTTTTCCTATCTGTCTGCCCTTTGAATTGGACTCTTCTGCCCCTGCCAATCCTTTTGTGTATCCCGAAAATTAGAGCATCCACTGTGGTTATAGCCCATCAATAGCCCAGTCATAGCCTAGCCACAAACTCCTCCTGCCACATCATCAATACTAAAAATCCTCCTGCCACATCAGAAATAGCTCAGCCATAGTCTAGCCATATCATAAATAGCCCAGCCACATCAATAGCCACATCACTAATAACAAAATATACGGAATTTAATTTACGAGACATATACGGGAAACATTAATAATACTATTTTAATTTTTAAAAAAAGTACAATAAATTAAAAAAAAGTACAAAATTTTAAAAAGTACATTAATAAAAAAGATTACATTCAAAATCGCAAAAAGTACATTAATACAAGTGGTGCGAATGAAAATGAAGTGCAAATCGCGTATATATAGTGTTTCGAAAATTAAAAAAAAAAAACGCTGGGCTATGCGCTGGGCGATCCGGGCGCTGCAATGGCGCCGAGCGGATCGCCCAGCGCATAGCCCAGCGGATTTTGACCGCCTAGCGCTAGGCGAAATTCATTTCCGAAAAACCGCTCGGCGATTTTCGGCTCCTGCAATGGTCCGAAAAACCGCTCGGTTAGGCGGTGCGCTAGGCGCCATTGTGGATGCTCTTAAAAAGGAGGCCGGGCGTGCCACCTTTGATTTGACCAAAATGACCTTTTATGGAGTGGTGAGCACATTTCTTTTTGTATTTTTGTGCTATCTTTTATAAGATGCTACGCCGGTTAAATTTAATTCTTATATACTCCTTCCGTCCGTGAAATGTTATCCAATTTTGTCATTTCGGTCCGTTCATGAAATATTATCCACTTTGTTTTTTATCGTTTTTAGTAAATGGACCCCACTTTCAATTAACTCACTATACTCACATTCTATTATAAAACTAGTATCACGCTCGTGCGATGCACGAGTCATTTTAATTTCTTCATATTTATTTCATTATGCGAAATAAAATTTGTGAAATGATAAACAAAAGAATATTCGACGTCCTCTTACTTCGGATTATACTTTTCCAATCACATTAACCCCACATGGCCACAAGAGTGCGTTTAAATGCTAACTTTTCTTTAAAATGTCAATACGATCACATTAAAATTTCAACACATATTTGTGTTGACATTTTAATAAACTGTCTTGACATTTAAATATCAGACTTAAAATTAAAAAGCATTTTAATTCTGTGAAAATATGAATTAACCGTTGAGTTATAACTGCAGGAGCAAGTTTACGTTGCAATAATTTAAGATTGCACTGGTGAGACACTTCCTAGTCGAGCTTCATTTCATTACAATATAGTGACCCTATACACTAAAAACCCAAACCTTGAAACCTAAATCATAAACCCTTAACTTTAAAATATACTCATCATGACCAACAAATGAGCCAGATATCAATAAAATTCTCCCTCTGCCTCAGTTCAATTTTACTTTGTTGATCACTTATTCAAAATATGCTCATCATGACCAACAAATGAGTCAAATATCAATAAAATTCTCCCTCCGTTCCAGTTCAAGTGTACTTTGTTGATCACTTATTCTATTTTGGGGGTTTTAGATATGTATTTGATATCTTACATTGGGTCAGCCTACTTGATAATCCTTACTGATATTGGAGGTTTTTTACCTGAATCTTGTCTGTAAATTTGTTTATATGCTCATATCAGCTTTTGGCTTGTCATTTTAAATAATATTTAACGTTTGATATTTCAATATTTAACATTTGATATTTTAAATAATAATACTAATAATATTGTAACTGAAGAAATCTTTTAAATAAATTTACTATCACTTCTAATATTTAACGTTTGATATTTCAATAGCCATTTATGTTATTTGATTTAAAAACCTTTTCATTTTAAAAATTTAAATCCTAAACCCTAAACTCTAAACATATATCATAACAATTGGGAAAACATTTGACTTTCCTCACTAAGACATAGCAGTATTTTATAGAAATTATATGCACGACCCATTGTATTTCCTTCAAAATTATATTATGAAATTATTATGAAAAGTAAGAATATAAAAATAATCATTCATTAAATATAACCTATAAACAGTGACTAAAATATTTTTTATATCTAATGCAAAAACTACAAACACAACAATATATAATCAAGAACACGTGTACTTCAATAGTGAAACAACGATAATAAGAAATATGTGTCTCATTTATTTTTTTGGTACTAACTTCACATTATCGATTAATTAATTGAAATGGAAAATGATATAATTGTACAAAATCTAAAACTAAGAAAATGTATAAGAATTTAAAAAAAAACATAAAACTCAATCAATTTGACATTTAAATAACGCAAATACATACTCCGATATATTTTGACTATACTACTTTTGGATCTCTATTACAACTTTAAAAAGATCATGAAAAATCATGATCCCTAACTCATATATAGTGTACACTTTATTGTTTTATTTGCAAGTGAGTGAGAATGAGTTTGTGGAAAAATCATGATCCCTAAATTACTTAATAAAATAAATAGAATAGTGGTTATAATTTGTGTATCAGTATTTATCATGTAAATAGATATCAAGGCAATTAACCGAATACCCACTCCTCTCATAAAACGATACCGGCAAGTCAATACAATTCATCTCAACTTTTTTCTCCTTTTCTTTCACTGTTTCATTTATGGTTCATATATTGAATTGGAGTCCACATGAAAATTCCATTTTCATTTCATCATCACTTACCAAGAATCATTTCATAGTAATCATTTGCCACACTTTATTTGCAATCATCATTTGCATGTAATCAATCTTTTCAATTATATTTATAATTTTTATTTGCACAAAAGCGTTATCACAATGTCACACATTTATTTAGCTTTTAATCGCAATTACTTTTTTTTAATCGCAATTACTTTACATTTATACTTTGCGCCAATTAGTCGGGATCTTATTGCCACTCTAGCATTTTGAGGTGATTTTCAATTAACTAATTTTGAATTCTTTGTTTTTGTTCTCATAATTTCAACCGCCCCCTATTTTAGGGCGTATCATTATTTTCCCATTTAAATTCTCAGTTTCGTTATTTGATTCCCATTTAAATTCTCTAATTTTGTTCTCATAATTTCAACCGCCCCCTATTTTAGGGCGTATCCTAAATTAAACAATTTATTTAATTATTGTATAATCGTTACATTTTTTATTAATGACTTCCTTTTTAATGGTTGTCTGAATTAAATAAATTTAATTAGTGTATAACTGTTCAAAAATGTTGATTGGCCATTGAATCTTTCAAAATATTCACGTAAACTAATTATCTTGTCAATAAAAACCAATGACATTAATTACGAAGCAATCTTAATTATGTTATTAACAATGTTGAAATTCTAATCTTATACTTATGTTTGATTTAATTACATTGTTCATCAATCCGTTTAATTATTAACATTCAATAATTTCACTAACAGAAAAAAATCGATTGACAATAAAAAAAATTAATCAACTTCATTAATAAGATCTATATCAGAATGCAACCAAAAAATGAAGAAATCGATAAAAAATATTAGAGTTCAGAATCATTTATGCTCATGCAGCTCTTGCCCACCGCCCATCAGCCTCCATCTATCTCCAATAGCTTTCATCTTTTCCACTCATCGTCTCCAACACTTTTATCGTCATGCGTCGACACCATCTTCTCCATCAGGTTAGTATGCTCTCATATGTAGATGAGAACTTCAAACAAAAGTCAACTAAATACCCCATATTACAATTCGATAAATATTTCATTCATGAACAATGCAAATACAACTTTGCGTTTTGTACTATAAAATTTTATAGATTACTTACCAATTTCAAAACCAAATTTGGCAAGGGGAATGCTTCCATGATTTCAACATTTGATTGATAAAGTTGTGGTTTGTAGATCACTAAAAGAGATTAGTTCCATTTCCATAGTTTCAACCATCCTCTTTGGTAAGAACACAACAACAAATATTAGTAACATAATAATCACACAAAAATAATGCATAAAGTGGTTAAAGATAAAAAGATATTGTTGACAAAGAGGAAGAACCATACCGAAATATTATTTTTTGTAGAAAATTCAGTGATGCAATAGATTATAGGTGAGGGTAATATGAAAGTGGATAATAAGCTAGCAATGACACAAATATATAGACAAAAAATATAGGGAGTTTATAGTGTGTTATAATTTTCATTAAATTATTATTAACACAATTACTAATAATGTGTAATAATGTGGCTGTTATAAAGTTAATCTCTAGTTCGTGTAACCCCAATTCCATGGCGGATTGATATGTGGTGCTTATTATTGAAATTTTGAAATTAAATCATAATTATTAAAAATTTGCAACTGCCAAAATTTTTTAAACCTCTATGAAGAAATTGCATGCCACATTTATCACTCTAATTAGTGTAACCGCTTATTCTATTTTTATGGACGAAATATTATTAGTGTAAGATTGAGATGAATTGATTCAAATGATGATTATGATTGGTGAATTGTAATAGCTATATTAAATAATTGAATTAATTTTTTATGGACCAACAAAAATATCTAACGTTTACAATATAATCCAAAACTTATATATATTTACAATTAAGGCTAAAACTTTTCCACTTCCACTCCCCTAAATTATTAATTTATTATAACAACAATAAAAACCGTACACATTATAATTTCATTTAAATATGTATAATAACACATTATAATCTCAAACCAAAATTTTTAATTCCTAAAATGCCCCCAAAACTCAACTTTTATATATGTATAGATACGTATATATAAATATGGGACCTACATTCCACTAACTTTTTTCACTCATTTTTCTTCACATTTATTAAAACTCGTGCCAAGTCAAACTTGGACAACATTTTGTGGACGGAGGGAGTATATTTTAACAGTTTCCATAATTACTACTAGTATTACACTAGCATTTTGTTAATGGAATCAGGAATATATTATACTTTCTCCGTTCCACAGAAATATGACATATTTCATTTTTTATAAGTCTAATAGAAATAGTTCATATTCTTTTATGACAACTTTTTCTCTTTTATTTTTTAATTTTTTTTATTATTTATGGCCCCCACCATCCACACAGTGGCGAAGCCACGTATGGCCGTATGGGCTAGGGTAGGGGGCCATGGTCCCTGCATGAATTGTACTATTTAGTATTGATGATAGTTCATAATTTCGCCAAGTATTTGATTTATATCCACACTAATGTGTGAGATATTAAAAGAAAGCTCACCTGATACGCTTATCTCCAAATTATATCCTCCAAATCGGCTTCTCCCTTTCGAGCTTTCTTCCTCAGCCTACCTCCACCGTTTCTTCTTCTCTATCTTTTTCCATATTTGAAACTCCCAGATCGGGGACTCGAGAGACAGAGACTCCGTCCATCCTCGCCTTCGGCTGCTCGACGAGCAGACCCATCGCCGCCTGTCGTCCATCACCGCTGCCTCCGTCACGAGGCAGCCACGACACTCGCCGACGACTTACGCCGGCTTCCTCCTCCCGACGCTCCCTGGCGAGTTCAGCGGTAGAGAGGAGGCGTCGCCTCCTTCTCCCTCTCTCAGTCGCGGCCTGCAGCTGCCCCGTGCCGCCCCGGTCGCCGCTGCTGTCGGGCGTGCTCCGAGGCGCGCCTCTGCTGCCTCGCGCTTTTGCTCCAGCGTCGTCGTCGCCTCCTCTTGATTAAGCTAAGTCACATCCCCCTTTCCCCGTTGTTTCATTGTCGTCGTTACTCAGTTACTATGCTTGCTCTTGTTTTGTTGTAAGCTGGGCAGTAGCTATGTGAAATTGGGGTTTCTTTTTGGTGGAGGAACTTGATCACTGCAGTATCTATGCTAAGGCTTTGTGGCAAATTTTAATTTCCTATGTCCTTGAGTTGTCTGTGATTTCCTTAGTGATAATCTATGTTCTTGGAGCTATGCACTTGGCTGCCTATCGTGATGCAGAGGGTGTATTATCGAGTTACCTTGCTTGGTGGCCTTTCCCGGTTATGGACTGATCTCTTGCCGCCTGATGAATCCGCGAATTTCTGATGTTAGTAAATGCTGGTAGAGAATAAAGACTACGACACAATGAATTTACGTGGTTCGATTTACTGAAGTAAATCTACGTCCACGGGAAGAAGGGAGGGCAAGATTGTATTGCTTGATCTGGGATTACAGCTTACAACACAGACTTGCTATATGATATTTTATCTCTAGAGAGCTTAACCCCTGTCTATCAGATCTAAGTTCTATTTATATATTGAACTAAGATCGTGGCTTGCATCACCACCCTAAGTCGTGGATGTCGTGTAGGTCATGGCCTAAGATCGTGGATGTAGCGTAGGTCATGGCCTACGATCGTGGCCTGAGTTGACACCACGTGGCAGTGGGTGTGTTGGAAGTTGTGGAAATCCTGTATGGGTCCACTAACTCCTTGTTCGGTCGAATACTGAGACCGAACTGCTTTGGTTGCCGATCTGAGAGTAAAGCTTGATGCCGACCTGAGAGCAGAGCTTGATTGGTTGGCTTTTACCGAGCTGTAGGCTGAGGCCGAACTCTTTGGTAATGCCGAACTCATACTCTTCCTTGGGCTTTGGGCTGATGGGCCGTCGTTGCTGTTGGGCTTGTTTAGTACGCACCCCATCACTGGTCGTACTAAACAAGCCCAACAGCAACGACGGCCCATCAGCCCAAAGCCCAAGGAAGAGTATGAGTTCGGCATTACCAAAGAGTTCGGCCTCAGCCTACAGCTCGGTAAAAGCCAACCAATCAAGCTCTGCTCTCAGGTCGGCATCAAGCTCTACTCTCAGATCGGCAACCAAAGCAGTTCGGTCTCAGTATTCGACCGAACAAGGAGTTAGTGGACCCATACAGGATTTCCACAACTTCCAACACACCCACTGCCACGTGGTGTCAACTCAGGCCACGATCGTAGGCCATGACCTACGCTACATCCACGATCTTAGGCCATGACCTACACGACATCCACGACTTAGGGTGGTGATGCAAGCCACGATCTTAGTTCAATATATAAATAGAACTTAGATCTGATAGACAGGGGTTAAGCTCTCTAGAGATAAAATATCATATAGCAAGTCTGTGTTGTAAGCTGTAATCCCAGATCAAGCAATACAATCTTGCCCTCCCTTCTTCCCGTGGACGTAGATTTACTTCAGTAAATCGAACCACGTAAATTCATTGTGTCGTAGTCTTTATTCTCTACCAGCATTTACTAACATCAGAAATTCGCGGATTCATCACCGCCCTCGCTCTTCTTCCCTCCCCTTCGCTGCACTTCTTGCGATAGTGTCGAAAATATGGGAAGGAGGGAGTGGTGAGGGGTCTTGTTTATATAGCTCTCATAATATTGGCATGTTGTGCCTGATTTTTGGGAGGTTGTGATGCTATTTTGGGGCTGTTTCTTAGCTTCCTTTCGAGCTTTGTGATAAATAATGTTCTTACTAGATTGGTGAAAATTTTGGGGCTGCTCTCCTTGGCTGTTCTTCCAGCCTTGGTGATGTGAAAAAGGCTCTGATTCATGTTCATTTTGAGCATGTACATTGGGCTCATTCTACTATGCTCATTTGTTCTAACTCCCACTTTGGTTTAAGATGGGAATGTGTCAAAAATGGCTAGTCTCACTGCCGTAAAAGGCAGCCTCTTGGCTGTACACATCAGCCTGCTGGAGAGGAAGTCAAAATGGCTAGTCTCACTTTGTTCTAACCGTCGTCGTCACCTCCTCTTGATTAGAACAAATGAGCCAAGAGGAAGTCAAAATCGCCTCATCTTGGCTCATTTGTTCTAACCGTCGTCGTCACTTTGTTTTATTGCTAAGCTTAGCAATTGGTTAAGCATTAGGCTTTGAGTAGCTTTTGACCAAGTCCCAAATTAGCTACTAGTTTGAGGTTGGCTCCTCTCAAAGTTTAGAGTAGGATTAGTTGTTATTTTGTCCTCACTGTGTGGAAATCGAGGCATGTACTACTTGTATTTAAATTTGCCTCCAAGCATTCTTTCCAATAAATATCTCTTCTACTCTTCCCAGTAATAATTTCCTTGCACTTTAATTTTTTCCCAACAAAAATACTTAATTTATTCCCACGCTGGAAATTACAATGAAATCTCCACGCCTTCTAAACGAGAATTAATTAAGCTAATAAATCTGATTTATCTTGAAAAAAATGAACGAAATTCTGGGGCGTCATACAACTTACCATAACCAACTCAATTGAGTATGTCAAAAAGGCCCTTTTCGATTTATTAAATCATTTAAGTTAATCACATGTGGCATTATTTTCAGCCATCAGATCTTGAAATTGAATGACATTATTTTCAGCTATCCCTACCTATATATATATATATAGGGATGTATTCATTTTCTTTTTGTATCTTTTGTTCTTTGTTCTTTTTAATCTCAGCCCCACGATTTTGTCATCCGGCGGTTAAATCGGTGCCACGTGTCATTTAATAATGCAGATTTTCAGTTGAATAATGCACACCGACTAATAATGCACCATTACTGTGTAATAATGCAGATTTTCAATTGAATAATACACACCGACTAATAATGCACCATTATAATGTAATAATGCAGATCATCTGGACCGTTGATGAATGAGATCAAACGGCCCATATTAAGAAGAATAAAGGATCTAAGGGATGAATAGGAGAATAACACTCACCTATATAGAGTTGTGATCATATGATAACCCCTAAATCACGTAATAACCCTATAACCAAATCTGAACCATACATATTTTCTAATCTTGTGGTTGAGATTCAAACTTAGATTTACTTCATAAAAAAAAGTGCGAGGGTAAATATGTCATTTCCCTCATTTAATTTCTGAATTTAGCCAAATATCACGTAAAATGATAAAATGATATATGTTAGGTTTATTGCATAGAATGATAGTTTTGCCGTATAGAATGATACTCTGAGTTGATAAAATGATAATATGTCATTTCCCTCATTTAGTTTCTGAATTTCGTCAAATATCACGTAAAATGATAAAATGATATATGTTAGGTTTATTGCATAGAATGATAGTTTTGCCGGATAGAATGATACTCTGAGTTGATAAAATGATACTTTTGACTGATAAAATGATAAAATGATATATGTTAGGTTTATTGCATAGAATGATAGTTTTGCCGTATAGAATGATACTCTGAGTTGATAAAATGATACTTTTGACTGGATGATAAAATGATAAAATGATATATGTTAGGCTTATTGCATAGAATGATAGTTTTGCCGGATAGAATGATACTCTGAGTTGATAAAATGATACTTTTGACTGACTGATAAAATGATAAAATGATATATGTTAAGTTTATTGCATAGAATGATAGTTTTTGCCGGATAGAATGATACTGTGAGTTGATAAAATGATACTTTTGACTGACTGATAAAATGATAAAATGATAGGTTTATTGCATAGAATGATAGTTTTTCCGGATAGAATGATACTCTGAGTTGATAAAATGATACTTTTAGCTTATAAATGTTAGGTTTAGTGCATAGAATGATAGTTGTGCCGGATAGAATGATACTTTTAGCCGATAGAATGATAGTTTTGCCGGGTAGAATGATACTTTCAGCCGATAGAATGATAGGTATTTTTGGTGTATAAAATGACATTTTTGTTTAATAAAATGATACTTTTACCTGATAAAATGATAATCTAAGCGGATAAAATGACAGTAACCTTATAAAAATGATACTCTGAGTTGATAAAATGATACGTTTACTGCTTTATGATAAAATGATAGGTTTATTGCATAGAATGATAGTTTTGCCGGATAGAACGATACTCTGATTTGACTGACTGATAAAATGATAAAATGATATATGTTAGGTTTATTGCATAGAATGATAGTTTTTCCGGATAGAATGATACTTTGAGTTGATAAAATGATACTTTTAGCTTATAAATGTTAGGTTTACTGCATAAAATGATAGTTTTGCCGGATAGAATGATACTTTCAGCCGATAGAATGATAGTTTTGTCGGGTAAAATGATACTTTCAGCCGATAGAATGATAGGTATTTTTGGTGTATAAATGACATTTTTGTTTAATAAAATGATACTTTTACCTGATTAAATGATAATCTAAGCGGATAAAATGACAGTAACCTTATAAAAATGATACTCTGAGTTGATAAAATGATACGTTTACTGCTTTGTGATAAAATGATAGGTTTATTTCATAGAATGATAGTTTTGTCGGATAGAATGATACTCTGAGTTGATAAAATGATACTTTTGACTGACTGATAAAATGATAAAATGATATATGTTAGGTTTATTGCATAGAATGATAGTTTTGCCGGATAGAATGATACTCTGAGTTGATAAAATGATACTTTTGACTGACTGATAAAATGATAAAATGAGCGAAATTCAGAAATTAAATGATCGAAATTTGGATACGTAAATTTTATCATGAGCGAAATGACATATTTACCCCGCGCTTTTTTTATGAAGTAAATCTAAGTTTGAATCTAGACCACGTGATTTTAAAAATGGGTGGTTCAGATTTAGTTATAGGGTTATTACGGAAATTGGGCTTATCATTATAATGCACCTATATATATATATATATATATAGGGGAGCCTTATTCTCCTTTTCACCTCTTAGATCATTTTTCCTTCTTAATATTACGCGTTAGATCTAAGGCATCAACGGATCAGATTGATTCTATAAATCTGGTTCCGTGTTGCATTATAGAAGGTGGTTGTATGCATTACAGGGTTATAATTGACATTTGACGGAAAAGGAACTGCCACATTTTGGTATCTGCGAATAATGCACCATATGGTAACGAGTAATGGATATAATTGATTATATAATGCACAATATGTGAACTACAATGTTTCGTTGTTTGGCACACGGTCCTTATTTCTCCTAAGGGTTTAATAAGTTTAGGGGCTAGGGTTTAGTACGTACACATTAATAATGAATTGTAAACCGCTACGAATACTGCACCACATGGTAACGAGTAATGGATATAATTGACTATATAATGCACAATTTGTGAATTGCAATGCATACGAACAAGATGTGCTATGTTATGACGTTTGACACACGTTTCTTGTTTCCCCTAAGGGTTTAATAAGCTTAGGGGCTAGGGTATAGTACGTACGCATTAATAACAAATTATAAAACGATACGAATAATTGTCACGAGTAATGGATGTTATTAACTATATAATGCACAATATGTGAACTGCAATGCATACGAATAAGATGTACCATGTTATGATGTTTGACACACGTTTCTTGTTTTCCCTAAGGGTTTAATAAGCTTAGGGGCTATGGTATAGTACGTAGGCATTACTAACAAATTGTTGTTATTGGAATATACGTATGTGCATTATTTGGTTTAGGTAGTGCATTATGTAGCTGTTAATTGTCATTATATGAGTATATTATGCATTATTAGAGGTATTGTGTATATGGGTTAATCAACGCAGTGAAGATTACATACGTGCATCTAGTAATGTCTGCGTACTATACCCTAGCCCCTAAGCTTATTAAACCCTTAGGGGAAACAAGAAACGTGTGTCAAACATCATAACATAGTACATCTTATTCGTATGCATTGCAGTTAACATATTGTGCATTATATAGTTAATAACATCCATTACTCGTGACAATTTGGTGAATTATTCGTATCGTTTTATAATTTGTTATTAATGCGTACATACTATACCCTAGCCCCTAAGCTTATTAAACCCTTAGGGGAAACAAGAAACGTGTGTCAAACTTCATAACACAACACATCTTGTTCGTATGCATTGCAGTTCACAAATTGTGCATTATATAGTCAATTATATCCATTACTCGTTACCATGTGAAGATTACATACGTGTCTACGTACTATACCCTAGTCCCTAAGCTTATTAAACCCTTAGGGGAAACAAGAAACGTGTGTCAAACATCATAACATGGTAAATCTTATTCGTATGCATTGCAGTTAGGGGTGGCAAATCGTGCGTGTCGGGTCGTTATCGTGTCGACACGATAACGACACGAACACGATAACAACAAACACGAACACGACCCGTTAAGAAAACCTCAAACACGAACACGAACACGACACGAAACCCTCAGACACGAACACGACACGAACACGACACGAACCCATTAACGACACGAACCAATTCGGGTCAACACGACACGATAACAACACGTACACGAGATGACACGATAACGACTCGATAACAACACGACCTGATAACGGTTAAACCTATTAAAAATGAAAATAATAAGAATTAATAATATTAAAATATTATTTGTTAACGGATAACACGAACACGACACGGACACGTATTGTTAACGGATAACACGAACCCGACACGAACACGACACGAACACGACACGAAATTTTCGTGTCCTTAACGGGTCGACCCGATAAGGACACGAACCCAATAAGCTCTGACCCAAACCCATTATTTTCGTGCCGGTTCGTGTCGTGTTATCGTGTCGTGTCAAAAATTGCCAGCCCTAATTGCAGTTAACATATTGTGCATTATATAGTTAATAACACCCATTACTCGTGACAATTTGGTGAATTATTCGTATCGTTTTATAATTTGTTATTAATGCGTACGTACTATACCCTAGCCCCTAAGCTTATTAAACCATTAGGGGAAACAAGAAACGTGTGTCAAACATCATAACACATCACATCTTGTTCGTATGCATTGCAGTTCACAAATTGTGCATTATATAGTCAATTATATGCATTACTCGTTACCATGTGATGCATTATTCGTAGCGGTTTACAATTCATTATTAATGTTCCAGCCATTATTAGATTACTATTGTACCCTCATAATGCACAAAATAGGACCAATAATGCAACACGGGATTAATTACCCAATGTTAATCTTGACCGTCCATTTCTCTAATCTAATGACTGATATTAAGAAGGAAATAGGAGGAAATATAGGAAAAGGAAATGAATAACTTGATGCTCTGTAATTCGACAGAGCTAGCAATTATAAAGGGTATATACAAGATTTTTTTTCACTAGTTTGGACTCAAATTAATAAGAAGCAAACTGTCATATTAATTTCTCTATTTGTTTAGATTTTAGGAACACATTCCTAAGCACGTTTACGAACACATTTGCTGATAGCTCCTCGAGAATAGGTTATTTTGTACGTACCTGCTATGTACATGGCTACCTATTTAGTAAAGACTCTTCAACATGCTCATCATTGGCCGGACACAACGTGCTTAGTAATAAGGTAAGCCAGGATACATAAAAGTATCGAATTAACATTTCAATCTCTATGTTGTCACACGCTTTACTAATTTGATTTTGTTGTTTTTTTTTTCAGACGATAGCACACGCCGTGAGCGATTGGTACTTTGACTGGAGTGAATTCAAGCAAATGGACATTTGGAACGACATGCCACGGAATTGTACTATAACCCGATGGCAATCTTTTCTGCAAAAGTGTATGTACAGTTGAATGTCATAAATTAATAGACTAGATTTTAATTTCTATATTATGTTAATGAATAAAGGATCAAAGTTTTCGGGTCCAGCTTCTTAATTACAAGTTAATTGCTCTGAATTAAGATGGTGATAATAGATACATATGTAGGATACTAATAATGAAATCTCAAGTGAGTGATATCTATTTAAAAGCTGCTAAATCAAGATGTTATAACTAGGGTTATATATGTATCTTACAAGCATGAGTCCTCAAAAATCAAACATGGTGATTATGATAAACAGTTTGATTGTAATGAGTAAATCATAAGTAATTAATGATGCTAGTAATCAACCAATTCATTACCCTTGCTAAGACCCGAACGCTGCCCTCACTATGGCTATAAAAATGTGGCAGTCTTGTGTATTATGATATAATTATTATAACTTTTATTAATAGTAATCTATCATGGATAAAAAATGGTCATTGTATTGATGAAAAATTATGAGATTAATTAGTGATAACACATGTCTTTTTAATTTCTTTTATCTTATGATCTATGTTTTATTCATAACAAACATATTTTATTTGTTGGACAACCTGCCAAGTTTTGGTCCTGGTCAATTCTTACAACTTTTAAAAACAATCGAATATATTATTATTTTGATATTTTTTTCAATTGTTCTATACTACTAATAGATTTGGGAAAAATCATATATGATGTGGCACAAAAAAACACTACATGAATAAAATGTTTGACTACTTCAACGATGTCGTTTAATACATCTATCCAGCCAAACAACCACATCTTTAATTTTTACTTATGTGCGAGGATTTTCAATGTTGTGATGGAGAAAATGTTTGGTAAAGGAATGGGAAATGCCAAGGATTTTTGCACTTATTGTTATGATTTTGAATAATTAATGAAAGTTATGGCACAATGCTAATACTAATATGATTAGTACTCTACATTATAATTAACGCCATCCTTTAATTGGAGTGATTAAGTTAATATCTTGTCATATGGTGATCAATGAGATTATGATTAATTACTAACTAATTAACGATTCCAAATTAAGACAAATCCTTAGCAATTAGATTAACATAAGTTGAAATAATGTTAAATGAATTATGTTAAATTTAAATAAATATAAAATAAACTTTAAGGGTATTATTGTCAATTTTTATATATAATAGTTAAAACTAACTATTTTCTCTCTCCTCAAAATCATCTTAAAACTTTAAATTTACACTGCTCTCTCGATTTAAATTGTGTTTTCGTAGAAAATATATCAAATTAAAGGTAATTTTATAAGGAATCTAACGAGATCTCAATTGCATATGTTTCGACGACGATTAGATGATAAAATTTTATAATTTCTATTTTTAGTTTTCGTATATGCTTATAATCAGATTTTATATCAATAAATGCACCAAAATTTTTTTAATATAATGTATGTACAATATAAATAAAACTGTGTTGATATTTTCAGATACTTAGTGTTGAAATTCATATGTCATTATGTTAATACTTGTAATACACTATGTTGATTTTAAAAAATATGCAAATTATTATATTATAACAGATTGACTATCTTACCATTTTGTTGATATTTTGTCTACTATTTATTTACATACGCGAACTTTAATCTCATCCACTCATTTTAAGAACTAATAATATAGAATTGGTCTTAGTTGTGGATTGGAGTACTACTTCATTTTAACATGATCCATGATTAATGATTCATATATTTATAAACGGTTTCTATAAATTAATTGTAAATTTATTCTATTAAAATATCATATTTAATGAGTTTTAACTGATGTACTGAATGTATGATATTTATGTAACATTCTTACTATAAAGGTCCAATAGCTTCAATCTAACTCAACATAAAATATAAATGAACATGGGCTCAAAATCAAAGATGATGATTAAGATTATGTTTTTTCTCCTACTGAATGAAGCTTTATTCTTGAATTTAGGTTTGGTTAAGAACTGCTATAGTACTATGGATCCAGTGTGTCAAAAGAGCACTCTCGAAGCTTTGTGTCAGGACTATCAAGAAAAAGTTGGACCCACACTTGATGGGCATGTTGGGCATGATTGCTGCCTTCAAATTAATCAACTTCCAGACGCGCGTTTCGCTGTTAAAATGGTTGATCGCTGCAAAAAGAATCGAGAAGCAGTTTGGATGAGAACGAGTCATATTTACTGATATTGTACTGGAGATATCTATGATTGGTCAATATTAATTTCTTTTCAGTTGAATAATGGAAATGTTAATTACATTTTCGCATCATAATTTATATCATAATTTATGTAATGTAATGTTGTTCTAATAACTAATTATAGACGCAATATTATACTCCATATTGCTTCAATTTAATTTTGAGAGTAGTTTAAAAATTATTTTCATGGAGCAGAAGATGATGAACTTTCAGTGTAGTTTAAAAATTATTTTCTATTTTTATAAATTCATAAAAGGGCCACTGGTGTCTAAAATCACAATTCCTTTTTACCAAAATTTAGTCTAAAAAATATGAATTCAGTTCTTGTAGTTTTACGAATAGAAAAACCAAATGGATGTAAATTTACTACCGGAACTAAATTCATCTTTTTCTATTGATGTTTTTCAATTTTAAGTGACCTTGCCAATACAAACATGATGAGTTATAGTAAAATTGAAAACATCAATAGTATTGGTAAAGATGAATTTTAAAATATGATGAATTATAGTAAATTTACATCCATTTGGTTTTCCTATTGATGTTTTTCAATTTTAAGTGATCTTGCCAATACAAATGAGTTCTATTTTTTTAATCACTCCAATAGCATTGCCCATTTCCCATTTATTTATAGAAATAAAAAAAAAGTTTCCATCCGAGAAAACATTTCTCTCCTAAAAAGAGAGTTTTGCTGAAAAATGACGTCATTATTGCTATCCTTATTTATTAGAAAATCCAAAATGCATAACACAAAAGACATCATCCAAAACATTATTAACATTATTACTTCAGACCTTTTGATTGATATTATTAATAGATAAATTTTTTTTATCTTGACAAATAGTTTGAAATTCAAATTAATATTTACTCACAAATCAGTAGACATATATACAACAACATTCCTTTAAAACTAGTGTTTTGTACAATCTACAAGTATCCCTTCAGGGGCAGTGGACCAGAGAATATCAGCATGTTTTGTCAGCTCCTTCCAATGAAAAATTAAGATTATGGATTCTGCTATAATAATCTGAAAGTGGAGAAGCTATGTCAGCTCTTGCGCCACCTCTTCGCTTTGTAGAATTCTCTCTGCAAACTGTACATGAATTCTTGAAGCTCCGAAAGAACAAAAATGTGGTCACTTAAAGATGCATCAAGGAAACCTTCTTGTGCTTGTAAGTGCATAGAGTCGCTGGCCTCTGTCCCTACTAAACTCAAGCTATCAGCAGTTACAAACGCACAACGAAAGCCCGTTCATCATGAATGCAGCTCCGACAACCAGAATTGCTCGATTTAGTTGAAGAAATACTCGGAATCCAACACTTCTCGGAGATCAAAGTCACCCCGCTCTGGCAATGGAGGGAAAGTCAATGAAGGGAAGGACTGTTCAAAGCTCTCCAGCAACTGTTCAAATAGGAATTTGTTAGCCCAAGATAGTAAAAAGAATGTTGAATAGTGGTTGATTGCATGGAATCTAGATGCTCTACATTCTCGAGGACTTGGGTTTCGTATAGCTCAACGAATTTCTCTCTTAATACTCTGTTCATCACATCAACATCACATGCATGCGTCCAATATGAATCGTGAACACCTGCAATTGGACAACATACAAGGTGATTCAAAGGTCGATAATTTTTACTTCGGGATGTTTTAGATACGTGCAGAAAGATAAAACACCTGCAAAATCCAATCCTGCTTTCCTGCATGCAATAGCAGTCATCATCATGTGGGATCCATCTAGGGAATGAACGAAGTTCGGAGGAAAAGCTGTTCTCTGCCTCTTAACCATCACCTGCAACAGGTTTGGGATCACAAGTCAATTTTATCCATAGTAAACCCATCTCCAAGAAGCCAAAACAAACATAAAGATGAAGAGAGCAAAGCATAAGATAAAGCCATTATAAGGAACTTGAGCCTTTTCAGATCAAGGTATAGGATCGATGCTTCCAAAAGTAAACATATGACTAATCATGATGTCCAAATCTATACAACAGCATAGCATCATCTCCTCTTTCATTACCTCGAAAGATAACATGTCCCTCTAGGTATGCCTACTATATCAGAGTAAGGAAACTATCTCAAAGATGTCAGGCTAATTCCTGCCACAGCAATGCTGTCCTAAACAAAGATCCAAAGATTCCTAACCCTAATTCATAGAGAGGCACACTCCAGTACATCCAAATGAATGGTGCATCCACCCTGATTAATTTCTAATTGGGATTGATAAACCTTAGCTAGGGAAAATAAACCCTAACAAGATTAAATTAGAGCGGATGCACCATTGCACACAAGTTTTTTCTATTCATAGGTGACTATTTATAAAAACGGCTAACCTTTTCTGTCTCACGCCGGAGAGTCAAAACCTGCAGAGAAGTTTTAATCTGCAATAAAGATTTAAAAAAGATGCTCAAAATACAACACAACTGTTTTAACTCGGAAAATGGTAGAGAATTTATGTTTGCTTGAATTCCAGCACTTACAAAATGCCTCCCTACTTTACGGTAAGGCTGAACCACAGGGAGTCCAAGTGGAGTTGTCCAACAAACAGACTCGTTTTCTGATGCGATAACCTGAACATTTCCAGTTAAGGCTGTCAAATTGTATGAACTCCCTGACTGTAGGAAAACAGTGCAGATGCTTTCCAATTTTACTTAATTGAAGTGTTATGCACAGTTATATGTTTTCTCAAAATAATAAGAATCATGCTATGTTTAAAGTAAATGGGATTTGATAGGTGGTGAATATATATGTGATAAGCCTTGTAGTATACATGAAAAATCTAGACTAGCATATAAATTCCTGCCAATCTATTGCAGATATATGATATAGTGGTAGAGGAAGATAAAGAATCACACACCGAAACACAAACAAACAAATGAACGACAAGTGGTGCTTTAGCATAACTGCTGTAGTAGGTAAGCAATAGAACAGAAACAGAGTATTTTTTTGCAAAAAAAAAAGAGTTCGGGTTTATTTTCAGCACTGACCTTTGCACATTCTCCTAGCCAGCTCATGATGCTCCTCGCAGCTTCAAACATCTGCCCTAATGCAGTTAATGTAACCTATCCAACAAAAACAAGCAGAAGGTACATATCATGAAGAATATAAGCCAATCTGTCCAGTAACTAAAGGCATATACTACTGTATATATTAGTATTAGCTAATTTTTTTTCCGAATTTCCACCAAATTATATGCTTTGAGTCGCACATCCATGCCACTAAGACAATTGTGTTCGCTCTTTGCGGCATAATAGTTCTCTATAGATAATGTGAACATGTAGATACATGGGCTGCCTGTCCGAACCTAGAGAACATGCTTACTTACAATATGTAAATAGAATTTCAGATCAATGTGGAAATTAATATGCAAGCACAAGATGGATAAGAATGAAAATCAATTTGATTGAATAAGCATTTGCTGAAGTCATTAGAACAAATTCACTGATATAAACTGTAATATAACACATATAAAGGACAAACAAATACCATAAAGCTCGTGGGAACGAACATTGTCCGTAAACTTCACATTGCAGGAGCATAAGCAGACAATGTCATACCTTTGCTGCGTAACAAGCTGCACCGAATATTTCTGAATCGTCCCCAATGGGATCGCGTTCCTTTAATCTTCTCTTAATTTGATCTCGGGCACCAATGTAAGTTACACCATACACTGATGTCATCACGGTCTGCTTGACCAGCTTCCTATCCACCTAAACCTCATTCAAACGTTTATACAAGACCATGAGGTAAGGAAGGGGGGAAGACAAAATGATACAATTAAATAGTGAATAAATTTACTGATCAATAATATAAACAGTAGAACAAAAAATGCCAAGTTCTACTCAGCATAGACCTAAAAGCTTCAAGCAATAGCACCGACCTGATTGACCAGTAATCTTGCATGCAAAGCTTCAGGATATTTAACAGGATCCTTCTGTGCATCTTCCTTCATGATATCAAGGACCCTGCATGAGTGCATTATCATGGAAAAAGTTTTTAATAATGTTCTTCATGCACATTATACAGTCGAGGAATGTGATGGAGTTAGACCTCAATATTTCATAGTTACAACAAGATTTCGGTCCTATTTCATAATTACAACCAGATCTAAATCTGAAACCCGGATAAAAAGCCCTATGTATATATGTGTGTGTCCATTTTACAACAGATACGAAGAGGCTATTAGAAACGCTCATATGAAATTTCAAATCAACAGCAAAGAAGGCCTGATATGGAAAGAGGAGACACAGGCTACCTGGAAGCAATTCCAGAGTAAACATCTGCAGGCTTTTCTCCATTAACCAAGTTAACAGCAGCTGCCCCTAGCTGAATACATTATAATGAAAAAATCAGTCAGGGCTAAAATAAAGCATTAAGCCTCATCGTCCATTGGAGACCATCTCCTATAAATGTGGGTCAGTATATAATAAAAATAAAAATAAAAGATATGAAAAAGGAAGTACTCCATGTATTAAGAAGGGACATGAGAGGTTTTGTGAGAAAAATACAGAAAACATATAATTCAAGTGAATACATAAATGGCATGCATGGTGTGTCTCATCTAACTATTCTCACAGTGTGCAACTGATGAGAATATTCAAATTCTAAGCCATCATGCCTACCAAAAATCCAAGATATTCATAAAGTCCACTTTCAAAATGAGACAAGACCTGGACTTTAGAACCTCTAAACCAATAGCTGTACTTAAGGAGAGATGATAATCGAGAAAAGAAAGAAACCCACCTTATCCCTTCCAAGAGCAGCATAATGCTGTAAACCATTACAAGAACCATCCTAGATAAAACACAAATTGAAATTATATGAGAAGAGCAGTGAAGGTTACACCAGTGGTGCTTTAGATAAGTTATCTATGAATGCACTACGATGATGTTCATCAAGTACTCCAAGAGAAAATTGACATGAATCTATATATCAAAGTTAAAAACTTTGCATATCACATGAAATCATCAAATCGACAAATCAGAAAGGAAATAGACAATGCATAATTAAATGACTCAGATCCTAATACAATCAATAGACAAGAAGAGATTCAAGTGAAATATTCTAGTTAGATGCATAGTAATTTTGCAGAGAAATAGGTTATACGCCTGAAATTGTAGAAGAATCTACACAAAACATGAGAATATTAATTATGAAACACAAATTCTACATAGCAGAGATTCATTAATTCAATTCAAAAGTTGTAATATGATATACTGAGGATTTAGATTATTGCATGGTAGGAAAACAGTACTTGGTGGACTGGAATATGAGATATTATTGTTTCAGGAGATGGACTTCTAAGGGCCTCAGCAAGATTAAAGCACGCTGCTAAACATTGAAAGGGATCTTCTGCTTTCAGCCACCAACGCTCTCCTTCAAGTGGCCTATCTGCAGAATCAAATATGTCGTCCAAATGGTTCTCAGTAAAAGCTATTCGACCATCATGAGACATTTTGTCCACACCATTGGCAAACAAATTTGCTAAGTGTATCTTAAGCCATCGCAAGCCAGACTTTCCAAGAGGTCGACCGTCTGCAAACTCTAGGATTCCCCTACAAATATCGGAACCCAAATGATTCAAGTGTGGGTGCATGGGGTATGCTCGACCACGAAAATCAAGGTTGTGGGGGTAAAAGAAGCATTCTTCCTCTTTCAATTTTCTTGCAACCTGACCAATATGCAAGTATCAGATGCCTTCAGCCCAACAGAAATAACATAAGATGAGGATACAAAGATGAATCTTACGGCAAGTTTGAGCTCTGTATCACAACGCTGTGAGTGTCTCTCACTGTTCTCTTTCTTGATAGCTTTAACTTTCCATTTCCACTTCTTAATTAATGTTTCATCTTCTGTATCAGGCTCCTCTGGCAGAGGAGTCTGAAAAAAAAGATTAGAACCAATTATTTTGACAAAGATAAGAATGGAAACTGAAGTTAATATTAAAAGGGGTGCCTGAAACTCGTCCCAGCAGAAAAGAATAGAATGACAATTGACAAGAATAGAATGACAATTGACAAATGACGTTACTGAAATAAGGGGTGTATGAAACTCTTTAAAACATTGACAGGAAAAGACACAATGTAATTTAACATACATCGTTGCGATCAACTAAGTCTGCAAGGCGACCTCCACTCGCCCATATTCTATCAATAACATGGAGAATTCTCTTGTTCACTCTCCATTTGGTGTTTCCAAGAGTATCCAAAGCCTGAGAACAAACATGACACATTCTTCACATTAAACACAATTAATTCCACTAACTCCCTGTCAGTAGAATCAGGATCCTGAAGTTGCTAACCTCGAATATTGGTTTCAATTGTTTTGTAGGAGCTCTCTTAACTGTTTCACGTTGCTGACGTGATCCATGTGTGCGCATCACATATGATGGCAGATATATATATGCACCTTTGTCATACCTATCAAATTAAGAACCGTGAAAATAGGTAATGAGAAGTACAGATAGACTAAAAGAAAATAACCAAACAAAGGAAGTTTGAAATGCAAACCAATGATTCATCAAATCATGTGGGGGGTTCCAAAAATTTATTTGGCTATATTGGCAAATTTTAAGCTTCAAATTCAGGGCACCACTACTTGAGCATGGGCATTCATTTGAGGAAGGAGATTATAAATTAACACTGTAGCAGATACCATAATTCAGGAATCAATTATTAAATTATGAAAATAATACCTCAACAGATGCCATAATATATCGACCAAAAAGCCTAAACTGAAAATAATGGGAAATACAAATAGGCGTGGCGTCATTACCATATTGAATTTCTACACAGTTCAACCTCTAGGTAATGGATAACAACAGCCGTATGGATAACAATGATCAGATTTACAGAGTTTTGATTCAGACCTATTCATTTCTCACCCATACTTCCTAAAAATACCTCGGTTAACCATTGAAAACTGGAAAAGTTCTGCTAGCCTAAATTGCCTATTTCAGTTTATTTTTTGTCAATGTCAACTGAGTTTCATTTGGTCCAAATCCAATGAATAAACACAGCCAAGACAAACATTCTATGCAGGGCAGACTAATATTTTAGTGGACACTATTGCTCTGATAAAATATATCCTCCCAAGTTCAGCAACCAACTAAGATTAAATATTGTAGATCAAGTTATATTTGCCCCAGGGAGCACAACTAGTAGCCAGATCATTAATTATTAGTTTCCTTATTTTATTACTTCAGCAGTCCAAACGCAAAAAGAGAAGACATGAAAAAGTGAAGGCAGAGTAAACAGAGAAGATCTGTTGTACTATATTTTAAGTGATTCTGATTATCTAATTCAAAGTAATGACATCAACTAAAAACTTGTCATAGAAAATCAACCACGGAAATCATGCAAGAGCTATAAACGGGAGAAAAGAAATATGATGGCATCTGAAAATTCGGACTCGGATAAGGAAGAACCAAGTTATCATACCTAGTCCACTTGACTGGACGCACTAGCATCGGCATATATGGGATAACCATGTGCTTAGCCTGTAAGTAAAAGATATAAACTTTTAACAGATTTATGAACATAGAGCTTTTAAACTTGAAGCTACAACCACACCTTCATGGATCTCAGATTAAAAAGTCATCAAGCAATGTAAAAGAATTTCTTGTCATTTCTCTGAGAAGCATTCTCTTTTGGATTGATGTTGCCTGGTTTTAATAAAATTAGAAAAACTGGGAAAACATAAATGACTTACTGTTCTTTCAAGACCTTTACGAATAATAGGATTGCATTCGATAACACCATATCTTCTGCTATAGTTCCTGTTAAAAGAGAAGCTAGAGAAAACCCATACATGAAAGTAAATAAGAGGTCAATATGAAAAATGCTTTAACCCTTACGTATTTTCTTTTGTTACAGTCCTATTAGTATGTACAAATGCAGGTCGAATATCAGGTGGACCCTCTGCAAACTGATTGGCAGGGGCTTGAATATACGCAGTCTGTATTATCAATTCAATGAGCCGGCTCCCCACCTGAAATTGGGAAGTATATAGATTTCAAGATCAGGAAACTTAATTCAATCATAACAAACGATCTTAGACCTTTGCTCTAGCATCCTGTCCCCATGGCTGAGACTCAATTTGTCTATTCACTATTTGCCTCACAGCTCGGAGATTTTGTTTTTTCACCAAGGTCGTGACTTTTTTCCGTAATTTTTCTTCTTCTGGTGAATTTACACTAGATACATCTCCTGCCTTCACTGCAGCCTTGTCAGCCTTTCTCTTCTTTGTTTTCTCGAGGAAATAGTTTATCCTCACCTGATCCATCATGAAATTGTAAAAAGTCAGTCCTATTGTGTATCACCTTGAGTATGAGGAAGCAGAGATTAGATGAGAATTAATTTCACCAGGAAATTCATAAGCTAAGCTATACATGTGCAAGTGCAACATAGTTTTGTTAACAATACCAACAAAGCTGTATTCGCAGGGCATGCAGTGGAACATAGGTTTGTTAACAATACCAACAAAGCCCTATTAACAATCCGTACTAGAGCAGGATCAGGCAATCTAACAAAAAAATAACTAATTATGGTCTGCAAAACACAAATAGGATATTGGATTGATAAAACACTTTGTTAAGAATATTAGTATTCTGTCCCACATCGGTGATGTGACATAGCCTAGCTTAGTCTCTTGTACTATATATATGTGGCCTGTGTTGAGTAATAACATACACCAACACCTACACCAAATAAACTACAACTTTCCCTACTGTGTCTATTTACTTTTCCGCTTATATCTATATTTTACTGTTCTACATGGTATCAGAGCGGATTCGAATCCGTCTCTAGAAAATTAGGGTTTCCACAAAAAAAATGAAATTAGGGTTTCTGCCACTGCCTGCTCTTCCGTTCCTACTCTGATCTACTCTACCCGAAATTATGAGTGTTCTGTTCTACTACTCTACCCGAAATTATGGTTCTGCTATACCACTCTTCCCCAAATTACGGCTCTGTTATGCTCTACTCTACTCTGCATGTTATCCTCTACTCCGCTACTCTGCCCAAACTAGGGTTTCTGACGTTGCTGCACTCTGCGCTATTATTTGTTTGCTGCTTATTTGCCTGATGTTCTATTCCTACTCCGTTGCTCTGCGCTATTATCTGCCTGCGCTCTTGCTTGCTTTTTATCTACCTGTGCTCTGACTCTTGCAATTATTATTCTACTCCTCTACACCTCTACAGCTACTCTGCTACAACTGTCACTACTACCCTGCATCTACTACTTCTGCTCTACAGTTGCTACTCTGCTACAACTGTCACTGCCCTGCATCTGCTACTTCTGCTACAGTTACAACAACTACCATACAGGTGCTACTCCTGCCTACTCTGCTACAGCTGGTACTAACTACCATGCATCTGCTACTCTGCTACAGCTGATACTAACTACCATGCATCTGCTACTCTGCCCTATAGCTGCTACTCTGCTACAACTACTACTACTCTGCCTTGCAACTCTACTTATGCAACAGCTGCAACTACTACTGCCCTATAGTTTCGGCTAGTACTATTGCTGCCGATGTTTGAGGAAAAACATTTTTGAGAACTTTGTACCAAGCTGGACAATATAGATGTTCCAGCTTGAGGGGGAGTGTTAAGAAAATTAGTATTCTGTCCCACATCGGTGATGTGACATAGCCTAGCTTAGTCTCTTGTACTATATATATGTGACCTGTGTTGAGTAATAAAATACACCAACACCTACACCAAATACACTACTACTTTCTCTACTATGTCTATTTACTTTTCCGCTTATATCTTTATTTATTGTTCTACACAATTGCATACAAGATTGAATTGATTTTTAAGATGTTAAAGATAATGAATTGACAACACAATGTTGCACATATATGTATAATTGTATAAAAAAACAAAGTGAGCATGAAAAGAACCAAAAAACATAAAAATCCCATCAATTATCCATTAACAATGGCATGGCATATACATGGAACTATTTTGATGAAACATTGAAAATAAAATCATAAAGTAGCAAAGTTGCACAAAAGTAGAATAAAGGAATAGCTTCATTCTATCGATTGCATATTAACAATCAAACAAATGAAGTTCCAACCATTTGCAGTTTTACTTCGACTAGCTATTTAGGCATAACCATCCAAATCTTAGTATCTTACAACTTATTATGTTTTGATATAGAAGGAGCAGACTTATCTTCTTCTAATCTTTTTCAGTGTTTTATCTTTGAGTAGTTGCTCTAGCAAATACTTTCCAAGCACAACAACTTATTTATTAGTATTAATATTGATATTCTGTTAGGCAATTGCATAGGGCATCTCTAGTCTTCAAGAACCAAGTAACGGGCATGAAATGATAACAGAAGCAAATTTAGAATTATCTGCAATATTTACTTGATGAATTTCCATGGATCAACATTTTCTGAAGACAACATGATCTTTCTTCAGTTAGCTAAACTACAATGTCACACCTAATAATCAAATACTCCAAATGTAACTATCATAGCAACATCAAAATCAGAAGAGCCCTGGCCAACCAACCTCCTGTTCAATGGCATCACCTATAGCACAAGCAGCCTGCACCACTCGTGCACAGCCATGGTCCCCACCAGTCATCAGCAACCCCATCAGCTTATGCATTGTGACAACGGCCATCATATCCGCAGGCAAGAGAACGAAGTACTTCCCATAGCCCGCCTTACTCTTCCCATTCCTAATCACCTCCTGCTCCTCCGCAATCTTATCCCTCAAAGGCTCAAACCATCCCAAAAACAAAGACTTCATATAAGGCAAATTCGGAGCCAATTTCTGCTTGCACATATCATTCAAGAGCTCCACATATTCTCTCGCCGCCTGCTGCCATGCCTCGGTTTCGATCTTCGCTTGCCTTTTCTTTAGGGCATAGTACTTCAAATTCCCCATTCGCATATTTCTCTGGTGCCTCCACTTCTTCGCATACACTCTCCTCTCCTCTTTCCTCATCACATTCAACAATTCTTCAACTTCATTAGGTACAGGCACATCAGCACTGCTATCCCTACTATCCTCATCTATGTCTGTCTGCGACGCTGCCACCTCCGCCTCCACCGCCTCAGCTATGCTAGCGTAGGTCCTCCCGCACAACCCATAACAATTCACTTGATTTCTTCCAGAAAATGACGGAATTTTTTTATCATGGAAGTCTATATCACTGTTTCTCTGAAATCCCTCCACCGGAAGAGCATCAGCGGAGAGCGAATTAAGCTGGCATATGCGTCTGGAATTGGGGAAAACTGAAGCTTGGGTGAAGGCCAGAAAGCTTTGAGTGGCGGAGAGCGAGGAATTGCGACGGTAGTTGGGCGGGCCTCTTGAGCTAATTTGTTTGGCGATGTTTCTCCACATATCTGTGGGACTTGTTTTGTGGACGCCGACACAGAATACTGGGTTAGGCAATGCTCCTCTTGAAGAATTGTTTGTGTTGAAGGGGGAAGAAATTGGGGTTTTATTGGTGTACATCAAATTGCGGGAGGAAAAATATGAGAAAAAGAAAAGTGGAGATTTGGCAAACGTTGGTAGCGAGAGATTGAGATTGATCAGTGAAGAATGAGAAGTTGCACAAGAGAGAGAATAGGTGTAATGGTAATGGTAGTCACTGCCATTGCCGATTTAAACCCTTCTAAAACCTTGTGATACTATGTTAGGTGCCCCAATTTGCATTGGCCCAACCGTCCCGCCCGACCCGGCCCGGCCCAATCCTATTTTAATTGTTTACTTGCTTTTTTATTTTTTGCGGAAAATTGCAATCGTACGATTTGTATAATTATGGTCCTAAATTTTAATACTGGCAAGAAAATTTGGTTCTTACGAGGTGGCAATTATCACGAAAAGGTCAACGTCAATTGTAATATTTTTTATAATAACAGAGAAAATATGATAATCGGGAATTTGGGTCGAAAGAAGAAAGCCCAAAACAGAAAGCCCAAAGCACGAGAGCCAGCAAAAGAGGAGACAAATAAATGAGTGGCGCCGTTTAACGAAAGCTTAACCGACCACCGGCGGCGTTTGCTTCTTAATCTCTCCTCACTCACGAAGAAGAATTTTGGAAATGGGAAGAAGTGCGAGCCACCTAGATGACGATGAAACTAACGATAGCTCTTCTCCAACAGGTATCTCTGCCTCTGCTCCGTCTGTTTATTCTAATTTTGTATCTCTTCTCTCTCTAATTTCTAATTTCAGCAGACTATAAAATAGCTGGTCAGAAGCTACGTTCCAAACATTCAGAGACGGAGCAACGCAGGAGGAGTAAAATCAATCAAAGGCAGGAGTTCAACTCTTTCTTTCCCCTTCTTTTCCTTTTCATATTTGCCGCAGCAGCTAGGGTTGTTGGGATTGTTTTTGTTTGTGTTTTTCCGACAATTTCATGTCTTATTCGTGTGCCAATTGGAATTCTAAGTGCAGTATGTTTTTGCCCTATTTCTTGAGTTTTTATTGTGTTCATGAATTGTTAGTGGGATAATGTAGTTCATAAAGTTTTCTGGGAAATTGAAATTCGTATATCCATTGTGTTGAGAAGATAAACTATGCAAGAGCAAACTTAGATTAAGATTCTTGAGGCTTGGCATGATGAAAAAAGTTTATATGTTGCAGATTTCAAATTTTGAGGGACCTGATACCTGAAAATGATCAAAAAAGAGATAAAGCTTCGTTTCTATTGGAGGTTAGCTATGTCATTTACTCCCTCCTTTTCTTGTCATTTAGTAGGCAGTACTCTGTTTCCTAAGTTGCACTGTTTGTGTATAAATTCTGATAAGTCCATTCTCATACAGGTTATACAGTATATCCAGTTTTTACAGGAGAAGTTGCAGGTGTACGAGGGCTCTTGTCAAGGTTGGAGCTTGGAGTCCACAAAGTGTTTGCCTCTGGTAAAATTTACATGCTTTTATGCATTTTTTTTCCATACAATTATAAATTATATGCTTTCGAATCTACTCCCTCCCCCATAGGATCACATCATACCTGTTGAGTTTTAAAAAATGGAAATGTAGCAGATTGGCTGTCCAACAAAACTTTCTTGTACATGCCACAGGTTTTCTTGTAGTTTAACTGATATATATTTCTGGTTTTGTCTACTTTTATTTTTGATACCCTTGTGATATGTTCAATCCTTATAAAAGCAAAAGCACAGGGTTTGTAACATTTTCTGGTTAATAGCAGCATATTGCTATTTGATAGAGTTGGCTTTTTTATTTCTGATGCTAATTCCAATTTTGTCAGTAACACAATTTCTTTAGTGGGTGGATTGGTTGAAAAAGTGGGTTACAGATTATATTACATACTATTATTATATTATTGTCTTCTTAGCTACCAAAGTCAAACTATGGACAAGGTGCCAACTTCAATCTGTTGTGGGATCAAGGTTTATATTTTATTGGTGGTGACTTCTCATATTTATGACAGAGAATTAATTCTGGGCCAGATGCAAGCTTCGTCGACCAGACTCAATTTGAAAGAAACTTTTATGGTCACGAAGACGATGTTCATCCAGCCCTGCTAAGTAATGTGCAGAACCCAGTGGAATCTGACTTAACTGGAGCTACCTTATATAAATCAACAGATAACCCACCCATGGCAACACAAGCTCCTACTATGGCCATGCCACTTCCAGCAGCTATATTTGAGAGTTTGCCTGGCCAGCCCCAAGGATCTTTTACTGAAGCGAACCAATTAAACTTTTGGCAGGGTAGGTCATGTGCAGATGATTGTTCGGTTCCTGTATACTCCTCAAATGGGGAAGAACTGAAGAGTGAGAGTGATGAAGCTAGTATCTCAAATGTCTACTCTCAAGGGTAAGCATTGGCTAAGATTGCAATAAGAAATTACCAGTTGATATGTGTGATGGTAGATTGTATACCATACATGCACATTATATTTGTTTATAGAGGATTTGATGGACCTGGACTGTTAAACAAAATTGAACAGAAACTATCATGTCATAGAAAATCATTAGTTATGCTGTGTTGATCATATTACAATGATATTGTCGTTTCATTAAGCAATAAACATTGATAAGATGTTTGAGTTACAAACACAGATGCTCTTAGAAGAGTTAGTATAAGTATATCTGTAATTTTATATCTTCGTAATTGAACCATGATAACTAAGTGGAACTGAGATTTTGATGTTTGAGAAGTTATATGTACTTGTATATTGCCTGTTTCATTTTTACTGTGCTATTGAGCTTAATTATTAATAATGCCCTCTAAACATAAACTTGAACTTCAACACTCTTCAATTTGGTTAGAAGATCTCCCACTGCACAAGTTTATCAAACTAATGTGGAACTTGTGGTGTTTAACAGGTTGTTGAATTGCTTAAAATGTTCACTACAGTCGTCAGGAGTTGATTTGTCCCAAACCAACATTTCCGTGCAGCTGGACGTTGGAAAACAAACTCCCAGCAATAATACCAATCCCGTATTCTCTATCAAGGTTCCTCCCTCTCTATTCTTCTCATTTACAATTGGATTATGCTCCCTTGTTCTTTTCTGCATGCTCTTGCAGTTTTATCATACATAAGCCCTGCGACTATCCTCTAACCGTACAAATCCACTATAACAGTATAGAGAGTAGAACATAATTATAGTTATCATGTTTCTGTGATACAGCAGTTTTTTATATCTGAATGGTGCAAATCTCAAGCTGCTTGTTTTTTCCCTTTTTTGTGTTCACCATAGGGGTAAACCCTCCCCTGTGTTTACGACCCATCCTGATGCATAATGGCTTCTCAATTCAATGCAGGGTCAAGAAAATGCCTCCAGTCTCTGCTACCGATCTTCTAAAAATGCTGGGAAGGATTATGAGCACCCTCCAAAAAGGTTGAGAGGTGACGACACCTAGAGTAACTTTGAGATGCTACAATTTTTGTTCCATTTCATTTGTGAGGGAGCAAGATGTTCTTACATCCATCCAAAAGCATGGACCATTGTACTCGACTATGCTTTGCTAGGCATCTCCGCAGCTTCATTTAGTATTTCTGTTGAGAGACTTCATCCTTGCAAGCTAAAGGTGGGTTTTGAATTTAATTTTATGGTAACGAAGTAGCTGTGAAATTTAGAGTGCGCAGATATATGATTTCTTCCAGCAAGGGAGAAACTAGACTGGTGGTAGTAGCTATCGATATTTGTTCTATTAACGATGATCCTCTTGGTTCGGTTAGATTTGTATGTTCTATCCAAATTAGATCATTTATTTTCCCATCAATCAAAGCAGCACATGTGTATTCCACAAGGCCATCCAAATACTCCTTCCTATTTCTTTTACAAATGCAATTGAAGTGCAACCTTGTTAATGTAAAACAAATCAAATTATTCTAATAAGTACAGATTCACCAAATTAGTTCCAAACATTACATACATACCAAAAATGGATTATTATATTAATTGGATAAAAAAATGACTTAATTATATTTGACAGTGAGTTTTTTATGATTGCGTAAAAACTTGTCAAAAATGGACCAATTTCTGAAGTTAGGACACAAAGATACCAAACATAGTATTCTACACCGAAATCATAAAACACAAATATGTTTAGTACCAATTTTAGATTAGTCAAAATTTTATTCTCGTTTAGTTTACTTTTTTTCTATGACTTTATTCTTTCTATATTAAATATTCAAATATCAAAATTTTTAATTAAATATAAAAAAATCAATTTATTAAATTATGTGTCACCAAAAATTACAAACAGCTTGAATCGAAAAAGAAACACAAATGGAGGGAGATACCAACGTTCTCAGAAATCCCGAATCCCAAATCGCAAATTTGTAATTGCCCCTCTTCCCGCCGCCCTACAACACTCCGGCCTCCCGCGCCACCGCGTTTTCGCCCCCTGCTGGGCTGTACTCGCCAGCCACAGACACCCAGCCCCCTGCCACACGACAGCGGCTGCTGGCCTACTCCTCCCGGTTCCGTCATTGTATTCATGTAGAAATTCAGCCATTAGAGGTAAATTGGTCACGCTCGTGCTCTGTTTAAATGGGATTTTATCTATCAAGCTTGATTTATTCCCATCTTATATTAAGGTATTTACTGCTGCAACCTGAAATTGAGAATTATTGCCATTCTGCTACACTGGTCCAATAAATAATCGAATTAAGAGTTCCGAAGCGGCTCTCTAGAGTCATGTTGAGATTAAAAACAAGTTTATGTGATTTTCAGAAGCTTCACATATTCCCCAAAGTTTATATAGCTTCATGTTATCCGAGTGGTGTTTATGGAAGTATTCATAATAATGCTATTGATCCTCCTGAGATGGAATCTGAGAATGAATGGGAGAGATTACTTAAACCTTTTGACCTGGAGGAGCTCCGGAAGTCGTTCACAAGCATTACTCCATTTCAGCTGAATAAATTGCTGCAGCTCCCGTTGGATGTGCCCACATCAATGGAGTTGTTTCATGAGACATTATGGAAGAGCTGGTCTGCCCGGTCAATCGACCAGGTTGCTCTTTGATATGAGGAATTTGTTCTGTTATGAACCTACATTCAAATCTTATAACATCGTCTTGGATGTTCTGTTGGCAGGTAATTGTCCCAAAATTGCCCCCAACGTCATTTATGATATGCTGAGCAGGGGTATCTCTCCTACTGTGTTTACGTTTGGCAGAGTGATGCAAGCGCTTTGTATGGGGAATGAAGTTGACTCTGCATGCTCCCTTCTCAGGGACATGACAAAGCATGGGCGTGTACCAAACTCAGTAGTGTACCAGACATTGATACATGCGTCATCTGTTAATAATAGAATTGATGATGCTTTGAAGTTGTTGGAAGAGATGTTTCTTATGGGCTGTACACCTGATGTAAATACATTTAATGATGTCATAATTGCCCTTTGCCGTGCTCTTCGTGTTCACGAGGCTGCTAAACTAGTTGATCGGATGCTTATCCGGGGGTTTTCCCCTGATAAAATAACTTGTGGTGTTTTATTGCAAGGGTTGTGCAAAACAGGTCGAGTGGATGAAGCCAGGGCACTGTTGAAGAAAGTGCCAAATCCTAATGTTATCCTATACAATACGTTGATTAGTGGATATGTCATGAATGATTGTTTTGAAGAAGCAAAAGCTTTATTGGACGAGAATATGGTTACTGCTGGTTTACATCCAGATATCTATACTTACAACATTCTTATTCAAGGGCTTTCCAAGAAGGGTTTATTATTCTCCGCTCATCAATTAGTTGAAGAGATGTCGCTCAAGGGTTTTGAGCCAAATTTGATAACTTATACCACTCTAATTGATGGTTTCTGCAAGAAAGGTCTCTTGAGGGAAGCTGAAGATATTATGGACGAGATGTCACGTAAGGGTCTTTCCCTAAACACAGTTGGATATAATTGTCTAATCTCTGCGTTTTGTAGGGACAGACGAGTAGAAGAGGCATTTGAGCTGTACCACAGCATGCTGAGCAGAGGATGTAAAGCTGATATTTTTACATTCAATTCTTTAATATGCGGGCTAACTAAGATTGACAAGATGGAAGAGGCTCTATGTGTTTATAGGGATATGTTCCTAGATGGCGTCATAGCTAATACCGTAACCTACAATATACTGATTCATGCTTCCTTGAGGAAGAGGGCTCTGCAAGAAGCGTTTAAGCTTGTAAATGATATGTTGTTCCGAGGATGTGCTCTAGATGAGTTCACGTATTCTAGCCTCATTAAAGCACTTTGTGAAGATGGGGCTGTTGATAAAGCTATGGGCCTCTTTGAAGAAATGTTGAGAAAGGGAGTCGCTGCAAGTAGCTTATCTTGCAATATACTGATAAGTAGTTTATGCAGAGCTGGTAAGATACAGAATGCATTCGACGTCCTTAGAGAGATGGTTTACAGTGGACTGAAACCCGACATAGTCACCTATAACACTCTGATAAGTGGTTTGTGCAAGATGCGTCGGATTAAAGAAGCTTATAAGTTGTTTGAAATTTTGGAAAGTAAGGGTGTCTGCCCGGACGCCGTCACTTATAATATCTTGATAGGTTCTTACTGTAAAGAAGGCTTGTTTTGGGACGCTTGTGCTCTCTTAGATCTAGGAGTTGCCCGTGGGTTTACACCAGAGATTGTCACATGGCGAATTCTAGTTTCTAATTTGTTCAGAAGAGTACTCAGAAGAAATGACCATTCATCTCAATTCAGTTGAGCGTGAAATATTAGATTTGGAAACACCATGTAGGTTATCTGAGACGGGTCTTTATCTCAGATAATTTCGATAACTTCTGCCTAAGTATCTGAAAACCGCTGGTAATTTTGTCTCCTTAAATTTTGTTCTAATAAGTTGCAATCGCGCTATGGGACCTGTCCTGACCAGTAGTTGTGCATGTGACCAGGGTCTTGTTGATTCTGATTTCTGACACCTTGCTGCTTAATGTATTAAGAGAAACATTACAACACCACAACATCTTGAAAATGATTAAGAAAAAACACATCCGCAAGGTCCTTGATATGATCTGCAAACTTGCTTAAGAGGACCTTGATAAATCTAGCGACACAGACAAGAAAGGTACAGTAAACAGAGATAGATTTTATTGTTGACTGATGTAGGGAGAACCTGTGCATAGAGGTTGCCAGTTTCCTTTCTTATCTAATTGATGAATTGATGATGTACTTATTTCCTGCAGCAATGTTCTGCATTCTAAAGTGCTTTTCTATGTGCCTAACTGATTCTGTTTTGACTCTGAAATGTCATCTGATCCCAGAAATCGAAGAATCCAGTGAAAGCAATAAAAAGAATGGCGAGTATGCAAAATTCTAAAATGAGTCTGATTCATTGTATGATGAGGCATTGAGGAAGGCCGTGAGCAGGCTGAGATGATCCTGTAGGACAAGAAAGAAACCTTGACCTGCAATCAGATGGAGTTCAGGAAGTGTTCAATTGAAGGGATTTCATGTGGCGGTGTTCAATTGAAGGGATTTCATGTGGCGGTGAGGTGACTCAGGTTGATCTAGCAGATTCTAGAAGGATGAACATTTGATGTGGAGAGGCATAGGTTTAGTTTGGATGGCTCTAATTCATCTGCGAGGAGCGTTGAGTGTTTGATCTATTCACGGCAGATGGCATCATAGAGAAGGGATGCTTAGGTTGCAATGAGGGTGATGGTGGAAATGGCAGGAATTCGAGGATCTCGGTCTATGAGAAGGAGCGCATGATCAAGGGGTTTAACTTCAGAGATGGGGAGATCGATGGACAAGATGTCGATTCATAGGTGTAAATAATGTGGTGGGATATGTTGATGTTTTTTAGTTTTTAAGGTGATGGCTCTTTGCTACATGGGGATTCCAGTTGAAGGGAAAACAGCACATGAAGCTGAGTCGCCCTAGAAGGGGTGTTTTCTATTGCAACTAGAGAGTTTGGGTTCAGGTTTTGTCAAAGAATACAATCTGCTGCGGTTGTTGTCTTGTTGAAGAAGTACATCATATCTCTAGAATGGAGGTGATGAGAGGTATATACAATGCTGCATTAGTTTGTGTTTGTGTGTGTATGTATCGCATTGTATGTAAAGAGAGTATAAGCTTTTGTATCTACTTGAGTTTAATAGCTAATGGAAGAGAATATCAGCGACAGTGAGCCATGAAAGTGGTGAAATCTTCCTTTCCTGCAAAGGGGCCGACGAGCATGTTGATTTTATCGAAGAAAAATAGTACGTATAAGCTTAGGATTATTTTTTTATTTTTGATACTTGAGCATTATTACCATTTTCATTTAAAAATTAATGAAAATGAGGGATTAATTGTAGCCACTAGATCTCAAGATTATATGGTCCAGATTAAGTTATCGGTTATTATTAATGTGGGTTATCATAAGATTGCGTCACAACACTATAATTTAGTAACCATTTATGAGATTAACTCTTTAAATAGCACTTCTAACTATTCAACTATTAGCTTTTAGTATTATTTCTCTCGAACATATTTTCTCTCTTCTTTGAAAAGAAGTTTCATTTTTAAGAAAGCCAAGACATTAACACCATGTGGTGAAGTAGTTATAAGAATTTGAAGTATTTATTGTTCTATCTTGTTATTAACTTTGTGTGATACTTTCTTCCAACATCTTAGCTAGCTTCTTAGTTAGGATTGTTGGGGTTGTTTAGGAACATATTTGGTGTACATTTTAAGGGTTTAAATATTTATTTTGGTTATTGTTGTGGCCGTGTAGATTTTTTAAAATTGTTGTGAACTTATCTTTATTGCTCCCTAAGTTCCGCATTAAGAGTTTCATTTGAATTTGGCATAAGTCTTTAAAATATAAAGAAAAATGGGTAAAAAAAATAGTGGAATGTGAAACTCTTTTTTATAGTGGAATGAGTTAGTGGAATGTGGGGCATAACTACCGTTTATAGTAAAATTGAATCGCGACTCCTAATACAAACTAAATTGGTAAACATGGACTCCTAATGGCGGATGAGGGGAGTAGTATTTTTTTTTATTCTTGTTGTGCTTGGTTGTTTAGTGTTTTTGGGCAAATCTTGTTTGAAAACTTGAAGGAGAAACTAAACAAAATATATTGGTTTGGTGCTTTGGTATGTTCATGTTGTTTGCAATTTGTTTCTAGTACTAGTATTTTCTAGTTTGATTTTCTTTCCAATGTTCAAGTCAGTTTTTGAGTTTCAAAATACTTGTTAGTTTCATTTTTAGTTAAAGAAATGAGGAAGCCGTTTTTCTTGTAAATTGATTTGTTTAGTGTTTCATCGCCTAATTCAGTTAGATTTTGGCATATGCCTAGTTTAGCTCTCGCGCTTAATTTTTTCAGCATTAGATAATGAATTTTGTGTTATTAGTGGGCTGGACTGGCCCAGAAATATTAATAAAAGTCTGATTCAGTCCGAGCCGCTTCACACATGGGCCTGGGCTGTACTGAGCCCTGAACTTAGTAGGGCTTCGCCAAATACCGATAGAAACTAAATCGAAAATCACAGTTGAAATTCTTAATTTCTAGGGTTTTATCACAGGTTTATCTTTGTTTGTATACTGCTCCCATACTCGTCTCTCTCCTAGAAGATGAGGAAGCTAAAGTTTCACGAGAAGAAATTGCTAAAAAAGGTTAACTTTTTAGAATGGAAGAGAGAAGGAGGGCAGAGGGAAAATCTAGTAATGCATCGTTACCACGTTACTGGCAGAGACGATTACAAAAAGTAAAATCATTTATCATATTTTACGTATTTGGATCGGTAAGAAATTTGTCGATAACTTTTTCCTTCTTTCTTTCAGGTATTCACGTTTGTGTAGAACAGTGCAGAAGCTGGTCAGCATACTTAAACAGATGGATGCGCGAGATCCTTATCGAATTGAGATGACTGATAACCTTCTTGAAAAACTGTAAGTATTGTAAATGGAAGTTTGTTTTTTGACCACCTCCGCATTTGATTGTGTTGTTTAGATATTGGTTTGTGTAATTCAGTCTTTATTTAAGATTTTTAACAACGGTGCAGTTCAATATGAATGCGTAAATTTGCTTCAAAATGCTAAGACTAACAAATTCTTTCGGTGCCTTTCGGAGACATCTTAAAGTAAATTTATCTTTTTTTGAGATCCCTTGCAATTTTAGATCCTCTTCGATACTTATAAGACACCCAACTTACTCTGTAGTAATTTGCCTCGGTTTATTGGCCTGGCAGATAAATTCTTATTTTGTCCCTGCTATAGGAAAAGTTAGAGGAAACAATATAAATTATTGAACAATATCAGGTTAATATTAGTGAAAGTGTGAAACAAGTAGAAGTAACAGGCATTTCATATGTTCTTCCTCTGGTTTGGTAAAGGAAGTTGTCTTTCCTGAGGAATTTTGATATGTATCACACAGGATTACACATGGATGTTGATAATATGAATAAGAAGCCATATACTCCCTAAGTGATAGGCTGAAAGCCAATTGCAGAGTAAAGTAAAGATGCTGATATTTTATAGATGAATTGCCTATGGGTACTTATGACATGCTCACTTGCATGATTTTAGTGATTTATCAAAAATTATCTTGCATGATATAGCTACTTATTCTTCTGTTATTGGAAGGGTGCTCTGATCTGTTATCACTGTTTCTTTAAACTTCTGCGTTGTAATACATTGCACAGTAGCACTGAAGAAAGATTGTTTCAGTTTATGTTATTGGCGTCTTATTTATCGATATTTTTGTGATATAGGTACAACATGGGTGTTATACCATCTCGTAAAAGTTTGGCTCTGTGTGAGCGCCTCTCTGTGTCATCCTTTTGTCGGTAAGTGAGGGTGAAAATGCAACACATTTATGTGGTGTTCTGTATCAATAAATCCTTTAGTGTAATATGCTCCACAATTTTAATTGGCATAAGAAGTCGAATACTACTACTACTACTACTACTACTACTACTACTACCAACCTTCCCAAATGCTTAGGGGATGCCCAGGACACTGGATTGTATTAAAGTGTTATCAACATATATACTTATTTTGGATGTATTTGTATCTTGGTTTTTTAGAAATGGACGTATTTTTAGCCTGTATCATATCATATTCGTATTTAGTACCTGTCCCGGTGCTTATTAGCCAAATACATTTTGTCACAATTATTCTATCAGAATCTTACTGCAGATGATTCTTCTCCACAGGTTTTCCTCATGAAAATCTTGTTGGGTTTTGAATCTAGTTTTCTGATGGTTAATGCTTGTAGAAAATAACAAACAATGGCTTTGGAGTAGCACTAATGTTGACATAGTGAATCTAACAGTAGAAAGCTCTCAACAAGCAGAGGAAATATTGATAATGCTAACAATGCTTTATTGGTGTCTTCTTTCTTCAGACGTAGGCTTGCCACTGTCTTGGTCAGATTGAAGTTTGCGGAGCACTTGAAAGAATCAGTTACTTATATTGAACAAGGACATATTCGAGTAGGACCTGATACCATCACCGATCCAGCGTTTCTTGTAACAAGAAATATGGAAGACTTTATAACATGGGTAGATACATCGAAGATAAGAAGGAAGGTCTTGGAGTACAATGATAAACTGGATGACTATGATGCGATGAACTAAATACTGCAAATATGCCCGTGTAGACCCCAATATTACCAATCATTTGGAACTCATTGATTTCCTAAGTATTGTATGCTCTGCTATAGTGATTTTTGTTGTTTTGGCTTGCTCAGTTCTAATTAAAAAGAAGTCGACCCCTTATTAGTTTTATGTATTGATAGAAAGTGGTGTTTTTTTACTTGTTTCTCAATCCAGAGGTAATTGAAATATTGATTTCCTTTTTTTTCTCTTGAATTTTGAGTACTCAAGACAGTTTTATCTATTTTAAAGAATCTAGATATTAGGTTAAATGCATCTCTTTTGTGCTGTTATAGAATCGAGACAGAAATTGTTCATTTGTGTGTGTATCTTGTTAAGCAAATAATTCAAGAAATTATGAATTATTATCATTAGTAACCAGGAAAACCAATGGAAACAAACAATTTCTGGCTACTGCTAAAACGTATCACTTGGATAGCATCTCTTGTGAGGTACAGATTTTCCATTCTCTTCTTGTGTTCTGCAGACATTGCTAAGTCAAAATCTAATACCCTGTGGTAAAGACACTTTTGATAGGAAATGGTACACTATTATAAAATGTGCGAAGTTGAAGGTTCAAGGGTGAGTGTACGGCTATGCGATTATCATACATTGCAGCTATGTTAAATTAAAATCAAGGAGAGCTTGTTTCTGATAGTGCAGCAACCTTAGCAGGAGGCACTCCAGGAAAACCAGGGGTTGGCTGGAAAGGAAATGAGGGCAGCTGGACTGGAGGTGGTGGTGGAGGTGGAGACGGAATTAAACCAGGAATAGGGGGCAGGTTGAACAATGGTGGTGGTGGACTGGGTGAAGGTAAAAGAGGAGGGATAATTGACTGCACAGGGGAAGGAAGTATCTTAGGAATTGTAATAGGTGGTAACAGAAGAGGGCTTGGAGGAATTATATTTGGTACATTAGTTGCTGCTTGCTTTCTAGGTAGTGCTGGTGGCAGAAATGGGATTCCGGGCAGTGGTGGTAGGCGGGGAAGCTGCGGCAGTGGTGGTAGTCGAGGCAGAGGTGGGAGGAAGCTGCCAAAGGATGGTTGATCTTGAACTGGTGGTACAAATTCTGGATCACTAGGATTCGATAATTTATTGAAATTAGTGATGCTTGGCTTCTCATTACATACTTGTGGTTGTTTGAGTGGCCTGAATGTGAAAAACCCTGCAGAAAAAACATGTGTCCCATCTTTTCTTGACTTGAAATGAAGTTCTGAAGAAGTTGTAGAAGCTGCTACAGCACAATATGGTTTATTACTGCTAATTAGTCTCACAGAACATCCTCTGATTTTGGTGGTATGTTTGCTGACAGGGAAAGGGAGGTGCACTTTGAATTCTCCATGGCTGTCTGTTTTAACTTGTTTCCGGAACCTCTTTCCTGATCTTGCGTCCTTGCATTCTACGGTGACAGATGCACCTGAGGGGCGGAAAATGTTAGAACCGGGTTCATCTGTAAGTAACATGAACATAACTTAGAAATAGCATATGAAGAAACTAAACCTGGAATGAAGTAGTGGTTGGCTTTTGGTAGATTCTGCTGGAAACATGTGTCGCAGTAGACTGTCCCAACCACAACAGCAGATGGCTTGTGAAGTCTAGACTCTGAATTGTTGATGATTGCAAAACTTAGAAACATTATCGTCCAAAACCAAGACATTCTTGAAAAGGTATGTAAAATCTGTTTTCCTTCCTTTGTTTTGTTTGTTTGGAGATGAGAAGTGGGAGTTTTGTGGAACCTTTTTATACTAGGAAAGAAGAAGGCTACTCTTAATGTCAATCATGAAAAAACAAGTGAACTGCAAACTAGCAGCATTTTTTCCTAGGTAGTAGACAGACACAGAGATCGAACTAACTATAACTGCATGAGAGATTCTCTCTCTCTCTCTGTGTGTGTGTGTGTGGAGGTATTATTCTGGGTGAGAATTAGGTGAAAGGGCAGTTGAGGTCGCAGTTGGTTCACGAGAGAGAGGTGCCACAAACTGAATTGCAGAGATGCGTCATTTGCATGGTTTTCTCATCTCTTTCCTGCCTTTATATCAACTCCTTATCTCTTTTTTGTCATGATAGGAGTAATATGTATGTGATGCGCCTTTTACAAAAATGCATATTATTTTAATTTTTGCAATTTCTGCTTAATTATATGTATATGTGAACTTTCCATATAATTATTTTTTTTGTATGGTTAAATAACTTAAAATTTAAAGGTCACGCCACGGAGGACTCGAACCTGAGACCTTTGGCTTAGGCATTAACCTCAGGAATTATGATAAATAGTAAAGATGATATGAGCTTATAAAACATTGTAGGAATATGCATATTTTTACTAGATTGCAAAGATAATGGTACATAAAAGATTTTGCAAGTACAAATTGAAATCGAAGAGTCGACAGTCAGAAAAAAATTGCAACTATTACTAATGACCCATTCTCATGAGTAAAGACACATCCACGAAAATCATCAACACATATGGCATACATAATTAGGGCTTTGATTGATTTAGTTTAATTGCTGGTTTTTAGATTATTTTTCTTTTCTCCAATACCATTTACCTAATATTATAAATCTGCAATTCAAGTCCTTTCATGTAATCTTGGAATCTTAGTTGGGTTTGACATTTAGCATCAAAAAATTCTCCACACATATGGAGTTATTATAAAAATGAACAATATCTTACACTCAAATTAAGACTAAATGGCAATCATATGATTAAAATATAGAACGACTAGGCTTGACGTCACATGAAATTGTATTACTCCCTCTGTCCCTGAAAGTTTGTCCTATTTTTCCATTTCAGCTATCATAATGTCCCAATTCTCGTGAGATTCAATGTTATAAATTTATAACGATGTAGATATATGTATCTATTACTATAACATATGCTCAACAAACTTTAAATTACATACTACTCCCTCCGTCCCATTAAATATACAACATTTGGGAATCGGCACAGAATTTTATATAGTGTTGTTTTGTGTGTTAGTGAAGAGAGAGTAAAGTAAGAGAAATGAAAAAGTAGAGATAGAGTTGTTTCCATTTTAGGAAACGTTTTATTTTTAATGGGACAATCCAAAAAGGAAAACGTTTCATATTTAATGGGACAGATGGAGTATAACTTTCTCAATTTAAATTATTTTTCAAAAACCATATACATAATTTTTTTTTTTTGAGAAAACCATATACATAAAATTAAATGTAATAGGAGTAAGTAATTAAGATGACACGTCGACCACGCACCAAATTTGACAAGGGAGATAACGAGTTCACCTCAAATTTGATATTTCATCATTGCTCGGCGACCTTGGCAGGGCTGATGCAGTGTGCCTCTTTAAGTCGACCAAAAAAAGAGAGGCATTGTAGCTGGCAAAATAATAAATATAACTCAAAACCTTGCTGTTATATATACTATATATAGACACTTAAATTCCTAACAGAAGGTACTATGAAAAATATCAGGAATGATGTAATTATGTTGTCGCATGCATGTTAGTATCAATATATAATCATTTATCTTTATTTAATTAATATTGGGCTACTAGTTCTCAAATGCTGGTTCTATATATTGCCCAACTTATAACACTTGAGATTCCAAAAGTAAAATGGAAGCCACAAATCCTGACACCAAACACAATGAGCTCAACTCATCCCCTGAAAAACAGAGATGGTGTATTCATGAATCCCTTTATGAATTTCAGGGCTTCTGGTTCACAAAAACATACCTAGAAACAACAAAAGAAGTGATAGAAACATTCAAACCACTCCCAACAGATGTCATCTTAGCCTCTTTCCCCAAAACCGGAACCACATGGCTCAAAGCCCTTCTCTACTCAATCACTCACCGATCTTCCCCTCAAGACGACGCCGTTTTGACCCTCAACCACCCGCAGGAGCTCATCCCCTCCCTCGAGACAAATCTCTACGTCCGAAAACAAACCCCCCTCAACGATGATGTTGCCAAGCAAGGCAGAATCATGGCCACACACGCGCCTCATCAGATTCTTCAACACCTCCTTAATTCATGCGACTGTAAAATCGTGTACGTAACTCGAAACCCTAAAGACACCCTCGTTTCCCTGTGGCATTTTCTGCAGAAATCCAAGGATTTTGAGGATGATCCGTGGGAACTGGAGGCTGCCGTGGATCAGTTCTGCGATGGGGTGGTCCCGTTCGGGCCCTACTACGATCATGTGATGGGGTACAGGGAAGAGAGCATAAGAAGGCCTCAGAAAGTGTTGTTTGTGACTTATGAAGAGCTCAAGGAAGATACGAGGAGTCATGTGAGAAGAATTGGTGAGTTTTTGGGGTGTCCATTTGTAGGAGAAAATGGAGAGGAGAAAGTTGAGAAGATAGTAAGGCTTTGCAGCTTTGAGGTTTTGAGCAATCAAGAGGTTAACAAGTCCAGTGAGCTTCCCGACAGCGGGTTCCCGTTGCCGTATAATTCATTCTTTAGGAGGGGTGAAGTTGGGGATCATTTGAGCTGCCTTGGAGATGATATGATAAGGAAGATTGATCATGTTACTAAACTTAAGTTTCATGCTTCTGGTTTTCACTATGGGATTTGATTTTAATTATCACTTGTACTTTCATGTTAATTTTATGTCTTTGCATTTTGTTTGTTTGTCTTGGACTATATAATAAGATTGTGTTCACTATTGTGTTAATTTGCTTTCTTTAATTCAAAGTACTGTACTATATTTCTATACCTTCTCCTACAAAAAAAGATGTCATGTTTGTAGCACATGTAATTACTAGTACTATTTGTTTAGTTTTAATACCTACACCATATTGACATTTTATTGAAAATATATATTTGAATTCCTGATCATATCCTAATAATAATGTCCTTAGCCGTACATAACATAAGGGTTAAATAGAGATAACGAAAATGTCTAACGGTTCAATTTATCGTCATGAAAAGATTTCATGGCTTGTGACTTGTGAGAGATGCCGCTATGAAATTTAACGAAACTAGTAGTACTACATTATTAAAGCAACAATTTTCTGTTACTAAAAGTTTTTTTAAAAATTTGTATTTTCTTATGAGCTACTACATTTTTATGACCGAAAATTAAATTTTGGAATACTTTTATTAATTTTCCTACTTGTAGAGCGAAAGAACTAATTGTAATTGTATATTAGTACTACTACCTCGTCCTATAAAAATATGGACTTTGAGGATGATACGTGTGTTAATAAGAAAATGGTAAAATTAAATATACGAGAGATAGAAGAATATTGTCAATATAGAATGAGGTTGACCTCATTAGAGGTACTTACAAAATATAGAAAGAGACCAAAGTATAAAATTTTGATTGTGTTTAATTTATGGAATGAAAAGAGGAGTGTACTATAATTTAAAATATTTGCATTGAAAAGTCGACAGAAATAGTAATCCCTTTGTCCACTATTATGTGTCCTAATTTTCATTTAGGTCCATCCTGTATTAATTGTCTTACTTTACTATTTTTTTTTGTTTTGGACCTCACAAATGTTTACCCCATTTTACACTCATAATATATTATAAAATTAATACCCCCGTTTATGAAAAATAGATAAGTTTTGTCATTTTGGTCCGTCCACAAAAAATAGACTAAGTTCAAAAAAGGAAGGTTTTCAACCAATACTAACCATACACATCATTCTAAATGTCCACTAACACTCATTTCACTACCTTCTCTCTATCTTACTTTTGCTATCTTTCTCTTACTTTATCAATTACACATTAAAACTTGTGTCATTCACAATCTTATCTATTTTTCGTGGACGCAGGAGTATATAAAAGTGAGAACCACATATCACTAACTTTTTCAACTCAATTTCTTTTACATTTCTTAAAATATGTGTCAAGTCAAAGTAGGCAGAGGCGGAGCCACCTTATAAGAGGATGGGGCAAATGCCCCTCCTCCAATATGTTTAACTATACTATTCTATTGTCTAATTTTGCAAATTTTTTAATTTTCCTTATATTTGCTCCTCTAATTCTTAAATTTTCTCATAGTATAATTTTGCCTCTTTTCATTTATAATCCTAGCTCGGCTCATGAAAGTAGGACACATATAGGGGGAGTATTAAAGTGTAATTTTTTAATTTGAAAATAATACAGTAACTTCCTTGTGACATATCGTGTTCTACGTGAAAGAGACCTTCGAATCTCTGACTGTACCTTTGGTGCTTAGTTTGTAGTAATTGATAGTAGTACTGTAGCATGGAAGGAGCTGGGAAGCTTCTGTACTTTTATAATCATTCTTTTTGGAAAGATAAAGTTTGTCCTCACGTGAACTCCATAATAGCATCAATGCTTGCTGCTGCCATCTTTTATTATAAAATATTATCTTTTAAATACTTTCCCGTTTTTATTCTCTTTTTTATGCCTTACAAAAAAGCTCATTTAAAAAAGATACTACTACCAACTAGCAAGCACTAGAACAAGAGTCAAAATATACACAGTAATAGAAAAACGATGAAATCAACGGCTGTAAAGATACATAGAATTGTAGAAATGCCAGGAACAGCAGGACTGATGCCGACAACAAAAGAAGGCAATAATAACCAATTAAGAATAAACGTTATAAACGTACATGTGCAAATATAATAAAATAAATAAGCATTATTCGTTACAGCCCAGGTCTATAATCAAGCATTGTTACTAATCAAGTTATAAAAAATAGAAAAATAAGTTTCACTATTCAATAAATTAATAAAGGAATGTTCCTCCTCCCTCCCTACACTAAAATGGAGACGCTTCTGATATTCTTTACTGATAAATGTAGACATTTCTTCGACTCAGAACGACAGCTAGGCCGCATTCCCCACCACTTCCATAACTTTTTTAAAGATATATATAAAGAATTTGTCACCAAATAAATTTACTAATTCTGAAACGATTTTGAATTTAGATCAACATCTTTACGAATTACAGTACAATAATGACATTATTTGTTCATTCGTAGCAGAAATATAAACGCACCACATACCATCAACCAAACTATAGAAACAAATACAAAGAACTAAGACAAATTTGTCAATGTAAATCTCATGGCTGATCAAAGCATTAACAGAGGAACCAAGATACCACTTTCGGCTTGGATTTGACTAGGACTTAAACCAATGTTCTTGATGGCTAAGATATCCATCTTAGAGTGAAAGAAACCGGGGAACTAAGATAAACTATAGGATGATAACATTTCAGCAGCTGAACAATATCTATTGAGAGACATTCACTTGTCATAAAACGCCAGAAGCTGCTTCACATGATTCTGCCATGCAGCAACATTTTCTCCGTCTACAGCAACCCAATCGACAACAGTAGATGCTGGTTGTTCCCACCATTCGTCAAGCTAAAGAAAAACAATGAACAACATCAATAGGTCATGAACAAACAAACTGTCACAAACCGAGTAAACATTTTTTTTCTGTGGTCGTCTAATTTGGGCCAGCCTGGGGAGGTGGGTAATCAATTTATATTTTACAGATTAGTAGTACCAACATATGATTAAATACTACTTGTTCATTGGTCCCAACCCTTGACAACTTGTGTCACATTGGATTGGGTCACCCTTTTATCTGGTTACTCAAATGAAATGAGACAGCTTAAAGGGGAAAATAGCAAGCATATATTCACATGCTAAAGGTGGAAATTCTTCCCTAGCATAATTCTGCTGATTTCAGTCAGATGGGTAGTGAAGTATACTATACTCACATTTGATCTTTGAACGAAGGGTTATAATAGGAGCTAACAGCACAAAAGAGAGATGATTCTTTTTTATTGTTTTGATATGACTTCTGTGGTTATCAGGTACATTACAAACTATTCATAAACTAAGCCCACTACAAGACTAGACATGCTAATCTGGATAGTTATTGCAGGAGAGCATGAAAAAGCAAAAACTTCAGACTGATGGGCATGCTGATTATTATCTAGCAAAAATTACAAACATGGAATATATACATATATATATATATGTATATAGTGTTAGTAGATAGTGGGATCCACATTATTATTAGTGTTTAATGGTGGGCCCTAGTGGTATAAGTTGTAAATAAATTGATGTATATGGGTAATGAGTTTGGGAGAACTTTCCATAAATGGAAATGGGATATTTTTATAGGACGGATGAAAAAGGAAAGTGTCCTTATTTTTATGGGACGGAGGGAGTATCAGAAAACCAGCAGAGTACTCACCAACCCTCTCACATATGTGCAGTCCTCGACACACTTTTGAGCATTTGAAACTGCATTTGTTAGTTCAGGTAACCATTTTTCTGAAACAGTCTTCTCTTGATCAGTTGCTACATTCAAGCAGTAATTTGTTGTCCTGCAAAACAGGTTTCATGAAATCAATAATTCAAACCATGTACAATCTACAACCAAGGAGAACCAAATCAGAGCATCATAATTTTCTACTGATTCTTCTCATAGGGATATAGAATCCCAGCTTTTAGCAATTATGAAGTAATCAGCAATTCACACTTCGAAGATAACAAAATATAAAATAAAAGTATAAATAGAACCCATGTACCTATCATACTGTTGCTGGGCACGATGAGCATGATTCAACAAAGCATGACCGCTTTCTACAAGATTCCGCCGTACATGAACCAAATCAATTGCTTTTGCCAAATCCTCCAACACGCAGGCCTCCGAACCACGGAGCTTTAAACAAAACTCCATGGACTCCAGAACTGATGCCAAACCAGCATCAAGACCATCAAAACCTACACAAATTACAGTCCAAATAAATCCAGGCCTGGACACAAGAACTGTGGCTGCATATATTAATTAAAGGGGATTGAAGTGAGTTTTCTCAAAGAATTTGTCACATTAATCATCATGAGTTTCCATAAAGAGGTTATATCGCTAAAGAAGATGCATTAATTAATTAAAGAGCATGATCAGGAAGAAAAGCCACCAGAAAGTGATTTCCGGCAAACAACAGAAAATTTAATTAAAGGGGATTGAAGTGAGTTCTCTCAAAGAATTTGTCACATTAATCATCATGAGTTTCCATAAAGAGGTTATATCGCAAAAGAAGTTGCATTAATTAATTAAAGAGCATGTTCAGGAAGAAAAGCCACCAGAAAGTGATTTCCGGCAAACAACAGAAAATTTGGAAATACTGAACACTATGAAAAAGCTCACCAGCAGGATACTGTAGGGCAGCAGAAACGCGACATATGGAAGGAACTGCAGAAGGATCTCTGTTACCAGCTCTAGCTGTAAGCACTGCTGCATTCCTCTCAGCGGTAGCAACTGCTTCGGGTCCTGGAGAGGCATTTGCACCCATTGATTCCAAGAGTGCCTGAATGGAGAGAAGAATGCACATAAGATCTCCATGATATACCCGATCCATGTAGTCTCATGAAATTAGTAGAAAGTTTAGAGTCCCATCTCAGAAACAAGCTCCCTATCCAATTCTAGAGGTCCTTTCCATACTTCAAGGTTTGATTTAGCAACAACCGAGAAAGGAGGATCCCAGCAGTATGAACATGTTTTGCCGCTCTTAACATTAAAATTTTAAAGCGCACACCAGCACAACAGTCAAAGACTCTGACAAAATTAACACATAAGCAAGTTGCAAGGCATCCACTGATTGATACCAGGCATACAATTAGAAAAAAGGTATGGCGCTACTGCAAACGCCTAGTCGCTTATCACTATGAAAACAAAATCACCATATGAACCATGAGTTGACATAAGTGGAATTTTATTAGGAGGAATTTCAGAACTTCAATTGATAGAGAACTTCAATTGCCAAACTGTGTCCTCCTAAGTCCTGATGTCTGATCAAACTAGAGTAGAAAGAGAACACAGTATAACTTGAAAGTCAAGATCGTTGTTTGCTGTAATGATGGGTACACAAGCACGCAAAATTGAGTGATAGAGAAGCAGCAAGTTACACCATTCAGTTATGTAGTGATACCCTAAAATGCTCCAACACAAGCAATAAATGTTGCACTTTGGCAACTAACCTGAGGTGTTGATGGAAGCATGTAAAGGCTATTGTCAGGTGTTCGATAGAAGGCTTGAACTTCCTTATCAATGAGGTCTTTTGATCTGTTTGATAAGTCCATGACAATATTGCATGCAGGAATTACAGTGTTTGATGCATATTCCCTCGCAGCTAATGGCTGTTGACTCCAGAATGAAGCGGCATCCTTCACTTACAAGGAGAAATAATTAGTGCTTTGCCATAGAGCTACATAAAACCATGTATATCCAAGATTCTTAATAACCGAACTACTTAGGAGCCCAACAAATGCTTTTTAGATCCACAATGGACACCACACAACCGTAAATGTCAGCATCCAACACCCAAAACTTTCATGAATGATATAACTTTCCATACATTTACGCATTATGATAATTCTGTAATAAATATTTATAATCAGTTAATTCTATATAGTATAACATAAAATATACATCAACTCTATACATGATTTTTACTCAAATTTCACCACATGTATATAAAGCGTGCTGCATTTTTTGTTTTTTGCAGACACATTTCTAATCACGCCAAACAGCAGAATCTAATTGTATCATTAAAAAGCTGCCCCTTCAGATAACATAATAATGCCTAACAAAGCCTACTACAGATTATTCAGGTAGCTAATATAGGGAATGATATGAGTGTATGAGCGTGTCTGCATGCGTAAGAGGGTTATCCTACCATGTTTGCCTTAAGTAATGCTTTGTAGACCGATTCCAACTCAGAACGACGTGCATCAAACTCTTCAATCTTCTTCCACTTTTTCCTTAAAGAGTTCTCAGCTTCCTTCCTCTCGGCACATAATTTATCCAAACGATGTACTTCAGACACCAATGTATTCAAACTAGCACGGAATCCAGCAGCTTCCCTTTCCTTGGCCCAGACCTCTAACTATAAAAGATGAAGAAGAGAGCATAGTAAGAAAGACATTGCCACCCATTGTATTTACAGTTTAGGGTTATCGGGTGAAATTTCAGTACAAGCAGGGGCATAAAAATGTTGTTTGAACAAGTTAGACAGGATCGGTATACTAAATAAACACAACATATAAATCGTACTCATTAAGGAGAATCTAACAGAACCAACCAAACCACCCCTTGCCCTTTCTATAGATGAATCCAAAATAAGAGAGAAGCGTAAGAAGAAAACATATAAACTCTAACACCAAGCGGTAAGAAAATTGAAAAATATATGCATGCGGAGTAAATCATAATGAACAACTCTAGAAGCCAAAGAATGCAAACCAAAAATGTTGAAAATTGGATATTTATATGTGACAGCAAACATTCTAATGAGAACTCTTGCAAGTATATTGCTTTCAATATTTTGAAGGCCAAATATAACCTAGACCTTCTATTCACTTATTCACATAAGCTCCAGGTTGTGTGTTATATAGGTGACATCCAAAATGGTACACACAATACACTCAGCTTTCCTAGAGAGTCGAGATGAATGATCATTTCATATTTCCCTTTTATGCGCTATATTGAGCACCTTTAAATATGGAATTGGAAAAATGATAATGCTCAATTATATACTTCTAAGCCCTTGACGCAACAAATGTAGATTGCTTCTCGAGATTATATATGCGACAACAATTGTGAATGAGACTGCCAATTTTCAGATAAAAATCACTTAATATGGCATACTACAGGCATGGCTGAGAAAAGGAGTGATTTGGTTATCTGAACCAAACCACAAAAACTGGAAAACCTTTTTTTAAGAAGTTAGGTGAGAAGTCGAAAACTGACTAAATACATAGTATATCACAATTGAACCAAACGATCGTGCCTAGGAGGCTATGGGCATTCCATGCATTATTTGCTATCTTTTTTTCCTCTCTTAACATAACGTTGTTTTGGTTTTTTATTAATCTTTAAGATATATCAGTTGATACTATTTTATTTTTCAAGAAAACTCACTATAGCTCTTCTTTACCTCATCTAGCACTATTGGTTAAACGACTTTGTTTCAACCTGAAACATAAAATAAAGGGATATTGGTCTCAGAAACTACGAACTTTGGCCTAATTTTGGCATTTCCCACGAACTTTTAAATTTGTCCAAAATATCACAAACTTTACATTTCGTGTGTTATTTCACACGGCAGGTCAATCACCATATCTGACTAACGCACATAGCTTTTTATCCTACTTTGCACAACTAAATCAACGTGGTTTTATACGTGGCTTTTCATCTTATTTGTTACAAATTTAAAAAGTGGTCTAAAATATCACAAACGTTTCACAATTTCCCACGTAGAATAAGTTTTCTCCGAAAATATCTTATTTTGATCGTATTGTGAAATAACACGGAATGTAAAGTTTGTGATATTTTAGACCAATTTTAAAGTTCGTAGGAAATACCAAAATTAGGCCAAAGTTTGTGGTTTTAGGGACCAATATCCCTAAAATAAATGCATATCGACTATCAAATTATGTAAGGTCACATATATAATGTATACTATGAGATGTCAGCACATTAACTAAAAATATTACAACTATAACCTTACATATTAGAATAAAAATGTAAACCACAAAACTACTACTTCAAGGCTCTAGTTAGGCCCATTTACGTTAAGCATTATCACAGCACTAGGCCCAGTTTGACACCCATCTAGGACCAGTTTGATTTTAACTCACTATAACAGAATGGACATAAGATTTGATAAAAGAAAATATCACCTCAAGTTGCCTAAGGCTGCTCATATTTTGAGACGTGCCTGCAGTGACGAGAGAATTGGAGGAAACTGTATCACCACTTCCATGGAGACGTTTCAAAAGTAATTGACCTGTGTTTCTAGCTTCTGCAGCCTTGTTGAGTGCATCTTCAGTGGCCAAAAATTGTTGTACATGTGCTTTCTGTACAAATGTAGTTCGACATAATAATCAAATAAAAGAAGAGAACTTGTGATAGTGGAGATGCGTAAGCCTCAATAGACACATTATGAAAATAAACATTTGAGGCACTTGACATCAGCAGAGCTAACTATAAGTACTTAGAAAACGGAAACTCCAACAAAATATTTGCCATTGGATTTCTTAGAGAAGAAACCAGCACAATACAATCCATGACAAACTAGAAGAAACTAATGTTGATCAGGAAAACTTGAGAAATAATGGTAAAGAAGTACTACAAAGCTGCACTACATTGAAATACCTGTCTCTCCAGGAGTTGATTTTCTGTCCCTCTTGAGGGAGCATCACCCCCAAGCTTCCCGTTACTATAAAGATGATACTGTAGTGGAGAGCCTATGTCAGCAGACGAAGCCTCAACTATTGTGTCATTCTCGTACTTGTACCTTCGCATAAGAGAATCATTTATTTTGGAAGAACCACAAAAAGAAAATTTTGAAGAGGAAAGAACAGGTGATGTAAGGCAGTGCATAAGAACAACGTGAATAGCATGCAATAAATAAAGACTAAAGGTCCATTTTGGTCCTTAACATATTGCAATTTATTGATTTTGGTCCAAAACATTATCTTTTGAATTATTCGGTCTCTCACAAATAAAAACGGGTCACATTTGGTCCGAATTTGACAGAACCGTTAAAAGTTAACGGTCAACGCAAATAAGTGATCCGGTGATGTTGTTTTTGGAGAGCTTGAGGTTGGTGAGGGAGGCGCACGTATTGCCGAGCTCCGGAGGGATTCAGCCAGTCAGGTGGTTGTGAGAGAGGTCTAGGGTTTGCAAATTTTTCAGCGCGCCGAAGCAGAGGGGATTTCGCCGGAGAGGAAATTCTCCGGCAGAATCAGCTCCACGAGGCTGGTGCAATTGGAGAAGGACGGCGGCAGCGATCCGGAAATCTGATTCCCCGACCAATCGAGGTGAGCAAGGGAGCTGCATTTTTCAATCTTCAACCAGGAGATGGTGCCGGAGACGTTGCTGTAGGATAGATCGAGATATTTGAGCTTATCAATATGGAGGAAGAGATTCTCCGGTAAAAATCCGGTGATGTTGTTGAAGGCAAGATTGACGTACTCAAGACTAGGACAATTGGCGAACATGCTCTCCTGTAAGTGGCCGATGACGCCGGAGAAGGAGAGCTCAAGCTCCTTGACGGAATATGGAATTTGGAGGAGAGAAGAGTTGGAATTGACGACGAAGGAGTTGGCGGAGAGGTTGAGGGAGAGGAGCATGTCGAGGGAGGAAAGAGGGGAGAAGGAGATTTGGCCGACGAGATTGGACTGGGCGAGATCGAGGGCGGTGAGGCGGCGTTGATCATTGCAGGTGACCGTTAACTTTTAACGGCTCCGTCAAATTCGGACCAAATGTGACCCATTTTTATTTGTGATGGACCGAATAAATCAAAAGATAATGTTTTGGACCAAAATCAATAAATCGCAATATGTTAAGGACCAAAATGGGCCTTTAGTCATAAATAAATAAGTCAAAGGTACTATCAAAATATAAATTTAGGTAAAAAGGTAGTTTTGGCATTTGAGAAGTAAAAAGATAATTGTGATCCCCCAGGGGTCAAGAGATATAAAAAAGAATATTCCATGAAATGACACACACGAGTTACTGAACATACAAGACTTTAGATTGGGCGTGCATATCTTGGTACTGCAAGGTGTTTACAACTAAAGAGAGCCACTATTTTTATCATTACCACAGAAATAACCAAAAAATAAAATTTTATCACAACTGTTAGTATGTGGATGCTAGAAACAATCAGCAAGCTAAAGCTGGTACAGAATTCACACCCATCAATGAATACATCAAGTAAGTTGGGAGACCCATGAGAAAATGTTGGTTTATAAAAGAGTATAAATGTACATCCCAGATAAAAGTAAAATGGTTTGTGCCCTAATACAAATGCCAACGGGTCAGAAAGAAAGGGATGATGTACATAGAGTAGCAGAGCACTCATAAAATAAGTTAAAGAACAAAGATGTAATTAATGAGTAAAGGACAAAACTGGTCCTGAACATATGCTCATTTTATGATTTTGGTCATATACTTTATCTTTTGAATTTTTGCATCTTGAACATTTCAACTCGGATCACAATTGGTCCTACACTAACAATTCCGTCAATTTTTAAACGGTTTTAACCCGATTTTGATTGATTTTGATGGTTTTAACAGTCTCAATTGGGTTAAAACCGTTTAAAAATCGGTTAAAATCGGGTCAAAACCGTTTAAAAATCGACGAAATTGTTAGTGTAGGACCAATTGTGATCCGAGTTGAAATGTTCAGGATGCAAAAATTCAAAAGATAAAGTATAGGATCAAAATCATAAAATGGGCATATGTTCAGGACCAGTTTTGGCCTTGACTCTTAATCCAATTATACTGTAAGCAACAGTGTGTGACATGCGGCAGGCATGATAAAATTATTGGGATGAAGCTCCACCAAACATTCTGATATAAATAGAGCAAATAGTGCCAAAAACAGAAATACTACATGATTGGTGCATATTCATAAGAATACCTTAATGTTTCAGCATCTGCTCTTATATCAATTTTGTCTATTTCCTTTGTGATTTGAGTTTTCAACCATTGGGTGTATGAAGTGATGGCAAGAAGTAACTGAGGAGGGCTTTTCAGACAATCAGCAAGCATATCTTTAATTTCAGTAGGTAAATCAAGATCAAAATCAATTCCTAATTTTGCAGCTTCTGATTGAGGATTAACATGGATTCCATTTCCTTCATATGCAGGAAATGAGCTACGAATTTTTTCAGCCATCTGAGTAGCAAGAGATTCACAAAGTTTGCGAATATTTTTTTCCCTTGCTGTTTCTATAAGAATTACATCATCTGCCGATTTTCCGCCTTTGGCAGTCGAATAAAGTTCCTGGTCGCTATTTGCAGGGATGATGGTCACTGTTTCATTAGAGTGGGCACTGGATCTCTGAGCATCTCTAGCTTGGCTTACATAGCGCCTAAGACGTTTATGATACTCAGCAAATATTTTTGCTGCTTCATCACTTTGTTGATCATAAGCCTCCAACATCACCTGTTTGTGCCTACAATTAGAGAATCATACTTTAATTTTGCATTGCTCTGCAAAGCTTGAACTGTCATTTCAAAATGAGTGATCTTGTTTATTCTACTATACTAAATTAAAGGAGAATTCAGTCTTCTTCTTCACATGGAGAACGCATTATCATATCAAAGCATATTATGGAAAGCTACTCTGGAGCCAAACCTTACTTATACCTAAAACCTCAAACAATTAATGGATCGGAGTAGGAACAAACCTGTAATTCGATCTCTCGTCGAGCATCCGTCTGCGCTCAGCCTCCTCCCTCGAGACCTCAATCATCCTGGCCTTGAGCTCCTTGCGCTGCCGCCTCACAATCTGCCTCAACCTCTCAACTTCCTTCTCTGCCAACTCTCTCTCCTGCAATGCCATCCCCCTGCTACTGCCTCCCCCACTCTCCCCTTTCCCAACACCCGATTTCTCCCGCCTCCGCCCCTTATCACCGTCATCCGCTCCGTGGACGAGAATATTCCTCCTAATATTCTCCACCGTCTTCTCCGACTTCACCCTTTTAAGCAAGAAATCCCACACCGGAATCATGTTCCCCCGGCAAATCTTGCGGAGCGAATCCGCTGTGGGAACCGCCGCTTTGGCGGAAGAAGCGTAGGGGCCGAGAGGCCTGTAGCCCATCTCTTTCTGGAGCCATTCCAGGATAGCCTCCGGCTGCGCCGCCGATTGCATTGTTTCCGTTAGTATCCTAGGGTTTCGGTAGTGGAGCGCAGTGGATCTTCATCCAATTGAAGTACTGAACAGTGCACAGCCGTAATCGAACTGTGAGCAAACTTTGAACTATAAGGATCCTTTGAAATTCGATTGGATTAAATAATCGACGACGTATCTAACAATGCCGGCGAAGATGAATTAAAACACAAATTTTCGATTAAACTGTGACCGGTTCGAAAATGTATAGTGGTGGAGTAGTTCAGAATCAAACATCAATTGGGAATTCAAAACTTTATTGTTACTCTAGATTAAAGTGTAGGAAAACAAAGAGATGAGCTCACTTTTCAAATCAAAAAACCCCGCCCCGCCCGATTACCTAAGGGCACCCGCAACGCGTGCCGCCGGCGTTCCGCGTGCCGTTCCGCCGGAACGGTTTCGCCGCGGAACGCGTTGCGGCGCACCGTTCCGCTCCCATTCCGTTCCCATTCCGTTCCGCGTGCCGACGGCACGGAACGCGGCACGGCTTGTGCCGCCACGCGCTCGGGCGACGTGGCGCTCCCCGCTTCGTGCGTGCTTCCCACTCGCCGGCCCGCGAGTGGGACACGTCAGCGATGACGCAATAATTAATTTTTTAAAAAAAATATATTTTTATAAAATTTTTTTTTTAAACGGTCATATTACCGTTTTTTTAACTTTTTTTAAATTTTTTTTATTTTTATTTTTATTTTCTTATTCTATAAATACACCTAATTTATTACATTTCACACACAACTACACATCTACTCTTCCTAAACCAACATCAATTCCTCTCCAATTTTCTATTTCAATCTCCTTCACAAAATGTCCGGCGACGGGAATTACGGCGGTGGTGGCTCCGGTGAGTGGGATCTCAACGCGTTCGGCGATTGGGAGACCATGTACAACACACTAGGTGGTTCCGGGTCGTCGACGCCGGGCACCCAGGGGTCGGCGACGCCGGGTGGGTACCAACCACCCACTTTCGATGTGGATGCCTACGCTCGACCACCCGGCTCGCGGCTTTCTCAGGGTTTGTCCCAGATTCGGGAGGATATCCCCGTAGAACCCACCCAGGGAGGAAGCCGAGGCGGTGGAAGCTCTAGGGCTGCGTCTGAGGCACCCGAGGAGGAGGAGGATCTGGGCCGGCATCCGTACAACAACGAAGAAACTAAGGCGGTGTACACCGCCTGGCTCACCGTCTCGTACGATCCCATCGTCGGGAACCAACAAGCCGCCAAGTGCTTCTGGGAAAAGGTCCGTAATGTCTACCACCAGACTAAGCCGAAAGGGGCCCGGAAGCGCAAATATACAATGCTCCGTGCTCACTTTGGCCGAGTCGACGCACAGGTCAATAAATTTTGCGGCATCTACTCGGCCGAAGCGGCGAACTACCAAAGCGGAGCTGCGGGCGCCGACATTCTGAGGGCGGCTTTGCGCGTCTTCTACCAGGACACCGGTCTACAGTTCAAATATGTTGATATTTGGCAGCTCGTCAAGGACGAGGAAAGGTGGGCCGGCGGTGTCCGCTCGAGCTCGGGCTCAACCTCAAAGCGCACGAAGCACACGGCGAGCGGCCACTACTCGTCTGGTGACACCGGTGAGGCCAGCGAGGGTACACCGCAGGTGTTTGGGGGTACTGGGGATCCAACGCCCGACGAATACGGGGGATCCAGCCGTGGGCGCCGTCGGCCGCAAGGGACGAAGGCGGCGAAGACGGCTAGAGCGAGGAAGGGCCGAGGCGAATCAAGCCAGTCGGCCTCGGGATCGGGCTCGCGGGGAGGCTCGGACACACTTACGGTGGCGTACATGACCGCCACAATGGCGGACACTTCCCGCTTCTCGTACGCCCAATTCACGGCCTGGTGGAACGGAATTGTGTATATGGCAGCACAACTTGGCCTTCCGACTCCCCCTCAACCTCGACCGCCTCCGGAGGATGATTCGCCGGCGAAGTAGTTTTTTTATTTTCCCACGTTTAATTGTGTGTTTTTTATTTTGTGTTTTTTATGTTTTTAGGATTTTAATTGTGTGCTTTTTTTATTTTTTTTAAGTTTAAGTTGATTTTTTTTTAATGTTGTGTGTTTTTTAATAAAGTGTGTTTGTTTTTTATTAAAGTGTGTTTATTTAAATTGAATTGGGTTGGAAATTAAAAAAATGAAATTGAATGAATAGTAATTTAAGGAACGGTTAAGGAACGGTTAAGGAACGAAGGGTTGCAGGTTCCGTTCTTTAGTTAAGGAATGGAGTAAAAAAGTACAGTGGGGCCCTCAAATAGTGGTTTAAGGAACGGTATAGGAACAGCGTTGTGGATGGCCTAATAACGGGTTGTCGGATCGAGCTCCATATCAATTTTCCCATTTATTTCAAATCTAGCTCTAGTTTAATTTGTTGTGTATAAGAGCATCCACAATGGTTTTCGCCCAGCCATAGCCTAGCCACAAACTACTCATGCCACATCATCAGCACTAAAAATCCTCCTGCCACGTCATCAAAACAAGCAAATAGCCCAGCCGTAGCCCAGCCACATCACTCAAAATTATATAAAACAAATAATGAACAATCACACAAAATACGGAATTAAATTTACGCCACAGATACGGGAAAATGCAACAATTTTATTTAAATTTTAAAAAAATTACATTTTAAAAAATTACATAAATAAAAAAAACTAACTCCGAGTAGTCCTCCGCGCCCATAACTCTTCAATTAAATCCTTTTGGAGTCGAATATGAGCTTCCGTTTGGCGCATGTCGGCATGTGCTTGGAGGAAGTCGGCTTCATCGTGAGGTACCCCACTCCGTGCGTTGGGGACGGCCACGCCATGGCTTGGACCGGCTTCATTATCGTCGTTGGCCTAATCCGTCAGTTGTACACCTTCATCTTCGACAATCATGTTGTGCATGATAATACAAGCGTACATTATATCAGCAATGCAGTCGACATGCCACAAACGCGTTGGACCCCTAACCGCCGCCCATCAAGACTGGAGCACACCAAATGCGCGTTCCACGTCCTTGCGCGCCGACTCCTGCCGTGCCGCAAAGTAGGCCTTCATCTCACCTGATGCGCATCGGATCGTCTTCACAAACACGGGCCACCTAGGGTATATCCCATCGGCCAAGTAGTAGCCCATATCATGCCGGTTGCCGTTGGCGACAAAACTGATGGCCGGCCCGACGCCCTGGCACTGCTCGTTGAAAAGGGGCGACGAGTTGAGGACGTTGAGGTCGTTGTTCGACCCGGCTATCCCAAAATACGCATGCCAAATCCACAGCCGGTAATCAGCTACGGCCTCGAGGATCATCGTGGGATTCTTTCCCTTATAACCGGTCGTGTAGAACCCCTTCCAGGAAGTGGGACAGTTCTTCCACTCCCAATGCATACAATCCATGCTGCCTAACATTCCCGGGAACCCATGCTTCTCCCCGTGCATCTGCATCAGATCCTGACAGTCTTGGGGGGTAGGGCTTCGAAGGTACTGATCACTAAATATTTCAATCACGCCCTCACAGAAATACTTCATACATTCCAGGGAAGTCGTCTCACCGATGTGGAGGTACTCGTCCCACATGTCTGCCGCGCCTCCGTAGGCCAACTGCCGGATTGCCGCAGTGCACTTTTGAATAGGTGTGTGGCCGGGTTTGCCAGCCGCATCGTGCCTGAAGCGGAAATACATATATCGCTGCTCCAAGGCGTTAACAATACGCATAAATAGGGCTCTGCTCATCCTAAAACGTCGCCTGAAAAGGTTGGCGTTCAACCGCGGCTCCTCTGCGAAGTAGTCTTCGTATAGGCGCTGATGTGCAGCTACGTGATCACGATCAATCGCTTGTCGGCGATGGACAACTGGCCGAGGTCAAGGTACCGCCGGCTGCAAGGCTCTTTGCATCCATTGGTCTATCCTGCGGTTGGTATATGCCTCAAACGCTTCGGCCATTCGACGTTCGTACTCCTCAGCGTCCCCCCCACTACTACCACCCGCGTTACTCATTTCTCTGTGTTGATCTTGTACAGAAATTAAGATAGAGAGAGTACTCGTTAATACAAGTGGTGCGAATGAAAATGAAGTGCAAATCGCGTATATATAGTGTTTCGAAAATTTAAAAAAAAAACAAAAAAACCGCTGGGCTATGCGCTGGGCGATCCGGGCGCTGCAATGGCGCCGAGCGGATCGCCCAGCGCATAGCCTAGCGGATTTTGACCGCCTAGCGCTAGGCGAAATTCATTTCCGAAAAACCGTTCGGCGGTTTTCGGCTCCTGCAATGGTTCGCCTAGCGACCGACTAGCGCCGGCGCTCGGCTAGGCGGTGCGCTAGGCGCCATTGTGGATGCTCTAAATACAGGAGTCTTTTTTTTACAAAAATGTTTGGTCTCATTTATGATTGGTTTGTGGATTTGGAAATTGCAATCGCAACCAAAAAAAGATTTTCCTTGGAATTTCTAGGTAAGGAAAACAATTATTCGCGGTTTAGATGACAAAAAAGTTTTATAGATAAAGAATTGACTATATCTAATATCCATGGTCTTCTTCAATATCTTTGGTGGCACTTGGCCATAAGGGTAGTCACGTTTGAAGTATTTTTGCATTATTTCCGGACATTCATAATTTTTACCCTCTTTTTACATATTTGCCACTTAAAACTGAAATGTCAATTACAAATAGTATACTTATTTTTTTTCTTTTGACTCTTACTTATATTTATAATCTCTCTTTTTTTCCTAGGCATTTCTATATCACTTTGCAGCCTCATTTATTAAATTTAACACCAAATAATGGCATGAAATGAAAATAGGAATTATTATTTAGTTATCTCCATTATTAAATAATACTGCAATTTATTAAATTTAAGTATTTAACACCAAATAATGGCATGAAATGAAAATATGAATTATTATTTAGTTATGTCCATTATTACATCATACCATGACCTTGGTTTATACTGTTTGGAAAGACAAAATATCTAAAGTGTCTTGACCTCCTAATGCTTTTATCAAACATGGCCTAGTGCTATATAAAGTTCTCAAATATAACCTCACATCTATCCAGAGACGATCAAATTAGTCTAAAATTAATGGGTCGATCATAATAGAATGATAAAAATTACTAAGATATAGCTAAAAATTTATTGCTTTAAAAAAATTAAATTTGATTGGCACAAGCACGATAAAAATTGGTCTATAAATCGAGTGAATTAGAGTATAAAAATCTGTCTTTGCACTCTCATAATTAAATTTCACTTATTTTACGTTAGAAAAGAAAAGGATGAATTAGTTCAATACTAGTAGCAAAATTCAATGTCATTAATGAATTATTATTGATGCTAATAAATAAATGCAGTAGATGACATTATATTGTTATACAGTACTGTGCCTTCAAATGCGCTTCGTTCCATTTTATCTCTTTTTCTTTTTTACATCTGAAAAAGAAGAAAATTGAATAGATGCAATAAATAAAAGATTAAATTTGTACAATTTTCGAGACATCATCACGCCTCGGATTTCTCGGCATCTCTCACTCTCCAGAGAGTAATCATCTCCTTCTTAGTTCGGATTGGTATATATCCTTTGATATCTTCGATGCTCTTTTACACTTGCGTTACAACTTTCCTTTTCTTTCCGATGAAAAATTCAATCTTGGGTTTGGTCAGAACGTATAATCTGTAATGGGTTTTCTGGGTTCAAGGTATCAATGGAGGAATTTGTGTCCTTGAAGTGTTTTTCGTTCTAAAAAATAGATGATTTTGCTTGCTTGATTTTGAAGAAAATAGAGAGTTAAAGACTGTTCATGACCGATCACTTACTTTATGAAATCGTGATGTTTCAATTTTGCCTATTGTGTTTTGAATGTCACATTATTACATAAGCAATTCCTTTTCACAATTGAGCTCATCTTGATTCTTGTTAATGATGGATTACTTACTTTCTGAATTTTTGATGTTTCAGTTTTGCCTTTTTGTTTTAAGTGGTATATTACCTACATAAACATAAACTAGAGACTGGTTATCCGGAAAAAAAATTCTTATTCACAATTGAGCTCATCTTGCTTCTTGTGTTTGTGTTTGGGGCAGTTTGTTTACATGATAAAGAAAACTGATGCTGTTTATATTTAAATTCTGGTAGTTTAAGTATCTTTTCTATTCTTGCAGGGGAAAATCCAAATTTTGATTTTCTGAGTCTGAAAGTATAACTGAGACATTTGGGAGTTTCTGTGTGCTGTGGAGAGAGGCTGCTGGTTCGCGGAGTTAGTTAAGCTTCTGTGAGCTTGGGATCCTCTCTCATTAAAACTATGATATGAGGTCTTTATGATTATGTGACTGCATCCGGTTTGGAAAGGAAATTTTGTTGCTTGATTAACACTGAGGTCATGGGTGCTGCTTGTTGCTGCATTAGGGATGACTGGGATGATTTTGCTAACCCGAACAACTCAATATACAGAAACTGTTTATGCCCCCATTGCTTCGTTCAGAATTTCTTGTATCTGGTATGAGTTCCTAGTTCCATGATGCTTGCTTTCTTAAACTACCAATGATTTTCTTGGAACATTGGCATCTCATTAGAGTTGCTTATGGTAATCAATGATGCTCCATTCGATTGACTAGTTGTGGTACTGCTACTCTTACTGTTGTTGTTTTTTTGTATCAAAGTTACTTCTTTATGAATACAATCAATAATTCTTTTTATCCCATAAAAGAAGAGGTAGGGAAGTTTGGTTTTTTCCAAATTGAATTTTATAAATTTTGGCAGCTAGGAATGGCTTGTGTGTTATAGATTGCTTCGTAGATGGTTAATACATCACTATCTGAATGCTGAATACCTATTATTGGATTTGCAGTATGCATCACTGTTTCATAGAGGAGAAGAACGAACCTTACCCTTGTCCTCTCAGGGGACAGCTTCTTTAAGTTCCTCAGCATCGATTGATAACTCTTTACCCGATATGTTTCGCCCTCCTCCAAGACCTCTGCCTTATGATGCAGATCCAAGATATTTTCGCTTGCAGCGTGATGGCCTTGTCTCTCGAAAGGAGAAAGGGTCAAGCCATGCACACGAGGAAACTGAGCCGCTAAGATCAAACGAAGTTGACGAGGAATCTGAGTCTGTGACTACCAAAAGCAAATGGAATGAATTTACATGTGAAGAAGCATCCAAAGAGTATAGTTCAAAATCGTCCCTAAAGCCATCAACTGCCAAACCAGCAACAGGATTTGCTCATATTTATACTTCATCAGAAGATGAAGATGTCTGCCCTACATGCCTTGAAGGTAAGATCGTGTCCTTCCATTACTTTAAATCTATTGATGCTGTGCTGTTCAGGTATTAAAAGTTGATTAGGTGTTCAAACTGAAGTCAATACTCAGTTCTCCTGGGTTTTAGCACAGCTACATCTTTCTATTGCACTGAGTATGTTTTCATAAAATCATTATTACATATTTAATCTCTGTGTTAAGTAGTATTTGATTTTCTGCAATTTTTTCCCAAACAAGAATACCTGGACTTGATTGACCATGAAAAATGAAGTGGTTGTCTTTAGCTTGAATTTCCTAGGCGGTTCTTTCCTTGCTGATCTGAGTACATGAGTACTCCCAAAACTAATCGATTGAATGGTTTAAGGTATTACATGTCTACATTCTAATCCATCATTTTCTTGCAGAGTATACCAAAGAAAATCCAAAGATACTTACACAATGTTCTCACCATTTCCATCTTGGTTGTATATATGAATGGATGGAAAGAAGTGATAACTGCCCAGTCTGTGGCAAGGTAATACCTGATCTTTTCCATTATATTTCCCTTTGGTGTAAGCATTGTTCATTTTCTTGGCTGTTTCCAACATTTCTGTTGTATTTCTGTACACAGAACATGATTTTCATTAATAGGAATGATCAATCGCTATGCCTTTATTTAATTGTACTTGCCTATTTCGGAAAGGAGTCTAAGGTTGTGCCTCTAGGAATATGGTTTTGATGTGTATAGGGCCTGCATGCTTAATGTGTTATGAATGCCTGTTAAATGCTCAGGTTTTCAGTAAGTTTCTCATGATTAGAAGCTGCAGCATACTATTCTTTGGTGTTCCCAAATTTAGTAAGATTTCTTTTTTATGCTATTTCCAGTATGGTTGATTAGTATTCTTTTGTACCCAAGGCTGATTAGATGATTGTCATAAATTCCATTAGTGCGTCGTGTGATGAGGTGTGGTCGTGTTATGAAGTTTGAGTTTTTTTATCTTGTTTATAGGTTGTGAATTGTGAACTGCTTTAGTCAGTTCAACCTACTTTCTCCATAGTTAGATCAACATAATCCAACAAAGCTTATCGTGGGCATTTGCTTTGGTTGTATCCTGAATAGATAAAAATACTATAGGTTAATCTGTTGTATGCTTTGATGGATTTTACAAAATTGGGCTTTTTGGATCATGTGAACAGCAAATAGTAGTAGGAGTATTACTTAATTGCCAATCCAATCTCCATCACTCAAAGTAAATGCCCCCTTGGATATACAACGTGTACACGATTTGAATTTCACTGTAAATAGGAAGCTTTCAGTTTTTTTCTGCTGAACACCGACCACTAGTTAAGATCGAAGCTCTAATCGAGTTTTGGCGAATCAAAGAGTGAAGAAACTGCAAATGCCATTTAAGAAACATTGTCAATATGCAGATTGTGTAGCTCTTTGCATACGACAGTAATATTGCTCTTCGAGTCTGGTTTGTACAAATAATGAAAATAATAGCGATGAATTTCTTGAAAAAAGAAAATTGATGTTTCTTGGGAACTAACCATATCTGCCACCCCAGCACTCCCTTGAGTTTGTCCAAACCCAAACTTGATAACTGAATATGACATTGTTTGTTTCCTATTGGTAGGTGATGGCATTCGATGAGACGACCTGAAGTCTTCCCTGGAGCAGTGGTCGTGGATGAAAGCTACCAGCTACAAGACAGAAGAATACATGTGAAGCTGGAAAAAGTGTAAAGTGATTGTATATATGATGGTGTCAAGAGAAATGTGTGATGGGTCTCTAAATGCTGATGGTGTTCAGCACAACAATGTTAGCAGTGCATCCTTCATTTTTCTTGCAGATACTTGTGCTTGTATTTGGCACAGTTGCCATTTCCATTTCGTGGAGGAAAATTCCTCTTCAATTGGAGTACATATTTGCTGTTTGCATTATCTTTGATGTTATATATCATATGTCTGTATGCTCATGGGAAATTGTTGCAGAGTAGAAAATAGCAAGAATAACATCGAGTTGATTGCAAACTAGCTACAAAGATTTTATGATTGTATCCCAGTAAGCAAATGAGCATGATTAATGTTGATTCATATATAACCCCTTGATTTCATCATTGTACATAGACCATGACAATTTGATACAGAGAAGCAAGCGACACATTCCTTTATTCAACTGACCCTAGACAAGGACAGTCTTTTCTAGTATTACAACAACAACAATGGTGGACACAGTATACTTCTCTCGTCTGCGCCTCTAACAGTAAACGAGGCGCTAACTGCTAGCAGCAGACTGAAATGCTCTTAGGAAGGCCTCTGGAGGCTGCCCTCCGCTTAACTGGTACTTGCCATTTATCTGTCAAAATATGTTTATGCTATTCAACATTTTCCAGAAAAGGAAAAAAAGCATTATTATGTTGTTGCATATCTGAAGCAGGACTTACCACATAATGAGGGACTCCATTAATATTGGATGAGAACTTCTTGAGTTCCTCATTAACCTAACCAAATAATAATAATAATAATAATAATAATAATAATAATAATAATAAAGCAAATTTAAGCTTTGAAGCATGAGCTAACAAGAGAATAATATGGAAATTTTACCTCCTTCATCCCGTTGTTCGGATTTGCAAGAAACTCCTCTGCTCCTTCCACTCCAACCTTTTTAGCACTTTCAACAAGAAACTCCCTTCATTTGAAAACACACAATGCATTTTAGTTTAGTCTAATGGCTTCTTCCTTGATTCCAAATGAGTGAGAAATTAGAGGGAGAGGTAGAAGTTAATCTGACCTGTCACCTATGTATCTCCCTTGTGTGAAGTAACCATGGAATAGCTCCTCAACAAGTTGATGCTGCTTATCTTGCCCTTGCTTTCCAGCAAAGTAGATTAACCTATGGCTCTCCACACTACTTCCCCTGTGATACCAACAATCATTCTACACTCACAAAATGCACATCACAAATCGGAAATGCAATTCTTCTGTAAATTAGCTTACGTAAGTCCAGACACGTCGTAATCCATGCCAACACCCTCAAAAACCTACATAATGAAGAAACAAACTCTATTTACAAGCAAATGATCGCATCATACCAAGAAAGAAATTGAAGGAGAAAAAGGGAACCTCTTTCATTCGAGCTGTTATTTGTTGAGCTCGAGGGCCGAACTTCTTCTCAAAAATTTCCTTCTTAGCAACGCCCTCCTTGGGCGCAGAAGGGTCCAGCAAGAAAGGATGCCATTTCATCTGTAAATGTTGAAATCTATACGAATCAAACCATGTTTCTCGCGCTGTAGCTTCATTTTATAACATAAATTAGTTTAGCTTCAAAATATAGATGCGTGAGTAGCATTTGTGAAACCTCAAAAGAGTATTTATGATTTGAGGAAGCAATAGCTTTGTCGAGATTCTTCTTGCCCACATAACACCATGGGCACACGCTGTCGGAGGTGATATCAATTTGAATGAGTTTCTTCCCGCTGCTGCTCATCCTGGTTGATCTACTGATAAAGTTCATCACTAACACTGAGCTGAGGGTATTTTATTCCAAACCTTTTCTCACAGCAACCTCAAACTCAAACTCAGAAAATAAGTTGATTTTGAATTTGATGAATTAGACAAACTTGTTTTTCAAACTAATGTCTATCAATTCATAAAGAGGTCTACATATGCTGTCACATTCCTTGTGCTTTTACAATATGCCAAATTAATGTGTATGAACTCATATGATGTGCATTGTGATGAGAGAGGGATAATCAAAAATTTTCTAGCCTATGGAAAATTGTGTGGGTGTAGTGCATGTTAAACTAAAGGCTACTCCATTAATTATCATGTAATCTACTAGTGTGTGCAAGAAACTTATGCTACACAACTTTATCTGAAGCTTCCACAATTACATGATCTCACAATTTACTTTCAAATGGATTTCCAGGTTCCTGATTAATTAATTGTGTATTTATACAGCCTCCACCACCATAAAATTAACATTTAGATATATGCTAACATAAGATAGATAAACATCACTTCAATCATTTTAAGAACAGTTCTCGTATGATTTTATTTTGAAAGCACATCGAAGAATCAAGCTTGACTTTCAAAAAGTGGAGTAAAACATATTGGAGCATAACTGTGTAATTAATTATTCAAGAAAGGAGGAAACAAAAAGCAGAAAGAAACATAATTCATGTTTGCAGTAACCTGGAAAACAGAGGAATTTGGAGATTGTTGAAATAGTACAAACGCATACAACCTTAACTGAATCAACTACTTCTTGTTTCTTCTCTGTGGTGCACGCAAATATGAATATATAATGGGCAATATCTAAAATTCAACCGAATAAAAGTAATTTTCCAATCGAAATGTATTAGTTTGAATGTTGACTATGCATATATTAAAATGGCCTGCTTTCTAGAATAAGGAGTATTCAATTATAAAATACTATCGGCTAATCAAACATAGGATATATAACTTGATAAACTATTCCTCCTATACAAATTAATTTTAAGATATAATCCTTATAGACTTCTTTCATATTAAGAGAGTGGATCGTGAATTATGAGCTAAAATTTTAATGGACTCAATAGTATATCTAGCATGATATGGAAAAGTACTAACACAATAGTATATCTAACTTTAAATTTGGTTGGTGTTATAACAAATTTTCAATATTGATATAAATAAATAATTAGAACCATTATATAGACTATTTTTCTTATCAATAATTAATTAAATTTTAAAATGGAACTATAAATTTCAATTAGAAATGTCAAGCCGATAATATACTTGTTTCAATTAGAATGATAACATTTGTTATGATTAAAATATGGTGACTAGAGGGGTTAATGCCTCGAAGTTTAGCTTCATATTCTACACAGATCAATATTTGTATTTAATGTTGTGGAGTAGTTATTAAAAAATAAGTTGATGGCATTTTGGGACTTCTGCGCAATTTATTAAAATTGTTTAGGCCAAATTTTATTTTCCAAACTATTACTCCACCTAATAACTTTTTTTATTTTCGAAATTGAAAATATATTTTATGATTTCAATACATTTTGAGTATTACTATTTTTTTAATACGAAAAAGGACTATCTCTAAAGTCTCAATACATTTATTGATTTAGACTTTTGAGATTGAATCGTGAATGAATGCCGAAATTTCAAATTTCAGTTCCAAACACATGTAGAAAATAAAGGAGGCGAACTTTAATATGGTGGTAGTATTTAAATTGCATTGAACTCTCGTTAAAATAACATACATGCGTATATATCATTGTTTATATGGAGTATGTCTTTTAATTTTTTCTGTAAAGAAAAACCCCAGCTATTCCCGGAAGGGATCACCTCATACTTTGCATAATACATTTTATAATACACCATTAAATAGTTGACAAGTGGAACCTATTTTATGGTTTAAAAAGTTATTTCTGGAAATTATTCCATTCACTTTCTTACTACCATATTTAATCAAAATAATTTTGTTAACTCTTGTTAAACAAATATCATAAGTCAAATTTTACTCTTTAAAAATTATTTATATGAAAAAATGTAACTTTTACGTATTCTGAAAAATATAAAAATATCAAAAAATTCCCTTTTTATTTCTTTTTTTATTTTTCTTTGATGATTTACCTTTTAATATCACTAAAAGAATGTCGCTCTTATATAAAATTGTGAATAAACTAAAGCTTGATCAAATTTTATGTTTTATATAGCTATTATCACAATATAAAATTTATTATATATATTCTATAAAAATAACTGCAAAAATGTATTAAGTTAAAAAAGGTTGACATAATTAGTTGACTATATTTTTTTTAAAACTTCGGTTTCATTATAATAGAATCAACTAATTAAATATATAAAAAATTAATTAATTAAAATTTTGCAATTATTTTTATGGAGTACTATATTTTTTATATTATTTTGTATTTCGATAATAGCTATATAAAACATGATATTTGGTCAAATTCTAGTTAATTGCATTTTTATATAAGATCGACATCTTTTACAGATATTAAAAATTATATAATCTCAATAAAATTAGAAAAGAAATATAAAAAAATTTTAAATTTGATAGAATACATAAAAAATTAATCTTTTTATATAAATATTTTGAAGTAAATAAAATTTGACTTATTAAATATTTTTAACAATTTACGTAGCTTCTTTGATTAAATATAATAAGCAAAAGTGCATGAAGTAACAAAAGTAGGGAATAATTTCCAGAAATAACTTTTTAAACCATAAAATAGGTTCCACTTGTCAACTATTTAATGGTGTATTATAAAATGTATTATGCAAAGTATGAGGTGATCCCTTCCGAGCTACTCCAGATGCATTTCTATTCTCCTAGTTGTATTCAAGTATATATATTTGCACTAGGAGTTGCAAATGTAAAATTTCGTTACAAATTTAGCAAGCCCATCATTAATTCGTCCACCGACGAATGACACCCAAAGTAGCTTAGCTTTTGCATAATGGTGGAGCGAGAAAATGTAGTATCTTTCAAACAATATAATTATAGTGATAAAAGAGGGCTTTGGGGAATATTATTTCTCTTATTCACTTTGAATTGATACACGCCTCTTTATAAGCTTTAAGACTACAAATTAAGGTAAGATTATTCCCCTAAATCTAATCTTCTATACAAGGTAAAAAACAATTAAATCAATTACTAATCTTCCTACTTATTGTGATTGCAGGAAATTAGCTTCTTGATTCACCTAGATCTTCCTTCCAACACTCCCCCTCAAGTTAAGTAATAAGATCCCTGATACTTAACTTGTCCAATACACTTCGAAAGGAGTGCGAACTCACTGCTTTTGTTAGGATGTCCGCCAGTTGATCTTCTGACTTGACATATGGTAGCTCCACCACCTTTGCATCAATCGTATCCTTTATGAAGTGTCGATCTACCTCAACGTGCTTGATTCGGTCATGTTGAACTGGATTCTCCGATATGCTAATGGCGGCCTTGTTATCACATAACAGTCGACACGGTTGGGTGGACTTGAGGTCAAGTTCGGTCATGAGTCTTCTGAGCCACAGTTCTTCAGACAATCCACTCTTAATCCCTCGAAATTCTGCCTCGACACTCGATAAGGCCACTACCTTGTGCTTCTTACTCCTCCATGTCACCAAGTTACCTCCTACAAAGGTAAAATACCCTGCGGTTGACTTCCTGTCATTTGGATTCCCTGCCCAATCTGCATCCGTGTAACCATGTATTTCTAAATGCCCGTGTTTCTTGAACAATACTCCATGCCCCGGTGTACCTTTCAAGTACCGCACTATTCTCAATACTGACTCCCAGTGTTCTTCTTAGGGTGCATGCATAAATTGACTCACAATTCCAACGACATAAGCAAGATCTGGCCTGGTGTGGGATAAATAGATGAGTTTCCCGACCAATCATTGATACATCCCCCTGTAAGCCAATTTGGCTCCTTCCCGAATTTGTAGTCCATGATTTTGGACCATTGGAGTGTCTGCTGGCTTGCAGTCTATCATCCATGTCTCTGCTAGGATATCAAGCACGTATTTCCTCTGATTGATAAAGATCCCCTGTTTTGGTCTAAGCACTTCTATTCCTAAGAAGTACTTCAAGTGACCAAGATCCTTCATCTCAAACTCTTTAGATAGGTTCTTCTTTAGCTGGCCTATATCTTCTTCATCATCACCAGTGATAATCATATCATCAACATAAATGATGAGACATGTAATCCTACCATTCCTCTTCTTCAGGAACAAGGTGTGATCTGAGTTGCTTTGGTGGTAGTCATACTTTTTCATTACTTCAGTAAACCTTCCAAACCAGGCTCTAGGGGACTGTTTGAGGCCATATAACATCTTCTTGAGCTTGCAGACATCTCCATTCTAGAAGTCTCCGTTAAACCCAGGTGGAGGAACCATATAGACGGGTTTGGATAGTTCTCCATGTAGAAAGACATTGGTTACATCGAACTGATGTAGGGGCCAATCACGATTAGCTGCTATGGAGAATAACACTCTTATTGTATTGATCTTGGCAACTGGTGAGAAGGTCTCTGCATAGTCGATGCCGTAAGTCTGGGTATACCGTTTTGCCACTAGCCTCGCCTTATACCGGTCAATAGAGCCATCGAGTCTTCTTTTGATTGTAAACGCCCATCTACATCCCACAGTAGAAGCTCCTTTTGGACGTTCACTGACTTCCCAAGTCTTGTTCTTCAATAGAGCATTCATTTCTACGGTCATCGCATCTCTCCAATGTTTAACCTGCATAGCCTCTTCGGCAGTATAGGGAATTTCCTCTTCCTCGTAGAGGGCAGCCTCAAATGCCCTATCCATCTTGGTTAGATTTCCTTTCACAAAGTTTTCCACATCATACTAGCTTTTCCTCCCGATCTTTTCTGGTGAGAATCATTTCGGTGGTACCCCACGAGTACTCCATGGTGGGAGTATATATCGACCCGTGCTTTCATCTAGGGCCGAGTCTACAACTTCTGCATCAGTAGGATCAGTAATAGAGCTATTTTCTTGAGGTGAATCGGGAATTACCTCAGGTGTCTCGGATATCGGTTGAAGAGGGATACTTGGAGGCGGTTGAGGGGACTCTGTTGTGGTTGAGATCTGCCCGGCGACAGTGCTAACATTTTCTGTTAAGTCCTCTTTGGAAAGATTTGACCCAGGCACAAACCAACTTAGGTAGTCTACTGTGTTGCGTGACTCACTCTCCCCCTCACTACCAAGGTGGGTGTGATAATAGAACTCTGTTTCCAAAAAATTGCAATTCATTGTGGTTACTACCCGTTTTGTAGTTGGGTCAAAGCATCTATACCCCTTGTGATTAATCCCATACCCCACAAAGACACACTTGGTCGCACATGGGGACAACTTCGTTCTTTCATGTTTTGGGATATGGACATAAACGGTACATCCGAAAACTTTGGGTTGAAGGTTAAGGTGTTCGGGTATCTTGGTGAGTTTGGAGAGGGTATCAAGAGGGGTTTTTTGTTTAGGATTTTAGTGGGAAGTCGATTTATGAGGTAAATAGAGGTAGCAACAGCTTCGGGCCAGAAGTGGGTAGGTACTCTAGATTCAAGCATCAAGGCTCGGGTGATTTCGAGGATGATTCTGTTTTTCCTTTCCGCCACCCTATTTTGTTCTGGTGTGTAAGGGCATGAGGTTTGATGAATTAGGCCTTTTTCGGTAAAGAAGTCTGTCATTCTTTGGTTTACAAATTCACGCTCATTGTCGGATCCAAGGATTTTTATTGTGGTTTGAAATTGGGTTTGGATGAGGTTAAAGAAAAGGATAAATTTGCCAATCACCTCGGATTTGGGTTTTAGAAAATATATCCATGTCATCCTAGTGCAATCATCTACAAAAATCACAAAATATCGCAAACCATTCCCCCAATAATAGGTGCAGGCCCCCAAACATCAGCATGGACAAGGGAAAAAACAGAATTCATACGAGTATTTGTAGATTTAAATGATTGTCTGTGGCTCTTGGCCAAAATGCAAGTCTCACAAGAAAAATCGTTTGGAATAGAGAGTTTAGGAAAAAGTAATCTAAAATAACCAGGGAAAGGGTGTCCCAGTCGTTGGTTCCAAAGCCAAATCTCTCGTTTAGTGGACCCGTGAGCCAGCATCACACTGCCTTGTTGAGCTATCTCGTCCACGTAGTAGAGTCCTTGGCTTTCAGTGCCACGCCCAAGTATCCTCCTCGTCCGAATATCCTGCAAAATACAGAAGTCGGGATGTATCAGTAAGGTGCAATTTAACTCTTTTATTACATGGCTTATAGACATTAATCTCTGGGACAAAGTCGGAACATAAAAACAGTTTGATAATCTCAAGGTTGTGGATATTTCAATGGTACCCGCCCCAGCCACGGCAATCAATTCCCCACTTGCGGTCTCTATATAAGTTTTAGTAATACTACTAAAGCTCACAAAATCATCTTTATTGGGAGTCATAGTATCGGTGGCTCCACAATCAAATATCCACCCCCTTTTATCTCCCCAATTATCCCTTTTTACGGTAAATGCAGAGGAAATACGGTTCAAGGGCTCAAATCGATTTCTAAGTGAAACAGGGCTAAATTGCTCAATTTGCAGAAAATCAGGGGGTTTTTCACAATAATTCATAATCCGGGGTTCATCATGCAATTTATCATAAGTAGGATGGTTGTCATGCAATATCCGGGGTCTGTTCCTTAATTTCATATCCCCTAACCCTTTACCTCCTTCGCCGCCTTCCCCATTTCGGTTCCTTGTTTTTCTGGCGAAATTGTCGGCGCCGATCAATCCACCTCCGTTCCCGCCTCCGCTGGGAGCCTTCGGTTCTTCCTTCTGTTTTCCTCAACCGGTTATCATGTCTCGATTTCCGATCGCCATCTTCGCCATCTCACTGCCGACCGAGATCCCGGTAGCCATCTTGGCTTTCGCCGTTTGCCTTTCCTCCCACCATTCGGGATATCCGTGTAATTGGAAGCACGTTTCTCGTGTGTGCTTTTGTGTCCCACAGTGGGAGCACCAAAGCTTCGACTTGTCCACCGGTCTGTTCCCCGGACGGTGAGCAGTGGTGGTGTTTTGGCGCGGGGTTCCACTTCGGTAGCCTTGTCGTTGTCCCTGCGCCGCCAATCCATGCCCGATTCCTTGTGGATCTCCTCCACCGTGGCTGTGGGTGTTGGTTTTTAGGGATCTCCTCCACTTCGGGCCGCCTCCTTTTTAACCCATCCGTAGGCAGTTTCCAGTGGGGGAGGTGATACTTCCCTGAGGATGTCTCGCCGGACTCCTTCGTGTTCCTCATTAAGCCCCGCCAAAAATCGGAGTAGTCACTTGGTGTTGGTTTAGATTCTGAACTGATTTACCCCCTTTTCGCAGCAGTCGACCGGTTGCTTCTGACACTGGTCGATGTTAATTCACATTCCGTGGATTTTGCGGTAGTATGTCTCTAGATCCATATTTCCCTGTTTAATTGTGTTTGCTTGGTCTTCCAGGTCATATACGAGATAGAGATCGGCCTCACTCTCGTACGTGGTGGCTAGGCTATCCCATATAGCCTTGGCCGATTGGTGGTGGGCAAAATCTGCAATAATATCATTTTCGATATTATCTACGATCCATGAGAAGACGATTAGATCTGTTTCTTCCCAATCGTCATAATCCTTGCTCCCCTGCAGTGGTGGAGCCGGTTTTCCGGTTATGTGGGAGTAGCCTCCCATTCTCCCTATCGCAACCTTCATTAGCCGCGACCATAGAGGGTAATTTCCTCCATTGAGTTTGAACGCAACATTACGTTCTTACTCGCTCGTATTTTACTGCTCGATGATTCTGATTCTGGATCTGTTGGTTTCTTATCGTCTGGCATTTTCGGGATTTTGGGATACTGATTTGAATTTGGTTTGCTCTCTGATTTTTGTGATTTGGTCGAGATTGGTATGGAGTGGGCAGTGATGAAACTAAAATCTGAGCCCTAGTTCGACTCCTGCTCCGAAGCCATGATAGAAATCCACTGGTTCCATCTTAAAACTAATTGGTGATAAGAGGAGAGGCCCATAAGACTTATAAAGTGAATTAAACTCTTTGTGTACACCGATATGATATATTATTATATTCATTTTTATGTTTCAATTGCCTACCTAGTACTATTATAGTAATATAAATCTAAATATTTGCGTGTCACAATTCCATTCCCCATTTTATTTGACTAATTGGCGATATTGTTTCCGCAAATTAATTTGTGATTGAAATACACCGATTCCTATTTACCACCTATATTTTGCAATTATTTATTATAGCCCACCCGGCCAACTACATAAACATCCGAAATTAATAACATCACAAAATCCCACACTATATAAACACTACACCATGAAGCAAAAAAAAACATCACAAAAATTGGGATTCCAATCAAGCAAGCAAGCATTTATCATTTCACAAATACACATATAATTGAACAAGACATGGGTGGTGTGATGAAGTTGATCGGCACGGTGCTCATTGCCGCTGCATTGATCGCGGCCATTGCTACGCCAAGTGAGGCCGCGATAGGGTGCAGCAAGGTGGTTTCATACCTGAACCCATGCCTCCCCTATGTGACCGGACAAGGCCCCTTAGGTGGGTGCTGCGGTGGCATACAAGGTCTCTATGGCTCCACTAAGACGACGCCAGATAAACAGAGTGTCTGCAACTGCTTGAAATAACTTGCTGCTTCAAAATCAGGCATCAACGCCAGCAAGGCCGCCTGCCTCCCGGCCCAATGTGGCATCAACATTCCCTACAAGATCAGCCCTTCCACTGACTGCTCCAAGTAAGTAACCATGCATAGATATATATGTATATCAGTATATATTCTCATGAACTTGTGTTCTTAAAGTTGGAATTAATTTAATGACATATATGTTGTACTATTTTGCAGGGTGCAGTGATCTATCTTGATGGTATATTATGGTGCAACATTTGATATGTATTGGCGACAACCAACGTAGTTATACTATGAATAAAGAGAGGCTTTATGGCCTTTATTGGTTGTGAGATTTTAATGGTTTCTTCCCATTGGGCATTCATGTACCAATATTGAGTGTCTTAATATGAATGCGAGCTATTGCTTCTGTTAGTGTCTTTTATTTAACTAGAGTATCTTATTCTCTATTTATTCGGCTTGTCATTTTTTTTCACTTTATAGAGATTATTAATGATTCCACATTTACCGCGTGATAACAAACATATACGATAAATAAGAATTATCTTACCAATTGAGCTATGTCTCTTCATAGGTACCATCTTAAATTGTGATTAATAATTTTCTTATTTTTCCAATTCAAAAAGTGCCAGTAAAATATGCTCAAAGATGCCACTAAATATAATTTCAAGATGGACACATAATGTATATGACCTCAGAGTAGTGATATATGGCGACCACTACTTTAATGCGTAACTAAAGAACACGAATTTAATTCACTATAAAGTCATTTTAATTCACAACACAAATTTGAAAACACGAAGTGAACCAAAATATCATTATAGTGAATTAAATCTTTTATGTAAACTATAGTAAACTAAATCGTTCTTATATTGAACTAAATTCATATTATCTAATTATACATTTAAAATTAGTTATACTTTGATCATCTCCTATGATCTGATAATATATTATTATGAATGTTGACTCGCAAATTAAAAAAAAATTAAGATATTATTGATAATACGTGTACCATTTGGAAACAATTTATGACTTTGAGCTTACGGCTTACCTATATCAGTTGAAGGTGGTGCCTGTATGGATCAAGGCGGGTGTCCGATCAAACCATGGTCTTACTGGTCGGACATGATCCAAGCCCGATAGAAATGAAACCAGCATACAATAACCTAAAATTCATTTGTTGTTGTAAATAAATTACGATTTTAATCCAAAATAATATTATTTGAAAGCTAATGGCCTTCGACTTTATGAACTGGTCAATTTTAAAACGAGAAGAGACCGATTCATTATAATTTGGTTAAAATTGATCGCCAACATTAAGTTTACCTCTATCTCTGTTTTTTCAACATATTTGATTAACTTAACAATTAAATTTAATGAGGTTTTTAGAAATAAACAAATTAATTTATAAATAAATTATACTACTACTACTATAAAAAAAGAACAGATTGAAATTAAATATTGTCACATCGATTAGAACCGCATGTTATCAGTAAATATTTTCTCTATACTAAATTAGTGATGTCTATATATATTTCTTTATATTCCAGTTAACTTAAAAATATTTTCTCTATTTTGGGTCACTTATTTAATATGGAGAAAATAATTGAAAACAAAAACTCACAGAGAATTGGATTTAAAAAATACAATGCTGACATACTGTACGTATTTTATTTTATCGAATATGTTTGCATACAACAAGATACTCCTCAAATCAAACTAAACCAAATCACATCCTAATATATATTGAAATCATTATAGATAATATCAAACTAAATCAAATCACATCCTAATATATACTTTGAAATAGGCATTAAAGATAATATCATAATACTAATTACTAAAGAATATCTTTAGATACATATAGAAGATTAGGAGAAATAAATGGCGATATCAACTATTTCAGTTTTGGAGAAAAAATGCTTGAGGATTTTATAGCTACATAGGCATACACTTGCAATATAGTATTATTACAAAAATAAGCATATCCTGAACAATAACGATTTTCCTGAAAAAGTGCAGATTTAAGGCCTACTAAAATTCTACTCCAAGGTTAATATAGACAAAACATAATAAAAGAGGGGTGAGTACTAGGGTTTTTGGGTTCTATATAAAGAGAGCCGAAGCATTGAGTTAAATCTATCTTATGCCTTTCTTCGCGACTGCGGGTGGGGACGCACAGAAACGGCAGAGCTAAGCGTCGGAAGCCTTGGGTTGGGCGTTGTTGTGAAAAGGCTTTCCTCTTTGAGTCCCATGCCTTTTCCAATGCCGCCCATACCGATGGCTTCCGATCTACTCTCCCCTTTCTTCCCTTTCCTTTTTTCTTGTTTCTTTCCGATCTACCTATTTTTCTCTCTGGATCATCATGATTCCTTCATTTATGGCGACTGTCTTATCTTATGTTTTTTTTTCCTGCTAAAAAGATGAGAACTTCACGCGGTTGCTATTTTGTTTAGAGCGCATTAAATTTCATCAGAAATTAATTTTTAATTAAATTGAACATTTTAGCCGTGTAATTAGAAAAACTTTAGATCTGTTAGCGCTACGTTTTAATTTGTTTTTGATTTGCAAATGTGAGAATGGGTCAATGTTAGAAAGAGGAATTGATTGATCCGATAGCCGTGTAATGTTCGTGATCTATATGGGAAGAGAATTCAGAGTGGTGGGACCAGATATGTGGAGTATTTCGTTGAACACTTTCAAATGGAGCTATGTGCTTTTGACAGCGAGCACGGATGTGGGTCTGACTCCAATTTTCTGCCTGCTTAGGCTAAGAGCACAACACCCTCATTCATCTCATCGAGCACAAGAGTTCCACCATTATATTTTTCAATTTAAATAAAAATATTTCTACTAAATTAAAATTCATTAAAAATCCCTGAAATAATATTACAAATTACAATAAAACTAAAAATTACAAAATTAAATTTCTAAAAAATAAAAATTAAATAATGAAAATCTTAAAAAATGAAAATTACATAATTAAACTATTAAAAAATAAAAATTACACAATTTAAGCGTAAAAATTACATTCGGGGATGACTCATCATTCGGCAATACCCCCAACGTTCTTTGGAGACCCCGTATTATCGCCACATGCGATCGAAGTTGCTCGAGGATTATATTTGACCTATTGGCCAAATTGAGTTGGGCCAAAACCCCCCAAAACGAGTTGGTGGAGGGTTGAGGTGGCACATAGGGAGCGGGAGCGGATGGAGTCGCGGTGCGACGGCGACTTATTCCTTCCTTGCGGTCGGCGTTGGGAACCGCTCGGGCCGATGTCGGGGCTACTCAAGTTAGCTCCGGCAAGTTGGCTAGCCACGTCTTCGGAGCCGGTGTCGGATAGAGATACCGACCTTGACCTTTTGGAAGAGCCGCTAGAGGAGGATGTTACGCCTCCCCTATACTTCGGATGCGATCGCGTCTCCTGCCAAATGTTGAGGTACTTGAACGACTTGTAGTTCATGGATTGGTAGGTCGACAAGGCGGAATTGATGCACTCCGGCCGCTCCCCGCCGACCGCTCTTCCTGGAGGTACCCCTGGAACTTTTGGATTTCTTCGTTGGCTCTGTATATGGCGTTGCGCACCCTACTCTCGTTGCGCTCGATTGTTCCAGTCGGCAGGTTTTCTTTGTACCGGCGACAAATACGCCACCAATAATGATCGCCGGATTGGTTTGTGCCAACCTCCGGATCTTCGGAGATTGACAAGAACGCTTTGAACAATTGCTCCATCTCCGCCGAAGTGTACGGTGTGCGGACACCGCGAGTTGGAGGAGTCGGAGTTTGGGAGGGGCCGCTAGACCTCGCTATAGGCTCGGGTGTCCACCCGTATTGCCCTTCGGGGGGCATCTTGGTCGTCGATCGGGTAAGGCCAGTAGCCACCCGGAACTTCCGAACCTTGGGTTTGAGGAGGGGCCGAATATTCCATTTCCGGACTAGGAAGCGGTTGTGAACCGAACCACTCGGGGTTCCAACCGTGGGAGCCGGAGGGGTGATCACCGTGGCCGGACATTGTTATGTTGTAGGAGTGGAAGAAAGATTGAGAATTGAGAATGAAAATGAGAGAATGTAGATAAGAATTGTGTAGTGTGGTGTGGATTTTTAGGTGTGAAGGTGGGGGTATTTATAGATGAAAATGTGTATTTTTTGGGGGAAAAAATTGAAAAATAAATTAAAAGTGGGTAGAAAACGGATGTAATTTTTTGGAAGTGGGAAAATATTTTTTTAAATTTTTAATCGGATTTTTTAATTAAAATCTGATTTAAAAAAAATAAATAAATTGCCAACGGCAATCACCGCCTGCCATGGACGTGCTCGATGCATCGAGCAGCGCCATGCTAGTGGCAAGATCGCAGCGGCGGACAGCGGTGCCGCGCCACTGGCACGGACCGACGAATGAGCTGCAGCTCGCCGATGTGGATGCTCTAACTTAGTTTGGAATAAGAATTTTTAATATTTTTTTGAAAAAGAATATTATTACATTTATAAATGTGAAATAACCATGATTATAGTAATTTTTTGAAATACACAACGGTTATAGACGGTTTGAATAAAGGATGGATGCTCATTGATCCTAGTATTTTAAAATAGGATAGGGAAATTAGCTTCAATGTTATTCCAAAACTAATTTTATTTTTGGTTTTTGAGTAAAAAATATTTATTTTTAGGTCTATATTAAACAAAAATCAATTTTTAAAAAAATATTTTATGAGTAAAAGAGGCAAAATATAAAGAATATTTTTTTAAGTTTGAGAGCATCCACATCGATGCTTTCTCTGAAGGATGGCGTTCGTGCCGTCGGCGCGGCGCGGCGTTGTGCAATCCGCCGCTGTGCTCTTGCCGACGGCACGGCGCTGTTCGATGCATCGAGGACGTCCGTGTCGCTGAGCAGCGCGACGGGATTGGCCAACGGCATAGTCGTTGGCATTTTCATTTAAAAAAATAAATAAATCGAATTTAAGTAAAAAATTGATTTTAAATTAAAAAAAATATTTCCCACTTCCCAATAAATTATATCCGTTTTCTCGCCACTTTTAATTTATTTTTAATTTTTTTCCCCCAAAATTCACATTTTCATCTATAAATACCCCTTCCCACTAAAAATATTTCCCACCACACTACACAATTCTCATCTAAATTCTCTCATCAATTATAGGCGTGAGCAAAAAAACCGGAAACTGAATATCCGAACCGAACCAAACCAAAATTTTGGTTCGGTTTTTTTGATTTTTCGGTTCGGTTCGGTTTTAAAAATAAAAAAAAATTCGATTTTTCGGTTCGGTTCGGTTCGGTTCGGGCAAAGATAAAAACTGAAAAACCGAAAAATCGAATTATATATATTCTATTAATTTAATATATTATATTATATATAATATATATATTCTTTTAATATATTCTACTATATAATATATATTATATGTATTATTAATTTTATATTATATATAAATATATTATTAGTATATATAAAATAAAATAAAATACACATATATAAATATATATTTATATTATATTTATTTTTTTCAGGTTTTTCGGTTTTGTTCAGTTTTTTCAGTTTTTTAAGTTTGGTGTTCGGTTTTTCGGTTTCGGTTTTTCGGTTTTTCGAGTTCGGTTCGGTTTAGATTTTGAACTAAATTCAGTTTTTCGGTTTTGGCAAAAAACCGAACCGAAACCCGAATGCACACCCCTAATCAATTATCAAGGTTCACTCTTACAAAAACAATGTCCGGCTCCGGCAATCACCCCTTCGACTCCTGCAGTTGGAACTACGAATGGTTCGGCTCAACACAATTCCTTAGTCCGAAAACGCAACTCTCGGCCCCTCCTCAAACCCAAGGTTCTCAAATTCCGGGTGGCTACCGGCCTTACCCGGTGGACGACCAAGATGCCCCCGATGGGCGATACGGGTGGGCTCCCGAACAAGGATCGGGGGGAGCGGTGGCACTCAAACTCCTCCTACTCCTACTCCTCGTAGTGTTCGTGTTCACGGTTGTGCCGGTGACACTCAAGTCCGCACCCCGTACACTCCGGAGGAGATGGATCAGTTATTCAAAGCCTATTTGACAATCTCCGAAGATCCGGAGGTTGGCACGAACCAAAGCGGGGATAGGTTTTGGTTCCGTGTCTCTCGCCGGTACAATGAAAACCGACCGAATGGAACCATCGAGCACAATAAGAGTATGGTGCGCAATGCCATCTTCAGAGCCAACAAAGAAATCCAAAAGTTCTAGGGGTATTACCTCTAGGAAGAGCGGTTGGCGGGGAGCGGCAGGAGCGAGCTCGACATCATCAGTGCCGCCTTGGTGACCTACCAATCCCAACATTACAAACCATTCAAATATCTCAACGCTTGGCAGGAGGTGCGTGTGCATCCGAAGTATAAGGGAGACGTATCATCCTCCTCCAGCTTCTCCAGCAAACAGTCGAGGTCGATATCCCTATCCGACGCCAGCGAGGATGAGGTGGCTAGCCAGCTTGCCGGAGCTAACTTGGGTAGCCCCGACGCCGGCCCGAGCAGTTCCCAACACCGGCCGCAAGGAAGGAAATAGGAGACGACCAATCGTCGTCGCGCCGCTCCCTCTCCCGCTCTTGCTCCCTTTGTGCCACCTCAACCCCCACCAACTCGTTGTGAACCCTTTTGGCTCAACTCAATATGGCTGAGACGTCTCACATGTCTCCCGAGCAACTTAAAGCACATCGGGCAATGATACGAGGTCTCTGAAAACATTGGGGATAGGGCCAGAGAACTAGTCTTCCACGTGGATATTTTTTAGCCTTTAATTATGTAATTTTTAATTTATAGGATTTTAATTATGTAATTTTTATTTTTTAGGATTTTATATTTGTAAATTTTATTTTTAAGATTTAATTATGTAATTTTTATATTTTTTTAATTTGTAATAGTAGTTCGAGTATTTTTAATGTATTTTTATATTGTAGAAATGTTTTTAGTAATTGAAGTATTTAAATTAAATAATGGAATGGGGATGCTATAAGAAGTTAATGCACGGATAATGGATTACAAGCAAGCACCGTGCTCCAAAAACTATATATTTCTGTATAATTGCATCACTAATAATATTCTTTTAAAAGTAAATTATGTCACAAATATTGATAAAGTAAACATTTAAGCAAAAGAGCGTTTTCTATAATTAAGCAACTTTTATACTCAACACTACTTAAAAAATCATAGAGTAAAAATCTCACTGTAACTATCAAAATGTTGATATTCTCACCACAATCCTATACATAAAAGTATATCAACAACCACGATCTACATGCAGTAAAGAAAGTATCATGCAACTAGAACAGAAAAGGCATCCCTGGGGTACTATAAAAAAGAGCCACAACTGTAGCATGAATTGGAACCATTTCTCATGGCATGCACAAGTTTTTGTGCACCTGAACCCACTGCGTGTTGTATGATCTCTCCCGTAGCAACGCCAAGAACATTGAATCCTCATCCTCCTCGATGATGCTAATTGTCTGTTAAAAACACCCAAACAGAAGAGCCAAGAGAGCAACAAGCAGCTGAAGGAAGGAGACATTCTGTCGCGTGGTGGCACTTGGTAGATACGGATATTCATCAGGAGGTGGCATCACGCAGTTGTCCCCGTTGAAGTAAATCCTCCTAGGGAAGGCCCAACCCTTCTCGAAAGTGAAGGTGGATTTGTCCTTGCGGAATAGGAACTCTGATTGCGCGTTTCCCAGAGGGCCGGCTTCCATCAGCAGGTCGTTGTAGTACTTAACTCCCCATAGCATCGCAGTGTCATCTGTCAATACAAAAAATTATTGACTTCATGTGATCAAGAAAGTATTAGTTGATTATAGGTAAGTAGCATGACTTACTTATGTCTTGGTATGGATTGAGTGGCTTGTAGTTGAAGCTGAATATCTGCGTTAAGTTGTCGAAGTTGGGGTGTTGGATTACTAAGTTCCACAATGTGTAATTCATCCTGTAGTTGAAGTTTGTTATGGTGACCTTAACCCTCCAATAATCCTTGTAGTTCTGCTTCACGTGCCAGTGGACGCGAATGGGGCACATGTGGCTCGTGCATTGGACTAGAGGTGCGAACTTGTTGGTCTTCTCTTGTTGTGAAACGACTGAAGCTAGGTACGGTGAGTCCGGACTGCAGTGAAGAACCAGTATAAAGATTAGTAACAGAGAGCGAGGGACAGGGAAAGATGAAAAAACTTACTTGACACAGCTTCCTGGATCTGTGACGTTGTTTTGGCATCCACATGTGCACGTCGGGCAAGGAACAATGGTGTCATTGTAGAAGGATGAGAGCGAGACGCAGCAAGAGGGAGTTTTTTGAGCCAGAAACTGTGAATATGTACATGTAACATTCCATGTCACTGCAAGAAGAGAAACATGAATGAATATAATAAGCCCAAACCTGCACAACTAGATTTTCTTGCCATTATTTCTTGTACTTATAAAACATGTCAATGATCCACTTTGTTACCACCATATTCAACAAAAATATCATTTTTTCATTGATCAAGAAATTCGCATTTTCAAATCATTCCAATTTTTCCAATCTGAAGACCAACTGATTCCAAGGTGAAAAGAACTTACTCATAGCCTGAGTGACTCTCCTCCCATCAGAAGACACATATTTAGTAGGCTTCACGATTTTGGCAGGTCCACAGGTATATCCAGGACCGGGTGCTCTCAAGGTGAAGTTCCTGGGGACCCTCACAGTTTTGTTTGTGGTTCCAGCGGCGCCAACACTGACTTGGAAGGAGCTTGCTGCATTGGATGGATCCTGTCCCCAAGAACCAATCACCCCTCCTTTACAACAGTTTGCAATCTGCTGGTTATAGGGAGTTCCGGGCAATAGGTCCACGACTGTGGGATCTTTCTTGCAGCAATGTGGGACATTCCCTTTATACTTTGAGCAATCCCCTTGCTCTGTTGTTTGACCTCCCATCATGCTCCATATCACCTCCTTCTTCGCCCACGTCCACCCCAGAGTCCAGCCCGGTGCTTGAATGTGACGATATTGTTGGAAGTTGAACATTGTTACTACAGCCTGGATATCCATTTACATATGCCAATTAGATTCATCGTGGAAATAAAAAAGTTGAATATATCCTTTAGTAATCACCACACGACTATCATCGCATAAGAGGAATCTGATACAACTTTTGAAGGCTCAAATACATATGAACACAACCATACATTAAGGTGCTAAATTCTAAACCAGATCAGACAAGTATTTTTACAGAAGGAGTATATTATTAGGAAGATTGTATTGTTTTGTGATTAGTACAACACTTACCACATAGCCATCGGGTGTCCAAGAGATAACGTCCCATTTTATTGTGATATTTCCGTTCGGGTCAAGTGCATCATATGCTTCTGAAAGAGGATAAAACACAGGTTTAAATCTAGGATCTTACTATATCAAACACCGTCTTGTATGCAGTTTTTAAGATAAATCATTTTTGAGATCCTAAATTCAGAAAAAACTAGTCTAATTTCAAGATTATAGTACACTTAATTTGGGAACAGAGGAAACAATATGATAATACTTGATGATTGTCAAGTAAAGATTCAAACAGTTGATCCTTCCTCCCTGCAGAAACAAGACAACTAAAGCTCTGTGCACAAATTGATTCCCAGTTTTATTCAAGCTTGAAGAAATGTTCATCCAAATCCCATTCAATAACTCAAAGATCCATACAATCAAGAAACATACTTTTTCCCTCAATTTTCATGCAAAAACCTCCAATTACTTGAAAATGCAACTGTTCAAACAAAATTCTACACACAATCACATCCCATTAATCCAACTTCATCAACAAGTAAAAAGAACTGAAATTATGCTCCACACTATACTAACAAAGAAATGAGATATTACCTGTGGAAGGGATGGAGAAGAAAGATAGCATGAACAGCAGCACAATGGAGGGAGTTGAGAATTTGAAGCTGAATTCCATAGTTGCAGATTCTTCTTGCTACGAAGATCTGCAACTGAAGTATGAGTGGAGGAGAGATAGAGAGAGAGAGAGAGAGAGAGAGAGAGAGAGAGAGAGAGAGAGAAGATGGCTGTTAAATCTTGTCTAATAAGAAGGCCTTAAAACTGGATTTTATTAAAGCGTTTCTCAACCACTGGAGGCAGCACATTCATTTTCTGTATTTTCAGCTAACATGATTAATTTATTGTTTTTTCTCAATAATACACGCTACAGAGTATTCAATAAAATACTGTAGTAGTATTAGTTATAAACTTATAAAAAATTATCTATTAGTTACATGTAATATAAACGGTACTGTCATATTTACGTATATACAAATTGACAAAGAAAAAATTACTCCTCTTTAATTTGACATCAATTTTACAAAACAAGTTGTTCATGAATTCTTCTCTATCTTTCTCTCTCTTTGGTAGTTAGCTTGTTCATTTCTACCATATTATATTATCAATGCTATAGAGTCATACATTATAATACATGATACTGTATATTATATTATCGATTTGAGAAAGGAAGATGCGTCAAAAATTTATGTATATTGATGAAGACGACATCCCAACTAAAGCCCTCAAGCGAAGAAAAGTTCATATGTATAAATTGATCGATTGAAGGTGTGATTTGAATTTTAACTGCATGATGGAGCGTACTAACTTTAATATAAACAGTGAAAAAATCACACATTCTATTAATTTATTTTATTGACAATTTATTATAAAATCGAATTATAAAATTGAATCTTATTGACAAGATTCTAATTTATTTTGCTAATGAAGATGATTTTTAGCCAAATTTTACCCTTACATCAAATTGATTTGAATTTGATTATTCAATTTCAGTTAAAAATGTCGTTGTTGTTATAACTAACTTAAGCCGATTTGACCCCTTGTTTTTAAAGGGCCGGACAAGGCAGCATTAAATATGGTAAAAATCCAATCTAGTAGCAAAAATATTATTTCTCATAAATTAAAAAAAATCTTCACTAGAAAAAATTTGATCGGCACCCACTATGGAAAAATCCATGTAAGGAGATATTATTCCAGCTTTCATATTTAGAAATAAACATACTTGGAATTCATGCTTTAATTAATCCTATATTTACCTATATTTTGCTTAAGGACCCGTTTTATAGGTGATAAACCAAGGTTAAGGTTGGTGAGACCCACCACAATCCAATGTTTGATACAATTTTTCAGCCTGGATAAATGCAATCCAAGGCCCGAAAAAAATTGCGGCGGCCCGCCAGGCCCGCGTGAATAGTGCCCGTTTTCACTATTGGGCTTAGTTAATGTGACCCACAAAATTTGTGGGTTTATTTTATCCTCTTGTGGGTTTATTTTATCCTACATAAATCCTACATTTGGCCCGAAAATTTTATCCTATGTTAATCCTCTTGCTATAACCCACTCACTCTATAAAACGGGTCCTAAAAGTCATGAAGACCGAACCATACGCCATAATAAAACAAATTCCACATATTATTTAGAAAAAAAATGTAGTATACCAAATATTTTAAAAGAAATTCTCATGATTCTTGTCTTGCCGACAAAGACAGGCACAAATATTAGAGAGAGGGGAGAGTTGCCGACACTGGTGTCCGGTGATAAAATAGTGGGATAGATAAAGTATGCAATGCATGTTTGTCACGGACAGCTCACCATTAACTCATTATAATTATACTATTTTATATACTCCATAAAATATGATTTCCAGTGTCGGTGAGTAGACGATGTTCAATATTCCACGAAGCAGAAAACAACTCGCAATTAATTATATTATGGCCTCTCGTCTCTTCTCCTTGCTCGCTTCTTGTTAACTTGACTTAATATATATATTTTTTATTTTAATAATGATTTTATACTCCTATTTTTAATATAGGTCACACATCTTTACACAATTACACTATAATTTTACATTTTTAAATCATCCATAAGAAATTATATACTTGTAATAGTAATATAAATTCTACTCGCAACTGAGCTACAATATTCGCGGTGAATAAATTTTAGCTGATGATTGTGTCGATATATATAGTGCCAAAAAATAAGAAAGGAATTAATAAGCCAAAACAGTAGTTTCCAACTTACTACTACATTTTTTATATGGACTTTCATATATACATGTTCATATCCCTGTCCCACCTTAAGCTATTATTTGCTAATCAAAAGTCCTTACCAAATTAAAGATCTATAATAGTAGTATTATATATGCACATGGAGTATTATAAATTCTTTATCACACTTTTTACAAGAGATATGCATTACTATAAATTTTAATTTTATCATTTATTAACAGTTTATTAATATTGTCCCCATAACATATATTAATTGATTATATTACCACAATTTTATTTTCCTATTATAATTTATTTTTCGAGCAGATAATTAAATTTATCTAACTAAACATAATAGCGATCACATTACTCCATACAAGAACAAGATATCATATAGTCAAACATATCAATACATTTTTTTATTTATTTAAAACTTACACGTAATGTTGAATGCTTCCAACTCCCCAATCGATTATTTAGTTTAAATATAAATCTTTTACCAATTGAGTTTTACTTCATCTAAATATATACTCACTCAGTCCGTGAAATGTTGTCCAATTTTTCTATTTTGGTCCGTCCCTGAAAAATTGGCCACTTTATTTTTTTTCTATTTTTGGTAAATAGTCCTCACTTTCCCACTAACTCTTTACACTCACATTCTATTATAAAACTAATATCTAAATGTGGGACTCTCATTTCACAAACTTTTTCAACTCACTTTTCTTCATCTTTTTTAAAACTCGTACCGAGTCAAACTTGGACAATATTTCATGGACGGAGGGAGTACTTACGACATATATGTGTATAGGGGTAGGTTAAAATTAAAAAAATGTTATTGTGATAACGTGAAACACGTGCACTCGACGTATAAATTAATTGAACATACAGTGAAAATTAATTGCACACTGACAAAAGTATATTTTGCACTCGAACTCTATTATGCATTTTTTATTTATAGTTTTTAGTTTTTACTATCACTTTTTATTAGAATAATTTTCTTTATAAACATCAGTATATATTGGATCTAGCCCATAAGTTGGTAGACTGGCCCATGTGTTGTTGTGATAGTGAGGATCACAAAGTAAGCCCACTTCTCTTCTATTAATGAAAGCGCGCGGCCCAACAGATTATGAGAATTGGATATTCAATTGGAGAGTTACTCAAGCGTTGGATGAAGATCGATCCACATGATTTTAGGGGTTTCAGTGGATTAGGAAATATACATGCGTGTTATATTTTTATTATAACAGGCAAAAAAAAAACAAAATATATTGAATAATCATTTATACAAAGATGAAAACAATTTATTGTGTATTCATAAGTAATTGAAGAAAGCAGTTGTCAGATATCTCAAATCCCATAATCAAAGCCAGATCCGTGAAACTTGAGTTTGGTAACACCATCTATTTTCCGAATCATTTGATCTTCAAGATAGCTCAAATGATCTCCAACTTGGCCCTTCCTAAAGAAAGAATTATACGGCAAGGGGAATCCACTATCAGGCAACTCACTCGATTTGTTAATCTCTTGATTGCTCAAAATCTCAAAGCTGCATCTCTCTACTATCTTCTCAACCTCCTCCTCTCCTCCAAATGGACATCCCAAGAACTCACCAATTCTCCTCACATGACTCCTCGTATCTTCCTTGAGCTCTTCATAACTCACAAACAACACCTTCTGAGGCCTTCTCACACTCTCTTCCCTATATCCCAACACGTGATCGTAGTAGGGCCCGAACGGGACCATGCCATCGCAGAACTGATCCACGGCCGCCTCCAGCCGCCACGGATCATCGCCAACGCCATCCAATTTCTGCACAAAACGCCACATCGAAATTAGGGTATCTTTAGGGTTTCGAGTAACGTACACAACCTTGCAGTCGCATGAATCTAGGGAATCTCGGAGAATCTGATACGGTGCGTGTGTGGCCAAGATTCTCCCTTCCTTTTCATCGAGATATTCCTGCATTTTTGTATCACATTGTGTTCGTTTACGGATGTAGAGGTTGGTCTCGAGGGATGGGACTAGCTCTTGAGGATGGGTGGAGGGTGGAACGGCGTCGTCGCGGTGGGTGATGGAGTAGAGAAGGGCCTTGAGCCATGTGGTTCCGGTTTTGGGGAAAGAGGCTAGGATGACATCTGTGGGGAGTGGTTTGAATGTTTCTACCACTTCTTTTGTTGTTTCGAGGTATGTTTTTGTGAACCAGAAGCCATGGAACTCGTATAGGAATTCATGCCCACACCATTTTTGTTTTTCTATGTGATTAATGTGGTTGGTGTTGGAGTGTGGAGTTTCCATGATGATTTGGGAAGGTGAATAAACTTAACTATTCGACTTCCGCTATGTATAGAAATTGAAGAGTTGTGAATTAGCTAGGTATGGTGGTAGGGTTGGTGTAGTGTCAATGGTGTCTAGCTAGTTAATTTTGACATTTTTCATTTTGACAAATGACATCCGAACCACATAACATAATGACAAATGACATCCGAAACACATAACATTCATTTATTTAAAAACCACCTGTTTTCTTTTGATGATGGGAAGCCATATGTGCAATTGCATTTCCATCTCAAAAGTTAAAAGATGACTTTCGAAATATAGTTGAAAATTTTCTACAAAGAATAACATCATAGACACATAATCTAATGCAATGCCTATATCATACTCTCCTTGACCCTTCTCCATAAAATAGACAAATTTAATGTATGATTGATAAACTAAGAGAAGTAGAGCGAAAAATGTTGCGAATAGTATTAATGGATGGTGAGGTCCACATTATTAGTTACTCCATTTAAATCGTTTAATATTTAATTAGAAGTAATTTAATTTTAATGAACGGCTCAAATTGGTAAAAATTAATCTATTTCTTTTGGACTGGGGAGTATATATTTGGTAATGTTTGACATCAAATTTCAACATGTTTGATAGATGATTTTTTATCATTAAGAATTTAAGGTACGCGTCAAATATCTAGGGTCGTAGTTGTATCATGTTTTAAAAATGGAACTAATAAGTAAATTTGTATAGCTACTAGTTTTAAGGTTCAACCATCTTGACCGATTGAATCACTGATCGGATTGAAATTGTAATATACTCTAATATATAAAACTATATACTCTCTATGTTCCAACTAAGTTGAATCGTATTCTTTTTAGATGTCTCAATTAAGTTGGGTTGTTTCTTTTTTTTGACAAAAAAACAAAACATCCAATCTTTTTACTTTATCTCATTACGTATTTTACTCTCTCTTTATCTTTTCGACCATATCTCTTTATCCTACTTTTCAACACAATTCATAATCTTCGTGACCAAAAGTTTTGACTAAATTTAATTGGGACAAAGAGAGTATATAAAAATATTGTAAAATTATTAAAATATATCAAATGATAAACAAAAATTAGAGACATTATAATACATAAATTTCTAATGTTAATAACATGAAATGCCAATAAGTTTACAACTTACAAATAATAGTAGTAGGAGTATCAAATAACAATAAGACTAAAAGGAGTATCAAATAACAATAAGACTAAAGTCCAAAAGTGAACTAAACATATAACCATTTTATGATTTTAGTCTATCACATTATGTTTTGAACATTTGTATTATGAAGAAATGAAATCGGTCTGTTTTTAATTTGTTTTTGCTAAAAAAAATAAACAGCCAACCCAAATCAAGTCATCTTTTGATTGTATTAGTACTATAAAATCATGATTAGTTAGAATTGGCTAAAGTCCAAAAGTGGTTCTAAAGATATGATAGTTTTATGTTTTTGATACAAAATATTAAGTTTTGAACCTTAGTAATAGTATCCCAGATAAAATGAAACTGGTCCTTTTTTCGTCCTTTTTTCATGGAGCCGTAAAAATTGAACGGTCAATCAAATTAAGTTATCTTGACTGATTTAGTATTTTTAATATTTTTAAAATAATAATCTTGGTCTTCTCTTCGACCGAATTAGTATTTTCGGTAATATTTTCAATATTTTCAAAGTAATAATTCTAGGATTTTATGAAAATTAAATTAAAAAGCATCGTAGAAATTAATTTATTCAACCAATAAAAGCCAATCTGGAATGAAATTGCTCATTCACAATGTATCATGCCCAATGCCAAAAAACGACCCACTCTTGTAATCTTTGCACAAAAGTTTTAATTCACTTTTTAGAACTATTTCTTTTTCATTTTATTCTTTCAATTTAAAGGAAAAATTTGATTATGATCACTATTTAATTTCATCACTATCTTCTACATTTATCTTTCTTTTATCATCTTATTTATCTCTCTTAATCATTAAACTTATTTTATGCTAAAAAAGTCATCTCATGATTATGCATTAAAACAATGTTTTATGTTTATTTTGATACTTTAAATAATAATTTTAGTGTTTCAATTTATTACTAATATTATAAAATTAAATACGTGAACTTAATTATTTAATTACTAATTTATTTTTATAACTTTACATATAAATATATTTTAATTTTAGCTAAACAAAAGAAATCCATGCTAAACCTCACATTAAATTTCCACACCTCATTTGTTTTCAGTCTTATATTCATTTTCTAATACAGTAGTAATTAAAATACACACTATCTCATTACATATTGAACTTTACTTATTGAAGAGATTGAATTATTTCAAAACATCAAAATTACTCTTTTTTTACTTTTCACATGAATAAAAAATACTCCACTTTTGTATTACTATTATTTATCGTATTAATGGATTATTTTAAAAAAATTGTAGAGTGGTATAAAGTTATTTAAATGTGTGAATGGATAATCGTGATTGGTCTCTGTACGCGGACTAATCTTGATCGAATAGTTTGACAAGAAACCTATTTTCGAAAGAAAACTCCTAAAAGAAAAAAGGAAATTTAAGCTAGCTGAATTCAGGAAGTTCGTTGAAAAGATTTTTCCTCGTTTCCGCCATGAGGCGATGAATTTGATTTAAGTGTTGAGTTTCTGTAACATCTCTTTATTTCTTTTGCATTCGATGGATACAGCGAGAAGAATTCAGAAGCCATCATTCGGTCAAACGGAAATCAATTGGGACAAGTAGGTTTCGTCAATCTGCTTTTCATTATTCACGTTATTAATGTTGTTTAGTGGACTATTCGAGGGTGAATTTGAGTTCAAATCGGTTATTTTCACCCTAATCGTATTAAATGAAGATATGGTAGGACCTGGCTAACTTTTCAGTGCTGTGTTGATTAGTTGCTGCATTTGAAATTTCGGAAAATGTTTTTGTTGTTTCAGTGATATGCTTCGACGGGGGCGAAGTTTTTTTTTTTTTTTGGATTTTATCCAATTAGGTCTCATTGCTTAATTCTCTTACTTATTTTCTTCCTTTTTCGATGTGACTGGATGTGTGTGGTGGAGGGGGTGTTACTGATCCAATTGTAATTGGTGTCATGCTTAGGGTTTCCATTAAAACTGGATTGAAGAGTTTTGCTTTGCCTGTCAATTCAAACAAAAGATTATTGGCATAGTATAGGAAGTTCTTGTGAAACTTGAGAATTAGTCATACAACAAAATGAGGAGAATTGTACAAATAATTCTTTGACAGTCCTCTGAGCACCTGAACTAGTATCTTTCACTTGAATTGTATAATTGCTTAAAGACTGTTGTCACGTGTATCTGTCATTGCTGTGAAGCCTTATGATGCTACAAATTTTATTTCAATGTGTAATTGCCTGATTATTCTACCTGGGCAGTCACAGCTCGGTTGTTTTAGAACAGGCATCTGTAAATATAAGAAATTCTATGTTTTATTCGTTTGGGATTCATTGTAGTTTCTTTCCCTTGTAGGCTTGACAAAACTAAATTCTACGTTGTTGGAGCTGGAATTTTTACTGGAATTACAGTGGCACTTTATCCAATATCAGTTGTGAAAACCAGGCTGCAAGTAGCATCACATGATGCTGTAGAAAAAAATGCTATGTCTGTCATAAAAGGCCTTCTTAAAACAGATGGAATTCCTGGTTTATATAAAGGTTTTGGCACTGTCGTGACGGGAGCGATACCTACCAGAATATTATTCCTAACTGCATTAGAAACAACAAAAGTAGCTGCACTGAAGATGATAGAACCTTTTAAGCTGTCAGAGCCCACACAAGCAGCATTAGCAAATGGGGTTGCTGGCATGATGGCATCTTTTTGCTCACAGGCTGTATTCGTACCAGTTGATGTGGTATGCTTCACATACTCTTTGGTTTCTGTTGTCCATCGGAATTTTTTGTTAGGTTTAATATGGAGTCAATTTTTTATATGATGGAATAGAAATTCGACATATTATAAGTATATAGAGAAATATGTTAACACAAAAGGAATTACTGAACATGTACTTTAGAAACCAGATATTTTAAAATTCCCTTTTTGTGCCAATACTAAACCTAGATAAGCATTTATTTGAAAAGGTTAGTCAAAGATTGATGGTGCAAGGATATTCGGGCCACGCATCCTATACTGGGGGCCTGGATGTTGTTCGTAAGGTGGTAAAGTCTGATGGGATTCGTGGTCTGTACAGAGGGTTTGGTCTCTCAGTTCTCACGTATTCTCCATCCAGTGCTGTCTGGTGGGCAACCTACGGTGCAAGTCAACGCGTCATTTGGAGGTATTGCATTAAACATGTGCTCTATTTGCTTTATTTCAACTCATGTCTTGCAGCATCCTCTCAAAATTATTTTATTCAGCTCCTTGCTAATGTCATGCCACTGAACCCTAGGTAGTTAGTCGTTATCTACAAATTTTAGGCAGTTTTTCTATGCAACTTCCTTTTTTTTATTTCGCATTAAAAAACCAACATAATTGACCTAGGAATGTGATATGCGCAGCTGACATGATTGTTAGGATTTGTTAACTGTTCAAAAAAGAATTTGTGCTCAAAGAGTCTATATATATGGGCAGAATATATGCAATTAGGGAGCAACAAGATAGTTGACAGTATATTTATCCACCATGATAAATAACATGATGCTGTTCCAAAGATATTTCTTTCTTGTAAATTTATAATCCATAATGTGTTTATGTTTTACAGTCTGATATAATCTTGAATTAAGTTGGAGAATATTTCACAAAGTTCTCATAAGCAAAAATTCATACTAGTAGGAGTTTTTTTAAGTCTTCCTTGTACAAGTCTATTTCACCATTGGATATAATTATCATCAACTAAAATTCTATGGTGATCAACAAGTGACTTGTATCACGTGCTGCTTCATCATGCTCTCAGGCTTGTACCCTGTACAAGTGGTTGTTTTGTACTAACATTTATATTTGGTATTGTGATCCAGTACAACAGAAGAACTGAAAGATGTATTATGAAGATGATTCAAGCTATTGTTTCTTTCTGGGGCATATCTTTTACTAATTCTCTGGATGAAATATTTATTTCTAAATTTTGGTTGCAATTGATTTTTCATGTGTCTGGCAGATTGCTGGATGATGAAAATGCTGCTCCCAGCGAAGGAAAAATTATTTTGGTTCAAGCTGCTGGAGGAATTTCTGCTGGTGCAACTGCATCATTTGTAACAACCCCATTAGACACCATTAAAACCCGCTTACAGGTAAAGTCAATCTGGTATTCTATATAACAATGCATTCCTGTATTGGTGGATATATATTGTGGTGAAATTCGGAAATTTTTTATTTTCTTATTTATGGATATAGTATACATCCTTTACATCTTAGACACTTAATGTTTCTTTTAGATGGTTTGAGGTTGGTTTGGGAGTTTACTTATTTATGACAGGGTCAAAGGCCAAATACTAACATGAATATCCTGTATAAATCTATTAGGGCACCAATACCATTTTTTTGTTTTAGTGTTTGGTCTAATGTGTGTGTTTATATATAATCCAGGTGACTGGGCATGAAAAAAGACCCACTACAAAGCAAGTGGTTAGAAGTTTGATTGCTGATGATGGATGGATTGGCTTATACAGAGGACTTGGCCCAAGATTTTTTAGCATGTCAGCTTGGGGAACCTCAATGATTCTGGCTTATGAATATTTGAGTAAGTTCCCTTTCTTTTGTCACTTTGGTAATCAATACTATGTCCATTTATGTATTATCGCCATATGAATGCTATGAATTATTATCAGTCTGCCTTGTGTTTGTTTGTTCAACTATAGATCAATTGGCAGTGCTCTGCATTGTTTTGTTTGATGCCTGGTTTCACCTCTGTGTGAAGGAATTTCTGTAGCTCGAACTCATGATTTCAATGTATCTGTAATATGCAGAGCGCGTGTGCGCAAAGGATGACTAAGCCATGAGTAAAGTTGCACATGGGTTCATTTTTTGCTGTGGCAGAGATTTCTTTTAGAGCAGTCCAGCCGAGAGAAACATTGCTTGGGGCACATTAAAATTGTTCATTTGGCGGTGTACAAGATATAACTTAACCTAAAATGTCGCTCTTCTATTGAATGCACCATTCAAAGTCAATCGGCACTAGAATTTACTATTTTGTCCAAATTATTTGGAATATTCATGCCCTAATTCTTTTTAGAGTACAATAAATTCTTTGGTTGCTAATCTTGGGATATAAAACTACATTCTTGATTAAATGTAATTTTTGCCTGAGAATATGTTGCATTGCTATTCACTACATTGCACTAAATGTAAGCACTTTTCAATATGTTTACGCAAAAGAGAAACAAGACAAAAAATTTACTCGCTCATTGCTTTAGCCACAATTGTGAACAACTTTAACCTCTTTTGTTCAGGTGGCATTATCCAGTGTTCTTAAAGTTAATCTTACAATCATAGTTACACATTAAGGGACTGACAAAAATGCACTTTGGAAGATGCATAAAGAGAGGCCACTGTTCTTTGAAGATCAGAGAGCTACACGAACTTTGCTTAATAAACAGGGATTACCTGAAATAATAAATTATATAAAATGGGAATCATTCAACCCGGTTTTTTGAAGAACTAGGTATAAATTGCAATAAGCCAGATACTATTTCTACATGAATTTATCTAAGATGGGGATCAAATGTCAAGTTACAAAGTGCAAAAATGGAACACCACTAGCCCAGGAAAAGGAAAAAAAAGGAATCCTGAAACCCAACTCACCCAACAACTCTCGGTAAATCTTGCCCTCCATGCTCACCCTCACCATCCCTACTGTATTCAGCATACTCTTCAAGTGATTGTATAGTATATAAGTCGCCAGCTTTGCCGGCATCAGCAGTTGGAGTTGAAGCCGAGCCCTTGGATTTTTCTTTGTTCATCTGTCCAATAGACATTGAGTTAGCACTTCTACAGTTTAGGAGAACTGATTTACAGAACTGAAGCAGGCACCAAGGTGGTCACTTACAGAACTAAAAGTATATAAGTCTTATTCTACGGAAGTAACTATCAATTTGATAAAGACAAATCTCATTATACAAAATGAGAAAGGAAAACTGGACTTGAGCTTAAACTATCAAGGATAATGGACGTAAAGTCCCAATTGTAGTTGCTCCTTATTTCGGCATAACGTCATGACCTTGTCACACATGACACATCTAGATAAAACGGTAACACCTCCAGACAGTCTTACTAGAACACTCGGTCATTCAAGTCCCCAAAAAAATTGGATCTTACTGTTACATTAGAACACTAATTCACTTGCCTAAGGGTTATTTCACCAGATAATTTGGTAAATAAACTATTACAGACATTAGTTAAGTTGTATATAGTGAGATGGAGCTTCCAAATGCAAGCCAGCTGCTATCAGCCCCACTAAGGTAGTATCCAAGTAAATAGCATGGTTCTCCCTCATTTAACAGAACTAATAAGTGCTGATTGCATTGGCTATTAATCGATAATTACTAATTAGGCATATAAAACAAAACAGTGGTCTTGGCCTTGTTATGGTTGTGTTACTTAGCCATTTAGGGATTGAAATTCTTTTATCATGTTGACAATTATTATCAAAGTACCCCTCCCCTTTTGCCCATAAACACAACAGAACATATGACACAAAATAAATTCTAAAAGTGAAAAAAAACTCACAACTCTTAACAGACTTCGTCTATCCCTCTCCCGAGCATTCTTGATGGCCTGTAGTAGACATAAATCAGATGAGGTTGTAAACAAACACCAAACAATTCCAAATCATGTACTCCATCCATCCCATAGTAGATGTCACACTTTCCTTTTTAGTTTGTCTTACAAAAGATGTCACATTTCCTCTTTTGGAAAAAGTTCCTCCTCACATCAATTATAAAATTATATTTTCTCTCACCACTTAACACACAATATAACATCTCCTAAAATCCCGGACGGAGGGAGTACAATTAAATCAAAACAATGTCTGATTCAATTGGTAGAATGAGCTATCTAAAACAAGAGGAAATAAGAAGGTTGATGAATTAATAAGATGAAAAGGGAAAAACCTCTTCTAATGTCTTCTGCTCAGCTTCCACTTCTAAAATATCTCTGTACACAAAAAGAAAACTCAAATGCATTACACCAAATTCAATAATTAACTTCCAAGAAAGAGAACCCTCAGTCTCTCACAACAATTTTCACTTTAATTTGGATCAGTCCTTCCCAATTCTAGCAAGGTGAAAGAAGCTAATCAGTATATGGCGATCAATTATACTATACCTTCCAATTATTTTATCAACGCGGCATGAACATTTGGCACATACATGGTGCTCCTTAGCACAACCTACACATCAGATTATCCAATAATTCGAATAATAATTCTAAAACTAACAGAAAAACATAAAGACAAATTCAAGTTTTCACACAAACCAGCACAGAGATTGTGATAAGCTTGCCGAACGTTCCTCTTGGAACACCGCTGACTGCAAATGATTTTTCCAAACAATAGCTCAAAAATTAGAAGGCCAGTGATGAAATATCCTACACAGACAAAAAGAAAAAAAAATACTAGTACCACTTTGCAGGTTCAGAGAGAGGCTTATATTTTCCATATTTTCGTTTCCAATCGATCTGTTCTTTACAGCGATAGCAAACGCCAGTTATATCCGAAAACGGCCTCAATTGGCCCCCTAATTCCTGCCATTACAGAAGTGTATACATAGAAATTAAGATACGGTGGAAATTTGAATTTGAGGAAAAAGTCAGTGTGTGTTGGTTAAAGAAGGGGGATAGAGAAGAGAGGTACTGTAGGGTTGATCTTAACGCCACCGTTAGGTTTCCAGGCGAATTTGTTCTGGTGCTTTGGCGGACCTCTTCCGCCGCCGCTACTCATCTTCAACCTTTTACAACACACAAAAACCTACTTACCACCACTTTACCTCCTTTTTCTCTATTTACTCTTCAAATCAATGACTAAAATTTAAAATAAGTGAGCTTAAAACATAATCCCTGGACTATGCGTTTATCTCGTCCTTAGTCTCTGGACTTTCAAAATATCCTCAGACAACTCTGGACTAAGCGTTTACATAGAAAATTGTCATTTTTCATTGTTTTAGGTCGAAAATACCCTTTTGGGGGTTTAGACAATTCCATCATTTCCTAAATTTTACTTTTCAGGCTGCGTCAGCTTGTTAATGATTTGTGTAGGTTTGGCTACGTTTTTATATTTCTCTCTCTCTCACCTCCTCTCCTCTATTAGAGCATCAGCAATGGCGCCCGTCCCGGCGGAATTCCGCGGCGGACGTCCGCCATTGTGCATGGTATGCACGGATACGGAATTCCGCCGAGGACACCGCAGTTCCGCAGCGTTACACGGAATTCTGTCGCGACGGGCGTGCGGACGTCCGCCATTGCATTGACTCCCACGGACGTCCGCGCGGAATTCCCGTTTATTTCATTAAATTTTTTTAATTGTGGGAAGTCCTTCGGGAAGTCCTTGGGGATGTCCGCCACTATGCAGTGGGAAGTCCTTATGACGTGGCAGGAGGTGTTTTTGGGAATTCCGTCAGGAATTCCGCGCCACTGCTGATGCTCTTAAACACTCTCACCTTCTCTCTCACATTCTCTCCTCCATCTTTCTTCCCTTCTTCTTCCTCCCCTTCCTTCTGCAAAAGTCGACGCAAAATAGGTATCAAATGGATTGTTGCGAGAAAAAGGGCAAGGTTTATTTTCAGCAGTGTTATCCGAATTGTGTGGATTTTGACTTGGTTGGGCAGATTCGGCGCGAAGGTGGGGTTGGAGGAGAGAACGAAGTTGATTTGTTTCATTTAGTGGGTTTTCGTTGTTGTTTCATTTGTAGCCATTATCGTGGGTTTAAGCTAAGTAGGTTTGATAGATACATTAAAATTTGTGAGTTTTGGGGAAATTTGTGATTGGCGTGAATTTTACCTGATTATGTGTTGAATTTTATTTCAAATCAAGAAAAGCAACCCAACGGTTTCACAACACTTCCTCTTCCTAATTTCAACAAATTACTCCGAGCAACGTTCAAAATCAGCGACGCCGAAATCAAGAAGCTCAAGGGCTTCTCCATGATCAAGAATCCTTCCATTTTCGTGGTGGTCTGCGCTCATCTCTGGACCTCCAACGACAAGCCGTACTACTTAGGCTCTCCCGTTGACTGCTGCTGCCGCCTCGTTCCGCCGCTTCCGGAAAACTACTTCGGCAACTGCATGATGCCTTTGATTGCGGTCTCCACACGTGAAACACTGAGAGGGAATTGAGGGTTTGCGGCGGCGGTGGCGGCGGTTGTGGTGGCTATTAAGGTTGTCGGAAAAAGCACGAGGGCGTCAGAGTTTTTTTACAATCGATCGGAAATAATGTCGGAGTTGATAGGGAAGAAGGCGGTTTGGATCGCGGGATCGTCGAGGCTTGATCATTATGGCGCATATGCAGATTTTGGATGGGGGAAGGCAGTTAAGTACGAATGTATTCATACTGATTATCAAGGATATGTTCATCTTTGCAAGGGTAGACAAGGAGGAGTGGAGTTTGGATTGTCCAATTTGTAATTTGCAATTATTCTATAGATGATTCGTTCAAAAGTCCGAAATCGAGGAAAAAAAAACTGATGGTACCTAGTAAGGAGTAACATAGTGGGTGGGTACTTAAATGGATCTCGTTAGAAATGTTACTCAAATGAAAAAGATGTTGAAATAATATCAGATGTAGTATACGGCTAAATCAACTACAGAAAATAGTATCAAATTGGCTCCCTGATAGTAATGTACGATGTAATACAAAAAATAATATCATATCAGATATTAAAAGAAGTATCAGATGTAGTACTTGGCAGAGTATTGGCCATTTTTTACTTATAAAGAGAAGAGAGATAGAAGAGAGAAGGTGTTTAAAAGAGAGGCAATAGAGAGAATTATAAAGTGATAAATATATGACACAACCTACACAAAATAAAATAATGAGCTGACACAATGCCACACTCAAAAGTAAAATTTTGGAAATGATGGAATTGCCCAAGCCATCAAAAGGGTATTTTCGACCCAAAACAGTGAAAAATGACCATTTTCGAGATAAACGCTTAGTCCAGGGTTGTCTGACGATATTTTGAAAGTTCATGGACTAAGGGCGAGATAAACGCATAGTGCAGAGACTATTTTTTGAAGTTCACTCATTTTAAAATTGGTCGTAGACCATAGCAGTAGAAAATTTTTATGATTTAATATGATTCTAATTCTAATTATAATTATAATAATTTTTAGAAAATACAGTATTAAATTTTTAAAAAACCAAAATATTTTTCCTCTCTTTTTAAGTTTTATTTTTGAGAATTTTTTTTATCCTTCAACTATGGATATCCAATTAGTTCGCCATAAAATTTTAAAAATATCATCATATGTCCTTCAATTGCGATTAAATATTGTTTGAGCTACTTTTTTTACTTTTTAGATATTTTTTTTGAAAATATCCTCAAACTCCTAAAGGACATTTCAGTCTATATATTATCTTCTTTGTATATGTGTAATGCGTATAATATCATTACGTGTGTGTGTCGTGTAAGAATGTATGCACGCTGAGTAGTGTGCGTTATACTCCCTCCGTCCCACAAAAGATGTCACACTTGTGGGACGACACGAGATTTTAGTTTGTATGTTAAGTTAAGAGAGAAGATATAATATTTATAATAATGTGAGAGAGAACTTTTTCCATAAATGGAAATGTGACATCTTTAGTAGAACAAACAAAAAAGGAAAGTAAGACATCTTTTATGGGACGGAGGGAGTATGTGTGTGCAATTTTGTAACTATAGTCTATAGAATTCCAAATAAGCATTTTTTTTAATTCGATCATAGGTGTACCGAACACGTCTTTGGCGGAATCCGACTAATCCTGTTGGACCGGGTTTGCAGATTAAGACCGAAATCTTTCAACAGGTGGTATGGTTTGAACCTGTGACCTTGAAATCACTATAGCTCCGCGCTACCAATCATATTCAAGCTACCAACCAAATTCAAATCTATTTTTTAGTATGATACTCCGTATTCAAATCTAATTTTTATAGTTCCTATTTACCAAAGATTGAATTCAAAATTAAAGGCTTCAATTTCAATTCTAACACCATCAATTCATAATACCAAACATAACCTTAGTTTCTCTTTTGTAATAAGAAAACTAAAATTTGAAGGTGTGCACTATTGATTACTGTAAATTTATGCAGCATTAATAACCTGGTAAAAAGTTATTTACAGAACTATGTCAACTCTATTTTCATCAATTGTCAAAAGCGATGTGAGTCGAGAATAAATGGAAATCAAAGCTTTTCTATCTAAAACGATCATCATAGTCGGGCGAAAGAGACTCATGGAATGTAAGTTGATGCAATTCATGTAGCTGAAAAACAAAATTGGAGTAGATCTGTAGTTTAATTTGGGCTACCAAAGAGGGGGGGGGGGGGGGGGGATCACGCTACTCTGGACACGAGCAATTAATTCTGTTGTCAAAGATTGTAAATAGAGCTTGGAGTTTCGCAGCCGTAATACTGACTTGCAGCAGTAGATGCTGATAGCTGTAACAAAGAGCCCGTCTCAACGAATTGTCAGTCCCTGCACTGTCTGGGTGCCATCTTCGACGATCTTGTTTGCTTGAATGGTGCTCATTACATTAGCAATGTTACCCTGTAATAAATTTTCAAGGTTCATGATACACAATAGGCCGACAGTACAATATTTGATAAAACCATTATTGGAGATACATCAAAAGAAAGAATTAGTAGGGAGAAGCCAGAAGAATTAGATTCAGTACCCTCCAAGCTGCAAGCTTAGACCGAAGGGATTGCCATTCATGAAGTCCAAAAACACGCTTTGAGCAACGGCTGAAGCAAAACAGAAGAATGGTTGGTTTCATAGATGGGTTATAATAAAGCTCAAAGAGATATCCGACTGAAACCAAACCGTACTTTACTATGACTACTTCATTAATTTGATCAATTCTGCAATCTAGAAGCTTAGCTGTAATTGCCTTGACAACCCATGGCTCAACTTCACTGTCCTCAATCTAGAAAAGAACATATTTTCACAAAACAACAGATGCAATCTGTAAAGCTGAAAGGGCAGCTTACACGAACATCAATAAGTTACCTGGAGGGTTTCCTTGATTAAGGAGTAAGCGATTTGACCAGATTCATGGGTACCGAGATCTACTAAAGATATCAATCTCATCTTGGCAACACAATCTTCATGCACGAGACCTGAGCATGCCCCACAAATGGCAAACCATGTGTCAGATATAGGACATGAGTCATATGACTAATGCATACATTATTTACCTCACAAAATAAAAGAGGTGAAAGAGTGGCATACCATGGCTATTAAAAAAATCTGAATTTGAAGATTGGAAATCAAGATATGCATCAAGCCTCTGAGTCAGAAAGATGTTTAGAATTTGATACACCGGAGCATATGCACTGTCTTTCTCCAGTTGAGCTATTGCAGGAATATCTAGTAAGTCACCCTGGGGCAAAAATATAGAAAAACCACTGAATGATGACAATACTCAATTACAACTCTTCCAGTAAGCAAGCTTCCAGAACACCACAACATCACAAGTCTAAGACCCGCTTTTCCCCCACTAACAAAAAGCAGCAAAGGAAAAGAGAAACAAGAAGTGTAGCTGCATTTTGAAGAAATAGCTCCTGAAGTTATGCAAAATTGCATTCCGTAGCTATTCATGTACCTAGATTGTGCTTTTACCATACACAGGAAGAGTTCATAGTTTATCAGTTTGATAATTTCAACATAAATTTTGCATAATAAACTTCTTCATTGCTCAAGTTCAGTTGGAAACGACATAGTACTGTACATTGTTTTTCTAAATGATAGCATTGGGCTTGCTCAAGCCAACTTGCTAAATAAGTACTTATGTGTGCTTTGAGAAATTATCAGTTTCAACTCTGTAATATAAGTTTAAATTCCTTACTAAATATGAGAATATATAAAGAACTAGAAATTTTCAATATTTTTTTAAAACCAAGGTGCTCTTCTCTAGTCTCTGAAAATAATTCCAAACATTACCTGAAACATATCAGGTGACTTAACAAATTCAACAACAGCAAGGACAGCCTCTTCCTTAGCTTCAGCCAAAGCCAATGCATCATCCCCAGAAAAGGTTTCCAGATACTTGACAAGGTAGTCAAAAGACTCTTTTGCTGAGCTGAAATTCCAGAAGCATATAACTCAGTAACTAGTTTCTGTAGCAACCTCATCACATGCATAAACATATACACATACTCACCTCTTGCTGTCCTTCAAAATATTTGCAACTGTCAGAAAGAGGTCTCTCTTATCCTTGGTTCCAAGATTCCATTCCGATAGAAAGTCATCCATCTTCTTAAAGGATGGAACAATATGTTCAGTGACCTTCCCACTGACTGCCAAGTTGAGGGCCTTCATATAGACAAAGAACTGGCTATATGGGTTCTCCAATAGGTTGTAGAGGTTAAACAAGCTAAATGAAAGAAAAGAGAAATATCAGAATTCATGAAACCAAGCAAGCAGCCTCAAGGACTAAGGATTTTCTGTCTCTTACATCTTCAAGCGCAGACCAGGTTTTTCATTAGGCTGTTGAGTAACCTTTGTGGCTATAAGTTCTGCTATCTCATGCACTTGATCAAGACTCTCAGGCTTCTTTACAAGGTGGCAGATAACAGTGTAAATGCATTCAAGATCTGAGGCAGAACAACAGAGCACCACTTATAATTCAGAAACTTACCCATCCAGTATCACTATCACCATACGTATTTTTCGGGTAGAGAATGCCGAATTAGTAAATAAAGTGCACCTTACAGTACACATGGTAAAATGCAAAAACAAGGGATGGCTGATTCAAGATAAGATTTAAAAGAAAAGGAACATCAAACTGGGGAAGCATATCTAAGTCAATTGAAATTTCTTCGGCCAGATACAGAAGAGAAAATCTAAATATCTAAATACTATTCATCATCGACTCCAACTGCAAAATTATAAATTTAAAGCTGCCAAGCTATGTGATGAAAAAACTGAGATTACTTGAACCGATATTTGAATACAATGCTTACCTTTCTCAGAAGACTTAGAGAAAATGACATCAGCAGAAGCAAGAATCAAAGAAGCCAAATCCAACCACCTCTTTTGTATTATACATTCTTGAGCCTCCACCAACAATCTACTAACATGTCCCTCTGCTACCTATCATTATTTAAAAAAATAAGTACTTCAAACGCAATCAATTTCCTCATCTGACTTCATACTATATAGCAATTCCCAAATAGTAAACGGAAAAAAGAGAAGCCTAAATATTAAATCTCACTCTTTTAAATTTCTGTATCACAAACATTTCCAGAGTATTACAAAAAGAAAATTTCTTTATTCAAAATTCTCTGCGAACATCGGAAAACATCATCGAATGCGAATTTAGAGGCATGAAGGAGTTACCTCTGGACCGGCGTCGGCCCACGACAAATCGGCAACGAAACTAACGACAGAGAGAGTGGGATCTTCTTCTGATGTGGGGACAATCGTCGTCATTGTTCCGAATCTGCTAGAGAAAATTCAGAAATCTCTGCAGATGCAACAATGAATTGCTCGGCAGAGAGTTCTGATGGTGGAGAGAGAGGACACGATAGTGAGAGAGGCAGACAAACCCTAACTTGAGGATGAAAAGGGTATTTGGAAATGTATGAGGGGTATATCTGTACATGTAAAATAAAACTTCAAATGTTAAAATGCGATAAAATGTTTTAAAAATATATATAAATAATAAAAAGATGTATCCAACTAAAGTTCGTCCATTATTTAAAGAATTATTTTATATTAACCTTGATTTAAAGAATCATTTACTTCATTCCATTTTTTATATATAGACTTAATATCTCACTAACTTTTTACAATCACAATCTATTATAAAACTAGAACGTCGGGCTTCCATCATTATTAATGTAATGTAATAATATAAGTTGTAAATAAAATAATGTGTAGGGGTAATGTGTTGTTTAACTATTTCAAAATTAAAAAGTTAATATTTTTTAGGGACGGACTAATAAGAAAATAGTTCATACTTTTCAGGGACGGAAGGAGTATTAAAAACTGATCCCACATACCACTCATTTTCTTCATAAAGTCAAACAAAATTTATTAACGTGTGCATGCGCAAAAATATGTAAACAAAATTTATTAACTTGTGCATGTGCAAAAATATGTGTTTCCGCATGCGGAAACAAGTATTCATCTCCTCGGTGTGGTTGCTCGGAAAAGTAATCCTGAAAAAGCTTTTGGGCTACCTCCCACTCACGATGGATGTATCGCCGGTTTCACGGCATAGGAGGATTCACGGTGGCGGCTTCTGATACGAGGATACTCGTATCGGTTTCGGCAGCGAGAGATTGCCGGCGAAGGGGTAGGTTCGTTCGCGGGGTCTCCCCATTCTCGGCCAATTAGGGTTTGGCGAGATGAATTTGCAGAGAAAGTAAATAACTAAAAGTAAAAGATGATAAAAAGGATAAATTGTATTTCTTCAATGCCTGATTCAAAAGATAACAAAAGCTCCTATTTATAATACTCTCTAATAACCTAACTTAGATATGCTAAATCAATAATATATAAAATAATAGAGATATGAGAATATCTTGTAGATATACTCGTATCAACTCCCCCACGGTTGAAATTCACATTGTCCTCAAGGTGGAAACCAAGAAGCAACAAAGAGCGTTGATGAAGAGGCCATGCCGAATAGATCAACTGGAGAAATCCTTGGACAATTCTTAGATCGATTGTTCATAAGTCCCTCGGCTTAGACACCAAACTCTGAAATTCTGCCAAGAAAGTCCACAAGAGGAGCCTCCACTTTTCCACTGGCAATCAAAATTTTTGAAGCTACTACAATCTGACTTTCTGAATCAGCCACCTCTTCAACTGCATTAGTTATGGACCATCACAATGAGGAAATTACCATGGATTACAAAAGACTCATCAATGCCTTCTCCAATGGAAGTAACATATGTAAACCATGATATATCCAGCAATGCACTTTCTACCCAAAAAGTAATTGATTGAGTGTTTCGAAGATTAGTAGAGAGATCCTTGCTTATACCACTGATAAATGTGAAGAGACCCATCAAAACACCATGAGCCAAGCTTGATTATGCCACTGATAAATGTGAAGAGACCCATCAAAACACCATGAGCCCTTGGCTGATATATTTTTCCATTTGCACTCATGATGATTACAAAACCACTCCTAGCATTTTCATAGACATCTAGCCCAATTTGAATGCACCCTAGTATCTCACGATGAGCTCGAAAACAAAGGTTCTGAATGCACATGGACATTGGAGACAGTGATGAAGCTTTCAGAAATCCATCACTCTTATCATCGTCTAACAACTCTTCAACTCCAACTTGATCTCGGTTAGTCAATCGATCAATTGCAGTACTCGAACAAGATTTTACTGATTCATCACTATCATCGACAATTAACTCCATTGAATCATACCTAATATTGGGGTTGTACGACAGAGTCATCATGGTTGGTGGAGGCCGGTCATCCTCTAGCAAATCACCCTCATCTCCAATGATATCGGAGCTGCACGGAGGAGCTAGCGGGGGCAGATTCAAGGACGGAGTAGCAGTTGTAGCGGGCAGCGGTGCGGCTGAGCGGCAATGGCTCGTTGAGCTCCAGCAAGAGGGTGAGCGTTGCGGTGGTGGCGGCGAAACAACAGGGACTGCAGGTTGAGAGCTGCGAGATGGATTAGGGCACGAGAGACATCGGTAATCAACGGCGTCCCAATATTCCTTGGGGTAATCCATGGAAATATCGAACCAGAAGATGATGCACAGAGCTGGGGTGACGGTGTGTCGGTTCGCGGAGGAATCAGCCTAGCATCAGCGTCGAGCGCTGAATCACAAAATAAATTGAAAGACGCCTCATCACCAGCATCTGAATTCACTTCATCATTAATAATTTTATCATCAAATTTGTGAAATTCCTCGGTTATTATCCTCTTGCCGAAAGGAGAACTAGAGCAGTCGTCACGCTCATGAATCACACATATGGAAATCTCATGCAAAGTATTAATCTCTCCACACGATGAAAACCCCTGACCATCTTTCTCCAAATCTGTGACATGTTCTTCGATTGTATTCTTGACGGATCCCAGTTGATGTGAATCAAATTGTACATTCTTATTACCCTAACTTTACATGATTTATATAGTTTGATGCTTGCAAAAGGATGTTTTGTGGTATAGGAAGAGGAATAAATGGTGAAACAAAGAAGGAAGCTTGGATGGTGAAAATCTACGCAGGAAGCTATAAAAATTGGCCACCCGGCCGGGCAATTTTCATGCCAAATAATCCACCCGGCCGGGTGATTTCCGGAAAGCAGCGAGAGGACAGATTTATCACCCGGTCGGGCGTTTCACCGCGATAGCCCAGAAGCCTTTCGCCCGGTCGGGCGTTTCTCTCTTTTAAATTCGCCCGGTCGGGCGTTTTAGTCGTGCAACTGCTATTTGGCGGTTAATTCAGCAATTGAAGGGATTAAAGGGGACGAAATCAGAAGGAAAAAAGGGGGATTTTGCAGAGGAGAAAGTGAGAAGGAAGAAATTCCGACCAACATTCTGACAATCCGTCTCCATATCTCCATTCCACTCAACAAGAGCATGCTTCCTACGGTTTTAATTGTTATTATTACCATGTGTTTAGGCTAAGCTCTTTATGCTGCTCCAAGTTGTGATTTAGTCTTGTTTGAATGTATCTGCACCTTTGAATTCACGTTTTGACATCGTTGATGTGTTTAATGTTATATTCTATCACTTTAGAGGCCTCTATCGTTATAGATATTTAATCCTTGTTTATCGTCTCTTCAACATAGACTTGGATGGATTAATCAATTGATGTGTTGTTAAATTAGAATTGTTCAGATAATAATTTGACAACGGATTAGGTAAGTTCGTATAGTAGATGATCTTTTATTCCCACGCTTCCGCAGGAATTTAATATCTTTGAAAGTTAATTTATGGAACAAGTGTTCAGCTGACTGTGAATTATACGTCGCAAACATGTTCAGTGCACGCGATTAGGTTGATTAATTAATCCCAAATATGTGCTTTTGATATAGGTGTAGAATGATTCTAGTCTAATGAGCAACTTGGAGTGACATGTTTTTTTCCCATCTGATTAGTCTTTCCTTAGTTAACTTGCAGCTTAATTTTATCTTTAACTTTTAGAAATCAAAACCTTCAAAGCAAAAATCCTTTTTAATATGTCTTTTGTTTGTTTTAGAGTTAAATAATCAATTCCTTCCCTGTGGATCGACACTCGAAGTACTACAGTCGATTCTGTATTCTTGCAGATTCGTTGTAATATTAGAGTCAGTTTATTAAACTTGTGTGAACTTTACCATTAATATTTGAACTCGAAAATTACACATCACCAGTGCAGTGGAGTTGAGTTTCGGAAAGTAGTTGTCTAGTTTGAAAGCACATTCCAACGATTGGAGGTGGAAACGGTCAGGATTAGGAGCTGAGGTTACCCTTTTCATCGAGCTCGTGGCAGCAGCAGGCAACGACTGTGGCGGCAGGACGACAGTTAGGGGCTGCTGATAGTAAGGCGTTGGTTGAACATAGCCCGACGACTGCGGTGGGTTAGGGGACAAGCCCAGCAACTGTCCGTGTGGATCGCCTGAGAGACGTTCGTTTGCATCCATCCGTGACACCAATTGCTTGACCACTGCGGTCAAGCGCTCAAGCTGTGAAACCAAGGCAGCCACCGATAGGTTCGGTTCCAAATCCTGCGTCACCGGATCACGCGGCATGCCGAGGGGCTCTATATCGTGGACACCATTGTAAGGCGGCTGATACGGAGGCGATGGTGGCTGGAAGGGTTGATAAGGCTGCTGTGCAGCGGTGTACATCGGGGGCCCGTCGGGTGGGTCAGGTTCGGGGTGCGGATAGGACACCGAAGAGGGTTGGAGTGGATGCTGGTAGGTCTGCGGCGGCTGCTGGTATTGCTGGGGCGGCTGCCATGGGTTGTCCCTGCATGTTGGCTGGTGTGGCTGGGCGATTTGCAGGGGCAGTGTGTACTCCGGATCTGGATAGGAGTACCCAAATTGCACTTCTTGTCTCTGGGGTACCAACACGATGTGGGGCTCGGCATGGGCAGTGGAAAGGAGAGATGTCTGTCGAATTGGCGATGGTGGTAGTCAGTGTAGGTGTACGACATGATGGTGGAAATATGGAGGAAGAGATCACAATGAAAGCACCAGATGATACGAGGGTACTCGTATCGGTTCCGGCAGCGAGAGATTGCCGGCGAAGGGGTAGGTTCGTTCGCAGGGTCTCCCCGTCGAGCAGCCTAGATTTCTCGGCCAATTAGGGTTTGACGAGATGAATTTGCAGAGAAAGTAAATAACTAAAAGTAAAAGACGATAAAAAGGATAAATTGTATTTCTTCAATGCCTGATTCAAAAGATAACAAATGCTCTTATTTATAATACTCCCTAATAACTTAACTTAATTATGATAAATCAATAATATATAAAATAATGGAGATATATACTCGTATCAGCTTCCTTCCCCTCTCTTTCTTCATCGAATGATTCCGCCAGGATTCGAAGGATTTCCTCCACCGAGTTAGCGATACTTGAGTTGAGAATGATAGAATGAAGTGTTTTTTGAAAAAAAAATGAGTGAGAGAGGGTTTCTTCGGTGTAAAAAAATTACGTGATGAATGGATGAGTTTAGGATATATTGGATGATATAAAAGATGAAAATAAAAAAAAAATTGAAAAACAGAGTAACAAAGGAGTAATATTTGGTGAAGTGGGAACATTTTATTGATTTTGTATTTTTTTATATAAAAAAAATTTAAATTGTCAAAATACGATGCTCACTCACAGGTCAACTAGTGGGCGTCACCGCCCATCCACATCGCGCCACACGAATTGCTGGCTCGCGAGCATCTCCGCTCGACGAACGACCCGCAACGCCGCTCGACTGCGTTGCGGATGCTCTAAGGCTACTTGAAAAATGCTTTTAAGCTGCCAAATATAACCTGGGGTGGTGTTGGGATAGTGGTCTAACTGGTTCAATTTGGTGAGGGAATGTGGCAGTGGTGTGGTTGATTTGGATGTTCTTGGGCGATTTGGTGTGATTCAAGTCATCTAGTTCGTTTTCAGATTTTGCAGCGATGATGATTGCAATTGAAATCCGAGCATCACAAATAAGTAAAATTTAGTTCCCTGTTTTGATTTTATTTGATTTCTGATCTTGTATTTGATCTTGTTTTGATTATATTTGATTTTATTTGATTTCTGATCTTGTTTTCGTTTGTTTTGATCGTGTTTTTTCCTTGCTCATTTTAGGTTATGTTCTTAGTTGAACATTTGAGCTCCTGTTCTTGGTCAATTTTTTTATTACTATATTTTTTTATTCTCATCGATATTTGACTAATTGGTTTTGATTACCTATTGCTACAATGTCGCCAAAAGTCTCGTTCTTGAACATGTTCACATAAATTACACTAGATCAACTGGTTAAACTGGTATACATTCTTTATGATTTTTGTTTCAGTCAATTTTCTTTACTTTTTCTTTCTTTTTAGGCCATGTTTGATTGGCGGGAAAGTAAAGTTGACAAGGAATATGATTCTTAGGAAAATGAATATTTAGAATATGATTCCTAATAACTTTACTTTCCTGTGTTTGGAGAATACCAAGATTTTAAATTTTGTATTTCATTTAAACACCAAACTAAAGATAGACTTATTATTATTTTATTTATAAAAAAATAATAATTTTTTTTAATAACTTATTAATTACAAATAATGACAATTATATTATTATATATTTATTATTATGATGGATAGTTTAAATATGAATCATCCATCACAATATATAATAATACAAATATAATTATAGTTACATGGAGTATTATAATCATAAATGATTATAATAATAATAATAATTATAATTATTATTATTACTATTATAATATTTAAGGATGTTATAATTAAATAAATTTTATAATTTAGAATTTCACTCTGATTTTATAAATTATTAATTTATAAAATAATAATTAGTATTTATTACAATATAATTTATATTATATAATTATATTTTAATTATTTAATAAGTTATTAATTATTATTATGATAATAAAAATTATATATAAATATTATAATACAAAGTTATAATTATGATCATTTTAATTATAGTTATTTATTATTATGAAATTAAGTATGATTTGTAATTTAAAATTATTTTTAAAATATTGTAATAATAATAATAATAATAAAAATAATAATGATTAAATAGGTAAGAATCCTAAAACTGAGAAAAAGAATATCTAAAAAAGTTAGGATTCAGAATCCTGGAAAGTTGTACTAACTTTCCTTGTTCTTAGGATTCTGATTACTTTCCCAGTTTGATTAAAAATCGAAACAAACACAGGAATTTAAAATTTAAGGAATCAGATTACTTTCCCAGCAGAATCATGGCAACCAAACATGGCCTTAAGGCTTTATAGTCTTATAATTTTGTATTCCAAAAATATGAATTTAAAATCGAATTAAATTTGAAAATCATAAAGAAACAATAGTGGCGAAAGTGAAACATATAATCGCATTATTATTGTTTTTATACGTTTATAATCTAAAATCCTAAATAAACGAGTTCTTATTGCATTAAATCCTAAACTATTTGGTTTGTACCAAAATGTCTTGAACTTTTATATCAATAAAATATTCAAAAAATAATTACACTCCATATTGACAATAATAAGTTAGTAGTACTATTTATTATCACAATTAAAATCTATACATTAAAAAATAAAAATGCATGATTTAATTAGTTGTCGACTAACCTATTTATTGGTCATCTTTTTAAATTGTGCTAATCATTGATCAAATTTGCTTAATTAATTTTAGATTTTAAATTTTTATAATTAATTTATTTCAAATTTATATTTTGAGAATAAATTAAAAAAGAGAGAGAGAAAAAGAAGAAAGATAAATATATAAAAGTAAAAACTTATTAAAACGAAAATCACAAAGAAGATACTCGATGAAGTATTTAATACTCCCTCCGTCCCCAAAGAATATGCACTTTGGGTTCGACATGAGTTTTAATGCAAAATTGGTAAAGTAAGAGATATAGAGAGAAAAAGTAATTAAAGTATTGTTAATCGGGAATGGGTCCTACCTCATTAGAGAGAAATGAGTTCCCAAAATCGAAAAGTGCATATTATTGTGGTACGGACTACAAAGGAAAGAATGCATATTCTTTTGTGACGGAGAAAGTATAGTTTAAGGTACCCTCTGAATGCTGCATATTAGAGCATCTCCAAGGGAAGAGGTAAATGGAGAGTTGTAAAATCTTATAACTACCATATTTGTCTTTTTTCATGAAAAATCATTCTCCAAGGGGAGAGGAATTTGAGAATGTATTACACTTTATATTTTTAATGCATTTTGTACTATTATTTTATTTTTAAAAAATCTTTTACCTTTCTATATACCTTTTTCCTTTGTAATCTGTTACTTTTTGCAAAGGTATATTTCATTTTTTATAAGGTAAATAGATGATATACCTCCTTCATTTACCTTTCCTTGTTGGAGAATGATTTTTCATGCAAAAAAAGGTAAATATGATAGTTATCCAACTTTTTCTCCCCATTTACCTCTCTTCTTGGAGATGCTCTTAGTGGATAAATAGTCAATGAATAGTTTCGCCTCTCAACTCAAAAATAGCTAAAAGGGTAAAAGTATCCAGGAATAATGCAAAAGTCCATCCAAAATGATTATATATACCATATGTCCAGGAACTAATGATGCTAATAAAATGATCCAAGAACCGAAAAGGTTAGATCATCCTGGAACCTAATATATATAGTTCAATATAAATGTATAAAACAGTTGTATTGATGTTCCCTTGACCTAAAAGTAAATATTAACAAAGAAATCAAATAAGTGAGGCCGGCTGATTGAGATGCAATGGATCACTTTTTGCCATCACTAAAGAGATAACTAAGGGAGGAGCCACCGCCAGGTTCGGCGTGGACCTTTGTTGATGGTCGATCCTGCCACACATAACACATTCAAAATTGAAACCCTGGTTTCACGTTTATAGTTGATTGATACTAGTAAATATATACACAAATTATACCTAAATTTGATTTTAAACCTAATTTATTTTCTTGGTCAAACATTACATGATTTTTAAAAATATTTGGAATTGAATACTGGTCGAAATTATGTTGGCTCATAACTTGATTTTCCACGGTTTGATTTAAAATTCAAAGCGATCGCCGAAAAGTGAAAATGTCTCAAGTATAGCTTTCTAGCTAGAAAAATAATGCAAAAAGATAAGAGTTTCACATCAAATTTACTTATTATTTTCAGTGATCAAAATCCAAGAATATAAATACTACTATTAGAAAGTTATCCTAAGAAAATTTCCAAGAATAGCTTCTTATTCCGTAAAACATGAGTGATTAGCTATAACGAAATTCGAACCTAATGTCAAATATCATGTTGATTATTGGACTCCATGTTGGGCTGTTACTTAAATATTGGTTTGGGCTGTTTTTTATTTGAAGCCTGATGGATTTTTAAATGTGGCCCAATCTGTTTGTGGTCCGTCTCATTTTAATCCAACCCTAGACTTCACCAATGGCCGCCACGTGTGCACCTCCACCGCCATGTACTCACCTCTTTCTCACTCTCTCTGATTCTAACTGCTAGACTCTCTCTCTCTCTTGTGGTTCTCTCTGCCTTCTCTCTACTCTCTCTCTCATCTTTTTCCGGCGGTCATCGCCGGTCATCTTCTCCGATCTTCTGGTTCTATAGATGATTCTCGGTTCTAGAGAGATCCTTCGGTTTAGATTTTGAGTTAGGCTACCTCTTCGGTATCCTACTCTGATCTAGGGTTAGATCTTGCTGTGGTGTTAGATCTGGTTGTGATTGGAGATGTTCTTGAGGGTTTTGGTGTTGTGAGGCAGATACTCAAGTGTTTTGGGAAGGTCCGCGTGTGAGAAGGTCGTGGTGTGCGGTAGTCGGTGAGACCTAGGGTTTTCTGGTCTCTGGTGGTTAATCCGTTCGACGGTTTCTCCTTTGTGACTTTCGGTTGAGATTTGGGGAGGTCCGAGGCCTAGTGCAGTCACTGCTGTGACCGGAGCCATATACTTTTATCTCTGTTTTCTTGTGTTCTTTTGTCTAGCTTAGACTCTGCGGAGTCCTGTGTTGTTATACTAATCGCTCTATCTAAGTGTGCAGGTTCCTATTGGTGAGAGCTTTGATTCCAGATCGGTGAAGGATCTAGAATTAGCTAGAGTTCCAATTAGGGTTTGCAATCTGTAATAGTTAGTTCGTTAGAGTATTACATTCTTTGTAATCTTGTATTGATCTTTGTATTTGGCTTGTTCTTACTGAGGTTAGCCATCTCAGTGTTGACCTAATACAAAAGAGGTCCCGGTAATTAGTGAATCCCGATTGATCTGATCCCTACCTATCAAAAGTTGAAGGTTGATGTATGAAGGTTGATGTACTACTATTTTTTTTACCAAGAACATAGACTGAGTTATCGTCAACCAAAATTATGACATGGTAGTTAAGATGAGAACCAAGCTTCACATTGTCTGTGTACCGTTATGAAGTTGCCGCAATTTTGGCCATCAGATCGATAGTAGTTGTTAGTGACGGATGTTTTATTTGTATCAATAGATGCAGCCTCTTGTGAGGCAGATTCTGATTCAACATCAGCTCCAACTTCAGTAGTTGAATTGTTCGCCGCCGCCGACTCTCCGCTGCCAAAAAGATAGCCTAAAGAACTCTGGCCGCCCCCAGCACTTACGCCTCGGCCCATTGTTGGAATATATATTTTGATGATGGGACTGTGATGAAAATAAATTTACTATACTTGCTTTAAGGTTAAGATTTAAGAATATACGATAGGAGAGGTGTAGCGTGGTATATGGAGCGACCAAACTACATTCTCCATACATTTCCATATCATTTAATTTGCTGAATATTACACACAAATTTGATAATAAAATGAAAGGGGAAACGAATCCATAAGAGTTATCAAATAAATAGTCGGAAATGAAAAAAATATTGAATGATAAATTTTGATTTCAAAGTAAGTCATGTTTCAATTAGTTTACATATAAGTCAGATCATATTTGTAGTTTTTCAAAGGTCAGCGCATATTTGCAACTATTTTAAAAAGGAAAATATTTTTTTTCTAAAATAATTATAAGTAAAATGATTATGCAAACATGACACCATATAATGTTTTATGAAAATGAAGATGCTTTTGGGTTTATCTGCGCGTTAATCAGAAAATTGACGATGAAATTAGAATCAAGATAGTTTGTTAAATATTTAAATTATTTGTATATACATTATATCAAATTCTAATATACATGAATAAAAAAACAACACAACAAAACGAATGAAAGCTTAATTACTTGTCAAATTGCACCGGCAGAATGCACTTCGTCTTCGAGAGAGAGAGAGAGACGAAATGGAGCGATTAAGGTGGTTAATGCTACTTTAAATGTGTTTTCCTTGTTTTCATTTTGAACTTACAAATGAATGAAGTATATATAGGAAATGTTGAACTATTTTTAGTATTTTATTTTGATATATGAATATTGAAAATTATAGAACCACATGATCTATTAAATAAAGTGGCCACTATATTATAAATTATCTTCTTCTTCTTCTTCTATATTTGTTGGCAATTGAAACTAAAAATATAACATATAACTGTCCCACATCGGTGTCAAGAGAAAACTGAAACTAGTATATAAGTCTCATGGGCCCCTCCTCCTATCACCAATTGGTTTTAGGATGGAACCCATGGATTTCTATCATGGTATCAGAGCGGGTTACCGATTGTGGGCTAAAAATTGACTGACCCAGCAGTATATCTGGGCTGAAACCGAAAAAAATGACTGACCCAGCAGTATAACTAGGCTGAAAATTTGGGCCAGTGGTCCAACTGTTCGAAAAAAAATTGGGCCGATTGTCCAATCGATTAGAAAAAGTCCAACCCCTCCAAGGTTCACCTTGAAGGGTTTGAGGGAGGGTGTTGGCAATTGAAACTAAAAATATAACATATAACTGTCCCACATCGGTGTCAAGAGAAAACTGAAACTAGTATATAAGTCTCATGGGCCCCTCCTTCCCAATTAGGCTTTGTACTAAATTGGCTGCCTACATCCATACCCAACACTGGTCCAAGGGAAATACACTCAGGGGGAGAGTCACAGCCAAGCCCTGTTGCAGAAGTTGGTCCAACAGAAGAAGTTAACGGCACCGCCGGGCCGTCGAGTCCCGTAGTACAGAACGAGGCGCAAGGGGACCGTGACCAAGGATCAAACCCGTCTTCGATTCCTGAGGTAAACCGTTCCAATAATAATGATAGTATGTCTTCAGAGAATACTAATGTTGATAGGAACAATGGAGTCGAATGCGAAACGAGTGGCGGATATGTTGAACAACCGTACGAGCTACCCCCAAGAAGTACAAGAGGAGTTCCACCACGAAGATACTCACCAGAATGGAAAGGGAGACGGGCCAGATATGCAATAGCAAATACCGCACAGGGGCAGCTATCAGAAATGGCTCGAGCTTTCGAAGCAGCGTTGTATGAAGATGAGGAAATTCCTCAATCATTTGAGGAAGCATCCAGGCATCGACATTGGAGAGAAGCTATGAAGAAGGAGATAGATGCTCTCATAAAAAATGAAACATGGGAAAAGTCACATTGCCTAACGGAAAGAAACCAGTCGGATGTAGATGGATCTTCACCATTAAAAGAAGAGCAGATGGTACAATCAAGAGATACAAGGCAAGACTTGTGGCGAAAGGATACACCCAAGTGTATGGAATAGATTATGAAGAAACCTTCTCCCCGGTTGCAAAGATGGACACCGTCCAAACATTATTGTCTGTAGCAGCCTGCAAAGATTGGCCCCTACACCAATTCGATGTCACCAATGCCTTTCTCCATGGGGCATTAGAAGAAAACAAGGAAGTTTATATGGAAGTACCGCCAGGTTTCTCGGCAGAATTCGGAAAAGGCAAAGTGTGCCGTCTGAGGAAAACACTGTACGGATTAAAACAATCTCAAAGAGTCTGGTTTGGAAGATTTTGCCAGGCAATGGTTAAGCAAGGGTTCAAACAAAGTCATTCCGATCACACACTCTTCACGAAGAAAAGAGGAGACAAGATCACTTGCCTAATTATCTACGTGGACGACATGATCATCACTGGAGATGACAGTGAAGAAATTCAAAGCCTGCGAGAGAATCTGTTTAAGGAGTTTGAAATGAAAGATCTTGGAGCATTGAAGTACTTCCTTGGAATTGAAGTGTTGAGATCTAGACACGGAATATTTCTACGACAAAAGAAGTATGTCCTAGATTTGTTGGCAGAAACAGGCCTATTGGAGTGTAAGCCGGAAGAAACTCCCATGATCCCAAACCACGGTTTAAGAATAGAAGAAGGAGCTGATCTTGCAGACCGCGAGCGATATCAACGACTAGTAGGGAAGCTTATCTACTTATCCCACACTCGGCCAGACATTACCTATGCAGTTGGCGTAGTTAGCCAGTTCATGCACCAGCCTCAAGCTACTCATATGGAAGCAGCCTTAAGGATCGTTCGATACCTTAAAGGAACGGTGGGTTATGGAGTATTCCTAGCTAAAGGGGAAGACTTGGAAGTCGACGGATACACAGATGCAGACTGGGCGAGCAATCCCGTCGATAGGAAGTCCACAGGGGGCTACTTCACCTTTGTTGGAGGCAATCTTGTCACATGGAGAAGCAAGAAGCAGAAGGTGGTGGCTTTATCGAGTGCTGAAGCTGAGTTCAGAGGAATCAAGAGTGGACTTATGGAAATCATGTGGTTAAGGAGATTGTTAACAGAAATTGGCTATCCACCTTCACGAAAAAGTCAATTATTCTGTGACAATAAGGCAGCAATTAGTATCTCAGAAAATCCGGTGCAACACGACAGAACGAAACATGTGGAAGTCGACCGACACTTCATTAAGGAAAATCTCGAGGCAGGCACCATTGAGTTCCCATTTGTACGTTCGGAAGAACAACTAGCCGACATCTTGACCAAAACAGTCCATCCGAAGACCTTCAAGGAGATTTTGGGCAAGTTGAGTATCGGGGATGTCGTTGCTCAACTTGAGGGGGAGTGTCAAAGCATATCAAATGGGATCTTCCAATTAAGAGAGAAGATTGTAAAATAATTGATTGACTAGGATTTGATTCAATTACATAATGTCCTAGAATAGATTGATCAAATTTATGGTTGTTTCCATAGATAGGGAAGAGTCTTCCCTATATATTGATGGGGCTGTAAATCATTGAAACAGATCAAAGAAATAAGAACAATCTTCTACTACCAACTCTCTTTTCGCCAATATGTCCATAGCCTCTCTCGATAACCATCTTTAAGAATATTAACTTGTAGTTTGATTTTAGAAAGTGTTTGCGTTGAATACTTGCATTTTACTCTAATGCAGGGACATGAAGATGATAGAGAAATGTGGATACATTGATCTGGTGATATACTGGTTTGGTTGTAGGTCTCAAAAGTTTACTGTGATCCACATTTCAAATATCTATTCTTTTGTCTATTAAAAATGGAGAGAGAAGTGTAATTCACTATTGCTCCCAGTGATACATTTCCCCCACTTTTCAGTCTTATGAATTAGCACTTCCTTTGTACACCTTTACATTTGGCTCGATACGAATTATAAGAAATATAAAAACAAGAAAGTTAAAAAAATAAATAAAATATTTTATTATAGAATATAAGTGTAATAAGTAAGTTGAAAGTAGAATCCACATATAAAAAAAAAGAAAAAAAACAAAGTGGACAATATTTTACAGACGGGCTAAAATAACAAATATAGACAACATTTGGAAGACGGAGTAATATGAATCTTAGGGATTCAAGACACATATATTTGTCACGAACTCGCTCTTATAAATATTTCAATAACCTAACAAACCCAATAAGAAATAAAACAATAAAAACGATGGAAAATTAAGAAGATGAATGTGTTATGATTTAGATAGATGTTTGGAACGTATAGACCTTTTACAAAATAATGAAGACAACCTAAGACAACTTTTCCCAAAGTAAGAATCTAATGGCTCCACAAAACTAGCAACACAAGAACTAGAATTGCATACCTTACCATTTAATCTGTGCCCGACATTAGATCAAGTGCAACCACAAGGGATTTTGATAAATCTTCGATGATGAAGATGGATGTTCAATATTGAGACTTTGTTTGTTTACAAATGTGTTTAAAGCTGCTATGGAAAAACCTTAACATGTCTATTTATACTAGGAGTGAAAAGTGAGCAAAAAAAAAACAAGTATGAGTCAAAAAGTCAAGTTTCGGACGAAACGCCCGACCGGGCGTTTCGCAAGGCTCATTTCACCCCCACGCGTGAAGTTTCTGGACAAAAACTAATCTCGCGACAAAAACCCTCAACCAGGCATTTTCTGGTTGGCGAATCGTTCGGCCGCACGTTTGTTTCTGGTGTGTGTGGCTTTCGTAAACCGACCATAACTTCCTCATCTGGGCTTCGATTGAGGCGTGCAAGATACTCACACGAAACTCTTTCAACGATGAAGACAATGGTTGTCTTAGAAGATAATTTGGACACCATCTTGTCAGGCAGTTTGACGTTTGAAACAGGTTTGACTCATTATATGCCTTCACTCCTTTTATTGGTTTGGTGCTTCCCGGATTCACATCACGAAGGAAGTACTCCTTCCGTCCCGCTTAAGATGACACGTTTTCTTTTTTAGTTTGTTCCACCTAAGATGACACATTTTCTTTTTTGGAACTTTCTCTCTCCATTTAATACACTTAACCACTTGTTCTCATTCCTATTAAAATATCCATCTTTCTATATCTCTCTACTTTAATACTTACCCCCACATTTTCTCTCTCCAATTAAACATTTTAACTAATGATTTCTAAAAATCTGTTCTGGCTAAGAAATGTGTCAACAAAGATCTACAATAATATTAGTAATAGAATTTTATATTGTTGTTCGGTTAAAAGTGGTGTAAGTCAATGAATATTAGAATAGTTGCTAATGATCTTAGTGTTAGAATTCTTGTGTTCATCTAATGAGCGCAGCGGAAATCGCAGACAAGAATAACAGATCTAGATTCATAATCATATTGCAAGTTGAGCACGTAATACACAACGGAGCTAAATCTTACTTGTTGTTGTGTTTTCTTCTACGATTGTGTCCTGCAAGTTGAATCCACTACTATCGAGGTCCACGTGTATTCTGATCCGATGCAGGAACAATTCCTCGGTACAATCGCTCTATAGAGAAAGCTAGGAATTCTCTACAAAGATTTACGTATTTTCTCTCCAATGTTACGATATTTCTCATCTCCCACAATGGAGAATAAATAACCATTATATAGACAAAGAGTCATTAGGGTTTCATAATTGTTGGGCTTATGGACTAATTATAATTGTAGCCCAACTATAATTATTTTATCCATATTAATCTAATCTAGCTCATATCCTTTCAATCTCCCACTTGGACTAGTATTAGATATAATACGCAGTTCCAACTTTGTACCCTTGAGCGGATCAAAATACACTTATAGTGTGACCCTTTAGGCCCTCATTATCGACGACGATCTAATCGAAGTCTGCACAAAACTCCTAGACTGCATTGGCAGCGTAGCTCGATATATGAAGGACGTTTACGTGAATTCGGTAAACAAGCCTTTACACAAAGTTTATAGTAACATCATTTCATTCACGAACCACCCGATTGAGCCTAAGATTTGTCATGTGTCATCCAAATAGCTCAATCACTTTATCTCATCTTTATTAAATGACCCATTCGATCATATTCAATTACTTTAATTGAATATATCTTTGCATTGGCCAATGACTTAATGGTCAAGTAATATAGAGAATTTGAGTGTTCTCTCGAAATTCTAATCGAGGAATGAATCTCATTCTAGGCTCAACTACCATTTCCATTTATCTTATGATGTACCCAACACAAGTCCGTGTCTTAATCCTCCGAGGGGAGGCAAAGCGTTGTACAAGGTCAAAGCACACCACTCAACAAACAAAATGTGTAATGACCTCAGATCCAAGGACTATTACATACTTCATGTACTAATAAACTGTAGACACTCAACAAAACAGTTTAGTAGTAGGGTATATCAATACTCTCCAAAGTATACCATGTGTCCATCACGAGTATCTAATATCTCATAGTTGTGAGAACAACTACATTCTCGAAGAATGTGATGCAAACCCCATGCTAACCTATAACATATCACCAATTTCCCATTCTTGATGATCATTGGTTAGGGCTATTTTAGAATTATACTATATAATTAATGTCTCACACCATTAACGACAGTCATAATTCAAGGGAACAAATATTTAGAATAAATGCAAACATTTTAAACAATTATTCCAATAAGTGCACAAAACCCATAGAAAATAAATTTTTCATATAATGTGATCAAGTAATATTGTCTCAACACAAAAAGTTTCTAAGACATATAAAACTGTAACTCCCACTGATTCAAAGCCATCTACCAACATGCTTAACACCTAAGCTCTCAAAGTGCTAGTTGTGTTTTGCTATACATAACGGTTTGGTGAAAGGATCAGCCAAGTTATCATCAGTGGGTACTCTTTCTAATTTTATGTCGCCTCTTTCAATTATTTCTCTGATCAGATGATATCTTATGGGAACATGCTTGTTCCTGTTCGTAGCTCTGGGTTCTTTTGCTTGAGCAACAGCACCAGTGTTGTCACAATACAAAGGTATTGCACTATTGGCACTCAGAATGACACCTAGTTCTTTAACGAACTCTAACAAAGCAACAGCTTCTTTGGCAGCTTCAGATGCAGCAATATACTCGGCTTCGGTGGTGGAATCGGCAGTTGTACCTTGTTTGGAACTATTCCAACTCACTGCTCCACCATTGAGGATAAAAACATATCCAGACTAAGACTTATAGTCGTCATAGTCTGTTTGGAAACTAGCATCAGTGTACCCAGTAACTGATAACTTTGGTTGTCCACCATAGACTAAGAAAATATTCTTTAGTCCTTCTAAGGTACTTAAGAATAGTCTTAACAGTTTTCCAATGTTCCTCACCGGGATTTTGCTGTAATCTGCCTGTCATGCTAAGCGCATAGGCCACATCTGGCCTAGTAGAAATCATGGCATACATAATAGATCATATCGCTGAAGCATACGAGATCCTTTTCATGTTGTCTCTTTCTTTGTCATTAGAAGGACAATTCTTCTTTGACAATACAATGCCATGTCCCATAGGAAGAAAACCTTTCTTAGAATTCTCCATTGAGAAGCGCCTTAGCAACTTGTCTATGTAAGTGGATTGTGATAATCCCAACATCCTATTATGTCTACCTCGATAGATCTTGATTCCAAGGATGTAGGAAGCATCACCCAGATCCTTCATCATAAAGGAACTAGACAACCATTCTTTCACGGATTGCATCATGGAACGATCGCTTCCCATAATCAAGATGTCATCAACATATATGATGAGGAAGACAACGTTTCCATTCTCGCGTTTACTATAAACACATGGGTCCTCTTTGCTTCTGACAAAACCAAACGATTTGATTGTTCTGTCAAAACAAATATTCCAACTCCTCGAAGCTTGCTTAAGTCCATAGATGGACTTCTTTAGCTTGCACACTGCATTTGGCCTTTCTTTCGATACAAAACTTTCTGGCTGTGTCATATAGACATCGCCTACTAATTCTCCATTGAGTAATGCGGTTTTGACATCCATTTGTCAAATGTCGAAATTGTAGTATGCAGCAATTGCAAGTAATATCCTAATGGACTTGATCTTAGCCACTGGCGAAAAGGTTTCATCATAGTCAATGCCTTCGCGCTGACTATAACCCTTTGCCACTAACCTAGCCTTGTAGGTTTGTACTTTGCCATCTGCATCTCTCTTCTTTTTGAAGATCCATTTGCAACCTATGGGGTAAACCCCATCTGGCAAGTCAACTAGTTCCCAGACTAAGTTGAAGTACATCGAGTCCATTTCAGATATCAAGGCTTCAAGTCACTTCTCTCGATCGGTGTCCGACACCGCCTCGGTATAGGTCTTAGGCTCATCATCATCTAAATCAACTTCATCATCTTGGTTCTCAACCATTAGATTCAGTCTCTCAGGTGCACGACGAATCCTTCTAGGCCTATTGAGTTGGTTTTCTTCTGGCTCGGGCTGTTCATTCTGATTGTGAATAGGCCCAGGAATATCACTATGATCTTCTTGAGGTAGTGGTGCTGCAACTATTGTATCATCTTGTATTTGATGCATCTCATTGTCTTGAGGAGGTTCTTCGAGAGTCCCTCTAAGGTCTCCTCTAATAGTATCATCAAAAACTCTCACTGAGTTATTGTTCAAACCATTTGACAATACATCATCCTCATTGTTAACTTGTGGTTCTTGAATTTCCTCAAGATCTACTGTATTTTGACCTTGTTCCTTGCAGACATAACTGTCTTCAAGGAACGTCACATTCCTTGATGTTATCACCTTGTGATTTTCAGGACAGTAGAAATCGTATCCCCTAGTTTGTTTAGGATATCCCACAAAGTAACACTTCTCACTTTTTAGATTCCAACTTATCAGCCATTTGTTTCTTAACAAAAGCTGGACAACCCCAGGTCCGCATATAGTTAAGACAAGGCTTTTTGCCATACCATAACTCATATGGTGTTTTCTCAACTGATTTAGATGGAACTCTATTCAGAATGTAAATAGCAGTCAATAAAGCATGACCCTAGAGAAATAAAGGAAGACTAGCTAAACTCATCATGGATCGAACCATATCTAATAATGTTCGGTTTCTCCTTTCAGATACTCCATTCATTTGTGGTGTACCAGGAGGTGTCCAGTCCGACTGAATTTCATGCGATTTCAAGTAATCAAGAAATTCTCGGCTCAAGTATTCCCCTCCTCGATCTGATCGAAGAGTTTTTATACTTTTCCCAAGTTGTTTCTCAACTTCACACTTAAACTCTATAAATTTCTCAAAGGCCTCAGATTTGTGTTTCATAAGATACACATATCCATACCTCGTCAAATCATCAGTGAAAGTAATGAAGTACGAATAACCACCTTTTGCTTGAGTTGGAAACGGTCCGCACACATCTGTGTGGATCAACTCTAGCACATCATTAGCACGCACCCCTTTCCCAGAAAGTGGCTTATTAGTCATATTTCCTTTGAGACAGAATTCACAAGCACCATATGATTCAAAATCAAATGAATTTAGATAGTCTAACTTTCTCAATCTCGCTATCCTTTTCTCATTGATATGACCAAGTCTACAATGCCAAAGATAAGTAGCATTATCTGTATTACATAGCTTAAGTCTTTTATTTTGTACATTGAGAATATCCCGTTTGCTTTCAAGCATATATAATCCATTCTCTAAAGAGGCATTTCCATAAAACAATCCATTATTAGAAAACGAGCACCTGCTGTTTGCAAAATGGAAGAAAAAACCTTCGATGTCCAACATCGGAATGGAAATAATATTCTTTGAAATAACTGGAACGAAATAACAATTATGTAAATCTAGTCTATGTCCTGAGGGAAGATCTAATCTATAAGTTCTCACGCGTTCGGCAGCAACTTTTGCTCCATTTCCAACACGTAGGTCTACTTCCCCAGGCCTCACTTTCCTGCTGTCAATTAAACCTTGCACATTATTACAAATGTGTGAACCACAAGCAGTATCCAATACCCAGGATTGTGAGTTATTCATAGACATATTTATCTCAATGACAAACATAGCTGAGCTCCCACTCATTGCACCTTGTGCCTTGAGTTTTGGGCAGTCTCTCTGCCACTCCGTGAAATTTGACCTAGTCAATTTGTTTGTTTCCATCATACACTCATAAGATAAGTTTGACATATTATCTGAACAGAAAATAAAACGAAAAGCAAATTAGAAAAGCATACAAAGATCACAATCGCATCACTGATCAAACAAGGGTTTATTGTATTGATTAGCTTCCACTAATTTTAACATATATTATGTCCCCCAAACATAAAATACGAATTTATATCTAATATAAATTTTAGTGGTCTAAGATCCAAGTCTATATTATTGCAGCCTCTGCGAGGGCTGATGACTACAATAATATCACCAGGTAGGCCTCCAAGCCAATTGTAACAACAATTTTACAATTCTTGGTTTATGAATCTAATTAATATACGTTCATAAATTATTCTGGTTGCGAGGGCTACTCAAAATAATTTAAGCAAGTCAACCCCATCACACGATGCCAACCATGCATCTATGAATGAGCCTAAACCTTGTAGATTTAGAGTAAACGCGAGGGCGTAAAACTCGTGGTCGAAAAGACTAGGAGCATCAAACAATTGTGATGGACGACGCGTTTGTTTCAAAACGAGACTTATATTTTGTGGGGAATAATTTTGTGATACTAATTGTCAATTTAATATCTAATATTAAAATCTTAAACAATTACTGGGCGCCGCCTACCCAGACATAGTATAACACGGACTACAAATACTGGGCGCCGCCTACCCAGACATAGTATAACACGGACTACACATACTGGGCGCCGCCTACCCAGACAATAAAACGGTCTCTAACTATTATAGTTAAAATAAATAAGCATAAAATCAAATAGCATGCTTATCACATAAGATATCAAATAATGCTCAACAAATAAAATCAAATTTTATTCTCTAATTAAATGTGGATTTAATTACATTAATTCTAAATTAATATAATTATACATATTTAATATTAATTCCAAATTAATATTGTGTTGTGGAGTATATATTTATTATTATCAGTATTCAGTAATCGAATTAATGAATTTAAATAATAATCTATATTATAATAATTGTACATGATTAATTCAAAATCAATAAAAGATACACAATATTATTATTTCTAAAATAATAACGATGAATCACAATCTATTAATCTAATTAATATACTAACTCTCTGATCTATGTTAATTCCAAATTAATATAATATGTACAATTACCGTCAGTTCGAAACTAATTTTCACAGATCAATTAAATGAATCAAATAAAAGTAGTGCAGCTACTGCACAGTCATAGCACCAGCACATACATCCTCACGGTGGGCTTAAACCCGCGGCCCGAATCGGGTATAACCCGATCCAGTCCTGAGACCCGTTAGGGTTTGAGGCAGTAGCTTTTGCTCCGACTTCCTTTTCTTTTCTTATCGGTCACATCGTCTCCAGAAGCGGCTCTTCCAAGTCTGTTTTTCTTGGAAATCGATCGTCATCTCCAAGATGTCGAGCAAAGTATAGCACGGTTGTGTGGAGATGAATGTTTTGGCTGGATTTACGCCGCAACGGCGCCGAACCACTAGCATCCCCTCCAGTGCCAAGCATCGATCACCTCCGTTGTTCAAAAATTGTTCAATAAGATTCATTCATGACGGTGATTGTTCCCAGAACCAATCTTATCCTCAAATTTAATTTCAAAATTGATTGGAATCCAATTTCAATTTTCGAAATTCAATTGCAAATATGGTTGAAAATAAAATTATTATCTTTTAGTTGAAATCCAATTTCAATTTTCCAAACCTTCATTTGTCAAACCCAGCGACAAGAGCATTAGCATCATAAAATTCAATTGTTTCTTCCATATATTGCATCAACTGTACTGCTCTATTGTACAGATGAAATCCAATTGCGTCAGCGGAAACAAATTTTCGAAACTACCATTAATTGCGTCGTATGGTGCACTAGTTTTCGAAAGAATTTTGAAATCCAATTTCAGAATTTTGATTTCCAAAATCATCCACAAATTAATTAGGAAACAAATTTAATTATGAATCGAGCCCTAAGCTCTGATACCACTGTTAGAATTCTTGTGTTCATCTAATGAGCGCAGCGGAAATTGCAGACAAGAATAACAGATCTAGATTCATAATCATATTGCAAGTTGAGCACGTAATACACAACGGAGCTAAATCTTACTTGTTGTTGCGTTTTCTTCTACGATTGTGTCCTGCAAGTTGAATCCACTACTATCGAGGTCCACGTGTATTCTGATCCGATGCAGGAACAATTCCTCGATACAATCGCTCTATAGAGAAAGCTAGGAATTCTCTATAAAGCTTTACGTATTTTCTATCTAATGTTACGATATTTCTCATCTCCCACAATAGAGAATAAATAACCATTATATAGACAAAGAGTCATTAGGGTTTCATGATTGTTGGGCTTATGGACTAATTATAATTATAGTCCAACTATAATTATTTAATCCATATTAATCTAATCTAGCCCATATCCTTTCGCTTAGAACAAATTGAGTACTCATTCTTTGATTGATTTCTCTTTTTGAATTGTCTCTTCACAAATGGTTGGCTTATTTAGCAAAAAATAACATGTTTAATTTCAATTATTTTATATATTTTCTACTAGACTTTCTCTTTTACTACTATCTCTTTATTATTAATAAATATCATTCTTTAAATTTCATAATAAAAAAATAATTACTACTACTTGAGAATATTATTTTGGGCGTGGAGTATCGACCACGATAATGTCGAAGTAGAGATTTGAACCGACAATACCTGATATGATAATTAAGAAATGCTATGTCGACATAATTGGGTGTCCAACTGAAAATTGTACAGGTGGGTTTAGTAAGAGTATCGGGCAGCATAGGAATGTCCTCATCCAGTAATTACTGCACCCCTAATATTTTCGTATTTATATTTCTACCCCTATTATTTTCGTATTTATATTTCTACCCCTATCATTTCTTAATCTGACTGACCCCACTCATCCACTCTGCTTACCTACCGTTTATGCCAAACGCTAAGGCATTCAATAACTCATCTCTAAAATTTCAGTTCAGATATACTATACCGCAACTTATGCTTGGATGTTTCAAATTTTAATAACACAACCGTCTTATACGTTTCAAATTTAAAAAATAAAAAATAAAAAATCCTGGCTGATTAGATCAATCACAAGGCCAATAATTGCGACAGCATAAATTGTCATGTTCGACTCCAACAAGAAAAGGGCATTTCAGTAACACCAAATAAGCTTTCAATCCGCATCCCTTAATTTTCATTGCATAGTTATCATCACAATATTTATATAATGCCAACTGATCGATGTTAAAATTCATGCCAAATCAAAAACCAAACATCACAAAAAATGGCAAGAATTGTTGATGAAGCAATATCTATGGTAATGCACGTGATGTTGAGGAAGAGCACCAGCATTTACCGTGAGCTCGAGTTCATGCTAGTAAACATCGTTTCACTGCTCAGCTCCCTCGTCCGCTTCTCCGCCTCCCAGTCGGCCGTTTCCGCCCACCACTCGCACTCGCCGCGATCGTCCATGTTCCGCCGCTACGATGGGTAGACTATAATCAAGAATTCTATTGTACTCTATTGTTTGACCATTATTTTATTGATTATGATGATTGCTATTGATTAGAAATTTGTACTAACATTTTGTGCTATAAGATCACAATATAAATCTACTATTTGAATATGAAAGTTACAATATTGCTATATACATTATGATCAATCGATCGAGCAAGCAACCTTGAGTGCATAGTCAATCAGATCTTCGACATTGCATAGTCCATGGCGTCCACCATGAAATCTGTATTCGTAACACAAATATTATTGATGATTGATGAGGAGAGAGACAGAGAGCAAAGAAATGTAAATGTATGATGTTTAATTACCAGCATCTTCCTTGTTGAAGCAAAGTGGAGGTGTTACTCTAAAAACATTCCCATAGAATCCTCCCTTTCCCACCAAAACTCCCATATCTTGATCATTACAAAATAAATAGTATCAGTTGTTAGTTCTTAGTAGATATCCAGATAGATGGATGGATACCTTTCATGAGCTCCATGACTCGGGCTATTTCGTTTTTTTGCTGGAGTTTTGAGGGTTCTATCTGTCACTAGTTCGATCCCAAGCATTAGTCCTCTTCCCCTCACATCACCAATAACTACAATAAATAAAACGGGAGATGAGT